>NC_137458.1:206253272-206877453 GCF_964235325.1 Thermobia domestica | reverse complement strand
CAAATTGTGCAGTGGTACGTAAACAATACATCCAAGACAATGACCATTTATTTCAAAGTTTTCTTTTTTTAAGTATTAGCCAGCTTTGAAACTCAAATTTTGATACTGTTCTATGTATTTCTGCTACTTTGGAAGTTGAGAAAAAACTTGCTAGATTTCTTCTAGACAGGAAAATTATTTTACTGTTGAAGATTATTATGTTTCTATTAATACTTTTACAAATAAGTATCAAGTACATATGTTAAGGGTTTAACGTCCTTGTTTACTGAGATGCTACATGAAACACAATTTTCAGCTGGGATCTGAACCACAGATTCTTTCACTGGAAATCGAATTAAAAATCCCCCTATTAAATCCAGAAGAGATACAGACGATAATGGTCACACTTTGCAAACAAGATGTCTCAGTTTCGAATCCAGACTTTATCCTATTCTTTTCCCCAGCCTCACAGATGAATGTTTCAGACCCTGGGCGACTTGCTTGCAGAATTTCTTGCCCTAATTTGTTGTTGTTTTCGGTGTAAAATGACATTATATCTGTATCTCGAACTTTGTTAATAAATGAGTAAATAAATGATCTTGACTCAGTGGCATAGCTTTCAGCTCCTTCAAGAGTGCTCTTCTCTGGTTTGATCCCAGGACCACGTGACTCTATGTTAGCATTGCGTTCGTGATTTTTCTTTCTGTTCCTTTATAATCTCCCTTTACCTTTATTATACCAATTCTGCCATGGTGATCGATTTTTATTGTCTGTTTCGTTTACCCTCTAGTGTATAATCATTGGTAAAAGCAAAGATCTCATTTCATTTCGTTTTGCTAACCATTTACGCCCTACACGCCAGTCTGGTGGCTAGGGATATGTGCTTTCGGTTAATGATATCCCATTTTTGATTACCGGTAGTAATCAAGTCATTAGATCTCAAGAAAACGCAAAGTATTTCCTTAACATTCTAAAAATCATTAGTAAATAATAATAATAATAATAATAATAATAATAATAATAATAATAATAATAATAATAATCCTTTCTCGTATTGTTTTAGATTCTCTGTCAAGGACCAGGCTTCGTGGAATTTCAAAAAGTGAGAATATCCAAAATTGGAGGAACATTATTGATGTGACTAAATGATGTACCAAATCCATAGTCACGAACTTCTTGTGTAAGTAGTATTCCTAAACATAATTTTCAGTTTGTTCCTTCATTTCCGAACACTAATTTTAAGTCTTCTCTATCCCTTGAATCACAGTGAAAGGAATTTGTCATTCTACCTCTGCTGTATTAGCATAGTAGATCCATCAACATACATTAGGTAAATAGACTAGAATCTCCCTGTGGGGAAGGGCTAACAAACACACACGAGGTTAGACGAAACAGAATGTTCGTGAGGTTGTGGAAGACTAGGCCAAACTATTCCAATAGAAAAAGTCACATTTTCACGTGACAGAGATATCACTCTTACGGCATATTTTCGGAACGAGATGGCCTAAAGTTTTAGTTGTTGGTGCAATTGATGTTTTGTGTCTCCTTTTAGCACCGAATTTTATATCAGACATTTACTTACACTTTAAGGCGGAATGAGCCTCCAAATTACAAGATTTTCCCACCGAGAATCGAACCCGAGACCACGTGTACCAACTATGCACATTCTAGGCACTAGACCACATAAGAGAGCAGCGTCAACTTTTATCTCGTAGGCAACGTTTATACAAGACAAAACCTTCTTTAACAAACAAACAAACAAAAGATACAGTGCCCCTTCAAATCTGACTCAAAAACTGTTAATGGCATTTTGGCTTCCTATTCTTCAAGTGTATTATTACTCACTTATGCTACTTTGGGTGAAACGAGCAAAGATGAAAAGAGAAACAAGCTGAAACACAAAGCGAATATCCACAAAGGAAATTAGTCAGGCTTCAAAGCAATCATTTGAACAACAAGCAAAAGGCAACAACAACGTCTTTCGCAATTAATGTACATGTACGAAAACGATAAGCAAACCAGTGACGACCATGAATGCTTTCTCACAATTGCCAGAACAGTTTTCCCTAAGTTTCTAATCCAGTTTCAAAACTGATTTACGTGCTACTAACGAACAGTTTATCGAACGTTTTAGTTCCCAGCATATTCATTGAGAAAGAGTTTTCTTTTATTCAATATTACAACTGATTCTTGAGCTAGCATTGTGTGTTCTTCACAACAGAGTGAAGATTCTGTCAGTTAACATATAAGTTATTGAATATAGAATATAAAATAGTTTACTCTATACTACTAGTAATAGAGTTGAGTTGATTTTGGGTTTAACGTCCCGTTCAGCAGCGAGGCTATATAAGACATGGGCCTACTGATTAACGTGGAATCCGAACCACATGAGCTCCTGCCTACTAATAATAGAGTAGAATGTACCGTATATAGACCTACTGAGTCTCGTAGTGGAAACTTTCTAAGGTTAAAGGGTTTATATTCTTCCCTGAAACTACCTTCACACTACCTTTTAATTTATTCACAATATCAATTTTCAGCTATTGAACATGATTTTAAATATAGGCCAGGAATATCCAATCTGTAGCTTGTAGCCCGGAAGCCGACCTTCGGCGGTCCGAGAAATTTGGGGTGTAAAATGTCGAAAAGTGTAGTGAAGTACATTGAAGTATACGTCACTACTGAATAGACGTGAATTTAAATTAAAAACCTGTTCTATGATGAATAAAACTAGGAATCATTTGTTGCAATAGCATAGTAGCATGTAGAGGTACTTGCATTTTATACTCATAAATACTAGCGATAGTGCTATTTTCAGCATGACCCGACAGGTATGCAACCTGCAATGTACCACAACTATTTGGGTTGTCTAACTTAAGTGCCGCAGGGGTAGAAAATTAAACTTCTACCCCTGCTCTGGATGTGCATTAAAAAATCTAAATAGCCTACGGTTTCTTCCTTGCAGTTTCCTAGAAGTGTGCAAACAGAACAATGTGAATTTGTATGAAAGGGAAACCAAAAACAAACACGCATTCACCCTTATATTGCTATAAAATTACGGTATCTTAAAATACAGAAGACCAAATGGAGAGCTGCACTTGCAGAACCATTTACATATCTTAATACGATCTACTGACAGAAATAAAATCTGGTGTATTTCCACAATCATGAGGTCATTGAAGAGCTATCAAACTCTTATTTATTAAATTACACGTATTGAGGGACGGAGTGCCGAATCTATTTATAGCACATTGATTCTAGTGTTAGACCATCTATCTGAAAATTTAATGAGTCCATTTATATCAGAACGCTATTATCTTCCACTTGAATATCCTAACATAAAAATTGTATGACACGGCAGTAAATCTTAAAGTAAGACTTTTAAACGCGAATATTCCGTATTTATCATTTGTAGTAGATAATGGAAAACAAAATATTACTAACGATTATGTAACAGGTACGAAGAAGTGTGGTACACAACTCAAGAGCCGCATTACAATTCAATTAATTAAAATATTACATATCATGTGTTAAGATGTTCAGAGCTCATGTGTTTGCTTTACAAAATTACGTTTCGGAATATCATGATAACATGCTCTTTGAATAATTATATTGACCAGGAAGAGTATAAAATATATTGAATCTCAACTTAAAATTGTATGCTGTTATAACATTTTCAAGATATTGGTCGATGCAAAAGCGGACGCCATTCTTTATTGGTTTGGCAACACTGCATGTGAAGCCTTTGTTTCTCGTTATCCAATTGTTTCTCTTCAGTTAGGAGTTTGATTGTTGCAAACAGGAGTTTGTATGTTGTTAACAGTTCGTTTAGGCTATTTTCGAGGCTAATCAGTATAGAGTGTGAAGTAGAGAAAAATGAACACTTCCGACACATTTTACGTACTCTTCGATTTTAATCTAGGACCTAGTGCTGCAGAAGCCACGAGAAGAGTTAGTGATGTGTACGGGAATGAAGCACTTGCTGAGAGGACAGCATGAAAATTGGTTTCTCGTTTCCGAGAAGGAAAATTCGACTTGTGTGGTGAACCACGTTCTGCAAGACCTCATTTTGATGAAAACCGCCTAAATCAGTTAGTTCACAATCATCCTCGGCAAACAACGCTGGAATTGACACAGATTACACAGTCCATTATGTGCCACTTGCATTCAGTGGGGGGACGAAGGCTAAGTGATAGGGTGCTTACTCCTGGTGCGTGGGGACCCGTCCAAGTAAGTTTGGTGGACATCATCGTGTCCGTGTGCTTTTTCAGGGTACTCCCTTTACTCCCACATTATCATTCCACCAATTCTTCTACCACCAATCACTTGCCTTAATCATATGTCTCCCTTAGCCTAAAGGGCATAATCATGGGACGTTAAACTGAAAATTTTCGTTTTCACATGTGTTAAGCGATACCAAGTAAAGCCAGCGAATAACCACACGTTCGTCTTTGTTGGTCCGTTATCGTTTGGCTTGTAATAAACGTAAATCATTCCTTGCGAATATTGTTGCAGGTGACGAGAAATGGTGCTTGTGTGTGAAGTTAAAGATGAGGAAAGAATGTCTCAGCCCATCGAAAAGAGCAATAACCCATGTGAAGGACGGTACATACCCTCAAAAATCATATGTGCTTGGTGGAATCAAACTGACATTCTTCACCATGAATTCCTACGAAAAAAAGGAACGATCAATGCTGCTGTTTATACTTAACAGCTGTTGCTATTGAAAACAAAACACCTGGTAATCCTGTGTTGTTACTTCATGATAATTCACGCCCGCATATGGCTTGAATGACCACAGATGTGATTGTTGAACTTGGTTGGGAACTACTTCCTCACTCTCTATATATTTACTAGACCTCGCACTTTTTGATTTCCTCCTTTTCCGGTCTTTTTAACAACATTCAAGGACGAAAGTTTCATGATGAAGCTTCTCTTAGCAACTGGCTAAGAAATTTCTTCAACTCGAAACCACAATAGTTCTACAGGACAGGTATTAAACCAATACCTGGACGCTGTCTGTCGGTCATTGACAAAGATGGTGACTACATCACAGAGCGAATGAATGACTGAGTGATTATTGATTTACGACATATTCTATTAATGTCTCGTTATTGTGTATTGTATTATATTGTTTTGTAGTGTATTGTAGTGTAATTACTAAATAATAAAATAAATAATTTAATATTACTTCATATCATAGCATTGTTAAAACGGCACGAAATTATGCACCGATCTAGTCAATATGAATAACGAAATACACCACCTTTATCTTCTGTTATGTAAGCCCGCATAACAAATATGTATTATTGTTGCATACAAGTGAATGTTCTAAACGGCATAACCAGGAACATGCATAAGTTTTGACCACCTCTGCCAATTTTCCTTTGAGCCAAAAATAAAACAAAAACAGCTTAATACGGGATTAGATCTGATGTACAAAGTTTGATGGCTCTAGGCGAGTTTTTCTATATGAAAAGCTGATGACAGACACACAGACTTTTTTAAATTAGCACACTGAGAAAAATCCGTTATCCGGACAGCAGTCTATTGTACAAATATACGGAATCCATATGTTTACTATGGAAATATGAATGGAACACATGTTATGCATATGATACATACGTAATGCCTTTTTCCCGCTCAGATGTTACGTCATGCTGCTGTAGGATGTCTGACATCAGTCTTCATACGTTACATGCATATATGTATGTTACATACCTTAGCTATATGTTATATACATCCATGTGTATGTGAGATCCTGACTTCCTATATAGTTTTTTTCTTTTGTACAGAAAGTACGTTTATTCGGAACACTTATACGAAAAATATGTGTATAAAACATACGTTTTCAGTTATATGTTTGGTGCGGGACGTTACACATAATCGTACGTCCAAAAACTACAGGATTAACGCATGTTGTCTACGTTTCTACGTAAATCACATGTTTTTTTTCTCAGTACAGCATAGGCATGATAATTAATTTCACCAACGGATGAAACTTATGGAAACCCATGGTCAGGTTATGTTTCCTCCTTTTGGAAATGATTGATAGACTTATACTGCATAGAAGAAGCATATGAAATTATAAAGGCTTATAAGAATCTGAATACCTTCCTAAAATTATTATTATTATTAATAATACTAGTATGCCTCTAGTCTTAAATACTTCGACACTATATCTAGTGGATTTATTTTTATGAAATATGGATAGCCTTTTAAGGAAGAGTCCAAAATTTCGTAAGATTTTGGGGGTTACATGAAGTGCAAAGTCATATCTAGAATTTTATGCTTTTATTTTCGAGCGACGAAAGTAGATAAGAATGTATGCATGGTAATCGTGAAAAAAATATAATTCGAGATTTTATACGGATTTACATGTTTTATAGCCTGTACATATCGAAAAACTGATTTTTCGATATCTGTCTGTCTATACGTCCTGATGTACATTCGTATAAAACCCACACTGTTTAACACATCGAAACCAAATTTTTATACTTAAGGTTTCTATGTGATCCTCTAGGTTTTGTTTTCAAATCTTCTTCCTACCCCTAAAAACAAGGGTAGTTTACTTAAGGATGAAAATTTTAAAAAAGAGAGGCTATTTTCTCAGAAATGGCTCTAACGATTTTCTTTATATTTCATAAACCAATTTTCCAAAAACAACCTTCTTATGTTGTACAGTACAAGTCATATCTCGAAGAGTAGTACTATATTCTTGGGTGTGTGTTATCTTTCGGACGATTTTCTCAAAATCGACTCAGGTGATTTTGTTCATATTTCATAACTAAATAAATATGTCATTAATAACATCACAACATGACATACCTCATTTGCCCTAAAAAATATAAAGGAGGTAGTTCACTCTTGAGGATGAGTTTCTTTTCACACTACTTTCTCAAGAACAACTCTGGCTATTTTGGTCGTATTTCATAAATAAATATTTCATTATTATTCTTATAATATTGCAAATCGTTTCCATGAGAATATTTACTCTCGAGGTAAGTTTTTATTTTATTTTATTTTATTTTATTTTATTTTTTTACAATTAAAGAATCGCAGTAGAAAACATTGTAACTGCCAAAAACAATAGTTACTGTAACAGTAGAGACAACAGATAGTAAATTGTGCCCAAGCGTCACAAAATAGAAAATACTATTGCTTAGAAATACAACCTAGCATATAACAAAGTGAAGCTATGTATGAAAATCTAAGGCATAATCGTATTAAAAACAAAATAAGTGAAACAATTTCAAGGTGGCATTTACATTGTTTTCTTACAGCGAGTCTTCAATTTTATTATTCATGTGATTTTGTTATTACTTTATTTACAAACATTTCATTACTAACTCTAACATATAGCATAAATTATATCTTATGGAAAAATCCACAAGGGAAGTTTACTTTTGGGAATGAATTTTCTTTCGGTGAAGTTTTCCGAAAATGTAATAAACTTTGTAATGTTTCATTAACAGTTGCAGCAATACATGATATACTTTAAGGAATCTGAGAGAGACATTTTAGTGCGGTGGCTCGTACCTTTTATTTATTATTCCAATTACGATTAATATTTATGTTATTTTGTAAATTCCTGATAAGTATTAACTTCTATGTAATGTGATTATACAGGGTGGCCCAAAAGTAGATATACACCCCTGGATTGATGAAGTAGAACACTCTAGCTTATAGGTTTATTTGCTTAGGCTGTTTATTTACAGTATATACGAAACCAAATCAACACACTTCTGTTACTCTTTCATACTGACTGAAATTTCTCACTGAAAAAAAGCCCACACGGCTATTCAATTGTTTATTATTTATTTTCTTTTTACCAGACACTACAGATACTGCACTTACCAGATTATACAATTCAAATAATATATCCAGTACATTCTCATGAAATACACTTACACTCAAGAGTGCTGCTACCCGGGTTGGGGGGAAGTGGGGTTAAATGCTGCCCCAAAGAATATCCTTACACTTACAAATGCGGTTCGTCTCTCACGTGTTTATTAAGCTTGTTTAAGACTTACAGCAAACCAAGAATGTTTAAAATAAAATTATTTTTTTTAAATAAAGTTTGAACCATGTCAACATTAAAATAACTACTACTACAACTACTACTGAAATCATCCACTTTCCTATTATCATTTGGATAACTGGATGTGCATTGGTGCGAACTTATTACTGTAATATTGCATAACAACGTCTGACTTTAATCGTATATTATCTCCGAGTTCTTTTCGTTTATGAACCATTTATAGCCACATAAACGCAAAATAAAACAAATGTTCTTTTATAAACAAACTTTATTCCCTCATGAATAGTCTATTGCTACATTTTCTACAACCTATGAGGCCACTTTGTGCACTGTCTAGATCCATGCTTCAATAAGGTAGATACTGGAAATATAAAACTGGAAATATAATATGTATGTGTGTGGAATAGACATGTATATATAGTGACTTATTGATGCTTTCATATTCTGAAAGAACGTTTCTGGTTTGCTTCTAGCATGTGAAAAAGCGGTCCATCCTGAAAAAATTATAATCTTCCTTAGAACAAATTGCTGTCTTCACCACTGCTATACCTAGTCATGTAGCATCACGGTCTTCGTAATACCATTACTTCGACCCTATTACCCACAGATCCCAAAGGTCACATTCAACTTTCATAGCTCTGAAATTGCTAAAATCATGTTTTTTTAAACTTGTTTCATACTTCACGATGAGCAATTCATTGAGCACTGGTATATGTTACCAAAAAAATGAGATATATAAAATCAAACTCACATTTTAAAGAAAATTTTTGGAACGTATGTAGAAAGAAACATTTCTATAAGCTACAAAACGCGAATCACATTCGATAATGTATCCTAGTACATTAATATGGAAAATTGCTTTTCTGTGGGCTTGTACTCATTAGGATAATCAAAAAGAAGCAAATACCTTTTCTATCTTTTCTAATTCTTCCCCTCGGAGGTATAGAATACTATGTCCATTTTTGTCAAAATTCAGTTTTATATACACCTATGTTCAGAGACGAGTTTAGGGGGGTTCACAGGAGAACGTGCACCCCACTCCGTTGTGAATATACACTATTTAAAGTGAGAAGCTAGCAGTGAAAATAGCAATACTTCCCAAAATTTCATGTTTCTGTTTCGGGCTTAAAAGAAAGCGGAATTTTGCAAAAAGCAATAGTTTAAGCCTCTCATACACATCAGAGACGCCTAAAGGCATTTTTTAAAAATAAATGTGATTCTAATGTACTGGTAGCTATTGGTGCACCCCCCGTGAGAAAATCCTGGATCCGACCCTGCTTATGTTTCCTTTTTTAAGCTCCACACAGAAGTATACGACACTACGTCCTACACTTATTACTAAGGACGTTAGGTAAGGGGAAAAACAAACTAAGTCCATTAATGTGTAGTGGTAAAGAACACTATGTAAATACTCTCCTATAAACTTAGACAAATGTGACATAGTGTCGTATACCTCCGAGGGGGAGAATTATTTTTAATTCTTTTCTTTTTACTTAAATACCTTCCTTGTATTATTTTTTTATATTTTAATTATCTGTAGCACTGTAAAATAATTTGAATTTCATTATTTTTGTTATTATTATTATTATTATTATTATTATTATTATTATTATTATTATTAATATTATTATTATTGCAATTCTTAGAATACTGTCATTATACTACTGTCATGATAATAAATCAAGTACAGACGTAAAAGTAATCTCTTAAAATAGTTCCGTCACATCTATAAATTTTAAAAATGTTCTCAACAGACAAAAGGATTATTTTGACAACATTATCAAGTAGGATGTTTCTCTACTACACTTTAGATAATCTAGTAATCAGTTGGAATAATTAACTTGTGGTGTGTGAAACAAATACCATGAAGCTTAATGCTGCAATATTTCTGAGATTTCTTTTTTTCCTTTTTTTAAATGTGGTTTTAAGTTCAAAGTGATAAATAACAGTTACTGTGACAGCTATAGTACAAGAACCATAGAACGCCAAAGCCTTCATTTTACTGAAAAACATAAAAAATATCATGATGAACATTACCATTAGACTAAAAACATCCTGTTTACATTTCGAGATCATTTGTCAAAGAGATGACAGCGTAAATATAGGTCTCACGTAAGATATTCTTTCACGTCTCAAATGAACTCGGTAGACAGATTCCTCAATAAAATTTTTTTCTTGTATTTTACTGAGACATTTGGCTCCGTAGTGCCTTAATGGTAAAGTACTCACTTCTGGTGCCCAGGGTTATGCTTTCGTTCCCACGTTATGTGAGTTTTAAGGTGAACAAACATCATACTCGCAGTTTGGTTAAAACACCTTTTCCTATTACTTTTGTCCTTTGAGAAATTACTTCATTTATTCGCTTGGATTTGTAGCATGTACAGTACTAAGAGAAATAACATTTTGTACATGCTGTTTCTCTTAATATTGTAATATTCTGATTATGTGTTGGCTATAAAAGTAGCAGAAGACACCTCAACCATGAACAAGTCATCACATGACCCAGCAACGAGGAAGAATGACAAACCCGGAATATCCCAACTAAAAACAGGTGAACCAAACAACTCGAGTTCGGAATAAGAGTAAGAGTAAGGTATTTTATGGGTGCCCGAACAGCGAGGTCTTTTTGCACTAGTGCTAAGACAGAACTTAAACAATTAAAGGCAATGCAACCGAATTAAAATGCAAAACTCTCAAGTAGATGCGACAATATGTTCGAATGCATTATATGTCATATTTGATCCGTGATAGACTATTCATTATGAAACTTTTCTAGCGATCAAATCATCTTGAAATGCCCTTTACGTAACTTTCGTCATACAACAAATGAGAAAATGATTTTAAAAAGCTCATCCAGAGCAAAATAGCGGCATATTTAGACATTTTTTGTCATAAGTATAATTTCAAAACGGCTTGCAGAAAGATACTTTAACTTCGAAAATCTTCTGTGCCTTCTATTACTCACATCTAACCATTGGTGTTTCTGTTTGCAGTGAATTATGTGGAAAGTGTATCTTCATGTCTCTTTTGGGTGTAAAGGCCCATTTTAAGAATAATGTGCACCTATTTACAGTATACGTAGATTTTACTGAACAGAATTCTATGTTGATTGGTTGATCTGAAGTTGAGGTTTCATTCAACACTGAGGCTACATAAGACATGGGATCCAAACTGCATGATCTCCCACCACAAAATGAACCTGGGCTTCACACGCCAGAGGTGCGTACGTTAACCATATATCACCAAGGGAGTTATTGATCTGTGTTGAATCCTTTGCTCAGTTGATCTCCAACTGGGACTTTCTTCTTCCGCAGTGGCCAGTAGTAGTGATTTCATTCTCCTAGATTTTCTTGTGTCAATAATTTTGAAAAGAATGGACCAACTTGAAAATGGTCTTAGATATCATAGAGAGCAGCTTTTCTCAAACTGTAGCAAGCAAACCACTTGTTCTTTGTAATCCTTTTAGATTGAGCATAGTTCAAAAAGGACAGAAAAATAAAATTATTATAATTAAAAATAGGTATAATTAAGAACATTATAATAAACAATATAATTAAGAACAGGTATATATTATGAAAATTATAAATTTTATAGTCTGAAAATTGTATAGATTATTCAAACAACAGATTAAACAAAATAATAAACAAAGATTATACAAATTCTATTGGCTTACATAAATATGTTATTATAAAATATTCTAGGCACCTTTGAATTATTCACAATAAATGTATTTCTTCTATTGATTCTATTGATGAAAAACAGAATGCTGATATATGCTCAAAATATTAAAAAATATATATTTGCTTTCAAAAGGGATAAGAGTAAGATTTTTCGTAAAACATTCTGAATAATAAAACTTGTTCCCGCTTGAGAAAAAGTTTGAGAAACGCAGATGTAGATAATTGCGTTTTTTATGTGGCAAACAAACTACTATTCAATAATACCAACGCTGTCGTCAGAAGAACACGTAAAGGTGGATGTGTACTTTTTGCCGGCAAATGTACGTACATGTGTGAAACAGCCTGAGAGCGGGTTCGATCATCAATAAACATGAGAGATCCAAGAAGCAGTTGCAACAGGTATTGGACGTTGTCTGTATACGGAATGATTTTTCGCAAGGCAGCAGTAGATGTTCCTATGACTGCACATCATAACGTTGAACGTATTCACACTTCAGGATGCATCTCAAATGTATTGACTGATCTGATAATATTGACTTGTAGTCTTTTCTCACTATTTAGTTTTCCAAAAGGACACCATTTGCATCGTTTGGCATATGACTTCTGCATATAAAACAGTTCACAGAGAAAGTATTGCACTATCGGTAAAGCAAACAGGGTGAATTTTTGCTATTTTGTATAACTTTCTAATTGCGCTAGAATAAATTTCTAATTGCGCATTTTATACTAATTTGAGGACGCTGAGTCCAATAGAAATACTTTTAAACATGATTTTGAGATTACGTAAAAAATGACCTCAAAGTTAGGATATTTAAATTGGTTTATATTCCTCTCATGATCTTATAGAAGGATATGGCTAAAATAGCTCTATTGGATTCACTAACTTAAATTAGTATAGAAAATCTAATTAGAAACTTATCCAAGCATGGCTGGTTTACCATTGTTATGACCCGTACTTCTTTCCTGAAAAAAAAAATGTATATCGAAATGTATGCACCGAGAAAAAAATGTAGGCGGCGTACCTAAAAAGGTAGGTTACATGCGTAATTCCTGTAGTTTTTGGACTTATCGTACAGCAGACGTATAACTGAAAACGCATGTTTTATAATACTTTCTGTATAAATGTTTCATCTATACGTACTTTCCGTATGAAACAATGTAGGCGGTCAGGACGAACGTAGATAGTCGCTAAGGTGATGTATAAAGCCTTGAAATAGACGGGTGTGATAAGATAATACGGTAGGTTGTGAATAGGGGCGTGGAAAGTACGATAAGGTATCTGAGAGGCAAAACAAATGAGTGCTCCGCCATTGGCACGTAGGGCTGGTGTTTGATTGTCAGCTCAAAGGATCTGATATCCTGGGAACCTACAAGACAGGCGTGGGGTGAGGTGCGTTTCGTTGAGTAAGAAAGCTGATGCGGATTCCTCCAGAAGAAGTTGTTCGAAGAGGGGTTTGTGTTGGATGAGGGAACTGATATTAAGAAAGATGATAACGATATCCATAATGAAACTGAGAACCTTAAACGGATGTTTCCAGACGGGTGGTATGAAAGTGTTCTCGTTGGCCTGTGTAGGTGGCATGAATGCAACATGGAAGATACAGCGATCAGCATACTGTACTTGTTGCAGTACATGCGACCGTAGAAAAGGATGCACGTTTTGCAGCGTTAAGGCAATGAACTGTAGGAGCTGAGATACTGTAAGACTGGTTATCAGATGATATATCGGAGGACGGAGTAGAATCGGTCTGAGGTTCACTCTGAGCTCAAAGCGGAGCCACTAAGTGAGGTTTATCTGGTGAAGGTGCCGGTCGAGCTTGGCATTTAAAACTGTAACTTGGATGTTGTTCGGGGCAAGCGGAGCACTGCGGTGGACGAGTTAAGTTTGGACATATAAGTGGGACCGCGGTCGTTGCGAATGCGGATGCATTTGGAGACTTTATGCTCTTCCTCCGTAAGCTCTTAAAGAATATCATCGTCCGTTAGATCAGGATGTACACCTCGTATTACATCAGACAAAGTAGATGTGCGAGGTGGTGGAGACTGCTGTTTGATTCTCCGGTCAAGCATTTTTGTAAGCTGGGCATTTTTGCCAAAAAATCTCCAAACTGAATTTGTTACTTGTGTGAATTTGTAGCCAATTGTGGATTAGGGGATTTGATGATCATCCCATTTCTTGTTGCGACAATTTGGGTGATCTGAGCTCGCTGATAGTACTTGGTGAGCTGAAGATAGATATGCTTTTCATTCTGATATTTAGTGCCGAAGTTTGTGAGTAAGAATGAGTAAGTTTGCGGTTTTAGGGTTTGTAGATAGCGGCGGATAGTCCTAGTCGTCGATTCTAAGCTCGTCACTATCAGAATCTGAAATGCTATGTAGGCGATGATATTTCGGAGATGGTGTATTTTGTTTGCCTATGACTGGAGATCGTGATCGTTCGGGACTATTGTTGGTACGATGCGAGTCGCGGTGCCTACGTCTTGTATTTGTATCTACAGAGGATATGGTAGGACAGGCTATGACCGTAGGAAGTCCGACATGTTGTCCACCAGTCGCCATATTAGGTCAACCAGTGATGGACCCCGGGCCCACTGGTCGATATGAGAGATGACCAACAATGAGATGTGAAATGAAAATATAGAATGAGTGTGATGAAGTTCAAAACACAAGGAACCCTCCGAAAGCGATACCTTTCGTCAATCCTGTAAGTGTAGTATGTGTGTTATGCTCTCAGGTACGTATTACAATACCTGGTCCTCGCTGACACACTAACAAACACAAGACAGGTTAGGCTTCTTAGTTTGGTAAGTATCCTCTATTTCTTATAATCCGCCACGAAATTATTAGTATGAATGTATGAAGGTTTTGATGGTAGTTACATGATTAGCAGTGCTACCATCTAGTGTTATTATTTGTACTACAGACATGACTCTTCAGAATATGTTCTTTTAGATATTAGAAAATGCATAAACTTCCGTAAATAAACTTTCCTTCACATTTCTCTATTAATTCATGTAGAATCCATATTTTAATAACTGTTTTCCTATTCCTTCGAACGCATTCACAATTGTTAAGATTTTGGTTCGTAAAATTGCAAGTGGCGATGTTGCTGTTTGTGCTTCTAGTAATCTAGTGTTACCGGTAAACAAGATCTGAAGGGTTAAATTTACCTTGTGTGAAACTCGGTTGCTAACAAGAGAGTGTTTTAAATTGAATTAACCTTTTTGAATTGGTTACCTTCTTCTAACCTACTTTATAGGTTAATAATAACCAAATACTGTATTGAACCTACCCATTTTTCAGTAACCTTATACGATTGATTACCGGTGACCTCGTAAAATTAACCTTCTTAATCTCAGAAGGGTTGTTGCAAATTATTAACTGGTTCTAGCAGCTAAATTGGCCATTAACCTCCACTAGGTTACCGCTTATTTTTCTCAGTGTGAGATGATCAGTGACCCTCCTGATGCCGTTTAAGCTTAAATTCACCACCAATTTGTATCGGTTTAAAGAGTGTTAGGAAGGAGACGACCTATAAAGATAAGTTAAAACGATCGATATTTGTGCCTAGCCGATAGATTTCGGGTCCCTAAAATAAACAGTAAATTGCAGATGCCGTTGAAGTCCACATTCATCCACCATTGGCATGGGGGTGGGAGGCCGGGGTGAAATGTAAAAATAATTAAAGATGGGCGTTAATTATATCCAATTCATAGTTTTCGAGATTGCTAAGATGAGTAGTGACGCTTTCGGTACTGTCTATGTCCAAGTTCAGCCCTCATCAGTTAGAGGATGAGGAGTGGGGTGGGAAGAAGGTGAGATATATATTTGGAAAAAATACCTTGGAACATAACTTACAAATTAGAAATAAATAGCGGTAATGGGGGCCTTCATTTTCACTAACTTCAACATCAAGTAGTGACGATTGTTTCGTGGCCCCCCAAATAAATCCATATTGTGTCAAAATAGTAACTTAAAAGTTACTCTTCATATAATCCAAATAGTTGAGATTATAATAATATCTCGTAAAAATATGCCATAAGTATTGATGATCGGAATGCATTAAAGAAATAATATATATGGTTTATAAAAATCGAATATCTGTTACGTTGTTTATAGACTAAATTGTTTTGTATATGTGCAACATGGGGTGGATTTCACCCCTTTTTACCCTTTAACATTTTATGGGTTACAACGTCCAATAACACACTTACTCCAAAAGTTTAGAAGAAAGAACATTCCATGTTTTATTATTATTATCGAATAATTTTTATGACTTCCCTCTTCTTGCATATATGCCTCTCGTGCAGGTGGCCCCGGGTTCGATTCCCGGTGGTTGAGACTGAAAATTGAACAAATATTTGATTTTACAATCGTCACTTTAATAATCCATTCCTTAACCATGGGACATTAAATTAAACAAATTTCATTTCTTCGGACTATTCTTATCAGAATTATCGTGCAACACCCAGAAAGACAGCGAGTATATGAATATCCGGACGAATGAACAGATATAGAAATAAGGATTGAATCGAATGGTAGAGGCTCAGTAGTCTAATAATAACTACCTTCGACTATTGTTATAATACAACGTAAGGATACGCAACCCAAATGACAGTTTGGATAAGCAGGTTGCATAGCTTATGCAAGTTTACATTTTTACCGGGAAGGGGGAAAGGTTAAGAATATGACATCACATTTATACTTCCCGATAAAAAATATGACAGCTTACAAAAATCTCACAAATCCATGTAATATTCTTACCCTCGATATATTTATTCTATATTATACATCGGAGGAGCTCGAAAACCCACTAAATATTGTAAGAGACAAAATCTTATCCTTCGCATACAAAGTGATCATTTCTTTAAGCAAATAGGGGGTTAAAGATATTTCCTAAACTCCTACAATGTTCTTAATTTCCTACATATATCTCCTACACTAAAGGTTAGATGAACTCTAAAAGCTACAAAATATTAATATATAACAAAAGATTTCTTTTACATAGCAATTGATAGTCCCTTTCTAATACATAGTATGTTAAATATATCTCCAAAATTTGTATAATATTCTTACTGCCAACCTGATTCTGCTTCACTTACACGTCACAGGAACAACAAAACTACCAAATATTAACAATGAGAAAATATTTCCCCTTGCACAGCAATTTGTCACTCTTTTAAAATAGATAGCGGGTTAAAGATATTTCCAAAATTCCTGCAATATCCTTAATACTCCCACACATGTTTCTGCTACAGTATATGCCAGAAAAATACTAATAACCATTAAATATTAGTATAGGACAAGATCTCTATTTTACATACAGAATGATCATCTCTTTGCAATAAATGGAACGTTAGAGATATTTCAAAAACTCCTGTCATACTCACACCGCCACACGTTTCTCCCATAGTATACTCCAGAAATACATTAAAAACTACTTAACATTAGTACATAACCAATTCTTGCCTTTTTCATATAAAATGGCCATTTCTTCGAACAGATGGTAGGTTAGAGATATTTCAAAAACTTGTATTTTATTCCCACACACACATTTCTCCCATACTATACGCCAGAGAGATACTAAAACATCCTAAATCTTAGTACATGACAAAATCTATCCTTTTTCATACAAAATGTTGATCTCTATGCAGCAGCAGGCGGGTTAGAGATACAGTATATCAGAAATTCTTGTTATATTCTTACACTTCACACGCTTCTCCCATACGATATGCAAAGGGGACACTAAAAACCACTAAATATGAGTTTGACATCTTTCAAGAGAAACATAAGAGGATATGATGTGATGGGAGAGATGGGATGAGAGATATGATAAGAGTTTTTGATGTATCTCCAATTCACCATCTGTTGCGAAAATATGACTCTTTTGTATGGAAAAGGAAAGATTTTGAAATGTACTAATATTTAGTGGGTTTTAGTGCCCGTTTGGCGTACCGCATGGGATAAACGTATGAGGGTAAAAATATTATATGGGACTTTTAAAAGAACTCCAAATCACCGTATGTTCCAGAGATGACGTTTTGTGTGGAAAAAGAAAGATTTTTTTCGTGTATTAAAATGTAGTGGGTTTTAGTGTTCCTCTTACGTATAATATGGGAAAAATGTGCGGGGAGTAAGAATATGACAGGAATATTTTAAATACTTCTACCCGCAATCTGTTACAAAGAGATGACTGTTTTGCATGAAAAAGAAAACATTTTATCATGTACTAACATTTAGTGTGTTTTAATGTCCCTTGGTGCATAGTATGGGGAAAATGTGCGAAAGTAAGAATATGAAGGGAGCTTTTAAAATATCACTAACTTGCCATTTGTTGCAAAGACATGATTTTTTTTATATGAAAAAGGAAAGATTTATTATTATGTAGTGGGTTGTGTTGTGGTATTAAATCGGTTATGTTCTATATGAAAAATGTTTCGAAGAAACTATACTAAAATATAGTTAATATAATAGTTTCTGATAATTATTTAATACTTAAAAAAGGCACACACATTATATATATATATATATCTATATCTATATCTATCTATCTATCTATCTATCTATCTATCTATCTATCTATCTATCTATCTATCTATCTATCTATATATATATATATATATATATATATATATATATATATATATATATATATATTAGTTACGCACATACGTTCTAAAATCCTCAAGTAACTTTGGACCGTGTTTACACAAATATAACTTTTTTGCTAAGGCAATCAATATATTGTAAACAACAACTAAAATTTAATTCAACTTTATTCTCTTTGCTTTGTTAAAATGTTTCCATAACAACACAGTTACGAGCACACGTAAAACAAGATTACCCGAGAAAATAAAAAGAATTAAAAACAAAAAAAAACTGTGTTGCTTTTGATAATAACATTGTAAAATCCTCTTACCTTGAAGCATATTTTCTGATAATTATTTTAATCTATACTAAATTGAAGTATTTTTCCTTCTCTAATTGTCAAATAACTATTTGAAAAAATATATAAAAAAATTACTCGTAAAAGAAGTGTGGTTTTAACATTACCGACTGCTAATGAAACGAAATCCACCTGTGTAGCTCCTCCATCATCACTTAATTAGCATTAATTTGATTTAACATTATTAAATGGCGCTTACAAATGCAATTAATTTAACAATACTAAAGGAAGTATTATAGTGAATTTTAAACAAACAAGTAATACACTCACCATAGCAAATATACTGCAGTTAGTGGTAAATCACTTATCACAGATGAAGAAGTTTGAATAATGATGGATAAAGTGATTCCTTTTTGGTCGAATCAATTCATTTATTCTGATTTACAAATGATTTGGTTATTTGATTTGCTCGTATGAATCACTGAAACTTTCTGCACTTCATTTTTCTTTCGAGCAGGTAACACTTCGATCACACGGAATAAGTTTGGAATGATTCCGATCATATGAATCGTTCAGTCTTCTGCTTTTCTCTTACCCAGATGAATCCAATAGGATGAAAACAATTCATACGAATTACTTAGACTATTGTCTGTATATTGCTGTGGTTATAATATTTGCTACATATTCATCTCGTGTCAGTCTCCAGATAAAGTTTCCAACAGTACCAAATTGAGTTATAGAGAAAATACGATTTATAAATTACTTTAAATACGATTAATGTAATTATAAAATAGTATGTATTAAATATGTAATATTAAATACATTAAATAAGATACGATTTAATAATATACATTGAAATGCTTATTTTATATTGTTATTACACGACTTGCTTTCTTTCCTTCCCTCGCTCTATGCAAAAGTAGACAAGTTGTTACTAAGTTTTCTCTTATTTCCCTAAATCTCTTCTGTGCATAATGATACAGTATGATGCATGTACAGCTCTAAAAAGAATATTGATTCGCGCACACATTTGATGATTAATGCTTGACAAGTCTATAATGATAATCAACTCGTTGAATAATGATTCATTATAATAAACTGATTCAATTATGGAATCATGATTCATTTGATTCAAATCATAATTTGATCATACTGGTCGATTCTTTCATGAGTGACAGGATTACTGTTCTGCACTAACATGACCAACCGTTTCTCAGCTCTTTTTAAAACCTTACATCACACCTTCTATAACATCTATCTTAAAATACAATTCCTTTTGGTTTTATGAAATTTCCTATTCTATTTTCCTAGCAATTAAAGCTAATTATTTTTCCGTTCCACTGACATTTTGAAGGGTTCTACTACTTACTTCTTCGTAATGAACATGTTTATATTCTGCATAATATTTTAGCCCATACAAACATTTCATACATTTCTTTTAGCCCTGAAGTTATACGAGGCGCATGTTAAAAAAGATATGTTTTTTAGAAAAAGAAAACAAAATGATAGAATAAGAAATTTATTGTTATTGATATACAAATACATACCTGGCTATTTTTCGACGTAGTCGCCATGAACTTCCAGACATTTCTGATAACGCGCCACAAGCTTCCGTATACACTCCGTGTAAAAGTCTGCTACCTGACAATGCAATCCAAAACTGATGTCTTGAGCAATTCATTGTCGTTGAAACGCTTCAATGCAATCCACTTTTTCAGGTGATGAAAAAAAAAGAAAAAAATGCTTTGGGGAAAGGTCAGGGTTCTAAAGATGATGATTGAATATTTCCCATCGAAATCTTAGAATTGCTTCAACCACACCAACAGCTGTGTATGGCAGGATCAGAACTTCAGCGCGTAGCATTCCTCTCGGCCGGTTTTGTATGGCAGGTCGCAGTTATTCAATGGCAATACATATCTGCTGTAATTATTTATCCTGATTCAAGAATTTCACAAGCATAACCTTTTGCCCCAAAATATGGTTGCCATAATTGTTTGTACTGATGGTGTTTAGATGTCTTCGCTTTAAAAGAATCATTGTATTGGTTGCTGTTTCCACTTTCCAGTTTGTGATAACCCAGTTTCTCAGTCACAATTTGATGCATTGCTTTCACATCTTTTGGAAGTTCAGTTATTGTTAACCGGCGATTGGATCAAACTTTCTCGTTAATGCGTTCCACCAGATTGTCCACTAGATCTTCCGCTATGCGCATAGTTATGAAACTTTGAACGCCCTTCTCACTTTCTCTTCTCTCATTACTTACAGTTCGCAAATCGCACACAATCCCTGATGGATATAAGCTGCATTCTGTTCTTTGGCGTTCAAAAATCATATGACAATCTCACTTTACATTTGGCGGGATTGTGGATCACGGCAGCCATTTCACCTTATTGATACTCGCACGTACACAACTGCACTCAGATGATTCTATCTATGTTGCAAGCACAGAATACCACTTACTCGATTTTTTTAAAATGGAAGCATATGCTATTGTTCGGAAATATCATATGAAATAAGAAAGATATTTGTTGTTTTCATCGTCAAAGAAGACAATTACGAAAAGTTACTAATTTTGTCATGCGCGCTATGATCTAGCTAAGTGGTTCTTAACCTTTTCGAGCACACGCCCTCTCTTGGTTGAATGCGGTTGTCTTTAGCACCCCTTATAATTTTAACCCAATACAGCATGTACAAAGGCTGAACGCAAGGTTTGGACGAGCAGATAAAGTGAAAGGAAATTTTCTTTCTATAAGTTGTCTTATATAAGCCATCTTTTCCTTTAGATCCCTTCCATCAAACGCTCCTTAAATAATCTATCCCCGTTTTTACTTGCAACGTCCCCTTTGGAAACGAGTACTTCACTGGAGGATGTTGAGAACCAGTGATCTAACTGACTGACAGCAACAAGTACATAAACAGTAATGCTAACCTTCAAATAACCAATAACAATCATCAATGTATACAGATAGGAAGAGATGCTTAGCGCAAAACTCATATGTTCTTTACAAAACGGTTGATAGCACGACAGAAAGACCTATGCAGCACGCTTAACTATTTGCTCAAGGACACACAGGATACTTCTGTCTTCATTCAAAATTCTTCTTCCATCATTCTTCTGATTTTTCGAACCCTATCATCATGCCGATAACTAAAAATGACTTCTACATTTTCTCACCCTTATAAAGTTCACTTAGCTCCTATCATCTCCATTGCCATTATTTTTTACTCTTAAACACTTAATTTCATGTATATTCTTTCCAGATTCTTTTCAAATGTTGTTACATGTTACATTTAAATGAGATTCCCCGAAGAAGGAAATAAACAAGTTAAAAAGAACGAAAGTTTGTAATTACAAAACACTGGATGCACCATTCACATGGTTCAACAATTTCTGAGAAACACACTAATCCCCCTAGAGTCCACGCGTGTTCTTTTAAAACAGCAAGCATGATATCCTCTGTGCAGTAATTCATAATTCTAGTGAGACAGCAGTTTAGTAAACTACAGCGAAGTCCACTCCAAGCCTCTGAAAGGGACTCCATTTTCTCCATTTAGCAGTTATTGTCGATGCACTGACTTCATTAATTTACACCATGTGTAAGATTTATTCAAAGTTAAAAGAAGAGTAAAATTAATCATAATCATTGTGATGTTGATATCTGTAACGTAATAGAGTAATAATTTATATAATATTCTATAGTTACCTTTCGTAGAACAATTAAAGTGTAAATACGGACAACAAAATTAATTCATGTAATTACAATTAGTAAAACATGTGACGAGTAATGTCCTAGTTTTTTTTAATGCTTCATCTTGAAACGTAAGATCTTTTCTTTCATACCCTTAATTGAGATTTTAGGAGGCACGGTGGCTCAGTGGTAGAGAGTTCACCTCTGTTATGTGAGGTTCCTTGTTCGATTCCAGTTCGCGCCAAGTGAGTTTGTGGTGGACAAACACCATGTTCATAGGTTTTCTCGGGGTTCTCCCGTTTGTTCCCACTTTCTTCATTCCACCATTTTCATTCATTTTCCATCATCATCGTCTCCTTTAGCCTAGCCGGCATGCAAAACTGAAATATTTCATATCATTTTATTTTAATTGAGATTTTAAATCTTATTATGCAAACCTATAAGTACCAGTAACCTATATTACTGACTTCATTATAAAGATTTTTTGCAATATGGAAATTTTAATGGAAAAATTAATGAAATGATGAATGATTATTAAAGATGGTGGATAAATCTTGGTCTCAGGAAAAAGTAACTTCTGTAACGTATGTAACTCGTTCGTTGACGAGAAAACGCATTTAAATTGTGAAGTAATTTGTGGATCAACTTAGATACATTGCTCAATGCTAAAGAAATTATCAGAAGTTCTTAATTCAGAGTACTAAAGATTAATCCTTTATCTGAACCAAAATAATTTATACATAGACTACTCACACGTTTTCTGACTGAAGATTTTGAAAGTTTATAGCGTTTGTATTAAGAACCACTTAAGCTGTAATCCTTGGAGAAGCTGAAGTTATCGAATGTGACTCTGAACTACACAGAGGGTGAACAAGAGCTAACCGATTTAATGGTCTTCACTGACATTTTACTTATTTTGCAATTAAAGTCCCAGTTGTGGGGATTCCATCACATAAATTTCCTGTGTCGCCAAACAATAAACCCAGCCCATGATTCAGAGGCACTCTAGGGTCTCTTCTGCAAGAGAAACAAGAGGCAAGGCGGTGAATAGGGACTTCTATGTTTAATTACGACCGGCTAAATATACAATGCCTGTCGGAAGAGCGGAGTTCAGGGCGACGCCCTGCAAGGCGAAGGGAGCCTATGTGGAAAGAATATCTCTTGAAACGCACAGCGTCTTCTTCATCATCATTGAAATTTTAAGCAAAGAAACTTGTAATGCAATGCCTTAAAAGGGAGAGACAGAATTCTCAGTGTTCTTTTCTTCCAAGCTTTTCTGCAAGTGATCATTCAGAACTCAAAATATATCATGCTAAATATTAGTGTCAAAGGAAATGATAACGTCATCATAGCTTTCACATTTAGCACAAGATTTGGAAAAAAATAAAATTATAATTGTGAGAGTTTTCACAACACATTTTCTTTTTACTTAATCTACGTAAAATCCGTTGCGCGGCTTTTGCCCATGGTGGGATTTGCTCTTAATTGTTTTCTACTCGTGGCTATTCACCGAAAGTTATGAGTCAGATTCTAAAGGTGAAGAAATCCTTGGCTCTGATTGACTCGAGAACAAAAACAACAAAATCAAATAAGATGAAAACTATTTGAATTTATTTTTACTTATTCTTGAACTGAAACAAAGCGATACTCCATAACCGAAAATATAGCGTATCTATTATATTTTAGTTAAAGAACTATGTTTTTGGTTCTCTGCTGGCTATGTGACATCCTTATCGGAATTGTTACTTAATTCTAAAGAGATGAGCAAATAGTAATATGCGATATTGTTTTCCAATTATCTCAAATTTCTTAAGTAATACTGCTAGTCAGTATGCTAAAAGAAATTGCTTCATAGTTTGTGTAGAATATAGAGAAATATCATTTTTATTCTTTCTTTCGTTTCTTCCGTGGTTTCATAAATTATTTTACGATAATTTTTACTAATCTTTCAGAGTATTTCATTTCAGTTTCAATCAGCTTCTGAATATTCTGGATATTCCACATTCACACCAGGCAAATACCGCGATGGTATAGTCCGCAGCAAAAAAAAAAAAAAAAAAAAAAAACTGCAACATGAGCATGTAAGTTTATTGTGAAACGACGAAGTCTTCTGTTCCAAAATGAGTGTGCAGGGGAGGAAGACAAAGTTTCTCCTGGCGTCATTCGTGCCACTTAGACGTTGTTGATTACCTGTGCTGTTAGGCGTAGTTTCACAATAAACTTACATGCTCATGTTGAGGGTTTTTGCTGCGGACTGTACATAACATAAAAGTGATGCTTCTTTTCTTTCCAATTCCTTTCTTGTTTCCCCATTCACCGGATAGTATGCTCGGCGAGGGACAGTATCCCTCATACGTGACGGCCTTAAGGCCATAGATGCCGGTAATGATTAGAAATATGAATGAATAAATAAAAGTACTGGTATTCGGAATCTGAAACATGCAAAACTGTGATCAAAGTGAATGGTTTTCTTAAAAAAGAAAAAAAAAACGCTCACGTCTGCAAGTTGCTTGAGTTTGGCTAATACATCAATGAACCACTAGCAAAGGAAGAAGAATATTGTATTTCAACTTCGAGTAACCACTTAGGAATTAATTATTGGAAAGCTATTAAGAAAATCAAACCAAAAATCATTCAAAAAGCGTCCTTTAAAACTATCAATCATAAAATTTGCGTTATCTGGAGAATTTCATTTTGACTAAATTATTATCTCCAGAATATTCGTGCAGCGCAAAAACCTCTAGAAATAATTTAAAACTTTAAAATATTTTGCGTTATATGAGGCTAAGATCATAGGTGTCTGCTAGGTTATGCTATTATTCAATTAATCAGTATTAGCTGGTATTTTGCAGTAGAGACAATTTCTCATTCACTGTACTACGATACCAATAATAGCACATTTGCAGTGTGTTAAAAAAATCTACTTAGCTACTTTTTAACTCTTCAAAATAATACCATTTCGTGTTTTTTTTTTAAATTTTGCAATAAACTCAAGTTAACGTCTACTAAATTTTTGCTCATTGTTGCGCTGGGCACACGCTATCAGGATGAAGAGTGACAGCTACACTGACAGAGAGGCTCTGAGAGTGACATGATTTGTGAAGATAATGATGCCTCTGATAATAACTTATCCAGTATGAGAAAATTGACAGAAGTGAACCTACCTGGAAGACCATCTCCACCATTTTCGTTCATGGAAAATTTCAGCGTTCAAGTACAATTTCATACTGGTCTTTGCAGGACGTATATATTCGGGATTTTAATATTTTGTCAGAAAAGTTTTGAGCTCAAATTTGATCAGCCAAATTTTGAATAACTTTATGAAACGGTATAAAATGTGTTATAAACTTAATTTTAATTCAATTTATACAATAAAATTTCTAAAATCAATACTAAAAATGAAGTATGTTTACTTCCGTATTGCACGAATATATTCGGCGTTTTAAAACACATGTAGGTTATTTTTCAATGCCTACATTGTACTTACATTTTGTATATTTTTAAAAGCAATTATTGTGATAATTCGCTTATATTTACAACATTTAACACACACACACACACACACACACACACACACATACATACATACATACATATATATACATATATATATATATATATATATATATATATATATATATATATATATATATATATATATATATATATATATATAAGTAGGAAGTCGAAAATCCGAACTAATTGCGAGCACACGTAGTTCGGATTTTCGAAAATGACCAAGAAAATCCCATTTAGGCTTAAATATACTGTACAGTATGCTCTTTTATCGATACAGTGGTTATACAGTACATACAGTAATTACAATACCGTACTACGGCTACTTACATTTAATGTTTCTGAAGAACCTGCTCGTACACTAAGTTACACTGTTCTTGTAACTCACACTTAAAACTTAACTTATATAGGCCTAAGGGAAAATAAAAACAAAAATATGTATGAGAAAGAACTACATATGAATGAGCTTCTGTAAAAAACTGACTTCACACGACGCCGACTGACAACCCTATTGTTTGTTTATCGCTAGCGCTAGGACAAAATGTAAAAAAGCTTCTAGGGACCGCGTTCGGATTTTTTACGTTGTGATTATCGACGTCCTACTATATTTTATATATATATTATATATATAAATCATGAAGTTTATTAGTTTTACGTTCCATTATTATGTCCTTTAGATGAAAGTAGACGGCTGATGAACGAAAATGAATGATCATGAAATAATTTATGAAGGAACAGGAGAATCCCGAAAAAAAAATAACTACGGACACGATGCTGTCTATTACAATCTCACTTGGCCAGGAATAGAACTAGATACTCCTAGCACCAAAAGTGAGCATCATAACCCCTGAGCCACCATGGCCCCTAAAATAAAAATGTTATTGCATTGTGAGGAGTTCCCCTTCTGAAAGAATAATTATTTCCAAAATTGTAAAAAATGGGGAAGTAACTCATTGCTAAATCTTTCAAAGTTGGAAATTTTGATTTCTTTTTAAGCAATAATGACTGTTGATACAAGTACGAAACATAATCGTGGGACGTAAAACTCAAAACTTTAATTTCATTTCATTTTTCACAAGTACGAAACAATTTCTTTCGACATGGATAGTCTGTGTCTCATTAGCTTTTGACTTATACTCTATCTCCCGTCTATTGTTAGTTTGTAGAAGGAATTTTTTGAATGTTGTTAATGCAGAGTCGGGAAAGAGAGAAAATTTCCAGTGAGTACTTTTTCTTTCTGTTGGTGTTGTTTGTACTCCTTTTCCATTGTCCTCTAACTGTGCAATCTACGACTTAAGTTTCTTCAGAGTTCAAGAGCTTATCCAAATCCCTTGTCTTCTCCTTCTTGCTCGCCTCTTGTATTAGAAGGGGAAGACAAAAAAAGTTTTTCAGAGAGAAAGGAAGACGTTCTACCAAAGAACACCCGAATGTAAATTGTCGTGGCACCCAAAAGGGATTTGGTGTTCGGGTTAAAGGCGGTGTCTTCGAAACGCTCGCTGCTGCTGGATTTAGTCCAACAAGTGGACCGTGTTCTAAAATACGAAAACGCAAACGTAGCTCGAGTTTTCATGTGAAAGATTCCCCACTGCACTGCAGCTGAGTGTGTGTGTGTTTGTATGTCTTGTATGTCTGTGTGTGAGAAAGAGAAAGATGGCTTCAGAAGCTTCTGCAGAAACCACAGGCACGAAGACATAGGATAGATTATCGATTTCCATCATACAAAAACAAGGCACGTAATACTTTCTCTGTGCGAAACGGAAATGAGATTCTCGCACTTCAGTTTCTCTCACAGCTGTTTATCACATCTTTCAACTACGTCCTCCAAGAATACAGCTGCCGCCCGCTTTTTCCATAGTCCCTCACGATGCATAAAATATTCTGTTTCCTTCTCGCCAACAATCCAGCCTCGATTTGGATACAATAACATCTAAAAAGAGAATATTGAAAAAAAAAAGTATTTAGAAAAGAAAGGAAAGAATACATTTGAAAGACGAGGAATTTTTTAATATTATTTTAGAATTTCAATTTTTAATCTTTTTGTGTCTATCAAGTCGCTATTTTCATTGTTGCTTTTCTTTCAAAGTTATGCAGAAGAAATAAGTATTTACTGAGCTATGTGCTGCCTCTGCTAGCTATAGTAATATTTTAGAAAACAGAAAAAGGTCAAAGAATGGAATGTAGGCAAGAGAATCCATTTGCAATCTTCAATTGTTTAACCGTCGGATACCCAAGGGGGTTCAAATATACCCATGCATAGTTTTACTGTATATTTTATGTTACAAACACTTGAGGGTCACTAGCGTTCTTTACATTGTGGACCGGACTGTAAGGAAACTTATTCCCTCAATAAAAATCTATATTGTAAGGTGATCGTCTGCTTACATATGTGACTAAAACTACACTGGGGTACATTAGTACCCTCCTTGAGTATATATGTTACCATATTTGTTTCAAGTATATTGTAACCTAACATACTAATATTGTTAATGCCACAAACAATGATGTTTCTAATTGCAGAACTTTGTATTTAGGATATACCTGTACCCCTGTTGAGAACCCGGAGTTTAAAAAATATCATGGGTATACGCAGGTTAATTCGTTAGGCCTTACACTGTCATTTGTGAGTAGTATGACTCGCAGGATAAAGCAAATAATAGTACTAATAAATCTACCATGTTTCCAATTTAGCTCTGCATCTGTGCCTGCCGAAATCTGTATAGTTTTAAAATTCCTTTGATGTGAACTGGTTGCCATATTTCACAAATATAAATATTTTATTAATATAATTTTCTGGACGATACACTTTCAAATTTATCAATTCACACATAAAATAATGATAAAATTATATAAACGTACCGTAGCAGTGTAAACCTATTTCAATAAAATATAAATTTCGACTATGATAATCCCATTCTTTGGTCTACAAGTGGGGAGATCAACAAATATTTCTGTGATACCAATACTGGAGTGCCAACGTCATCTTTCATCAGTGTGTTAAAGTCATACACAATAACCTCTTCTTCAGACACTTGTGGTTTAATCTGTTCTACAACAAAACAGCCCTCCTACGTTAGGATTTCCAATTTCACAACACAATTCCAATAACGATTTCCAATAACACATTTCACAATTACAGCTTGTCGTATTTTGTACACACATGATGCACGTTTACATATCAGCCTCCAAAGTACCGCCGCGCTCTGCTTTCATTGGTACTACCTGACATTCATGATCGAATGTTTACCGAGAAACATCAGTATTCGTTCGCACTCACTCCTATCATCACAACTACCGGCACTGGTTCCGTCTCGCATCGTTATATGGCATGTTCACTGCGCAATTTCTATGTACTTATGGCTCATCTACTTCCGCTCCCTGTGGTTCACAGCATGACACAATACATCATACCTTTCTTTATTTTGTAGCACACACACGTCAACTGATTCTCTTTACATTTCTGTGCCAACTACGCGAGTAATTTCTTTCAGCTATATATACTATATATAATGAAATTTTACCACGGAAACTTATTGTTCCTGTTCCACACACTATTTCAGTTTAAGACAGTTTTCTGTTGCAAACAAGTTATACTGAATCATGCGCGCCGACTACGTGGGTGCTCCGGGACTCTGGCACCCACAAGATTTTTAGTTTGGACCCGGCTTTGAACCCGTTTCTCTTGCGTTTAAGTCAGCCGTGTTACCGACTGAGCTAGGGCAGCCCCAACTTATCCTTATAGTACCGAAATATTTTACTTTATCACAGCACAGGCTTTTATGACAGTGTTCATAAAAGATTTCAACTAAAAATAATTCAATCAAATAAAGGGACTTCCCTGAAAAACTATATGCTAATATGCAACCACATACATTTTGGAAACTCAGTGCCGTCGTACTGAATTATCTATTCTTGTTATGATTCATGGACTATTTTTTCTTTGTTTGCTTACTTTCTCTCTTTGCAAGATATTCAGTTTCAACGCTATTACTGCTTTTCTCTCATTTCGACTTCATTCAATTCTTTTTTATTCCCTAGCTAAATTCCCTATGATTCATAGCACTCAATTTTTTTTGTAATCTTCGTTTGTTTTCATCCTCAATCAGACGCCTTATGTTTGCATCGGATTTGCGGGACAACTATATGCACCTAGGTATTTTCACTTATAAGTAAAAAGAGCTCTCTTCGTTTTGCTTCAGTTTTCAATAACATATTCGCCTGAAAGTGCTTTTTGTATTATGACTAATACAAAGACAGTTTTAATCCTAGAAGTTTGAAAATATTATATATCGAATTGCTCATACGTTTGTCCTTCATCTGATTTGATACAACAGATTTGTAACGTTCGCCAAGCCAATGTAAGTTATTAAACTGTCACATGAACATGTAACTTTTCAGCATTATTGTGAATGTGTAAACGTAAAGTTTTGTATCTCCGGAAAAATTAGTTTAATTCTCACATTTGGGAAATCTAAAAAATAAAAAAAAAAGAGCATTTCCTTAAAATATACCGTCTTGGTTGCAATAAACTATGTCTTATATTCAATATCAGTGAATTAGTGTTGTGTAAAATTGAATGTAATAATAGGATATTGGCATACGAGAAAGATCGAAAGCTGTTTTATGGTGCTGAGGGGAAAATATCTTAAGTATATAAGCCAATTAGCACCAAAAAATGTATAAAAGCCGTTTAATTTATTCAAAAAAATAGTAAAGTAAAATAAAATAACTAATCAATGTAGCACTGGTGGGATGGAGTTTGCATATTAGAACAATATTAAGCAAGCTTAAAAGAGTTGTACTAATTCTTTGAGGGGGGAGGTACTGTATCAGTAGCTGAACTTTTACTTTATATAGATCTTCCTGGAAGGGGAAGAGGAACGGGAAAGTGAATGAGAACCAGGCTTTTGATTAACGGAAAAAACTTCTGTTGAATGGAAATTGTAACTTCTCTGTACTCACTGTTGTCACCCCCCCCCCCCCGAATGTAAGTTTATTCTTTTGTAATTTTTGTTCCTTTGTGAATAGTTAATAATGTCGTCGTCTTTGTTTCTGGAGTTTCTTGTTACTCGCTTTTGTGACACGTTTACTAATGTTACTATTCTCTTTTGTTGCTAGTACCGCGTCTTTGTAATGAACCTGGCAACCCTTTAGCAATGGTTGTCTACGTGTATTACTTGACATTCTTGTCAGCACGGGTGGAAAGAGAGGATCTTCCGGATGAACACACACAGACCCCCCCGAAGCAGATGACATAGGATAGCGTAATGACTCTCTCTTCCCCTGGGATTGGTTTGTGTGCTCAGTTTCCTTCAGAAAATTACTCGAAAGAAGGAATATTATAGGAAAGACAAATGAGTTTCTTTTTATATTAAACTCCCTGGCACTAAAAACCACGATGAGTTGTGATGGGCTAGATGGTACACGTTCAGCTGAGTGATGGGTAGTCAGTGGATTACCTTCCCACATAAAAGAAAGTTTCTTTAAATTAAACAAGAAAGAAAAGAAGTTTCAGTGCAATAAATAGTGTAAATCAATGATTCCCAACCTGGGAAGAGCTAGCAAGGGGGTGCAAGCTACTCACAGAAATAAACTATATTGCAGTTACAAGTGTAACGAATGTTGTAACAAAGAGACGTTAAATTAAATATCTTACAAGCACCCAGATACACACAAACACAAACTATCCTACGCAAAATAACTTTCCTGGTTCGATCCCAGCTCATACGAAATGGTCTTTGCGATGGACAAACACCGTGTGCGTGGGTTTTTACGAAGTTCTCCCGTTTCCTCCTACTTTTTCATTCTACCATTATCAATTACCTCGTCATCACCATCCTTCTTAGCCGTATGCATAATCGTGGGACCTATTTTTTTTAAAAAAAGAAAAAAAGGTATGGTTCACCGCACTAAATTTTCTCACTTCAATTTCTTAAATTAAATCATGTTAGGCTGCAGCTTTTTATGAAACATTTATTTGTGAAATATTAACGAAATAATAAAGGGTTTTCGGGAAATTTACAATTAGTTTGAGGAAAGCTCATCTTCAAAAGTAAACTACCTCTTTTGGATATTTTTATAGGAAATAATTTACGCAGCATCATTCCTTTAATTAAATAAATTTGTGGAATTTGAATCGGAGTACATCTGCCGTAACAATGGGGAGAATACTGAGAATCAACAACCAGAACTTTTTGTTTATTTAAACTCTGAAAAAGTAACCAAATTACTTAAACTATCAAGTTACATTTTAACCAAACCATTCTCTTTTTTGCATTAACTCAATGATTTATGAAATAATTTATTCTACTAAGAAATTCTCCTGAGTCGTTTTTGAGAAAAACATTTTAAAACACTAACTTAAAGTAAACTACCCTTTGTGAGTTGTTTAATGATAAATGACTTATCCCGTATTGTGAGGTTAATGAAATCGGTAGAAACGTTTTTTCAGAAAATCGACTGAAAAAATTCGTCATAAGAGTAAACTGCCCTTTCCATGCAGGACAAATGAGTTATGCCATATTGTCAGGCTATTACTGAAATACCTATTTATGAAATACGAATAAAATCATTTCTGTCGTTATTGAGAAAATTGCCCGAAAAAAACTAACCCCTGAAGATAAGAGTAAACTACGCCTTATGGAGTTTTTCAAGACTAAGATTATAATTAAATATGAGCAAAATAGCCTAGGTTGCTATTGAGAAAATTGTTCAAGAATTCACCCCGAAGAGAAAACTAGCCATTCTGAATTTTCCTAGAGAAATGGCTTATACCACAATATAGGGTTGTTAATCAAATATTAATGAATGAATTTTAAACAAGTTTGTTAGAACATTTTCGCGAAAAAACAGCAATTTTTCTTTTCCAGCCTTCAGCAAACTACTCTTAGTTTTGGGAGTAGGTTGAAAACTCGAACTCTTTCCATAGAGAATCTTATCACAATCCATAAAATTTGATACTTATAAGTTGACGGTACCTCTAGGCGACTGAACGTTTTTACATCGGGACAAACGAACGACGGGCATTCAAGAATAACTTTCTTGGCATGTTGAAACCATGTAGTTAAGTTGAAATTTCTAATTCGTTTCTATTTTTTCCACGATCGCTGTACTTTTTCTCGTATATAGTCGCTCAAAAGTAAAAATAAATAAATAAATATTCCGTAGTGGTAAGAAATAATACTTTACTACAATAGTATTAAGAAATTTTGCTGGAAATAAATGTCAGTTTATTATTATTATTATTATTATTATTATTATTATTATTATTATTATTATTATTATTGAAGATTCGAGGATTTAATGCTGCATCTGAAATCGTATAAGTTTGAGCCAATGAGCAGCAAGGACGGGAACGTGAAGTATACAGGATTCGCAAAGGTGGTGCGAGGTAAACAAGGTTGGAAACCACTAGTGTAAATACTATTGCCAGGGCCAATACTAAAACTTATTAATTGTTGGTAGGGTCTCATAGTTTGATCAATTAAATTGGTTGCTACGAAGAATTTCTCCGCTGTCTCTTGAACCTTCTCTTGATAAAGAAAGAAACACATATTTGGCAGAGAATCGGTAACAACGATGTCTCAGTTGAAGAGCAGTTATTTCATGTGTGAAGGTTCCGTAGTTCGATTCCATACCATATCAATTTGTGCTGGTAAGCATCGTGTTCGTGGCTTTTCTTGAGGTTCCTGCAAGGGTGCCGATCCTGGAGAGGCCGAGGGGGCCGAGTCCCCCCAAAGCTCATGTAGGTCCCCCTATTGTATTTATGAATATACAATATTTGGCATAATTAAAATGCAATTTGTCTTAAAATCCTCATATTATATATATATATATATATATATATATATATATATATATATATATATATATATATATATATATACCTTCTGCATCTGAATGCCCCCTCCTCCAAATTTACAGCGAAGTCGGCCCTTGGGTTCCTGTGTATTCTCCCACATTACTTTTCAACCAATTCTGTCAATCATCCAATCTCATTAATTATCTATCTTTTTTAGCCCACATAATATAACCATGGCAAGTAAAATAGAAACTTCATTTGAACAATGTAAAGATGGTGACTCAGCGGAGAAGTGTTGATCTATGATGCGACAGGCCCATAATTCGATCTCAGATAGGATTAGGATTTAGATATCTGAGCTTTCGGCATCTATTTGGCATGATAGCCGGTCACGTATTAGGGATGACGTGCCTTGGCGAGCACACTATCCGAGGAAAGGGAAGAAAGAAAGAATTGGAGAAGGAAGGAAGCGGCTTGGGACCTGTGTGTTAGGTACCATCCCGGCATTTGACTGGTGTGAATGAGGAAAAACTAGGGAAACCTCACTCAGGATGGTTTCTCTAAAAAAAATCGACACTTTTCGACCGAGAGTGTTCTCACCGAGAATCGAACCTGGGTCGGGTCGCATCATCGATCTGATATGAGTTTTTAGTGAACAATAAATTTGCCCACGAGACAATATTCACAAAATACGAAACGAGACAAAGCTGTTCTAATCAGGGTTGTTTTGTTTAAGACAAAATGTTTAAAACAAATGATTAAAACTTGTTTTAAACAATTGATTTTGTTTTAAACAAATTTCATATACGTTTTAAACATTTTGTTTTAAACACGTGTATTTTTTAAGACTTGTTTTAAACATAAACTTATTTTTATTTTATTTCATATTTGTAAAAAAAAAAATGTCAGAGAAAGAAAATTGTCAAAAAGTGCTTCTCATTCAAAAGACTGTTTTCTTCCCATGTGAATGTTTTTATTTCTCGTGGCTACAGCAGGTCAATGTGCAGGTAGTGATCTACAATTTCTTTTGTCTCTTTTTTCCCCCTTGTTTTTGTTTATTGTATTGTTTAAATATTTATCAGTTAACTTGCGAGAAAGTGTCGTAGTCGAAGGTTGGACTTCTTATAAAACTGATATTAAAAAATAATAAAAGAATTATCATGAAAACAAGTGTTGTATTCAGAAAACAAACAAAGAGTTCTTTGCTAAACTGTGCTTCTGAAATATCGCAGGAATTCGCTGATACAGTGTTGGTTCTCAGTCTTCATATATACATCTTTAGAGAAAGAAAGAATTCGAAATGAAAGAAAGAAAAACTACATGACAAGGTGCAATCTAGAGTTTTATATGATTGCCGCTGGAGAGGGGCGTCTGTTTCGAGTTCATCCACCCTCTAGCCTCAATTTCAGATGTTGGGAGCTGTAATGCAGATTTAGAAACCCTTTGCTGAGCAAAATCCACAGAAAAAAATTGAAGTCTTTATACCGAATAAATACGGACTTTGATCACCATTTCTATTGACCGTAAGGAACTATAGGCCTAAATTGCTCTCTTGTTTACTTTTTGGCCTAGGATTTGGATCTATTTTCGAGTTTCGGGCCTGCTTAAAATTCTGGAAATTGGGCCTAAGCAACGTTCCAGTTTTGATAATCTATATTTCCTCCGTTTTATTCGGTGTAAGGACCAGGGTTGCCAACTTCTCTTAAGAAAAAATCGGGACGGAACAATCGGTGTTGGAACCCCCCTTCCCCGAGAAAACTACACATACGCCGAGTCGTTGAAAACAATGTAAATAATCAGCTGAATGACACGAACCTGAATGAATGCGGCACATTAGTTTTTTTTCCCACCCACTGCATCACTAAGTATAAACAATATATGCAACATTCCCGGCGGGAGCTCATGTGGTTCGGAATCCACGTTAATCAGTAGGTCTACGTCTCATATAGCCTCACTGCTGAAAGGGATGCTAAACTAAAATCAACTCAATATATGCAACAAATTTAAACCAAAATAATTGTAATTTGTTTAATATAAACAAAGTTTAGAGAGAAAACTGTATAGATTTTTTAAAATCACAAATGAGTGCATAACATTGTTAAGACATTACTGACAAAAAGTATTACTGAAATCAAAAAATCTTATTCTTTGTCTATTATCATGCAAAAAATTCAAATCAGAGTAATTGTAATTTATTTAACATAAACAACGTTTAAAAGAGGTTGCAAAAACAATATTTTTTAGTGCTGCATGAAATATACTATCATCATAATCGGCTGGATTATCAACTCAACGCGAAGTGTGCTCCAAATATTACTTTTCGAAAATTTATTATTTTAAAATAATTTTATTAGCATCAGTGTTCTGAAATAGTAATGAAATTTTGCAACTAAAATCTCACCCGCCTCACGATACATGAGTTTAGCCCCTAAGGACATAACTAGGAAACTTTCAGAAACAGTAACTTTGAAATGACTTGTCTTAGGGCTAAAATAACCGTATAAGCGTATTTCGGGTAAAATTCTAACCTTAAAACATGTAAAATGACTCAATTTGCATTTGAAATTTCGAATTGCAATCAAAGATGGCCGCCATGATGCTTGATAGCACCATCTGATGTGTCAGACAGACCACTTTCAAGTTTCATCATTCTCCCTCAACCCATTCTCAACACCCAAGAGTGGTGAGGATTTTATTTCACCATGTATATTGATAGATGGTGTGAAATCTCCATGGTAGGTAGATTTTAAAATCTACCTAAGAAGCTTATTATAACCAAGAAAGTACTTATGAAAGTTACTGATAAGAGGGTGTAATAAAAGGGGGTCATGATATGAAAAAAGTTGAGAATTACTAGTCTATACTGAAATATTCTGTACTCAACATACTGTAGTCTTAACAGGGATAAAAATAAATGAAAAGATCAGTTACAAGCAGTGGTGCTATTCAGCCGGTTCCGATCGATTCCCTAGAATCGGTTGTTAAATATTCCGAGTTAGCAGAACTGTTTGTTATAACCAGACATAACAGTAAATTTTACCTAGTTATACTCAGAAACAGTAACTTTTAGTTTAGTTATCTTTGTTTTTAGAAATTTCACAGCTAAAGGGTTAAACATATGATTCCGAGAAACAAAGTATAAGCGATTTATTTCTTTATCTCAAATGCTCAGATATCAAGAATGAAAACTGGGATCACATGAGTGTAGTGATGAGGGTTGTTTAGGTCTATGTATATTTGAAACGCATACATATATTATCAACACTTACCGATCCATTACTGGATTAAGATCTTTCCAATAATTTTTGACAACCATCCATGTTGGGTAATTTGTTTCTATATATTTGCAGTAGTACCTAATTTCGTCACACCACCTTGTATTAGAATGTTGTGTAGGTCGCTTCTTGTCACTGGTGGTATCCAGTAAAAAACTGCTTTTGTCTACCTTGTACGGTTTGTTTCCTAAGAGAGTTATATCTATTTATCTACCTATCCCTCTCTCTACACACACACACACACACTATATATATAATGATATGTATGTATATATACAGAACCGGTTGTTAAGGAATTAGAATAACATCACTGATTGCTAGTGAGGAGCAAGAAATCTTAACAAGTAAGTTATTACCCGATTTAAAAATTTCGATTCCCGGCGGGAGCTCATGTGGTTCGGATTCCACGTTAATCAGTAGGTCCACGTCTCATATAGCCTCGCTGCTGAACGGGACGTTAAACTCAACTCAACAACCGATTTAAAAATATATGTTTAAAATCATGTTTTAAACTGTTCAAAATGTTTAAAACATGTTCTTTTTTGTATGCGTTTTAAAACATGTTTAAAACATTTTAAACACCTTTTTCATGTTTTAAACACGTTTTGTTTTTTTTAAAAAACTATTTTTTCTAACCCTGCTTCCAATAGGCAAAAATACATTTTCCGAGACGACGCATCATTCTTATGATACGTTTTTGGTACAAGACAGCCTCGTCGTGAACAACACCGTATCCGTGAGGTTTTCTCGGCGGTATTCTGCCGTTCCTTCGTATATGCTCATTGCAATAATTCTTTCATTATCATTCATTTTAACTTACTATTCGTCCCCTCTAGTTCAAAATGCCTCGGTTTAACATATTGAATACAATACATGAAACCACAAAATCATATTCTCTGTTGATTTTACTTAATATTTCCTTTTATAGAATTTACACCTCACTAGTTTTCTTTTAACAAAATGCAAAATGAAATATTTAACAAAAAACTTCATCCTTATTTTTGCAAAAATAAATCAGTCATCTTAATAGTTAGGAATTTTATTGACTTTTCTTTTCACATAAACGCTAAAGATTTTTAATCACGGTTTAAGTTATGATTTGTAGCACCGAAGCTACTTAAACCGTGTAAATGCAGGGGAATCTGAACCAGAGCTACATCTACTAGACCAATTGGAAGAATACTGAGAATCAACAAATAAAACTTTTTGTTTATTTAAGCTCTAAAAAAAGTAATCAAATTACTTAATCAAACTATCAAGTTATATTTAAACCAAACCATTCTCTTCTTCGTATTAACTGAATGATGAAGTTTGGATTTGTGACCGAAACCAAAACTAAAAGCGAGGTGATGAGAAAGAAAGAAAGAAAGGAATAAATCGTACTGCACATGACCCAAATCGGCTTTTAAAAAAGTTTCTGCGTGAAAGCAGTAATTGAATAGAGATCGCGGTGTGTGGAAAAAGAGCAACAGAAAAAGTCTTTTAGTTCAGTAAATAAGACTTAATATCAGTTTGGTTCAAGTTCTATGGGCGCTACCTACGCAAGATACAAATGTAATATCTGACCATATGAATTTTACGAGAAAGAGGGAAATATTATTCTTAGGAAAGTGTTTTTCAGCTCGGGTGTTGACTCTCAATAAAGAAACTATGAAGAAAAGGGGAAAACTTTAAGGTTGATCTGCGTAGAATCGTGTTTGAAAAGTAATAACGAGGGTTAGGATTTTTTTAGATGTGTACTTTCTTTTTCTTTCAGAGCACAATCGAACTCTCAAAAAGAACTCCACGTGTCAAATGCTGCTTCCAGTTGCAAATAGAGATACTTTTTTCAGACCTTCCCCCCTGTTGATCTCTTTATTCAGTTAATCAGCCCCCAATCCCCTTTTTCCTTCTTTTACTACCGTATTCAAAATTTTATTCCAAATTTTCCGGTTATCGAGGGTTGAGTGTGCTGTTTCTTGTGCGAGAATATTGACAATATGAAGCAGTTTGTGCATACTCTGGATCCAAACTCTGCAGATACAATTTCCAAGGCACACCAATTTTTTTTTTTTTTTTTTTTTTTTTTTTTTTTTTTTTTTTTAGTATTTGGAGAGGATTCACGATTTGGAAACTGGACTAGTTTACATTTACGCTTACAAATACGTAACAGCTGTTAACAACTTGGAGCAATAATGCTTAGAAAAAGAAATACGAGGTTCATCCAATAAGCCCTTAAAAAAAGATAAAAAAAAAACAAATCATTTTGTGTAGACTTCTTTTAATTTTTCTTTTCACCAGTATTTCTTCAGCTTTTTTAAACCATCTAAAAAGTAGGATTTTGGAAGTTCCTCAAAATAGGGGTCTGTTTGGGCAATGACCTGCTCGTTTTCCGTCGAGCCTGTTTTTTTTTTTAATTTTGAAATAAAACAGTCATTGGGGATCAAATTTGGTGAATACGGTGCATGCTATAATAATTCTAATTTTAGTTTTATAATTTTCTCCATCGAAATTTGTCTTGTTGGAAGAAATTTTTTTCTCTGAAAAATGAGAACGTTTTCTCTTGATTTCTTCTCTCAACCAGTGCAATATTGGCGCATAATACTTTCCACTTATTGTTTGTCCTTTTTCCAAGTAATCGAAGTAGATGATTTCGCGTGCATGCCATAAAACTGTAGTAATCACCTTGTCGGCTTATTTCACCGTCTTCGCTTCTTCAGAGCTGGATTGCCTTTAAAAACGAAATGTTTCGACTGTTCCTTAGTTTCTGGAGAGTAGCAGAGTTTCCATGTCTCGTTCGTTGTTATGTATCGACACAGAAACTCGTCGTGATTGCGACTAAAAAGCGCCAAACCAGCCTCCGAATGCACTTGGACGTCTCAAACGATGCTCATCATTTGTGGATGTACGACCACATTTAAACTCATTTACTCAATTGTAAACAGTTTGAAACACAGGAGAAGATGTGCCATGAACCTCATCTAACTCGGCATTGAGCTCTTTCAGTGTTAAACCTTTTAAATAGAAGTGTTTAATAACTACACTAAACTAATTTCTTTACATTATTATTATTATTATTATTATTATTATTATTATTATTATTATTATTATTATTATTATTATTATTATTATTATTATTATTTGCCAAATTAAAGCTTAAGGCTGGTCTTCAGAAAAATACTGAATATTGTCGAATTTACATCTACATACAGTATTGCTGTTTCCAGTGAATGTGAAGTTTCTCTTCACTGTTCTCTGTGGATGTGAAAGAAGCTATAAGATAAAGTCAGGAGAGATCGTGCTCTAGTGGAGTTCGAGCGGAGGCCAGATGGAGAGAAGGAGGAAAAGGGTTGACGAGTTGTAACGAACGAATAATTGGCAACTTTGCAAACAGAGTCGCCATTGAAATTCATGTGTTGATATAAACTGTTCGCTGAGAAATATGTTTCACGTTTTGCACGAATAATGAAAGTGAGTATATTTTCCGAAACGTTCGGTGCAAATTCGTAAGAATGCTGTGGTGTCAAATAATCAAACGGTATATTTAAATGAGTTCATCATTGAAATTATCGTTGTACGTAGTTTAACGCCAGAAAATGTCTGTAGTTTAACGTCTGGAAGATTCCCTACCAAATAGGACAGTTTGTGCAATCATGAAATAGGAGATCGTGCAGACAAAATAATAGGACAGATCGTACAAAATAATACAGGTTCGTGAAGATCATACTAGAGAGAGTAATGAGAAAATTTCACTGGAACAGAAGAGTTGATTTCTGTAGGTACATCAAGCCTGTAACTGGTCCACTTTCATTCCCCGGAAACTTTCTAAATTTTTGGAATGTAGTCCCTATACATGAGGGGCCAAGTCAAGTCAGTTCCACCCTAAAATGTTCTTCGTTCCCCCTGTCTTAGTACTCTGACTACAGGCACTCAGGTAATGTTTGTTTCAATGCGATTTTATCCGTTAAATAACTGTCTATGTCGAAGGTTGCTAGTTATTTTAGTGGCCCTGTTTACAAGTATGTTTTCCTAGTACCGATATTAAAAATATATTAGTAAGTAATATATACAGCATTTAAATGTTCGCTGTCAGTTGACTCATGTTTCTAAAACGTACTTTATATTTTCATAATACCAGTATTACCATCGTGCATAATCTCACCTATCTATCTCCATTCTCTCTGTAAAAGAGATTGCGCATAATACAGGTTTTGAAAACAGGCCACCACTAATAGTACAATTACTCTTAACCATGAATGCGGATCTGGTATTGTGCACACGGTACTTAACTAGGGTGAGTCAAAAAGAACTTGTAAAGTTTTTATTCAAAATTAAATACAGCCTAGTCCGGAAAAGTTGTGTACAGATCTATGTGACAAACGTACAAAATTTAGTTCAAATCAAACGTGTACTAATTGACGTGCAGTGGTACCTTGACGTGCTACTGGCGCTTTTTCTTGACCGCAAGCAAGACAAGATTTTTTTTTCCACGTTTATAATTTTTTATAATGTTGAATAAAAGAATTTTAAGTGTAGGTAGTATGCTGAAATTTTCGTTGTCTACTTTTAAGCTATTTAAAAAAATGTCATCTTAACTCCTTCTTTTCAGTAAAATTGAATCCATAAATCAACAATTCTTTTTAAAAATATTTACTTTACTAGTTCCAGATAAAACCTGTTTGTTTCTCGTATAAATATGTATGTTTTACTTTTATAATACAGTACAACCTCGTTAACACGAACTCGCTTAAGCCGAACACTCGGTTAGGACGAACAAAATTTCGGTCCCGGCATCGATGTACGTTATCTTATAGGAAGTTTTATCGGTTAACACGAATTTCGGTTAGCACGAATTACGAACTAATTTTTAGTCCCTTGAGTCAGTAGAGGTTTTCATTTAACACGAACTTTCAATCCTTTTTTTTTTTCAGATCATTTTTCTTATTTCAGATTTCACTCCAGACCAGTTTTTGTCATACAGTATTTATACAGACGAAAATTGCCTTGTAAATAAGAGAAAAACCAGAAACAGGCATCTTTCCTCTCTTATGAGGTGTTGATTCTGTCCTCCGTCAAGCGCTGAACATGCAGGTGCTTGGCAGACGAGCTGGCGACAGCTCGAGACAAAACCTCTTCTCCCCCTGTAACTCCAAACTGGTGACAGCTGTCATAAATACCTTTCCGTTACTGGCGGTACTCACCCTGCTAGCGGAGTTATCAATTTTATAACTTGACCTGGATTTTCTGCGTAGAAACTTTTTTTTAATCTTCGAAGATAGGATAATAAATTTACTGTAGTGTTTTCACTTTTCAGAGGATGGTACCGAGACCGAAACTAGTCTCGATCTCGATCTTAACTCGAATTTGAGACCGAGAAGTGCTTTCCGAAATCGAGACGAGACCGAAACTCGGTCTCGTCTCGATACAATTCTGTGGATTGTATCAAGACAGAGAATAGTCTTGGTCTCGTCTCGAATTTTGAACCTAGACGAGACCGAGACTACTCAGTCTCGTCTCGATACCATCTCTAGTGTTTCCTATGACATACCTAATATACTGTAATGGTATGTATATTCTGTATACTGTAGTGCGTATGTATGGAGAAAATATATTTGAATAATAAAATTTGTGTCCCCGGTTAACACGAATTCTTTTAACACGAACTCCTGATTTTTCAGTCCCTTGGAATTCGTGTTAACGAGGGTTTACTGTAATAATAACAGTCAGGAAAAATGAAATTACTTTTAAAAAAATTACATCGCACGGTTATGCCTCTTAGATTAAAGGAAACAGTTGTATATTGGGAGTGAATGGTTATGAAATTAAAATTTTTGTGTTTTCCCACCGGGAATCGAACTCGAGATCAGATGCACCAAAGGCACTCGCACAAGTCACTAGATTAGCGAGAAAGACGTAATTATCAGGAGAAACAAAAAAAAAAAAAGAAAAGAAAAAGAAAAACCGAACCTTTGGATTATTTTGTTGTCATACGGTGCGTTCAATTTAAAACTGGCTATAAAGTACAGGTTTTCACCACTTCGCTCTCTCTACTTTCACTTTCTCCTCTTTCCCCTTTTCTTGTATGCAGTCCCTCAAATCCATCCGCTATAAGTATATATAGAAGACTGACACAATGAACAAATGAACAACAATTGAGTTATGTTAATAAAATAAATGGGAGCATGTTTAAAATGGGGGCTGTTAATCGACACGTTAGCAGAAAAGACCGTAACTTCATTCACTTATGTTGTGGGTCCAGGTAAATGACAACGTTGCATTGTCATTGAACGTTGGGTATATAAAGAGGGTAAAGACCAAACAGCCCATCCAATAAAAAAATCTTCACTTTAGATTGAAAACATATTTGGAAACGGTTTCCCCTCTTACATTTTGTTGTAATTCTGATAATAACAGAGTTACCCTATGTCAAGGAATTTTGAGACACCCTATATATATATATATATATATATATATATATATATATATATATATATATATATATATATATATATATATATATATGTGTGTGTGTGTGTGTGTGTGTGTATCTACAGTATGTGTATGTACTACCATGAGCAAAATAAATGACGCGTCTCTTTATTTTGAAGTTTTTTGAAAATATCTCCGTTCTCTTTATATGTTCGAAATTTCGGAAGGTTTCCCCAGCAGGACAGGTTAATAACAAACCCGTTTTTAATATTTGTGTTAGATATTAGCTTAAAATAAAGAAATTAGAAGCAAAAAACATTAAATCGACAGAAATCTCGAGAATTACCAACTCTGCTAAAGTGGGAAATTTTCAAGAACGCGAGGGAATTCTGCATTTCAACACGAAGCAGCGACATCTATGTCATTGAGAGAAATGTGGATTAAATCTACAAACTAAACTTTTAACGAATATTTCTAGTATGTCTTATTATATGCATTATCTGCAAACTCCAAATATATGAATATATGCTAAGTATTAACATAAAGATAGAGCAAATAGTGGAAATTGTCTATGGAAAAGGACGAATTGGTAGGACGATCGTAATGAAATATCGTCTTTACCGGAACAGGCTCAGTTCACGTAAAAAAACAAATAGCTCAGTTAGTTAAAGCAACGAGTCTGTATGCTGAAGGTAGCGGGTTCGATCCTGCGGAAGTGCCGTTATCATTTTTATCACTACACTACGGTTATTTTATTTATTTTTTTATGTGGGAAATAATCAAATTGTAACGTATGTGTAAAACTCATAACGATACCAAAAAAAGAAAAAATGCCGTTGTCGCACTTGCATTAGCGTCCCTAATTTTGTTTGCAAACAGTTTCTTAATTATTTCCCCTGTGCTCACTGCTCACCATATGCTCGCTGGCTCATAACGAATGTTTCCCAGTAAATGTTAATTCTAATTTGGAGAATTTTATAAAGTTTCACAATATTTCTCACTAAATAGTCTTCTATCTACGTGTTTGGATATTTTGATAACAGATTTCCCTATTATATGTTTAATTTTCCCTAGATGTTTAATTACGGAAAAGTTTTACAATGTATTTGTATTGAATTGAAATTGTTTTGAATTTACTACATAAGGTAAGTAGACCGAAGGAGGAGAACTCATGTAATTGATATTCTACGTAAAAGCAACCTATTGTAGAATGATGATGCTTCTTACCTTCAGCACATAATCTTTACGTTAGAGAGTCAGACAGAGAAAAATCCTGGTTTTTCCTCCTCTATGACCACCCATCTTAAACCTCTACATATCATTGTTCGTCTCACAAAATTTCGGTGCTCCAAAAACATTCAAATAATAATAATAATAATAATAATAATAATAATAATAATCCTGAATATGCCATCCTTACATAATGTAAGGATATCTTAGTTTCCTAGTTTAAATCTTAAATATCTAAGTTTAAAATGCTTTCTTTAGTACTTATTTGAGCAACCATGTAGGAGGGGGTACGACTTTTTATTTTGCCCCTCTCATTTCAGTTCCCTTCCAACAGAAAGTAATTTTTGATAAGCAGGACAGACAAAATGAATAAGAAATATATTTACAGCATCCTCTGCCCTTTCATGATTGGAATATCACGTAATATTTTTTATTCTACGAAAGATGGCCCTGTGCGGTTAGGGGTAGGTAACTAAAAAAATACCTAATATATAGCGCTCCTTGATTGTAATATTACCGCTTCTTTATTTGTACGAGGGAGCCCCTACACAATCAAGGGTGACAAAAAGAATAGGAAGAGTGTCTATTGATTCCAGTGGTGGATCCAGCACGAACTCCTGGGGGAGGGGAGGGGAAGTGAAACATTCTTTTGATGATGTGAAGCTGTCACAAATTACCACTTAACTAAACTAAACAATAGTGGGGGGAACCGGAACCCAGTCAGTTTAAATTGATGTAAAAGTTTAATTTTTGGCTTCATATTAAAGTTTTGGTTTCAAATGAGAATTTCAGTCCAAGTGGTCAATGATCAAATCTCGTGGGGCTCTTCAGTGTAGGCTAATACGGCCCCCTTATGAGAAAAGGCAAAATTATTAACATGTTTATAACTTTCGAATTTTTCGTCTATTTTAAAGAAATATTTTGCTTCGTATTAAAGTGTTGGTTCCAAATGACAAATTCAGTCCGAGTGGACAATGATCAAATCTCCGGGGGGGGGGTGTCTTCAGTATAGGGGGCTACGGCTCCCTTATGGGAAAAGGCAAAAATATGAAAATGCTTATAACTTCCGAATTTTCCGTCTATTTTAAAGAAATTATTGGCTTCATATTAAAGTCTTGGCTTCAAATGACAATTTCAGTCCGTGTGGACAATGATCAAATCTCGGAGGGCTCTTCGGTGTAGGAGTTTCGGCTTCTTTATGGGACAAGATTTACGTAGTTGATATTGCAAAATTGTTTTGTATATATAAGTGGAAACTTGCACCATTTGGTTAATTTTACCTCTTATGTTTTGCAAATTCATATTCCAAGCAATAGTTACTTCGCAGAGCTAAAAGAAGGCACTTACTAGTTTCTTTAAAATGAAATGTGTTTTATGAGAGGAGCAGACGAACGAACAGGCACCCAAACGTTGGTTGAGTCGTACGGTTGAAACTCGTTAAGCTCGCTTCAATTATTATTATTATTATTATTATTATTATTATTATTATTATTATTATTATTAATAATAATAATAATAATAATAAAGCATTGCAGGGACCTTTGGTGCAGGGGGTCCGTGGCTCGATTCCACTTCGTGCCAAGTGAAATTTGAGGTGGACAAATACCGTGTGCATGGGTATGTGTTTTCTTGAGATTTTCCATTTTCCTCCCACTTTCTTCATTTCACCATTTCATTCATCATCATTCTCCCTTAGCGTAGGTACATAATCGTCCAACGTTAAACTAGATATTGCAATTTCAATAATAATAATAATAATAAAAATTAATTCAATTGAAAGGACTGTAATTTATGTGGACAGCAATTATCATAAATATGCAACCATTATAAAAACAATGCTTTGAGTAGAAAGATAATCCTTCCCAAGTGTTAACGAATGCGAACGAGATAAGACATGTCTCGAGAAAGAGACAAGACGCGCTTTGTGACATCCAAGATAATACGAGGCAAATGTTTTGGACACGAGATAGCTTGTAAAATGTCTCGTCTTGTCTTGAATGTCTCGAAAACAAAAGTCTAAGTTTTAAAATTATTTTTCAAGATCTATTCTCTCAGAAGTAGTTCTCAGCCTTAAAATTAATAACGACATTTGTGATTTAAAAAAAGATAAACAATGCCTAAAGTTAATAGTTAACTTTTCGAAAAGAAGCTTCATTAAGGGTGAACCTGAAAGATGTCCACAAACTTCGGGAGGTGATTCGTTACATCAAAAGGAGACAAATGGTCCTCTTGCAGTTTTCGAATTCAGCTTCGTTGTCGAGGTACAGGGTTGCCAACTGGTCGTGTTTGAGAAACTCACTGGGAATAAATTCAAGTCCAAGAATAAACTACTACTCATATATTTTTCAGGTCAATTGACTTATACCATGTTGTAAGGTCAAATATTTATTTATGAAGTGTGTACAAAATTCGCCAGGGTCTTTTCTGAGAAAATCGTCGAGAAAAAGTCACCTCCAAGAATAAACTACCCCTCGTAAATTTTTCTAAGAGAAATATCTGATACTGCAATATAGGGTTGTTAATTAAATATTGATTAATGAAAAATAAACAAAATTGTTAAAACCATTTTTGAGAAAATAGCGTTTTTCGATTTTCGGCTGTTTGTAAACCACACTTATTTTAGGTGCTAGGAAAAATGGAAAAGCTCCTGTAAGAATACTAAGTAAACCCTTAGTTTAAAATTTGGTGTAGATAAGTTGAACGGTATGGCCTCTAGGCGAGTGCATATAAAAGTGTGCCGAACGGACGGACCGGAAGGACGGGTGTCGAAAAGTCACATTTTCGGTATGTAGACGCCATGAAACATGTAAATCCGTTGAAATCTGAATTTGATATTATTTTCACAACCACTATATTTTCTTCTCTCTTTTGTCGCTCGAAAAAGAAAAGCCTGAGTTTACCACAAAAAGCTAGGGAGTTTCTAAAAAAATATTCAATTACAGGGCCACCGCACTAAACTTTTTCAATTCAATTTCTTAACTGTGTTAGGCCGCAGTTGTTACTGAAGTGTGTATTTGTATAATACGAATAAAATTATCGTATTATTCAAATACATCGAATGTCAGATTATCGAATAAAAAACTTCGATTGAAGAAAATCCATACTACAAAACTAACTCACACTTTGAGCACATTTTCATTAGACATATAATAGACCAATTAATGCAATCATTGTTTATGAAATATGAAAAAAATCAAATGAGTCACTTTGGGAAAGTCGTTCAAAAAGAACACGTCAGGAGTAACCTATCTCTTGTGAATTGTTTCGAACAATGAGTTAAGATATACTTTTGGTTATTAATGAAATATTTATTTGCGAAATTTGAACAAAATCGCCTGTCGTTCGAGAAAATTGTCGGGGAAATAACTTTGACCCCCAAAATAAACTATCCGTTGTAATTGTTTTTCATAGAAATGACTTATACTAAAATATAGGGTTATTAATGAAATACTTATTTATGAACTATCAATAAAATTGTCCGAGTAATTTTTGAGAAAATCGTGAGGGAAAAATAACTCCCCGAATAAACTATCTCTTGAGGATTCTTCAGGGTAAGCGAGTTATTCCATATTACTAGGTTTTTAATGAAATATTTATTTCTGAGTACGAACAAAATTGCTTGACTCATTTTTGAGAAAACCGTGGAGGAAAAACATCCCCAAGAGTAAACTACCCCTCGCATATTTTTTCAGGACAAACGAGTTTTGCCATATTGTTCGGTTATTAACGAAATATTTATTTTTGAAATATGAATAAACTCTTTTTAGTCGTTTTTGAGAAAATCGCCCAGACAACACTCCACCAAAAATAACCTACCCCTCGCATTTTTTTAGGACAAACGAGTTATGCCATATTGATAAGTTATTAATGAAATCTTTATTTATGAAATATGAACGAAAACATTTGAGTCCATTTTGAGAAAATCACTGAGAAAAAACTCACCCCCTTGGTATAAACTACCCCTTGTAGATTTTTCTCAGATAAATGCCTTATACCACAAAATAGGGTTGCTAATTAAATATTGATTTATAAAAAAAGAAAGAAAACAAGATCGTTAGAGCCAGTTATGAGAAAATATCTTTTTTCTATTTTCATCGTACAGGAAACTACCCTTGTTTTGGGAGTAGGAGGGAAATAAAAAAACTATAGGAAATACTATGAAAATCTTAAACTAAACTTTGGTGCAGATAAGTTGAACGGTATGGCTTCTAGGCGAGTGCACAGAAAAGTGTAGCGAACGGACGGACAAACAGATAGACATGTATCGAAAAATAACTTTTTCGGTGTTAGGGGCTATAATACGTGTAAATTCGTCGAAATCTCAAATTTGATTTTTTTTGAACACCATACTTTCTTCTCTCATTTGTCACTTCAAAGTAAAAGGAACTCAGAACTACAGATAAAAGACACCTACTTTTACACATAGACATTTATTGATTTAAAACTGTTTTAGTTTGTGTCATTTCACTTCCAATTGAAAGGTTTTACAATGATTAACGGCATACCAATGACGAGACGAAGTTTTCAGGAAGTAAATGCATTCAGAAGTCTAGACTGCATTACAGCTATCAGCCTGTTTTTATTTCTGCAATTGTTAACAGCTGTAATTTCGTCCAAACGTTACATGAAATAATTTTTGGTTGACATCATTGTGTTACTATTTTAGTATTGTTCTCTTCAGACTTGGTTGAAGTTTTGTCTTAACGGTTATACATTTTTTCTTTCTTATTTCATCGTTACACATAAGAACAAAATGTTATGGTGAGTGGATAGATTCGAACCTACGAACATTGAGTTTATATTCTTCCAACACTTTACCAATGGACCAAGCTTTGTCTTCACGTTAACGCCCGGTTCCAGGGTTTACTACGATTTAAATAAAATGGCTGGCTGTTAGAATTGCCTGCTCACATATTTCGATAAATAATTTTCATTGCTTCGTAGATACGTAGAGCAATGTTTAGATACACATTTTAGGAGAGTGAATTTTGGTGTATATAATAATTTCATGCCAGGTAAAAGCTAGATAAGTTTTGATAAAATGCTTCATATGTAGTTCTCAATAATAGGCTTGCTGTTCGGAGTGAAGTTCCAAGGTTCAGCATTGCCTAGCAGTTTTTGCTATTAATATCCCTTCTAACAATATTGGCAATGGACAAAAGTTAGCCCGTGTTGAAGCTTTTTGCTCCTAATTTAGTTATTTTACTTTATTATTTAACGAATATATTGAAAATTGTCAGCAGGCACGTATGCAGTAATTTATTTTGGGAGAAGTCCGACTTCAATATTAGGATAAATTATAATAAAATTTAAGATAATCCTTAAATTTAGGCTAAATTTACAGAAAAGTTGGGATTTCAGAGGGGAGTCCGGACCACCTGGACCCACCCCTAAATGCGTCCTTGTTTGTCAGTAATGTTTCCTCATTTTGAAACCCTCAAAAACTTCGGATATATAAAGGAAAACGAGTTATTTTCGATAAAATATCACTTCAAGGAGACGCGACAGTTTTATTGCACATGGTGTTATCCCAAGTTCACAAGGGCAAGAATTCATTAATTTTGGTTCTCTGTCATTGTGCTCTATCGAAAGGTTAGGTTTGTAACATATTACTCCTACGAACAAGCATGACTGGCAGATAGGAATACTGAACACAACTCCAGAGAAATGCATGCTGAACTTACGTTTATAGCTACGCTTTGGTGATTTGCCCTCAAGGTCAATCGAGTGGTAATTCAGTTCCGTCTCTGTTCTTAAGCCATGTTCGTATTACTTCGAACAGTTTTGATAATGAAAAGCATGCCTCTTAATATAACAGACTTCTTTCGCGTAAGAAATCGAAACTCAGTTGGTCAGAGCAACTAGTCTGTAAGAATTAGGTTGTTAGTTAGTTAGGAGCCCAGTACGAGTAAGGGTTTTTATTACTATTGTTTTTAGCTTTTTTATGTGAGGAAAAATCAAATTGTGACATCGCGATATCAAATGTATTTGATTAGGTAGCTTTGTCTTAGCTAAACTTTAAACATCAGTAACCGTCGAAATTATTTCACTAACCGATCACTTACTGAACATTTCAAACACGTCAAACCAGTGGCATAACATGAAATTTAACCTCTCCTCCGCAGTCCTTAGTTATGCGTCCGTACTTTCAAGGGCGGACTAAGGGCCGGGCGACTGCCCGGGGCGCCAGAGAAAGAGGGGCACCAAAACGAGCTTCAAAAAGTAAATTTTATAATGTGCTTTCTACTGACGTTTTTGGTTTATATTCTTGTAAAGTAGTGGCAATTATATGATCTTTTTCCATTTCACTATGGAAGAAGAGAGTTTCATAGTACTAAGGGGGCTGTATCGAAAAATTGAGAGATGGCATGTAGAATAAAGAGTGCCGGGAATTAAGTATTGTTTGTTTGCTTGAGTTTAGCGTTCCACGGTTATGCCTTAATGGGCAAGGGAGATGTGGATACTAATTATAGTGGAATCCGAACCACTTTTATCATTCAACAGTAATCCACCGGGAATTGGACCCGGTACCACAGAAGGCAGGCGTGCTAGCCAGTAGACCAGGGGGGGTGGAGTTGGTATTGTTTATAGCGGTCCATATTCTTTGTGAAGTTTTCCTAGGTAATGGATTTCTTTTTGAAAATGGGTTTAAAACAGGGGCGTCATTTAGGGAGGGCAGGGAGGGGCATTTGCCCCCCGTGAGTTTGAGATGTATATAGATTTTATCATTAGAATAGTAGTAAATCAGTGAAAAACGCGAAATTTTACTTATATCAAGAGGTCTTTCCCCCCCCAAAGCAAAATCTGAAATGACGCTCCTGGTTTAAACTATTAAAAACACTATGATAAAATGTAAAATATAGGCTACTACTAGGGGAAGGGCGCCAAGAAGTCACTTTGCCCGTGTGAAAATTTGGCCTGCTCCGCCCCTGCGTACTTTCTGTATATTTTTTGGCCTTGCAGCTTGTGCGGTCCCCACGCCACATTGTTGCGGGGACGCTATTTACGCCTACCCTTCGAACGTAATTCAATAACTGTTTAAGAAATTCTACCATCAGCGTGAAAACGGGAATATATTTTTCTAATAGTCCCATAGAACTTTCACTCAGAACGCCAGATGCAATTTTTCAGAGTGGGCTCTGGCTAAGTAGAAGGAAGATCTGTTTCCTAAGTAAGTTCCTTTCAGAAAGTTTGCTATTTCTTTAACAGTGATGTAAATAAACATACTCATTGTTATTAGCTCGACACCAAACCATCCTGGACAAATCCCTCTAGAACAATGATCGGCAAAAGTTATTCTGCCTAATTTTATAAGCGACTCAAGGGTGAAACACTTGTTAACGAAAGCAATGTTGTGTATATACTGCCTTGTTTCTGACAAAAATCAAATCTTTTGTGATCTTTAAACACTTTTCCTATTCTTTTTGTCACCCTTGGTTGTGTAGGGAAGCCTCGAACAAATAAAGAAGAGGTAATATTACAGTTAAGGGGCGCTATAAATATATTAGGTATTTCTTTTGTTACCTAACCATAACGGCCTAGGGTCGTCTTCAGTAGAATAAAAAAAATGCTACGTGATATTACATTCACGAAGGAGGAAAGGATGCTCTAAATATATTTCTTATTCATTTTGTCTGCCCTGCTTCTCAGAAATTATATACCTTCTGTTGGAGGGTGCTGAAAAGAGAGGAGGGGAAATAAAACGTCGTGCCCCCTCATACATTTTAATAATAATAATAATAATAATAATAATAATAATAATAATAATAATAATAATAATAAATATGAATGTCTTTGGAGAGCCGAAATTATGTGACACGAATCATTATAGGTAGAGCTTTAAGATGAGTGGTCATAGGGGCGGAAAAACAGGATTTTTCTCTCTCTGACTCTCTAACGTTAAGATTATGTGCTGAAGGTAAGAAGTATCATCATTCTACAATAGGTTGCTTTTACGTAGAATATCTATTACTTGAGCTCTCCTCCTTCAGGCAACTTTGCTTATGTAGTAAATTCAAAACAATTTCAATTTAAGACAAATATTTATAGAGAAAATTAAACATTTAATAGGGAAATCTGTTATCAAAATATCCAAACACATAGACAGAAGACTATGTAGTGAGAAACACTGTGAAACTATAAAATTCTCCAAATTAGAATTAACATTTACTGGAAAACATTCGTTATGCATCAGTGAGCACAGGGGAAATAATTACGAATCTGTTTGCAAACAAAAATTAGACACACTAATGCAAATGCGACGATATTTTCTCTCTTTTTTTTTTTTGTATCGTCATGAGTTTTACACATATGTTACAATTTGATTCTTTCCCAAATAAATAATAAATAAAATAACCTTAGTGAAAAAATGACAACTGTTCTTCCACGGGATTCGAACCATCTCCCTTCGGTATACAAACTCGTTGCTTTATCTAACTGAGCTATTTGCTCTCTTACGTAAGCTGAACCTGTTCTACAGTAAAGACGATTTTTCATTACGATTGGGCTAACAATTTGTCTTTCTCCATAGGTAATTTCCACTTTTTGCTCTATCTATACGTTAATATTTAGTATAGATTCATATATTTGGAGTTCGCTGATAATGCATATAATAAGACATACTAGAAATATTTCGTTAAAATTTTCGTTTGTAGATCTAATCCACGCTTCTCTCAATGACATAGATGTCGCTGCTTCGTGTTGAACTGCAGAATTCCCTCGCGTTCTTGAAAATTTCCCACTTTAGCAGAGTTGGTAATTCTCGAGATTTCTGTCGATTTAATGTTTTTTGCTTCTAATTTCTTTATTTTAAGCTAATATCTAACACAAATATTAAAAACGGGTTTGTTATTAACCTGTCCTGCTGGGGAAACCTTCCGAAATTTCGAACATATAAAGAAAACGGAGATATTTTCAAAAAACTTCAAAATAAAGAGACGCGTCATTTATTTTGCTCATGGTAGTACATAATAAAAATGAAAGTAACTGTCTTCCTTACTTCATCCTCTTGAACCAACCTAAATAATATTTTTGAATATAGTAGATGAGGTTCGGACCTGAGATGCTTTTTGGCCCATCGCTTTGACGGTGCAACTTAGGGGAGTGGAAGGGGGATATACATTTAAAAATGATCAAAAATGACCAATAATAGTGTTGAATCTATAGTTATCGGTGTCGTTGATTTGAACAGTGTCACTTCCGATCCCGTTTACGTCCAAATTCAGCCCCATAACATGGGAGACGTAGAGGGGGTGTTACATGAAAATGACCAATATTAGTGTCAAATCAATGGTTTTTGGGATCACTAAGATGAACGATGACACTTCTGATCCCGTTTAAATTCAAATTTAGCACCGCAACTTCTTCGGGGAGGGAGATATATAAAAACGTTCGAAAATGACCATAGTCAGTGTCGAATTCCTTGGGTTTTGGGGTCACTGAGATGAACAGTGACACTTCCGGTGCCGTGCCTCGCAACATGAGGAGGAATATATATCCTCGAAAATGACCTCGAAATATACAATCCTCGAAATACACCGATTTTGGTGCAGAATCCATAGTTTTCGGGGTCGCTGTGATGAACAGTGAACCTTTCGAAGCCGTTTAAATCTAAATTCAGCCACCCAACATGGCGAGAAGGAGGAGAGAGAAATATAAAAATAATCTAAAATGGCCGATATCAAAGAGCACTTTGGTAACTAACGGAACATGTCCTATTAATATATACATTTTTTAAATATAATTCAGTGAAGCAGGTAATTGATGCAAGTTAATTATATATGGAGTGTACTACGAAATATTAAATGAAATCAACTGAGGTGCAACATTATAGGTTTCTAGGGCTCGCTTTAAATTGAACGCACTGTATTATGTGGTGCATTTACTGCAACATTTTGTTTTCGATATTTTCGAAGAAATTTTGTTTGCCTGTCGCTTATACTCAGCTTCGTCTGGTCTTACATTCCTACATAACGCAAGGTAGTAATTCTATATTCGTCTTCAATCTTTAAATTAGATTTTGTACTTTCTGCGACCAAGCACTACTAAGAAGGATGTACGTAGAAATTGCTTACACATTTTATGGGAATCGTAGAAATTTCAGTGTTTACATGTACTTTTTTTGTCTATAAATTTGTCTTTCTCATCCTTGATCCGGCGGGAGTTCATGAGGTTGGGATTCCACGTTAAGCTATAGGCCCACATCTCATATAGATTCGCTGCTGAACGGGACGCTAAACTAAAATGAAATGAAATCGAAGATCTTCCACCTTGATTTGGTGAGTTTACTTAAGAATGGCTAATTCGGCTGAAAAAGAAAGTTCAAAGACGAGAATAAAAGCACAGTTCCAAATTTTTGTAGCATTAGATCCCAAAATACTTAATTTTACCTACATATAAAGGCACGATACACTACTTTCAGTTTCTTAGCTGTAGTGTTGCAGTTATGAAAGAACCGAGTGTTGCGGAAACTGCGAATAAGTTTCCAAAGAAAATCAAGGAAATTTCGGAAAGGGCATCACTATCAATAATATCTCAGGAAAATCGTGCAAATGATTCTTTTATACCATGATAACTTCAGAAACCTAAAGAAATTGAAGACCAAGAACTTTCAGAGTTATATAACTGTCTTCACAAGTCAAGCGAAAACCCTCTTTGACGTTTGAACTTGCAAATGTAAAGTTCTGTTAAAGTGCACTTATGAAATTAATAGTAGATTTCCTGTAATTGAGTGCAATTTTCTTATGAATCAGACATAGATAGTTTTGTCAGACATATAGAAATGTACTACAAAAAGATACAAGGAACAAATAAAAAGGAAAAGAAAGGTATAATTTAATGTCAATCAACCGGAAATTTGGCCAGATAAAGAGTCTACCTGTTTTATATCTTCGTCTTCTCAATCTGAAATGGAATTTAAAGACCTTGACTTCGTGCCTAAATTTAAAGAACAAACGTCACCAGAAACTCAGAAGGAAATATGTAAGTCAGAGATATTCCCAATTCCACATCTCAGATGCGAATTAGGTTGTCGGGATTTGCTATTGGATGCGACTCAACTTTCGGAAATGCAACTAAAATTGCTAGTTCTCTGCTAAAAGACTAGCGTGGTTACTGAAGAAGATGTACCGAAAAACACGAGAGAGAGAGAGGGAGAGACAAACAGACAAAACGTTGTGAATTTCGTAGAAAAGCAGTTGATAATATTGTAGAAATTGATCTTAATAATGTTCAGGCTCTACCGATCAACAGCTTGAATCACACCAGAAACTACCGAGAGTAAAATTCAAATGAGCAGTTTCATTTTGATCTCGGTCTTGGTCCATCTTGAGAAGTTGTCTGGTGTGAGTTCCAAGTTACTCTTCTATTCTGGGCTCTTATGTGAGATAGTTGATGATGTATACCTGAGACACGTTCTACATGATCTACGTACAGCACTTCTTTGAGATATTCCCACTGTTAGAAGTGGAGAGTTTGCCTTGACTTTGGCCGATCCACGGAAGAAAGGAAGTGGGAAAATTCGTATCAAAAGGATTTTTATTACGACATTGGACTACGAAAATTAAAGATGTGTTCAACGTTTGGGTCGTTGGGCCGGGCAGAGATGATACTCAACATACATCTACTTTCCTGTGGCCAGTTCTGGATTGTTTCTGGAACGTGTAATATAGGTATGTATCTAGAGACAGGTACAAAAATGTATAATGAAAGGTTTATACAGACATTTATCACTCTTGGTTTCGACAAAAATCAAGAATTAAGATGGCAGAAGCTTTGAAAATGGTATTTAATCAATGTTTGGAACTAGAAGTCTAAAACTTTAGTGCATTAACTATGGTTATACCGTAACTCTAGTTTTAACGAAAATATGGAAGAAATACCCTTAAAAATTTTCTTTTTTAAATACTATTTAGTATGGCCCAAAAATTTGCACCAGTAGCACGTCAAGGTGTTGTCTGATTTCAAACAAATTTTGTACGTTTACTACATACATCTGTACATAACTTTTCCGCATTTGGCTGTTGTCAATTTCGAAAATGTCATTTTCGACCCTTTACTAATACACATTACTCATTCTTTACATATTGCTTCAATATTGGCTATTTATGCAAGTTTGTTAAATTGTAAGCGAACTATTCTTATATTACATTACCTTAGCATCTATCAAAACGTCTTATCTCGAAACGGAAACGAATTTACATTTAACAACTTAAAGATCTAAAATGTTCCTAAGTACAATAGCTTCATGTTTCTCGTTTATAATATACTGTGGGTACGTAGACTATTCAATATTCAATAGCACACCTTTTCCCTTTTTTTCGCCTCATTTTTGTAAATGTTTCTTTCCTTTTCTCCTCTGAAAACCCTGTTAATAATAAGGCATTATAAGCATTAAGGTCTGTCAGAAAAATTTTGTCTTCCGTGTGGTTACAGTCAACAACAAAAATGTCTCCATAGTAAATTACTGCTTTCTTATGCTTAATTCTTAGTTTGGAGCTATAGTTCCTTTCTTTTAAAGCACGAACGATATATGAGAATGTACGTATGTAGAGAGTAATGTAGAATCTGAATTACACTACAAATCAAAAATAACCTTCCGCACCAAGGACGAAAACTTTTCATGAGTTGTTGGAGGTCGCTAATTGTACAAATTAAACGAAATGAAATAAAATTCAAAATGAACTGTCTTTACATACATTTTCTTATGTCTACATTTTCAAAAATTTCTTTGCTCAGAAATAAGAAAAATGCATGTTCAAAAAAAAAAAAACTAAGCAATTTTTACTCATATTTGAGACAAAATGTCTCATTATTTTCAAACGTGTTTTCATTTGTGAGCTCAAGGCAAATTTTCAGGTTCCTATTTATGAGATTTTCTCATTTCTTAAAAATGAGACTGAAATAGTGCATGATTTGTAATATCATAGATGATTTAAAAGTAATGGTAACATTCTTACCGAAACAATATTACTATGATTTACTAGGGTGTAATACTGCTAGGGCTTAATTACTATACAGGAAACGAGATAAAAGATTTCAGTTGTAGCAGAGTGTGAACGCATATCAGTACCCAATAAGGTGATGCGGCGGAGGTGGCGTATGAGTACACCATACTATTACAAGAGTCGAAGAAGTCAACAGCATGTGAAAATAAACATATAGATTTGATCAAACAAGATTCATAGAAGTTATCAGCTGTGTTAATTAAGACTAACAGTGTAATGTAAGTTCATGTAGTTTATTGGTGAAACACTATTGTAGTAATTGAACCGAGTTTACGGTAAGAGCACAGATAAAAAATATATGGATCAATTAATGTAAATACCCCTTTTGTTATGTAGCAATAAATAGAATGGAGAGCCATGTCAATATTTTACACTCTTTCCAATTCGTTATAAAGTGCACGTTTGTGGCATATAGTCACTTTGCGAATTGAATATTTCGTGCAGATTGATTATACGGATCAATATGAAATTCATGAAATACATAATACTTTCTGAATTCACTTTCTGTGCGTTCAGCAATCATTTCTGTGGTGTGCATTTCCATTCCCCGGTGCAGATTTACTTTAAAAGTATTGTTCAAAAACACATACCAACATGTGCTAGATGGTCATTAAAAACCACGAATGCTATAAAGGAGGATTCTGGAAAACCACTGCTTGTACGAAGCAATGATTTATTTTTGTAGGTCACCTGCTTCTTACATTGAGGTGTGCGCTTATATTGCCCGGTGCAGATTCACTTTAGGATGTCTTGTGCATAAACACCGAACAAGCTGTGCTAGTTGGCCACTAAAAAGCACGAATGCTACCTAACCGAATTAGGGCAGGAGTGCAACAGGGGACCCGCGCAAGTTTGCGTCCGTAGGAAGCAGGCGCGTTAGCGAAGGGGAGTATACGCGTAAACGAGGGTTCTGTAAAACCACTGCTTTCACGATAGAAAGCTATATTCTTGTTAAAGTAATTTGCTCCTTACATTCGTCGCAAGTCATATTTCTTTATCAATCTGCCACTACTTACTTTCTGCGTGAATACGTGCATACCAGGTTCGACTTTCACCACGATGCAAAAATACATTTTTGCTCAAGTCATTTGCTTGTTACATTGAGGTGTGCACTTATATTCGCCAGTGCAGATACACTTTAAGAAGTCTTGAGCAAAAAAATAACCAACGTGTGCCTGGTGGCCACAAAAAGGCTCGAATGCTACCTAATCGAGTCAGGGCATGAGCGCAGCAGGATGCCGCGCGGAGTTCTGTCCGTAGAAGGAAGCGCGTCAGCGATGGTGGGTATACTCGTAATTAATGATTCTGGAACACTGCTGCTTGCACGATACAAAGCTATATTTTTATTAAAGTAATTTGCTCGTTACTTTCGTCGCACGTCACATTGTTCTTTGTTAATCAATATTTACCAATATTACTTTCTGGGTGAATAGGTGCATACCATGTTCGACTTTCATTAATATATTTTCGCGTAAATAAACATCTCACAGGTAAGAGCACACTATATTTTGATTACTTACACATTAGTTCATTCATCATCATCATCATCATCATCATAGGTATTCTGCCTTTATTGGCAGGTCACTTGCCGCAGCTGAGAAGCTTCCATGCTCCACGGTCCTCCACTAACCTTTTCGTTTTCGCGTATGATCTTTCTGTTTTAATATCATCCATCAATTGTAGTCTCCTTCGTCCCCTCCCTCTCTTTCCCGCCACCATACCCTCTAGGACGTCCCTCATGACACAATCTCTTCTTAGGCAGTGTCCCAATCAGTTTTTCTTCCTCTTCCTAATTATATCTAAAAGTGTTCTTTTCTCACCCACCATTTCTAACACTCTCTCATTCGTTTTCCGCTCGACCCAACTAATTCTTTCCATTCTTCTCCACACCCACATTTCGAAGGCTTCCAGTCGATTTTCGTCACCTTTACGTAATGTCCACGTTTCCGCCCCATACAGTACAACACTCCACACGAAGAATTTTATGAGTCTTTTTCTCAACTCTTTGTTCAAAGTCCCACGAAACAGACTTTTCTTTCTTTTAAAGGCTTCTTTTGCCATTCCTATCCTTGCTTTTATTTCACGTTCGCATTTCATGTCATTACTAAGAATACTACCCAGGTATCGAAAACTATTCACTTGTTCTATTTTCTACCCTCCTACTTTTATATTTGACACAGACCCCTTGGTTCCAATCACCATGGCTTTTGTCTTTGTAACATTTATTTTCATCCCATATTCTTCAAAGCCCTTTCTAATTTTTTCTAACATTTTATTGATTTTCTTTTCAGATTCTGCAACAAGCGCCATATCGTCTGCAAATCTTATGCATCTAATCATTCTACCTCCTACCGAAATGTCATCATCATCAGGTAGGCTCTTTTTCACTATCTCTTCTAGATAGACATTAAATAGTGTTGGCGAGAGAGAATTAGTTCATTAAAATATTATTAAAAATTTCTTCTATAATTTTACTCGTATAATCAATCTGCACTGAATATTTTTCCCAGGGGGAGAGAGAAATTTCACACATATACTAGAGGTCTGCACGGGCTCGAGCCAAGTCCGCAAGCTTAGCCCCGACCCGACCTGCGGGCCGGGCTCGGGCCTACAAAGCATAGATCACTTCGGGCTCGGGCCGTAAATTTTTAAATACACAACCATATTTCTCGGGCTTTTTCGGGTTAACTTTGTAAAAAAATACTGTACAACGATATTTATACGACTATTCTTTGTGGAGAACTCTTAAAGCACATCTAAGTTTGTAATTTCAAACGCTCACACAAAAATATCTCATCATCATTGTGCAACTGAGAGTAAAAGTGTGTTGTGGAGAGAAAAAAACTAAAAGTAACAGAAATGAACAGACTTAGCTTATCTGTGAGTGAAAGCTTGAGCAGCAGAATATGGATTCCGTTCTTTTTATTCCACAACAATCGACAATGATTGCTTTGGGGACTTTCTGAATGAGTCCAGTACACATCCATTTCATACGATTTTACACACATTGACATGTTGTTTTAAAGATTTGAAGTATTCATGTTTCCATTTCATAAGATGTTATATAAATGAATGGAATTAAATTCAATATTTAGATTAACGTCCCACAACTATGCATCGAGGATACGGGAGACAGAATTTATATAAACTACCAATTTCTTTAGGAAATTCATATAATAAGTAAGTGTAAACGATAACCTTCATTTCGTTGTTCTCTATGAATGATGTAAACTTTTAAAATGCAAAATTAAACCTCCAAATAAATAAATAAACAAATAAAAACGATTTTGAATTAGTTATTAAGTTTCTGTAATTCGGGCTCATTTGATAATCACATGAGCTCGGGCCTAATGGCTAAAACATATTTCGGTCCCGGATCGAGCCTCACATTATAAATTCACGAGCCGGGCCTGGCCGGGCTAAAATTTCCGGCCCGTGTAGACGTCTACTATATACGGCATCTAGTCGTCACACACGTATATAATATAGAGAGAATTTGAAAAGTTATCCCTGCCAGGAATGAAAATTTTCTTTTCCATGGCGACAATTTTTTGTTAGAGGGGGAAATCCCTGGCATCCCCCATTAATTCGCATACTACCTGCGATAGCTCAGTGGTAGAGCGCTCACCTCTGGTGCGTGAGGCTCTTGGTTCGATTCCAGCTCACAGCAAGTGGACTTTGTGGCGGAAAAACATAGTATGCTTAGGATTTGTCGGGAGTCGTCGTTTCTTCCCACTTTCTTCATTCCACTATTTCATTCATTCTCATCATCATCTTCTTTAGCCTACCCGACACAACTGTGCGACATGAAACCCAAAGATGTCTTTTCTTTCTTTTTTTTTTAAATTTAACTTCCCAAGATTGTACTTTAAGGCTAAGAGAGACAGTGATATAGATGGATAATAATGGTGTAGTGAAAATGTGGACGGTCGTTCCTTGGCAGTTTTCCAAAATTTATCTGCTTAATTTTTTTTGGTTTGTTGTAAAAAAAAAGTTTCATTATTTAAAAAAATGTAATATTCTTACGTTGAAATTAAGGTTTAAATGTATTATATTTTAAACAATATATAGCTGTAGATATTTATTTACTATAAATTCTGTATGTAGCTACTAATAGTTTGAATTTTTTTGCATGTTTATATTATGTTTATACCTTTTCCCTTCTCCTTCTCGTATTTAAGAACCCTGTTTCTGTGCAACGTTTCTCGCTTTTGTGAAATACATTTCTCAAAATTTTTGAAAGCGTGTTCCTCAAATTTGGGGTTATAGGCCTATGTCTCATTTCCTCAGATATTCCATTTTCAATTTTAAGAAAAATACATTCTTTTTTTAAATTTGAGAAAGCATTTGCACCCTCAGAGATGAGATAATTCCTCGCATTTGAGTCATTATTTCTCAAAATGATTTGACAAAATCGAAATCCCAACTTTAAGAATGTATTACTCGGTGCACAGATAAGAAAGGGATGTTCTGAAATACGAGGATATTTAATGAACAAACTCCATGGCTCTGGATAAGTAGAGTAACAAATAAAACACAGTTCTGACCAGAGCAGAATGAAATATATTAAAAACTATACTTACAATGTTACAGTTTCAAGGACCTAACGTCCTCTTCATCAGACACAAACACTCTGATGAAGAGGACGTTAGGTCCTTGAAACTGTAACATTGTAAGTATAGTTTTTAATATATTTCATTCTGCTCTGGTCAGAACTGTGTTTTATTTGTTACGAGGATATTTTTTCTCGAATTTAAGAAACCATTTTTAACAGTGTGCATACCCATTCTTATGATCAATACGCACTATTGTAAACTATGATAATTTATTTATTTCCATTTTGAATAGCATTTGAAACTTCCAAAAGAAGGAGAATTTAATGCTGAAACAATCAAATGATAGTATTATAAGCTTAAAGTGCAATTCATACCTATAAGGACAGCTGGAACTTACGAGTGAAATATTGTTAATAAAGGCATGAGAAATTTCCTTCTAATTCATTATAAAAATATATATTACAAATTATACCTGTATCTACAAGTACAACCTTTATCATTGAACTTGATTTTTTTTTTTTTTTGCTTTATATAAAGTGGTTTTAGCCGTCCTCACGGGTTTAGTGGCTAGCGTGCGTGCCTTTGATGCACGGGATCCCCGGTTCGATTCCAGGTGGTAGAGGTTTGAAATTTGAACACATTACGGGTTCACCTTAAACTTCAGGTCCATTTCTCATATAGCTTCGGTACTAAATGGGACGCTATTGAGCCTTTTGGCATAAGATGGCATTACTGTCCCATCTCAGGGTATATGAATTACAGCGAGCCAGTCCTAACGTCTTTTGACAGCAGACAGTTGAAGCTAGTAGATGTGCAGAAAGTTCTAGAATTCTTATAATCCAAACGTAAAGATAAGCTAACTTTCCGCAAAACTGCGCCACATTTTATAATTTTATTTCGATATTGGCTCGAATAGAGCGCAGGCCTGTGAAGAAATTTGTCTATTTGGAGCCAAAAGATGGTTCAATCACTTTCATTTTGGAAATTTCCATATCCAAGATGCTCCTTACAGTGAAAACCAAACAAAGAAAAAGTAGAGAAGTGGAGCAAACGGGCTAAAATCAACCAAGACTGGCATGTAAGCAGTCATTACATAGCCAATGATGAAAATAGTCATAATCAAACAGTGTTAAGCCATTTGGAGAAAATCATCTAGGTAACGATCTCGAGCTATTTCTGAAGCGGTTGATCACAAGTGATAAAAAATGAATAATTAACCCACGACAACAATGTGTGTAAAAGACTGTGATCAATGGAAAGTGAGAAAATCTACACAGTCTTTTGTGGCAAAACCCAGGACGGTTATGCTGTGCATGTGATCTGATTGAAAGAGCATCGTGCATCACGAGTTGCTGCTTCCGGGTGAAACGATAAATTCGGACCTGTACTGTTGTTTAGCGCAAGTGTACGTAGTAAATCAAATGAAATGCCCGGAATTGGTCAACAGAAAGACTGTCGTACACCAAACTGACAAAACCAGACGAAATACATATTTAATTACTCTCACAAAATGAGATAACTCGGCTGGAAATTTTCATGCATCCATCATATATCCCAGACTTGTCACCATCAGACTTTTATTTGTTTATGACTCTACAGAGCTCCTTGAATAGTGTTAAGTTAGTTTTATAAGAGGCTTGTGAAAAGAACGTGTCACAATTTTTTGACCAGGGGCCACAGAAGTTCTATAGGGACGGGATTATGGTGTTACTGAAAAAATGGCAGATGGTCACTGAATGAAATAGTGCGTATGTGGTTTCATAATATTATTTTTAAATCACAATAAATGTATTCTCAATTTTGACCTCCAAATAGAATAATAGATAGTTGAGTCGTATATCAAGCGAGCTTCGTTTTATTAAAAAATCTCGTTATCTGTTGCTATTGAGAGAGATAGAACGGGCAATAAATCCTATTATAGTAAGTTACGTGTTATGAAACGGGTCCGTCAGGTGTTGCTGTTGGCTGAGACGGCATGGTAAATCGAATCGAAAAAATCAAGTAAGTTAAGTTCTGTGAAATAACTGTTGATCCGTCGGATATTACTGTTGGCAGAGAGAGTGGATATTTGAATCGTATATCAAGTGAGTTAGTTTTATAAAACAGTTCCGTGATGTATTTGAATAACAGAGACAGAAATTATAACTGAATCTGTATCAAGTAAGTCACCTTTTGTGATACGAGCTCTGCCAGGTATTGGTATTGGCAGAGATATAATGACTTATTGAATTATAAATCAAGTTAATCGCATATTAAGTGTCAGTTGTGAGTTAATCTATATGATTTGCCATGTCTCGCTACTCACCACGACACCCTATAATCTACCCAACATCAAACCACTTCAACTGCACAACGTAGTATTGGAATATCATACAACCAGTCCTCTACTTCCTGGATTATCGAGACAATGCATCCTGAGACAGCATCAATTTAGCAGTTGTTTGGCGGACTGAACCCTTTTAATAATACGTACGGTCTTTATCGTTTTATTACCTTTCTTTTCAGTCGGTGCTTAGTGACTCACTAATGTTTAGATATATTTGTGGATTAAGTCTATAGTTACATATATAAACATCTTTCTTTGTAAGGTTTAGCGTGTTCAGAGCATGTCCTCAAGTAATGCGATGTAGAGCCCCCGAAAAGATTTATGTAAGGAATTTAATACTCTTGAGATGAAGCATTATACTGTAGAGTAATAACTTTTGTCTGTCACTAGGATCTTAGCACAGTATTTTTATGGAAGAAAAAAAATAGACTAGATCCTTAATAATCTCAAGTGGAACATATGTTATAAAACAGCCATATGCAAATCATCAATGCATACAATACTCTAATTGTACAGCTGCACTATTTAATACTTAATAATGGTGATATCAGGAATTTTTATTGGAGATAAGCCAACTTGTAGACAAACACAAACGCATTTTTAACGATATATTTAAAATAAACTACTGTTTTTTAAAGTTAGAAAATGCTATGTCCGTCTGTCTGTTCATTTATCTGTTTCTCGGCAGGTATCAGAACAAAAATGTTGGGCGTTAACGAGAAGCGATGTTTAACGAATCGATTCAACGTCCTTAGAAGGGATAAAAGTGGGGCTGAACGCGGGGGACGCCGTTACTCCACTTTCAGAAAATATCCACGGCGTTCCTCCACTTCCTAAAAAAAAAAAATACCATGGGCAAAGATAAGTACGGGGAATGGCGTGACGTTATGCGTCCTCTTACCTTTCCAGATCCACTTTTACCTCTGCCTAAGAAGATGTTCCATCTCCTTCATTAACCCTGTAATCAGAACGGAAGTGGTATAGAAAACAACCATTTCGGTTTCAATGTTGATCGCAAGAGAGAAAAGAGAAGCAGTAATAGATAGCGACAAGAGGCTCTTTAAAATTGATTCAGCGTCGCAACAAAAAAAAATCATCTCTACCGTGTCTGTTTACTAAAACCGGAAATGGTAGAAATTTACTATTTTTTCCAGTTTCAATATTAATCTCCACAAAGCAAAAAACGGTTGGAAACAGCGGGAAATGGCTTTCTGATATAGAATCAACGATTCAAAAATAGTGAAACGAAATTTACACCCCACTTTCCTTATCCTTATTAACAAATATCACAAACGTAAGCGTCTTTATCGCACTCAAAGCACTGTTCACAAAATTTATGGCCGGAAATAATTTACTTCATTTAGTTATTAGATAATGAAAAATTCTGTGGCATGGTAGGTTTTTATTGAAATTTTAAAATTTTACAAAGCCTAAGGGAAGAAATTATGGAATATCTACAAGGTGAAATGGTTTATAGCCATCTACCATACCATTTTTTTTATTTTCATATGTTGCACAGACAAAATTCGACAAGCATGCCAATAATTAAGTCGTTGCTTTGAAACTTAACACTGGACTTTAAAACTACACTAAAGTTGAACATTGAGTGGAAAAGTAAATTCATTAAAATTAAATAATGCAGAAGTGTCTATAAAAGTGTCTGACGTATTCATACTTGATTTTTTTCTCACTGCAGTACTTTTACAATATGATGCATGCACTGTCATCATAGAAATAGTTATGACGATCTTGACGACCACCGTAAGAATGCAATATATAGAAGAGCAGATACACTGTTATTCAATAACCTCTTCAGTTTATCTTTATTTTTATTATTTTTTTTCTCATGCATGATTCTACCAGATAATTCAAATGGATGACGATAATGAACTGATATTAAATGAACAAAATATCTTAATATGATTGTCTTTAAGATATAAAATACAATAAAGTTTTTTAGTAGTATTTTAATGTTAAAACTGTAATATAAAAATTTTAAAAAAGTAAATACACACAATATTTGCTGAGCAAAACCATTATTCATTAAAAATTTCATTTTCAATAATATTAAATACTTATAGTAAAAAATAATAAAATACAACAAATACGACATAAAATACAATAAAATATGGCAATAGGGAAATCGGCTTTTTACAATTAAGAACACAACATGTCAAGAAAATAATTCGTAAATACATTTTGATACTAGTTGCATACACTTTGTCATAATCGAGTAGCCTTTTCCTTATATATGAGATGAGAAGGTAGAGAAACAACAGACAATATTAATGATGTAAAGAAAAAAAGCTAAACGTTTAAATGTTGGCAGGCATCGACACACTTCATTCAGGTCTACGTGAACAAAATTGTCAAAAGAAACCTCTGGAAACTTCCAAGAATAGTAACTATGGTACCTGATTTGGGGGAATGAATCGAATTATTGTGATGGATAGTTCTCCTTCAGGGACAGGGAGAACCAGTGATGCGTGCAATGAAACACTGATACTAATTAGGAGCGAGACATATAAAAGCGGAATGCGACGGCGTTCATCGCCAAACAAGAGAAGCTCCTATGTTCAAAACATCCACATTCACTCCTATGATTGTATTGTGTTATGTTGGGCGATTAATTGAACAATTGCAGTATTGAATGTACAATTTCAAAGTTTCATGTAAAAAAAGACACTAAAAAACGCCCGTTATAACTAATTAATTATTTATGGACAATACTATATAAGTTTATAGAGAAATAGACAAATAAACGGATATATGGACATAACCGTTCTCTAAGGCTTCTCCATAGTTAGTTTGAAAGTATAATAGTTTCTTTTAAACATATATAGATCTTGGTTTGTCTGTAAATTGACTTACCTCCAATGAATTCCTGATATCATCATTATCAAGTATTAATTAATGCAACTGCACAATTATAGTACAGCAATACAATTTGAGTACTATGAGGATTGATGATTTGGTATCCTACTGTTATCATAACATATTCCACAAGAAATTATTAGGGACCTTCTCTATTTTATTTTCTGTTGCTGCAGAATTACTATATTAAGATGCTAGTGACAGATAAAAGTTATTACTCTACAGCATAAGGCTACATCTCAAGAGCATCAAATTCCTTACATAAATAAGGGCCGCGGTGGCTCAGTGGTAGAGCGTTCACCTCTGGTGCTTGGGGTCCCTGTTCGATCCCAGCTCCCGCCAAGTGAACCTTGTGGTGAACAAAAACCGTGTGCGTGGGTTTCCTCGGGGTTCTCCCGTTTCCTCCCACTTTCCTCATTCCACCATTTCATTCATTTATCATCATCACCGTCTCCTTTAGCTAACCAGCATAACCGTGAGACGTAAAACTCAAAAATTTCATTTCATTTTTTTTCCTTACATAAATATTTTCGAAAACGTTACATCGCATTACGTGAGGACATGCTCTGGACACATTACACCTTGCTGAGAAAGAACCTTAAAACTACAGACTTAATGGTGAATGAAAGTCTGTATAAGGAAAGTAATGTCAACGGCTTTCGACTCGTGAACTTTGCAAAACCCAAAAGCACTATTGTAAAAAGTACAAAATTTCCACATTGCGACGTTGTTAAATATACGAGATTGGGTCTCACCAGATCACATAATCAAGTTGATAATGTTTTAATAGATAGAAGAAGACAGTCTATCATAATTGATGTTTGGACGTTCAGAGGAGTTGATTGTGACAATGACCACTACCTGATAGCAGCAATAATAAGAGAGAGATTATCGTTGAATAAAGGAAGTATTCAACATCTGAAAACGGAGAGATTTAAGTTAAAGAAATTAGAGGAAAGACAGGTGAGAGGGGAATACTACATTGAACTGTAGAATAGATTCTCGGTTTTAGAAAGATCGGAGTAAACTATTGTTCAGTATATTTGAGTTGAAATTAGAGATGGCATTAAAATTTCAGCAAAACAAAAACTGGGACACGCGAAAATATATAGGAACAAACCATGGTTCGACCAAGAATGCTGTAAACTAGTAGAGAAGAGAAAGCAGGCAAAACTGCGATGGCTACAAAATCCCAGCGATATAACTACACAAAATTTCGTTGATATCAGGCAGGAAACTTTCAATTATTTTACAACAAAGAAACGCTGCTAAAATTAATGAACTTCAAGATAGTAATAAGAACAAAAACAGTAGAGACATGCAAGACCGAGACACTTGTACTCGTCACTATACGAAATCATATAAGATCTTTGGGTAGATAATATATACAAGTATAGTGCACAATTTTTCTAATGCTAGGATTGATTTAATTATTTTCTTATGAACACTAGTTTCGACATCACCGTGGGATGAAGAAAATGTAGTTTGAGGTTTTAAATGGGACTTGTTCTATGTTTAAACAAACTAACCTCTAAATTTCAAATATATATTCAGATCAATACTATAAGGTATAATCGTGCCCTGCTCTTCTTATTCAAATTATCCGTGACATTTATTGGCATCCTGCTTTACACACTGTAACTTCATTCACGTCTGATGCCCTCGGCAAATACTATCGTTTACTCAATAGCTGCATAATTGCATTATTTACGGACACATTACAATAATTCTTTAATCAATATTTACATCTAGACTAATTTCAAAACAATGCATCTTACAACGTAAGTATATTTACTTTTATTAAACATTTAAATCTAATTAGTAATACTTCAATTGCTATGTCCTTGGCCTATAATTACAATACAACGGGATTATTAAAACAGCAAATGATAAAAATTGAGCGTACAAGTGCTACTATATATATACCGACAATTGTCATAAGCGAAGGTTAACAAACAATGATTAGTAAGTGTTTGAATCTTTTCTGAATGTAAGAAGGCCATTTAGATTCAGCCGTAATCACAATCACGCACCGATAAACAAAAGAATCATTCTATAATTTATGTCTTTTAAGTTTCGGTAAAATAGTCCATCAGTTGACGGATATAGAAAAGTCAATTGTGTCACATTTGGGAAAAGGTTGTGATGTTAAGAGATATTACACCTCTTAGCGTCTTATCTTTGGATAAAACAAAATGTCATATAAATTAAATTGGTTTATTTGTACCTTGTGCAGATGCAGGTATGTTTATCGTTACCATGTTACCACTTCGAAGTTCCCATATTAAGTGTTCTGCATCAGTGCTGTGCCTATCTCCATCAGCTGCTACGTGCACCGTATATGACTTTCTGTTATGTTGACTATCTGAACTTCGAATCTTATAAAGGTCCTTCTTGGTAACTGACAGCTATTTTTCTAGAGTGGTTGTGGGCTTCGAACTGATATCATATCCTGTATTATCTAACAGCTCCTGGCTACACAGTCACTCGTTACTTACACATAATCACTTCGAAAATGCACGGTACGTGCGTGTGTGATAATGTTAATAGCTAAGTTTATTCTATATAAACAATAAGATAGGAAAAAATATTTGATATAGAACAATATCGTCGTTACAAGTAACCTGATTACTCAGCAATGAAGTTAGTAACCAAGCTATACATGATTACTATTGCAAGTTCACATCATGAAATAAATGCGAAAGGTAGTAGATGTGTGTAAAATGCTTTGTCCCCTGTTTTCACTCGCGAACGCAGAATTGCAACTAACTTTAGCGTTTTTTTTTTAAGTATCTTGTCCGTCTTTCGTTGTTCATAGATTTCTTAGTACGTTAAAAATTTCATTTCTCATTTGTTTTCGTGGGTATTGCTCTCAATTCTAGAAAAATCGATTGATGTATAATCGTCTTCTCTAATGGCGAATATATCTGACACGGGAGGGTCCCACAAGTTGTCGCTAAAATCTGATTGCCATATAGCACATCTGATAGAGCATCATGAGAAATGAAAATGAGCGAAATTTAAGGTGCTATGGACCAGAAGGATACGAGCTAGGGGGCTTCAAAATTTGAATATCCGAAATATTATATCATGGAATTATGTACGTTTAACGTAAATATCTTGAAAGCCGTTAAAACAATCAAAACAAAAGTTGCCCAATATAATGAGAACAAAATGCTCTATCGAAGACCACAAACAGTGTTGCCATAGGTGAAGTGGTGTTGCCAACTCAGCATAAAAATATTTTGTCTGAAATAGCACCATATACAAGTGTGCTCAGATAAATGCACTATTATCACTAAACATAACAGTGAAGTGTAGTAGTAGAGTGTAGCACACGATTGGAGCTACGTGTGCTGAAAATGTACAATAGAGAAATCTGATATATGGCAACAAAGGGTAATAAAGGAATGCACTAGAAACAAATGAGGATTTTGCATTCTACTTCTGCAGCCCCGCTGAATAAGCAGACAACTCGCGAAAACGAAATTATACACGCAAGGAAAGAAGCACGTGTTTTCAAATTCTGTAAATTGGATCTCGATTATCTTATCAATATTTGGAAGAGTACTTTCTTGGTTTCTGTCTTTCGTGTTAAGTGACATATTCTTTTACTTCCTCTCCTACATACAATATGATTATGTTTGTACACTGTAATATTACCATATTCACATTGGAAATATAATTGAGGCGCCTAGTACCGGTATCAAAGGCGCCAAATCAAATCTTTTACCGAAATTGAGTTGAGTTGAGTTGATTTTGGTTTAGCATCCCTTTCAGCAGCGAGGCTATGTGAGACGTGGACCTACTGATTAACGTGGAATCCAAACCACATGAGCTCCCGCCGGGAATCGAACCCGGGTCTTCCACGCCAAAGGCGCGTACGCTATTTACCGAAATTGAGTTATATCTCGCTTGTTATATGTTTGATCTAAAGGAATTCCATGAAAACATGATTTTGTTTAAAAGCTTAATATTTCATGCAAAAAATCTAGTTCAAATATGTGCCTTTGTAAGCGTGTATATGGAGTTTCACTGCACGTTTTGCAAGACAACTCGAAACTAAGTGAAATGTATGTGGCGGATTTTGATACTAGGCGCCTCAATTATTTTATTACTACCTCATTTCGTTTTTAGTCGGCCCGGATAGCAGTGTGGTCTGGAACGCTAGACAGCCGACATGTTAGGGGTCGAGGGTTCCAATCTAGCCTTGGACATGTTTTTGTTGCACTTTTCACCTTACATTTCATTGTTATCCTCTTTCACACTGGTTCGGACCCCACTTTACACTATAGGTCCCGTCCTATATAGCTTCGGAGCTGACACAGGACGTAAAATGGCATCACTCAATTTCATTTTTCAAATCCATCAATATTTAGTGACACTGCTGACAGTTTGCTATGCTATACTATCGGTGTTATGCATTTGAAATAAATTCACAGTATGAGACTCAGATTCCTTTATTACCATCTGTTGCCACATATCAGACTTCTCTATTGTACATTTTCAGCACAGTGTGCAACATTGTACCACTACACTTCATTGTTATATTTAGTGGTAATAGTGTATTTTAAATCTGTGCACACTTGTGTATGGTGCTATTTCAAACAAAATATTTTATGCTGAGTTGGCAACACTACATCATCTATGGCAACACTGTTTATGGTTTTCGATAGGGCATTTTGTTCTCATTACATTGTGCAACTTTTGTTTTGATTGCTTTAACAGTTTCAAGATATTTACGTTAAACGTACATAATTCCATGATAATTTTTCGGATATTCAAATTTTGAAGCCCCCTAGCTTGTACCCTTCTGGTCCATAGCACCTTAAATTTTGCTCATTTTCATTTCTCATGATGCTCTATCAGATGTGCTATGTGGTAATCAGATTTTAGCGACAACTTGCAGGACCCTTCTGTGTGAGATATGTCATTACAAAATTGCATATGTTCGTCAAAATCTTGACAGGCCTTCTTGACGACAATCTGTCTAGCGTGTGTGGAATAGCCATTCCACAGTGTTAACTTCGCGGAGGATTGCTTCTCAAATATAATTAAACTGTATTATAACTGTAGTGCGAAAGAAGCTGCCTGCGTGCGGTCAACCAGGGAGGTTGCCTTCTCAAAATTCCGTTGGCTTTCTTGCCACAAAAGAACACAACGCAGAGAGAAATAGAATGAAAAACCAACATGCCGTTTAAAAATATTGATGAAGTAGAACAACTACAATTTTGAATATCACAAATAAATAAATAAATAAATAACGGAGTAACTGTTATAAATTTACTGTTTAATATCAACAAATGATCTACTACTATCTACTAAGCAAAAGTTGTTTTAAAAATGGTTACAGTATCAATGGAACTTAGACAAGAACGATTTGGGTATTTCACTTGATGTTAAACTAAGATTTTATCTGCATTTGAAATACTTAATTTCTGAATCGCCTTGGTTTCATTATAAGAACGACGAAACCTGTGACTAACATTTCTGCAATCAAAATGTCGTATTACACATTTTTAGGTAGTAAATTGGAATATACTTTTAAATCTAGATACCTTATTTCCAAGTTATTTTGTTAATATGAAACGTATTCAATATAAGTTTCGGGGGCCGCGGTGGCTCGGTGGTAGAGCGTTCACCTCTGGTGCTAGGGGTCTCGGGTTCAAACCCTGCTCCCGCCAAGTGAACTTTGTGGTGGACAAACACCGCGTGCGTGGGTTTTCTCGGGGTTCTCCCGTTTCCTCCCACTTTCTTCATTCCACCAATTTATTCATCTCTCATCATCACCGTGTCCTTTAGCCTAACCGGCATAACCGTGGGACGTAAAACTCAAAAATTTCATTTCATTTTCAATATAAGTTTCTTTGTTATTTGTATTTTAAAAAGAACAATAAAACGTTTAAAATAGATAGGATATGTTACTGGAATTTTTTATTGCTACGCTAATTACACTTAGATTGTATGCTCAAAACATTCTGTTGTGTAAAATTATTATTTGGTTGATGTACAAGACTTTGTGCAATATGTTAAACTAAATGTAAAATTGTGTGAAAGCAGATCAAATACTATTCAACATCAATTAGATTATGCAATCTTCACAATCAATTAATTGTTAAGGGGGAAAATATGGCCTTTTCTCTTTGCGTATATATATATATATATATATATATATATATATATATATATATATATATATATATATATGTATACACTATACACAGGGCTGGATTAAGAGAGGAGCTTAAGGGGTCTATAGCCCCGGGCCTCCAGATGGGTTAATCTTGCCCTATATTTATTTATTTATTTATTTATCTATCTATCTATCTATCTATCTATCTATATATATATATATATATATATATATATATATATATATATATATATATATATACATAATTCTTAACACTTTCGACCCTAAGCTCGGATTAACTTATTAATATTGTATTAATTGCACCTAACACTAGCAGTAAATGTTGTATTAAGCATAAAATAGTGTTCAAAGATTTATTTGTCATGTACTTTTCATGTCTATCTACTGTATTATCTACACCTGATACAGCACAGTGAGCGGACAGCTTCTATGTAAGTTCAGAAACGAAAATGTTAATTGAAATTTTCAATGTATAGCTACGTGCGTGCTTTGCAACCTAAAATATATTTCATGTTATTATTGTATCTCCATCATTACCTCGTCATTTTTCATATACTCATACTTCATTTGCACTTGAGGCCGCGGTGGCTTAGTGGTAGAGCGTTCACCTGTGGTGCTTGGGGTCCCTCGTTTGTTCCCAGCCCGCGCCAAGTGCACTTTGTGGTGGACAAACACCGTGTGCGTGGGCTTTCTCGAGGTTCTCCCACTTTCTTCATTTCACCATTTCATTCACTTTTCATCATCACCGTCTCCTTTAGCCTAGCAGGCATATTCGTGGGACGTAAAACTCAAAGATTTCATTTTTTCATTTGCACTTGTTATTGTTTCTTTGCCTTGCAATTTATCATTACGTATTCTTTTGTCGATAAATTGATATATTGGGTATAATGATAAATGAAATATACTGTTATGTCAAGGGCTTTGACATAATAAATAAATAAGTAAACAAATTATGCTTTCTGAAAGTGATTCTCTTGAGTTCGATTCTCGGTAGGTTAATATTATTTGGATGCAAAGATAACTTTCAGTGTTTTTTTCATATTGCACCAGTGGTTTATTTTTGTATATCTTCTAGATGCTTGTGACAGTACTTATGGAGATGTGTGCTTTATTTGAAGTAATTAGCAAGATTTAATTTACGAAAAAAAGTAGCAATCTTCCTGATTACTAACTTGCAAGTATCTCTTGCACGGTTGCTTCTGTTTTTGTGGCTCGGAATGGTGGGGCCTCAAACCGTTAAATTGGGTAGAATATTGAATAAATTACTATCTGAATGAATGAAATATTAGGTAAACAAATAGTTCATTTCTGTCCTATAACGTCTTTATATTTTGAGAATTATATATATTATATATTCTGAGAATTAGTGTATTTGTTTGACACTGTGCTATTGAAGAAGCAATGGTTTCAATTGTAAATTTCGTTGCTTACTGAATATTACTCTTGTTTGTTTCCTAGGACAAAAGCAATGTACACAAAAATATTCCACTAAGCAAACTTACAATCCCAGCTGGGGATTTATATTCAATTATTGATCCAGAATTTCGAAACTCCAGAGACGTTTTTTTAATTAAGGCGTGAAAGCGACAGCATGCAGCGACAACAGTTTTTATTAAGCTTTAGGTTTTGAAAAAAAGAACTAAACAACACGTGTTGAATTTATATTAGAATGATAAATCACTGTTTACAAAGATGTTATTTCAATAGAGTATCCGCTACATCCATATATCATAATACGGGATAGTGCGCACAGTTTGCAGATAGCCTCAGACTACTCAACTACGCTAGACGGTATTTTCATATTGTTTTGATATGTTTCAGATTGAAAAAAGTAGAGAGAACATATGCACACAAGTTACACTAGTACTTTTCAGTTTAGCATTTAATTCCATTCCATTCGACCTGAGACCAGGGTTGCCAATTTAGTTTACTTCAAACTAGATTTAGACTACAGCTGATTGTCAATAATCCAAGTCAACTCAAAAAGATTCGTGCCTAACAAATGAGAATTCCGTTCTTATGTGCAGTCGATGTTTCTGACAGATGTTCTTAATAAAACCCTGTCCCGGAATTCTAACCATGTTAGATCTTTCTCTCTAAAATTGTTTATTAAACTTATTTCATTCTTCCTGATCGCTCCAGTCAAATTCTGATTGTTTCTAAGACTTTTTCTTTGCTTTTGTTTTCACTCATATGTTGCACATGTTTTGAAGTAACATATGATGCACTTATATGTTACTTCGTGGAATATTTTGCCTTCCTTCTTGCGAAATGCGAATGCCTTGTACGGATATCTTAGTATCTTAGTGAACAACCCCCATTCCATTCTCTTCTGTACTTCAAATACCAAAAGAACGCTTAAACGCGTGCTTGTTCCTAATAATTTTAAATGAAAAGTCCAAACACCAAATTTCATGTAACATATCTTAAGGGATTCCGAAATGTGGACATCTCATTGTAATGATTGCAACTCCCTTCTCATTTCACTTCTTTTATACCGAATCACTCAGCATTTTTCTTTCCTTCTAGGTAAGATTATTAAAAAAGAAGAAGAAAAACCCGCTGAAATACGTATTTAATTATTTTAAGTGAAAACCCTAAATACAAAGTTCGTGTCTTTGGACTTAAGTACTTCTGCAATCTCATTTCTCTTTCCTTCCCTTCTGTCAAATATATTTTTTTTAAAGTGCTGAAACATATCTTTCATTATTTTACATAAAAAGGCCGAATATCAAATTTCATGTCTAACTTTAAGAGATTCCGAGATGAGGACATGCCATTAGAATAATTGTAACCCACATTTTACCCCTTCTACGTCGAGTTTCCAAAAAAAAAAAAAAAAAAAAAAAATCCTTTGTTAGTGACATCATACGTTCCGTCCAAGTTTGAGGTTCTAGTCTAAGCAATTTTCCCTGGCTGTTGATCAGTCAGTCAGGACTTTGTTCAATGTGGATATTAAGTAAGTTTTAGGTCTGAGAGTTCGATTGAAAGAATAAGTGCTAAAATAAATAAACAAATTAAAGATATTTGTTTCTATAAAAGCCATATTAGGGGCACTTCGGAGACTAGACTGAGGCAAAATCATACAAAAAGTTTCCTGCTAAATATGATGCGAGATAAGCAGTATTAGTCAAAGTAAGTAGAAAATAAAATAGTTTTGATATAAGCAAAATCAATATGTCAAAGATTCAGTACACAGTTTAAAAGTAGTACTACAACGCTACATTTTGAAAGTCTCAATAATTAATTGTTTTAAGAACAATATAATTTACCTATGTTATATTTGTACAGAATCTCTAAAATTAAAAATTACCTTTTCTCGCATAATCCAAGTTTTTGATGACCCGAGGTTGCCATGGTCCCATCCAACTCGCATACCGAACTCTACTGTATATGCTTCACTAGTCGGCGGCGAAAAATTTTGTGTTCGAATTTATCTCTGTACTATAGTCAAATATGTTATCTTATTTGAGGTACTACTTGATTAATTTGTTGATTTTAAATTTAACGCCCCTTCTCAGTACCGAACCTATTTGATACATAAATCTACATCTTAACTTGGGAACCGAATTACATATGCTCCTACCAAAAGTTGAACCCTTGATCTTCCATGTGAAAAATGTGAATGTTAACCATGCAGCCAGGAGAAAGTTTAACTGTAGTACTGTGTTGCGTGATTTTTTCCTGCGTATTCCAGTTCTATCGGGTTAATTTAGAAATATCTACGTTATCACAGGCACAATCATCCATCTCATGAACGCGAGTCTCAGGTAAAAGAAGAAAGTAGCGAATGGGATGCTAGGGAAAATAAATCTTGCCACTTCATTACCAACCATCTCTGAGGTCCTTTTATATTGTCAGTGTCAAATTCTATTAAATACCGGTTTCCTGCAGACAACTTCTATGTTTGTGTTTTCATTTTGTATGTTCATGATTAGGAAAGAAGCAATTATATATATGAGATGTTCTAAAAATGGCGTCCATGAACCACAAAGCACTATTCTACAAGTCAAAATAAAGCGATCTTTCGAGTCCTCGTCTGGAGACACAAAATGCACTATATGGCAACGTCGGATATAAAGAACCATAGAGTAAATCTACCAATCCATCAAATAATTCCATCGATTTTTTCCAGATGACAATTAAAGTCGATATAGATCGACACTACCATCACTTGTTAGTGTAGAAATCAATGTAACTGTTTGATGCATTCGTAGAGTAATGCTATTGGCTCCGAGTTAATCTGCGACGTTGCCACATAGTGAAAATTTGATTCGGCATAGCGGCTGGAGGAGGCCAAGAAGGATATACCATATAACATTTTCGCTTGTTCTATAGGTCACAATTAACATTTCCTTTTTCCAAGGCCTAAAATAAAATAAGAGCAGTGTAGGCAAGGTGTATTGAGTGGTAATTTTCAAATAAAGTTAAAAGGAATTCATTTTGAATTCCGATCTAACAAGGTCCCTGAATATTGTATAGGCAACCATGTAGAATAGGTATTAAGCATTTCTCTATTTCTCTTAATGATATGCATTGCAAAATAACCTATAGAATTGCATTTAATTCACTTCGAGCTCATTCCTAGCGGTCGAACCATTAATACCGATTTTTATTCCGAACAGTTGTACCAGTTCCGAACAGTTGATCAGTCATAGCTCAGTTATATGCTGCGCTATGCCAAAAATATACTGCTTTGGTGAACCGAAAGCGCGTCCTGCTGCAAGAAGATAAGGTAAAACCAGACACAGTTCGAAAGACGCAACAAAAATTAAGGAAGTTGATGGGATCGAACTGAACCAAATATAAATAGTTCTGATATTGCTCCTTTGGATTACTACCTCTTTCGACCCATGACGCACTTCTTGAAATCACGATGCTTCACCAAAAACCAGGAGGTGGAAACAGTAGTCTTCTTTGCCTTTAAGGACAAGATGTGATATCGAAGTGGAATTGAACAATTAGCAGGAAGGGGCCTAAAGACAATCCAACACGAGGGAATATACCTTGAATGTTAACCAGTTTTCATTGTACTGGAATAAATACAGGTAAGTTGGGTACCTAAATATTCCAAGATTTATGACTTAGTCTTATACAAGAAACATACAAATAGAACAACAACTGCATATTAAAATTCGATTATAATTCAAAATGAAGGTTACACACGTATACAACTGTAAGCGATAAGCAGCAATAATCAAAAGACTTTTTGCAAACTGGGAATTAGTTAGGTGGCGCTGGAAAGATGATGTGATCAAGGGGCGTCGTTATGTTAGAAAGTATGTTTTAGTGCAATCCTGTATATCTTTATGTTGGAAGTTTCACTTTTAATATTTCTATATCGCTGCCAAATATTTTGTTAGTACATTAAATGCAACACACACACACTTAAAACTCACAGTGCACGGAACGAAGATTTGAAGTATAGACATTCGTCACATATTTTCTTGAATAAAATAAGGTAATTTAATTACTTGTCCATCATAATAGGTTGATGTTGATTTAAAAATAGAAATTAAGGTATCGAGCTATTTGCAACAAAAATGTGTAACGGTATCTATCAATCAAATGAATGTATGGTAAACACTGAAAACAATGTAGAAATTGACATATTCACAATCATTACAGGTATTTTAATTCAGTTTCATTTGTCATATGACCAAACTTCGGATGCAATGCAACTAAACACTAAAAATTGCTTAAAATGTGCACTAAAGCATGCAATAAAGTAATATATATATATATATATATATATATATATATATATATATATATATATATATATATATATATATATACACTCTGTAAAGAAAAAATAGCGACACTTGCTCGGATATGGTTTTCGCAACATACTTTAATCAATATGATTTTTTTACATAAATTCCTGATAATATTACAATGCATATTCTTAATGAGCAGTTCATTCTTAATACTTGCGCCATAATTTCAGGTTTTTGATATGAATTTATATGCGTATATAAGTAGCTGTGTGTGTTTTGAGCAAAATCGTTTATAGGAAGAGTTATACATAAAACTGAAAAAGATCAACAACAATAGCAGAAAACAAGAAATGGAATTTCTTGAGGGTAAGACATATTATGTGCAAACATCGGGAAGTACCATACACCAAACTAGTATTTTGTATGTGCACCATGGGCTTTCTGCAGTGCAGCGAATCATCGGAGCCCTTTGGTAACAAGGCTATTGCAAAACGCAACCTCGATTTCACGGAATAACACCCGGATTATCTGTTCCTTGAATTCCATTCTGTTTGAGATAGTTGTCTATTTAATCTTCTACTCATATTGATCCACAAATTTTCAACTGGATTCATGCCAGGTGAGTTTGTAGGCCATATGAGTTTCTAAATAGTCATATTCTTGAACCACGTATTAAGGATTTTCGCTCGGTGACATGAAGCATTATCGTCCTGGAAAAGGAAGTAGTCCAAATTTTCTTCAGTAAAGTCGTCTTTAGCTGTTGTAAGAACTTTACATACCAGAATTTGAAGATATTTTCGTGCATCAAAAGATCCTTCACATATATCCGTTGTTCTGACGTCTTTAACGATGAACCAAGCCCATACCATCACTCAGTAACTGAGTATTTGCATCTCTTAAACAAAATCCTTGTCAAGTTCCTTGCTTGTTCGTATCCACAACTTCACACCACCATCGTTTCCCTCTATTCTAAACTTCTTTTCAACGAAGAAAACGATGTGCTTCCAGTTGTCATAAGTCCAAGTTGCATATCAACTCACAAAACTAGATGTTGAAATCCTCTGTGTTTTGTCAGTTTGGACTTTCTACGCGGTTTCTTCTTTGTAATATACTCTTCATACAGTCAAGACAATACAGTTGTACGAGTAACTGCAGTCCCAAGATCATGTCAAACTACAGAAGCGATTTTTGGGGAAATCACTCCTGAAATCGCCAGTGCTATTGATTTCATTTAGCAATCTGCTCTGGGTGATGCTTTCATTTTTCTTGCACACTATTGACGAAGGGACGATTGTTATGCTGTTTCCACTTGTGGATTACTCTTCCTGCCGTAGAATCATGGATTTTCAGTATTCCATCTATTCCCTTACAGATTTGCCTTAGCTGCGCAAAGCAATAATTATGTCTTGTTCACATGGCAACAAGTCACATTTCTTACCCATCTTATTTGTTTACAGTCCACATGTAGCAACAATATCACATACAAACAACACTGCACAACAACAATTTTGTCACTTGACAAGCAAAGAACAATCATAAAACGCTATTTACCTCAGCCTATAGATCACAAATGAAATACAAAATTCTCACTACAATAATTTACGAGACGCACTCAGTGCCATCTAGCGAAAATATTACTGATACACAAACAATTGGCAAGCGATGTCGAACACCACAGGTGTCACAAATAACGCAAATGAACTATCCCACTCTTCATTTTCTTCTATTCCTCTTCTAACGGGCTGCAACTATGGTTTTCTGTGTAAGTTAGCTTGAGAATTGAGGTGTCGCTATTTTTTCTTTACAAAGTGTATATATATATATATATATATATATATATATATATATATATATATATATATATATATATAGTAAAATATGCAGTACAGAGGTAAATATCCATAAATATCCAATAATTGTATGCTACCTGAATGTAAACTAAATAGAACTATTTTAGGCTAAAATTACGAATGGGGTCCAAACTCACGCCCAAAGTTACTAAATTTTTGATAAACAACTATGTATTTTTCACTATTATGTGACTTTTCGCCTGTCACTTAAGACACTTTATATGCACATAATGTTCTTTCCGTATCGTAAGTTGTTAAAGACCATTATTTTAATGATGAGATTTCGTTTACTCAGAAATTGGAAATTATTGATTCATTACTCCTTTAAGTATTTGAGTTACGTCTAATACAAATTTAGCCCCAAATATTTTGCAACTATTGACTCTGCCTTTCATATGCATCTTCCTCCAACTGCATCTGCAGAAATTTAAGTTCCAGTATGCTGGAGAGTTCTGAGTCACATCGCTCTAATTATCATATTCCTTTTGGGAGTTGATTGAAGTGTAACTCAATAAATGCAAACCGACTTTTATACTACCATCATCGTACACCTCTACTGCTTCTGAATACACTTACCTTATCCGATATTCAAACAACTCATTGCCTGGAGTGTGAAAAGTTATGTGGGACGAGGTTTCGTTGGAGTTGATTCCCGGTGGAAGAGTCTTAAAATTGTGCATTAAACGCATTATAGAGATATGTAATCCACCTTAAACGTTAGATCTACGTCTCACATAGCCTCAGTGCTGAAGAACATTAAACTCCAACCTATCAATGATGCAAAATTGCACTATAAAAGAAGCTCATTCTTCAAGTAAGACAGTGATTTGGACTGTATGAGGAAGAGAACTCCCATCACAATACTTAAGAAAATTTGGTCAGTAAAAATGGGTGCGTAAAGATTACTATTGTGCTGCCAAAATGTCTTGAGCCGTGGCAAAAATGCGAACTAAAGCTCACACGCTCGCACACCCACGCGTTGAGCCAATAAGGGTTCAGCTGTTGCTAAGCGAGAGAAAGCGAGTGGAATTTCTTCAGCCGATAGCAGCGCTTGCAACGGAAGAATAGGGATCAAGTCAATGTGGTATATCTATAGACTTGAACAGATAGGAGGAGAGAAGTAGGATCAAAATCGGATGAAAATTTGTTTAAGAAGTGACTGTAAATGTTTTGAACACAGTCATAGACAAGAAACATAAAGATAAACTAAGCTAAATAAAATTATTTATTTCAAAACTTGACAATCTTTTTTTTTTCAGATTATTTAAATGTTTGCTCTAGTACAGGATTGATTTTATTTGTGTTTCCCACAGAGTTAATATTGGCTCAAAAGGCAAGGATGTTCCGGGCATATCTTTGAACAATTCGTAAAAGAAAGCCCTTTCACAAAGACCTTTTCACTGTAGAAATCTGCTTATTTACATCTGGAAACCGTGATCGTACCACTTCAGCCATTCTGTGGAGACCATGCCAATACAAGTTTTATGTATTAGCTTTCGACAAAATGTCTGTGAGCCTACAGTTCTTCCTTCTAGGAAATGAGTATAATGAACGAAGTTTCAGAAACAAGTAAATGTGATAATTCTATGAATTATGCATTTATATGCAATGACAGTAGAAACATGCTCGAACTTTCCAAATATGCATTATATGTACTGTAAAACTTCGTTATTCCAGTTTCAAACCATCTGCAACGGATATCTATTATGGCAGCATATCGATATATTACTTCTTGGTTTTACAAAGAATAATGTCACTTACCTGTTAGCGTCAACATTTTATGGTATTGAAAAGAACATTATACATCAGAAAAAACTACAGAATGCGTTTATGAAACCACTCGACGAAATAAACAAATGGAGAAATTAATAAATACAAAAACAGAATACTGAAACTTGATAATCAAGTGTTTTATGACATTTTTATTGCTCATGTATGCGATGTATGTTCACAGTATTAGTTAGAATTGCATTGCTTTCTTTTTGTTTTAATATTTTATGCAGAAACGATAAAAGATATTTAATTATTTTCATAACTCTAGGTTTGGTTCAACTGTATATTTCGTACTAGTTCTAATTAAAAGAGCGTTTTGAAAAGACCTAACTTATTTTCTGTGGAGAAGGGAGGAGAGGAAGTCAATCGGGCTACGGATGGAGTTACATTATATAGCCCTGGAGAGAGAATTTTGAATGGAAGCAGCACCAATCAGATACACAGAATAGCAGCAGCAAGTTACTGAATATTTTGTGTTTCTGAAAGGATATTAATCAATTGCTCACTCTTCTCAAAACAAATGTATTGGCTGCAGCCAGCAGAAATTTTCCGAATCAATATTGGTTGTAAATATCAATATTTATATTTGTCGTAAGTTACTGTGGTTTCTGAAGGCTATCGTACTGCACAGAAACAGTCAACATATGAGAAAAAAGTGATTTAGAAATAAGTTATGTAAACAAGAAAAAAGAAACGAAAAACGAAGACTTCAAAATACAAACAAAAAGTTATTAAGAGCACAGGCGTAGCCGAAAAGGAATTTACGGAACTCGGGCTCAACATACTCATAAAAAATAAAAATGAAAATGAGTACTTCTATTTATACTTAATATTAATGTTAGAGGGTACTGAAATGTTTTGTTCGGTAGAGTCTAAATGGTAAGTCCTGCATTTAAACTATGTACCTTTTATTACAAAATAAATCTTACATAAAATTTTACGAAGTACTTTTAAGTATTTCAAAGTTTATAACATGCATTTTCAGTGTGGAAAAGACCTTCGGCACACAAGATGGCCTCTGATTTGAAAGTTGTATTCTTAGCCCAGAGCAGCACGGAGATAGTGCAGTTAAGGATTACTCCTTTTCTTCATCGCAGTCTCAGAGGTAGGTTGATTAAAGGAATACTCCCTTGCTTATCGTAGCATCAGGAGTAGGGATTAAAGGAAATCTCCATAACCCATAGCGGTCTTGGGAGAGAGTTTAGGTAGGTTAGCAATCAGCACTGGCACTGATGGCTCTGTTCTCTTAAGGTCCTCTTTTATAGATATAATCTTGAAGGAAAATCCTTGAGGGTGGTCAGCCGTCTTCGTTTTCCTTCCGAAACTTTTTGTGTCTTCCTGGTAGCCTCCTTCCATCGTCTGCTGGTGTTTATGTTTGTACACAATAACACGTGCTCGTAGTAAGAGCACGTTTTTTTTACAATAAACACACAGTTGCTTACGCGTGAGAGTATGGAACCTTACAGTATTGATTGTACTAGAAATTTTCCAAAGTTCCCTGAGTTTTATTACATAGTACAGTAGTTGTTTAATATAATTTCCATTTAATTGTATACATTTATCCCAGGGTGAAACTAGCTTTATAAGAGTTTCTTCAAAAAACTCTTTGTAGTGGCATTTATTCACTTAATTACAGTCCTTTTAGATCATTCAAGTTAAGGAATCACATCCCATGTAAAAGCTTTTTAAATTCAGATAACAGATGCTACCTAGGTACCAGCTTTGCAGTTATGCAGATTTCTGTATAACCTTTTTTAAGGGGGGAGGGGCGAAGAGGTGATCAGCTATGTGTGTTTCGTTGTCATATGTCCTAGCAAAGATCCAAGTAAAATATCCAAATTCTAGGAGTGTCTGAAACAATATTTGGAGGCAGGATCCTTCACCTCAACAAGATCAGTGCCGATGCAGCTCAGGTGAGAAGCGAATATTTGGAAACGTGAATTGTGTGATGGGACTAATTGTCTTGTTGCAGTCAATATCTTGGATGCAAACTTCCTGGACAATTTTTGCCAAATGCTTGCCGTAATGAGCTTGGCAAAACTTTGAAGTAGTGATTTGAATCGATTACGCTTCCGTTCGCTATGTAATTCATCAAATTTATATAATTAATAATAATAATAATAATAATAATAATAATAATAATAATAATAATAATATTAATAATAATAATAATTACTACCTTGCGTACAGAACAAACTGCGCCGACTTTTAAAGGGGGATGGGAAAAGGGGAAACACTCTCTTTAGTTTGCGCAATTTCGTAGATTGACTTATTGTTTCTGGGTTAAAGTACGGAATCCAGATTTCGGCTGTTGTTACTCTATAACAAAATTTGCATTTACAAAACATCTTGAAGTTGACAAGTTTCTACTCTATTCAGATGTTATGGCCACATGAGTCGAAGTATTCAACGAGCTAAAAATCATGCTCACGCCTAAATTATTGCGCAATATCTCACAATCTTGCCGTGCGTACAACCAAATTGATAAGCCAAAAATCCACTTACTCCAGCATATGACAGGAAATATTTTTCCTTTTGAACGTCATTTAACACTTTTGACATTAACTTTGCACAGATCTTGCTCATGTTCAAATTTTCACTAACAATATCGTGCACCACTGTTTTGGGTAGACTCAGTTCTTCGGCTTCCATTCTCACACTTAAACGACGGACTTGGTTCAAGAGTTCCTTCCCTTTTAGGAAATTTTCTACCACACGATTCGGCGAAGGGCGTCCAGAACGTTCTTCGTCCACCTCGTTTTCGCGTCCGTTCTTGAAATCCCCATACCAATGGAAAACTAGGGCTCTTGGAAAAGCTTGCTCCTGGTAGGTCTCCTTAATCATGGTAAATGTCTCTGAAGCGGTTTTTCAAAGCTTTAAGCAAAATTTAACGGCGTATTATTGCTCAAAGGAACGCTACATTTTAAACTTCTAAAAATCTGGACGTCGTTTTAATCATGGTTTACACGATAAGCGTCCCTTTCTCTACCAGACCTCGGAAGAGATTGAGATATGATTCGGGTAGTTTTGTTAGTTAAGACTCCACCATCAATCCCACTCGAAGCGGACACATTGTTGACGACTGAAGCTCCGTGCGGTGGCCAGTCTCATTACTTTCCGGACAAACTCTGTACTCACGGACTGCTAGAGCAGGAAAAAATCTGGAATCAATTACGTAGTGCCAAATGTTGGGAAATCATAGAGTGATATCGTCACTATGTGATACAAAGAAAGATCTATTAAGAATAATAATACATTTTCCTTTACTTAAACATATTAACTTCACATAAAGTATACACAATTTTCCAAATGGAGTTAACTCTTAACTACCATGTATATGATGGCTCGATTTCTAGTAAGAAGCAAGACAGCTTATTGCAACGTATCGAAACGGTAGGATAATAAAACTCTAATAAATTTCTTCAGATCTAAATGTGTGGCAAATTATAATTTATTTTTCATGGCGAAGTTAAGGTTAACCATGTCTTATGTTCCACTTAACTATGTTTAGTATATACTATTACAATTAGATATCTACAGATATATATATATATATATATATATATATATATATATATATATATATATATATATATATATATAAGAATTGTACAGAATGCAATATACATAAAATATGAATGTTTACGCACTATTGTAGTAAATAGTGCGAGAAATACACATACAGGCTACTACAAATAAATATAGAGTAAGCCTAGATTGACCAATAAAGGGCCTGCTCAACCGATTTCTTAAATAGAGTAAGTGATTAAGATTGTCGTGTATTGGGTGAAAAGTCATTTCATACACGGATGGTGGACGCTGGACGATGTTATGCATCAATTGACCAAGCGCCATTTTTCGATTTTCGATATTTTTACATCAGTGTGTAGAAGACACTGTAAATAATGTAAAAAAAATGTTTGAAACCCTACTATGTGCTAAAACGTTCAGGAAAAGCTATTCGACCAAGCGCCAAGAACTGGATCGTAATGGTAACACGTTTCTTTTACTTTCAATATCTCAGGACCATGTTTTAGCGCTTGGTCAATTGATGCATAACACCGTATTTCGAAGAGTGTAGGGGAAGAGAAAGTTTCAACAGGTCCAACTATCTGTGATATGAATAATGGTTCTGTAACTAAGAAAGTTGAATAGAATTACAATATATTATATCCTCAAGATATTGTATTGGTCCTGCTATCTATAGTAGAAGCGAGACAGGGTCGATTCAATGTATCATCACAATAAAACAATGTGCTCGGTATTTCATTATGCGTAAACTTCTATGATGAAGCTGAATTTATCCCTTTACACCTGGCTGATTTAAACCAAAACTAATAGAACTGCCGCAAGTCTCTGAGAAAAGACACGCCATGTTTTATCAAAACTGGTCATTTTTTTATCGTGGAATAGATAGGAAAAAATAAATTTGGTTGATAATGTTTCAAGTTGGGATGAAAATTACTCCTTTATTCTTGACTGACTGAACTGCAAATAGCAATAATGATTATCAAACCGCAAAGACTTATCAACCGCCAAAATGATTATCAACCGCCTTGTTTATGGGAATCGGCAAATATTTACGAAAAGTAGAACAAACACAGCGAAGTAGCTCAACTGGTAGAGCGTTGGTTTCGCATTCGGGAGGTCGTGGGTTCGATTCCCGCTGCCGACCATCCTGACTGGGGTTTTTCAGGGTTTTCCTCAGCCCTACCAGGCAAATGTATGGATGGTACATACCAAACAGACCCTGGCCGATACCCTCCCAAATCCTTTCCATTGTTATTGTTGTCGTGATATCCAGTAATAAAAAATGGCCTCTGAGCTGGTGATTGTTAAATAAATAAATAAAACGTATTTATTCGTATGTGTCCATTGGTTGAAGCTAGAAAAATTCAATTGCTTAACAAGAAAATCTTCCAATTTTAAAAGCACAGAATTGCTTGAAATGAACATATCATTTTTGGTTAAATTTTAAACTATTTCATACACATACAAGCTTAACATATCAAGTGTATGGTATAAATCCAGAACAGGTTATTAGCATTAAAATGAATGTGTGCAGTGTTGATATTTCCGGACATACCGGTAATAGCCAACTTAATTACGGAAATTCATAACTTCTGACTTTAATACATCAATTAAAACGACGACATTAGAAATGGTTTCACTGTATCCTGTTATGATAGACAAATGTATATAAATTTTAGTAACAGCAATTGAGATTGTAAAGTCTTCAAAAAGTCTAAGAATTAATGGCGGTTTACTCTATTCTATTTAAGAGTAATTTTATTAGCTATCATTTGAATTACTTAAACTTCTTTCTCCTTCATAAATTCTCACGACCATTTGAATCTCCTTCAGACATGTTATTAGGTCTTAGAGACGCAGCACTAGAAATGATAGTCTTGCAAAAAAAAAAAAAAAAAGGAAAATTATGATGTCCATAAGCTGTTTGGGGTGGAAATTAGTTTAAAAAAAACATTAGTGCTTCTTCTCTCTCGTTCTTAAATATAAAATTAAGTATATTAATTCAAAGACAATTTTCAATATTCGTTGAAAATTACCTTTGAATTAATGAAATCGAGTACATTCTTCGAGAATTAACTTGAAAGTAAATAACGACACACCAATTTACTCCTTGAACTTATACTTACTTGACACGCTTCAGTTTTGGTTCTCTTCTTCAACCGAGTTGCAGGATCTGCAAGTCCATATCTCTCTCAGTGTCAAGAGTACCTTTGCGTAGACCAAAAGAAGAAAAACAGCATCTTCGCAAGGTTATCTTTAACAAAAGTCCTGACTAGATTGGACTTGCAGAGTCCAGTGCGAGCTTTTATTTCTACAGGAATTATCATTTGGGAATCTATAAATAAGTTATTATTATCACAAGGATCGCGATTAGGGCCAATCTTATTCTCTTTATTTGTGAATGACTTACTAGAAAAAACTCAGATATTCAAACATGCTAACATGTAACGTACAAATTTGTATACTAATGATATTAAATTGTTTAGTGTAATGTGTAATGAGTAAGATAATTACTTGCTACATCAAGGTTTAAAACACTAAGACCACAGTGTGAAAATAATTAGCTAAAAATTAATGCTAAGAAAACTAAATGTATAACTTTTGCAAATAAAACAGAATACTGTTACTAAATATGAGGTTAATTATATTAAAATAGAGAAATGGACATTATTAATGATCTGGGAATCAAATGTAATATTATGTTACCACTTTGTCACTATATAATACAACGAGCAAGATGGGCAATAGATTTAATTTTCAATGACTGGGTTGTTTATCAAACGGTAGGGCGTTTGTGTAGCTATTTTTCCCAGCTACTTGTTAGATTTAAATCTGTAACATGGAATAGCATTTCTATGACTTAAACGAACAGAACTGAGCCTATACAAAGTATTCATTAGTTTATAATGTTCTCAAATGAAAATGAACTGTTACCCTCATACTTATAAGCATTGGGATTAATACGGTATTGACTTTACTAACAGAAGAAGTTTCAGATAATGTTCTCGTGCAAAAAATACTGGATAATACATTAGTCTATTATAGTGAATACTGATTACACAATATTGGGTTGAAAGTGTTAAATAAGATGATAAACTGTACAGTTTTGTTTCCTGAAATTGTGAAATTTAAGATTTATAGTTCTATGGTTTACCCAACATTGTTAGGGTCGTCAAGTCTAGGAGGCTTAGGTGGGCAGGTCATGTAGCTAGAATGGAAGAAAGTAGAAACGCTTTCAAAGTCTTGACTGGAAGACCAATCGGAAAACGACCATTAGGAAGACCTAGGCACGGATGGGAGGACAATATTAAGATGGATCTCGCAGAGATTGGAATACAAAGTAGAAACTGGATTCAGTTAGCTAAGGATAGAAGTCAGTGGAGAGCTTTTGTGAAGGCGGAATTGAACCTCCGTGTTCCATAGGCCATAGAGTTAGTTAATTAGTTAGTTATAAACTGATACAGGGATATTATTTTGTCAATCTTCGTTAAGCCATCAGAGAATCACATGAAACGACAAGACGAGGATAAGATAAATTGTTCATTGGACATCGCCTATTCTTTGCACCGAAAGAAAGGCGTGACAACATACTTAACTGCAATCAAAGCGCCCGCCAAGTGTGTACTACGTTATAGAATTCGATTTCTCCAGACGAAAGGGCATAAATTAACGTAGTCGCACAGTTGAGAGAACTAGCCTCAGTTCGTTTTCTACTAAATACAATAATGACAATATACTAAAGAAAATATGATAATTGCTTAAATCGACTACCTCTCTCAGGATAATGTGGTCCTAGGTATGTCCGGCGTGAAATTTCCCTGGGATCTCCTGCCCTATCCGGGACGTTCCGTGAACATCCTACGTTGAAATCCTTAGGACGTCCCACGCAGGATATCCATGGAATGTCTACTCATTATTCCGATAATCCCGGGAACTATATGGGATAATTTGATCAAAATGGGACGTCTGAGGGACATCGTGTGCTATGTGGGTACAAGGTAGGAAATTGTTTATTTATTTCCGGATCTTCAAAACTCGTACAAAAAATACAAGAGAGAGATATTAATCCTCTAATTGGTACACGAGTGAGTAAGATTGTAAGTGAGGGCTGTGTGCACGAACGCTGCAGAATTTAAAGAATTTATAAACGTACACAAAGCGTGAGGAAGGCATGAATCATGTGATTCGTAAAAGGCGTAAGTTAAAATTACTGAAATATCTGATCTTGGAATTCCAGGGAACTCAGCAGTTGTCTAAAGAAATTAAAATACGTTATGTGATTTACACTTGGCAGTCGCATTGATTGCGCTCGGTATGTCTTCACGCTCGTTATTGCACAATGATTGAATGACAGAATATATGTTTTAGTGTGAGAGATGGGCGATATCCAATTAACAATATTTCTTATCTCCATTTCGTCATTTCACGTGGTTCTCCTATGGTGGCGGCTTAACGGAGGCTGAAAAAATCGTCATCTCCTGTAAACATAGACTAACAAGTAGTTTAAATACAAGTATAATTTAGAGATTTGATCGACATTTTTAATATTATATAATGTTATTATAATTATATTATAACATTTACCAAACACTTGGGTAAATGTAATTTTAAGAAGACTATTTTTTATTTTATTCTTTATTTGTTTGTTCATTTTTAAACAGATTAAACGTGAAAAAGCTTGAACATTTCAACAACGTGACAAGGCTAATTCATCCTATTTGACTTCCATTCTTTATTCCATAAACATGTTATTTAGTTCCCTCCCTTTTCTTTTCTTTATTGACTGTGTATATTTGTATTGTGATGCCATACAAGTACACAACATTCTTGCTCATCCTGCCTCTCAGTAATCCGGTCGTCAAATCTGATTTCCTTTTCTTTTTCTTCTACATTGTTGAAGAGACTGCATTATAAAGTATGAATCGAAAAGTACTTTAATTAAAACAAAGAAAAAATAACGACATGTTTCAAAATGTCAATACTAGATATAGAATCTTAATATTTTGTACATACCAGTTACTATACTGTAAGATACTTGAGCTCATTTGTATTATTATACAGACTATTTGAGGTGAGGTGATTTTGAGTTTAACGTCCCTTTTCAGCAGCGAGGCTATATGAGACGTGGACCTACTGATTAACGTGGAATCCGAACCACATGAGCTCCCGCCGGGAATCGAACCCGGGTCTCCCGACAGACTATTTGAGTTTTGTCAATTCCGTGATATTCCTCATGCTACTTCCGAAGATGTAGAAGATGGACTATCTCGCTCTTCTCAATTATGAAGTTACTTGTTCTACATAATTTTGTTTTTAATTTTTATTTATTCGAGTCTTAACTCAAAATCAGATTTGAATCGAATATGTAACAGTTTTTTTAACATCTTTATTATTGAAAATGTCAACATAATCAGCTTTTACTTTTTAATTGTATTGAGTATTTATCTTCATATTACTGAAAAATACTTTAGACAGTTCCTAACTTCTTTTTATCATTTCTAACCGGCTAATGTCGTATTAAAACTAGAATATCACAACCCTAACACAACACTTTAAAATGAAATTAAATGAAATCTTTAAGTTTTACGTCCCACGGTTATGCCGGTTAGGCTAAAGGAGACGGTGATGATGAGAGATGAGTGAAATGGTGGAATGAAGAAAGTGGGAGGAAACGGGAGAACCCCGAGAAAACCCACGAGCACGGTGTTTGTCCACCACAAAGTTCACTTGGCGGGGGCTGGGATCGAACCCGGGACCCCAAGCACCAGAGGTGAACGCTCTACCACTGAGCCACCGCGCCCCCCCACAACACTTTAAAAACTGATGTGTAAGTATGGTAGTTATATTAGCTTCCTTAATCATTGTTGTACAAAAAAATATATTCAGATTCCAAAATATATTGTAAGAAATGTCGTGTGACATAGTGTAAAAGAGTATAGTATTATCTATACAATCTACGAGCTGCATTTAGCAGACAGGTATTCATCTACTGAATAAAAACAATTATCCAATAGATATTATACATGATATTTCTAACTAAATCTTTTTGTGCAAATGTGTATTAAGTTGTACTTGCAGTATCATGTACTGTACATAAAGATTATAATCTAAATATAAAAGTTTTAAGAGCTCTCAGTAATCCGGCACCCTTCTATGTTAAAAATTGTCCGATTAGTGAGAATGTAATGTACTGTATTTTTACTTAACACGTTAGCTGCGGCAGTGTAAACCTGAGTTTGGATCTCAATGCTATACGAGTCACCGTGTGTCTCGTGACTCGTGTAGCGCGTGGATGCTAGTAATCTTCAAAATCTGTACAAACGAAAATACCACAAACGAACAGAGGTAATAGAATGCATAAAACGACACAGCACAGAAATGAAATATTGCACAAGCCACCGGTGACTCGTAACGCAGCGAACGTTAAAGCTTATTATTATTAAAATATTATCTCCTTTATTACTTTATTTTGGACCACCACTATTATCCTATCAATGCTCACATATTCCTCATTGGTCCCTCTTACTTTCTGAACAGTCTTTGCTATTGTGCACTGTCTGTTGTGTCAGCTTTGCTTTCCCATTGCCTTTTTTATGTTCTCTCTAAACGACAGAATATACTATTACTTTTTCCTTGATGTATCTCTTTTCTTCTCTGTGCTTGCCTGAAGATGGCTTTGACAGTTCAAATTCTTGCTTGTGTAGTTTATGTTAAAGTATATATTGAATATTGTATGTACCAAACAGCGCTTTAACAGTGACTGAATAACATTGAATTAAGGTGTCAGTGGAATGTTAGACTCGTTTCAATTTTTTAGTGCACTCAGGTAGGAGTTGGAACCCACATTAAACTATACTACGATACCTCAAATAATCTCGATGATCAAAAGAATTGTTGAATTCCAAACAAGCAAAACCAAACGAAGACTTGATATAAAGATCAATTTATCTATATTGCTATGTAGAAAACGAGCCTTTTACTTCAGTGAGATGGTTAATCTCCACAAAATACTAGGAGAGACTGCACGGTACACTATACCCGGTAGTTTAAAAAATATTGAGCCTCTTGTGCACGAGATGGCGTTAGTGTCCCATCTCAGGGTATGAGCCACAGCAAGTCAGTCATAGTCAATAGATGATTTAGTTGCAATCATTCTGGAAACTTCAATGTCCAAGATGCTTCTCGAAGTACGTAGCGACCAATCATAGGAAAAGTGGAGATATTCTCGCAAAAGTCTACTAAGATCGGCATATAATCAGTAATGACATCGCCAATGACTTAAACATCAATCACAGTGCTAAACGATTCCAAGTAAGGTAGCTACAAAAAGCTCGACAGGACATGATCTGACTGAAACCATCTACTAGATCGAATTTTTATCTGTGAATTTATACTGAAACGTAACAACCTTGAGCCATTTCTGAAGCCGTTGATCACGAATTATGAGAATCGGATAACCTAGAACAACAATGTGTGAAAAAGATTGTAGTCGAAACAAGAAGCTCCACAACCTATGGCAAAGCCCACATAGACGCTATGGTTATTCTGTGCGTTTCGTAGGATTGGAAGTGCATCATTTATCGCGAGCTGCTGGCGATGGGCAGAACAATACAATTGAGCAAAAACATTTACACAATCGAATTTCTAACTGCGAATCTCCGCTGAAACATAATGGATTCGAGTCATTTCTGAACCGGTTGATGACAAGTGATTAAAAGTGGGTAAACTAAAGTAGATGTGCGAAAAAAATTCTTGGTCGAAGTGAGAAGATGGTCTGTGACAAAACCCGCACTGACGCCTAGGAAGATTATGGTGTGCTTTTGGTGGGTTTGGAGGGCATCATGCATCGCAAACTGCTGCTCCCGGGAGAACGACAGACTTAGATTTGTACTTCAGGTAAGCACACCCAACAATCCAAAAGAAATGGCCTGAACTGGTCAACAGACAAGGCGTTGTGTATTACGTTGACAACGCCAGGCTACACACATCTTTAACGATCTGTCAGAAATAGAAAGAACTTGGATGAGTTTTAATGCATCCACCGTATAGCCTGGTCGTTGCACCAACAGATTATTATTTGTTTCAGTATCTATACAATTACCCGAATAGTATGAAATTAGTTTCAAGAGAAACCTGTTGAAACCAAACGTTATAATTTTTGGACAGAAACAACATAAGCTCTATAGTAATGGTGTTATGATATTACCGAAGTGATGGTAATGTTATTTTCAAATAACAATCAATGTAACCTCCATTTTGACCTCCAAAGGCTCAATACTTTCTAGACAAACTAATAATATATCTATATAAGTATTTAAATGCATTAATCTTTTGAATAAAGCACTTTTAATGTGCAAGATAAATAGTATGCATTACGTAAAAATGAAATAAATATTGCATTTGATTAATTGACGCATTTACATATTTTGTGCAAATATTTCCTAGTTTTATGCAAATGAAGCGTGGCAGCGAATTCAAAGGATAAAAGCTTAATTTTACACAGAATACGTGCAAGAGATACCCGATGAAGTTAGAAGAGAAATTCCTTCCTTGATTCTCACGACTCTTCTGCAGTTAGGAGCGGAAATTACATTCCATGATATTAATTGACGCTTATCAGTGCATCATGTCATTATTTGATACACTTGTGCTGTATGTGTAGTTTCAAATTTGTGACTGGTTTCTTTTGCGAATATTTATGAAAGGTTTTAACATGTCCCAAGTTCGAAAGGTTAACAACCATAATAAGGAGTTCTTATCCTCAAAGATGTCTTTGACAACTTGAGTAGTATGTCATATGTCTTAATATGTATGCACTTTTCCCATGGCAATTGTGTACACACTGATCTTAGTAGTAGCAACAAAAACGATGCAAAGTAATTCTCGTTTGCTAGATGAAGAGTTACGAGTATCAAGGAACAAGTTCCTCTTCTAAGCTCATTGGGCAGCTCCTGCACGTTTCCTTACACACGAGAATATTAATCATTGTATATAAGGCGAGACCTCCTGCTAAACGAAGCACCGCTACAAGAGCAAGCGACAAGTGATTGATGACACGGGCTTCCTTTCATGCGATTCTCATCACAACCATTCAATTCCACTAACCACGAAAAGAGGAAAAGACACGACCTGCAGCCAAAAGTACTAGGAAGCAACGCGTCAACGTCAATGCGCATAATTTTGTCAATGTCAATAAACAACGCTTTTAATAAGAAAACTCATTGGAAAAATGTGTAAGACAGCAAGTCTACACGTGACTACACTTAGACATTTTATTTCAACATGAAAAGAACGAAATGATAGATATAAGCAACCAGATATATTAAAACAAGTATATTATAAAGTGATGTGACATATTGCACCATTGTCCGCTATTATAATCCGAATATGATCTACATAAATTTCGTACTGAGAAATGGAAAATAGTCTAGTGTGGAAGTAACCGGTTAGAGTTCTCATGTGATAAAAGATAAGTGGGTTCAAATCCAGTGGTCAGCCATCCTACTACGTTTATCGTCCAGTTTCGAATTTGACCACCTTCGTAGCAACAGTCATTAACACCGTAAAACATCTGAAACCAATGGGAAATTGGCTGAATCGTACAACATTTTAACTAATTGGATATGAGGTTCCAATCATCATCCAGCTGGCTAACGATTGTGACGTATGCCGCGTACATCATGCAATAAGGGCATGTTCATATTTTCACTGAATATGGTATCATTCAGTATCTAATGACTGTTTGGCTATTGTAATTTATTTACAGTACGGTAAATAAATACCTAAACTGAGGCAGAGGACCAAACAAATGGAAACTAAAATCAACAGTGTTACGTAGGAAGAACTCAGGCTCCAACCACTTGTGTATCGAACAGATTTGTATTCACTGACAATTTGCTTAATTTTTGCGAATATTCACAGTTTAAATAGCAACGTATACGAGCCATATGATGGTCATATCGTTAGCGTACGCAATTTCTGTGCCGGAGACCCCGTTTGATTCTCGTTGAAAGCTCGTGTATTTGTTGGAATCCCATGTTAAACAGAAGGTCTATGTCAAATATAGCTTAGATGTTGAAGAGAACGTTAAATTTCAGTCCAATCTAAGGAAAATAACGTGTAAGTAACAGCTGATGGTACGAATAAGAAGACTGGTGCAAAAATCTTCCTGATGACCGCTAACACTTTGAAAATTTTTACGCGTCCCATCAAGTGCCTCTGAATTCTCTTCAACATGTGACGATCCAGATCAAAAACTACAGGGGTTGTCCTTGGTAGTTCATTTATTTAAAAAAAATAACTTCCAGACAGAGATATTTAAATGGAATTATTATAGCTCCTTACTAAGTTACCTCCACTTTTTTTGGAAGTTAATGAATAAATTAAAGACTAAAGAATATTTGTTAAAACCCTAAAAAGTAAACCCGAGAGTATCTCCGAAACGTTATTACATGAACTAACAATTGTTTTCAAAACCTTTTCTATAGTGTATAAATTTGGATGTCTAACAATTATGAATCAGAAACAGCGCATCCAAATTCCTCACCTAGAAGAAAAGGTTGGAGCCTGAGTTCTTCCTACATCAACATGGCTTTCAACTGAATTCGAACTCTGAACTTTCCCCGCTTGCGAAGTACGATCGCTAAGCAATAGATTATGCCTGCTCACCAAAAGTGATCCAAATCCAAGATTTTCATTATATGCACTTCAAATTTTAAAAGATTCTAAATATCGCAAAATTCACCTGAGTTATCTGGACGTGTAGCACATATCATATACTCTTCTTTTCTAATTTAGTGTCTAGGAAATATTTTGTTTAAGACAGTGGTTCTCAATCTATTTTCTCTGAATGCACAATGTACTGAACACCAACAGCATCGTAAAACACTTATAATCAAGTATTGCAGCTACCGTTATAGGCGTTGACTAGTACAGCCTGACTGAAAGTTTTTCTTAAACTTATTTTTAAAATCTTTGTAATAAAAGTAAAATGTGGAACATTTGAAAAATGGATTTACTGGCCTTCTTGATGGTATATTAATTATTTCTAACAGTTCGCGACACACCCTATGGGGCTGCGAGACTAGTCATCAATTGTAGCCTCTTTCGTCCCCTTCTTCTATTCTCTTCCACTGGACTTTCTATCTCGTCTCTTATAATGTAGCTTGTTTATGATACAGTACTCATGATACTGGGAATCAGGAGAGTTAAATTTTACCAATTGATACGACAGCTTGAATAACATAGGATAATCTGAACAAACACTGTCTATTATAGCAGACAAAATTGTGAATATATATTTTTCTATCCATTCCGATCTCCGGGAAAGATATATTGAATGCTAGAGCATCCGTGTAGAAAAAATAGCTAAATGGTAGAGGAGAAGGATGATATAACAATTAAAATAGAAACATGAAACCTACCTACCACTTATATTAAGTGCGAAATCTTAAATATGAGATGAAATCAAATAATTAAGAATTAATAGGAATTTTCTGAAATTAGCTAGAAAGTTACCTGAAACTGCAGAGCGAAGGATATTGGGTACTTCATTCAGGCTATGTGAAAGGAAGTCATAACGGTGAGAGTAATTCTCTCACCCAGAGAAATGAGAGTAGAATTTGTATATGATAGGGTTATGATGGTAAGTCTTTACGACGAACAGAAGGATTTGACACAAACATTCGCATCGACTACTAGACAACAACTAAAGTTATATGAGAAATTACTTTAAAAAATACGAGGAAAATCATAAACATAGAGAAATGAAGTGAATGAGTCACTGTGATGGGAGATTTTAAAGCTAATGTTAGGGTAGAATAAAAGAATAATATAGTAGGAAAATATGGTTTGGCCGAATCCAATCAATGAGAGAAGAACCAATCAATATTTGCAGACAGGCTTCATACGTAATTCTGAACACTTGGTTCGAATAGCATAAGAGGAATATAGATGGGAATTCCCAACGTAAAAATCAAATAAATGTGATTTATCTGAGTCAGAAACGGAAAGGGAGTCTCTGAGACTCAGACCATAATTTTGTGCTGTCCGAACTGGATGTCCAACTTTGAAAAATGTCAGATCAAATTATACTCACAGAAAATAAACAAATAAAGTAATATAAACTTGGACAAAATAGGTTATAAAGGGCGGCGGGGACATACAGCAGACACATGGGAAACAGTAAAGTTACTACTATCAGAAAATGGATTAGATGGATGGGTGGATTAGAACTTAGTGTTCATTTCAACAGTGAGGCTATATAAAACGAAAATATACAGTTTAACGTCGAATACGCAATACATGAGTTACCACCGGAAATTGATCCCAGATGTCTCGCGATCAAGACGGTGCACTAATGATTCCACGAGAGAGGTGAAAAATGGATAAGAAGCCGTTAGTTAGGAAGCGATGTTAAAGACAGCGAATAGAAAGAAAAGCTTGGAAATAGGACAGTACCGAGGAAGGTAAAATGATGCACAGAAAACTAAATAATCAATTATAAAGAGTAACGGGCAGGAGAAGAAAAGAATTGAATATGGAATATGTAAGCATATAGAAAATGAGGAGGAGTAAGGAACTATGAAGAATGCACGGGAGGTGAAATCAATTGAAGGTAATAGAAAATATAAGGCCATAAGGATAACAGTAGCAAACAAGAATAAGAACACAGCAAGCAGATTGATGTTTTAGGGAGATGGAAAGAACAACTATATGACTTGCCTGGATACCAAGTGTTGTAACTCCAAAATCGAAGGAGAGAGCTTGAACTTAAACATCTCACGTAAATCACGGAATACGGAAAACTCTCGCGGCCGGAGCATCGCTGCCCAAAGTCTCGCGGGGCAAAACCTCGCCGCTTCAAACCTCGTGTGGCCAGAACCTCGCCGCCCAAAACTTTCCGTAGACAAAACCTCGCAAGGCCAAAACCTCATCGCCCAAACCTCGCGTGGGCAAAACTTCGCCGCCAGAACTTCGTGTGTAAAAATCTCGCATAGTTAAAACCTCAAGGATGAAAATCTCACTTGGTCAAACCCTTGCGGGATGAAACCTCTTCTTAAAATTTAGCCAATGAGTTTCTTAATTGCAATTCCATATTACAATAATAATAATAATAATAATAATAATAATAATAATAATAATAATAATAATAATAATAATAATAATAATATAATAATAAGAAGAAGAGGAGGAGGAGGAGGAGGAGGAGACAAAGCATCGTGTGGGTTAGTTTCCTCGGGATATTCCCGCTTCTGCCCACTTTCCCCATTCCACCCGAACCATCTATGTTGAAAATTTGATCGAGATCGGTGGGGTAGCTCAAGAAATATGATGTCACAAACATAGCCATTCCATTTCCCGTTAGAATTTCTTTCTTCTCATTATTTTAATGTAATTGTGTGTTATTACTATATATATATATATATATATATATATATATATATATATATATATATATATATATATATATATATATATATATATAAACAATATATAGAACATTCTACATAGAAGAAATCGCCGTAACGAGATTTTATACTGACGACATTTCTTCCCAGGCGAGATTTTGTCCTGCGAGATTTTTGCCAGGCGGGATTTTGTCCCGCGAGGTTTTGGACTGGCGAGATTTTGGCCAGGAGAGATTTCGGCTGGGCGAGATTTTGGGCGGCGAGGTTTTGGTCCGCGAGGTTGTCGGCGCGAGATTCTGGCCGCGAGATTTCGTACCCAAACCGTAAATCACATTAAGAGAATGTTATTAGAAAATAAACTTCATAATTATATTTTTGGTTGCAACCATAAAATAAATGTAAAGGTTTCATGAGATACTGAACTTTAAACTTATCTCCTGATAAATTTCCATTTTGAAGTTACACCATTTGGTTCATGTGTTCATGAATTGTATGATAGTAAGAATTTTCATAATGTAACTGTTCAAGAGGAAAACGTGTAAGCAAGGGTGAAAAGGGCTTACGATATTTTCAGACAAGTTTTAGAAAGCAATATCCGAGATTAGAAATGAAAAAGCAAAATAGATAGACAATATTTCATAGATTTTATTTAAAATATAGCAAAAGAAGGAAAAATGAATTGTTTCTACACTGTAATGAAATATATGAGACGGAAGAGTGACCAATATTTCCTATCTCATGCTCTAAAATTATTTGAATAATGAACAGATTGTACAGAGGAACAAACAGAAAACTTACAAGGAACAACTTGTGTTTAGGAAGGATAAAGATACAGGGGATGCTATTGTTTACTATAAGTAATTGGTATAAGATTTATGGAGAAAAGCAAGATTTATGTGGTATTTCTTAATCTAGAAAATAATTTTGTTTAGTGGATCTGAGAAATGTTGATAGTAGTGCTGAATAAGATTGGGCTGATATGACAAGAGAGAAGACTCACAAAAAGTTATGAACTATCAGTAAGAATTAAAATAAGGAAGGTATGGAATTGGAAGAGGAAAGCAACACGTATGTTTCCTTCCACAAACCTTGTTTAATACCTATTTAGAATAATGAATATAAGTCTACATAGAAGAAACATTATTTCAGTAGTAGATAAACGAACTATATGTATATATTCTGCAAATGATATAATTCACGTTAAAGAGCAGAACTGCAAATTGTCTAAGTGTTAGAAAATTGAAGAAAATATGTGAAGAATACAAGAAGAAGAATAACTATTGAAAGAACGATTCGAACAAAGTAGTTTGTCAATAACAGAAGTAGGGAAAAAAGGAAGTAGAAAGAGTGATTAGTTTCAGCTCTCTATGTGTAATTACCTAAATATTTGAAGAGTCAAACAGAAAATCAACGAGGAGATGCAAGGAATGGTAAAGAAGAATGTCACAATATTGGAAAGAATTAAAACGGGGAAAGAGAAACCGGTTAACGTATTGCTCGAGAAAACATTATATTGAGGGACGTGATAGAAACCAAGAAGAAGAAATGGAACTATCGATAGAAGATACAGGAGGCATTCCTACGTCAATACAGAGAGGTTAGATAAAGATCGAAGTTCGGGAAAGTTTCTGCACAAAAAAGAGTATATTACGCCAAAATAAACATCTTAAAAAACATTGACCACTTCGTCTGGTAGTGTTTTCTAAATACGAGTCCAATATGTAGTTGAAACTTTTATAATATATTTTCTTTTTTCTTTAGTTTAAAAATCGTAGAAAAAAGGCAAATGCAGAGATGTTTCCTACTTAACATTTCTGTTTCATCAAATATTACCAATCGATTAGAAGGAAAATATAATGTTGCTACTTACTTTTATTGAAGCAAAAGATTGTAAAAAAAAAAAATCTTTCGTGGATGAGGTAGAGAGAGAAGAGAAGAAAGGTTTTTATTTTCTCTAGGAACGAGCTCTCCATATACCTCGGTTTCTGACTTATTTTTGGCGTTCTTTGCTCTTCAATACTCTGTTCTTCTTTCATGTGATCTCGACTGTCTATAAATACAGGCTGAGGGAGAGAGAGAGAAAGAGAGCTGGTAGAGCGTAACATGAGAGCTTCATGATGTGAAGGGAATCTACGAAACAAAAATAAAAATTGTGTTTTTTGTTAACAAAATATAAATGAAAATTTAAGCATACGAATCTCAAAAAAGCAGATGGAGAAAAAGAGATTTTTAAAACCTGATATTTGAGAACAGAAACGCTGTATTCTGAAAATAAAAGCATGAATCTATTTGAAAGAAGATCGTTGCTTTAATTCAACAGGATCTGAAGAACTTCCAAAGCTCTTTTTTAAATGTTGGATGCTTTTGATTGACCTTTCTACGAAAAGTTTTTTTAAGAGCCATTTTTAATTTAGAAACGTTTTAAACATTAATTCTCTTTAAAGTTATCTCGCTGGTGATAACGTGACACAAACAAAGTGCATATTACGAAAAGACCAATAAAGTCTTTCTAAAAGTCGGAGGAACTTTAATTGGCCGCAGTCAGTCTTTAATATGAAGGACCATGCTAGAAGTAATAGTCACCATTTTGTGTAAGTATATACAGTAAATTTAAATACCACATCTTAATCCTAAGGTATTGATTCAAACTATTCATAAACATGTTTGAAATATTACTAACTGATCAGGGTTGTCACCTTAGACCGGTACGGGAGACCTGTTTGGCAAGTATCAAAAGAAAATTCATGATTCCTTCGGACACTCCTTTCTTCTTGGTTCTGATTTTTTCAACTGAAATCGGAACGCGAAAGTGTCTCTATTTTACTTAAGGAGTCAGCTATTTTATTCTACATAGTCATTGTTATCTTTTTTTCTTACAAAACTTATAAGGTTCATTACTAACACATATAAATAATCGCCTACGCATATTCTATCCAAAAGCACTAATATTTTTTTTTAAATATAAATGTGATAACTAATCTGAGATGGTCATAATGAAAGTCAAAGGAGACTAAAAAACAAGTCATTATTTGTAATTTTTAATATGGCACACCAATTCCTTTAAGAGTTTGAATGAAAATTGTAAACAGCAGCTGTTCGAAACACATGTTGCAGTATCCTTGTGCTATGGCATCATAGGAGTTGAATTAAATTGCCAATTCATAACCAGATTATTTATATCTTATATAAATGTCTGGTAAGCTCTTTAGAGGTGGCGTCCGGACTCTGTAGAACATAATTTCTGTCGAGCTTTTCAATGAGAGTACATGTGATTCAGATCCCATATTAAACGGTAGGCCGGTCTCATAACACGCTGAAAAGGAATATTTTCAGAAATTTGAAACAAACTTTCCAATATTTGTTAGATGGATATTTTTCTGGTTAATATTAATCTCTTTGCAGATATTTACCTCATTATTCTAGAAAGTTTAGATAATGTTTCTAGTAAAGTGAGTTGTGCTCTACCAAAGATGGTGGCGCTAACTTCCTGGACTAATTTTAAATTTTTATGATCAGCTGTGATAATAAAGTCGGAAGGAAGCAAGATTGCATTTGTTTACATCATTCAAAACGTTTGAATTACTTTACATTAAATTTAGGAGTTTGAAGCAAGTGTGTGTCCAACATCAATAATTTTTAGAATCCTCTTGAAGTGCACTGTGGTATAACTTCCAACTTATTTATTTATTTATTTATTTATTTTTTGCTTAGTTTATAGTCATATATCCGTTATTGTGAATCGTAATAACCTTTTCCTTACTAAGTCACTGGATTCAGTTCGGCCGACTGGTAATCCAAGTCTAACTGCATAAAAAGGGTTATTTTCAACCTTAATTTTTCTCGCCCGTTCTCATACTCGTAACTTCGTCAGGAAAAACAGTGGAGAAGCGTAACCTGCCACAAATTTGCTGGGAGATGGGTAGACTTGAAAATCGTGTGGACGAAAGAAAACGGACGAATTCAAAAAGTTCTCATTGGTTTACTTAAAATGAATTAACTCGCATAGCAACGTTAGAATTTTTTTTTCTGACTTCCAATATGGCCACGGAGTAAACCTTCACTTAACAAAAAGAGGATGTATGAAGAAAAACTAGGGAAAGGGAATAGTATTAGAGATAAAATAATTTAATTCAGAACTGACAGTGCAAGTTTATTGCCCATAGCACACCTTTTTCCCTTCGCCCACCCAACTCTTGCAACTCCTGGTTGCACGATTGAAACCATATCATCGCTTTGTCTTGCAAATACTGAAATGCACCCGATGTCTCGACTCGCAATTTGTAATGAATTCAACGAAATATGTCAAAGTTATGCAAAATTTAAAATAAATAGATCTAGAAAGACGAAAAGAAACTATTATCGGAGAAAATTCTTGCTAAAGATATTAGCAGGAAATGAAACAAGAAAGTCATGAAGACAAAAACTGATTGACAGTACTAAAAAGGATAATTCTTACGATAAAAGTAAGGAATTCAGGTAGAATTTAGGTGATACATGAAAGCTTCTCAATTTGTGAAAGGTAGCTTGCCAAGCAGAGTATTCATCATAACTATAAAAGATCAATCTCAACCAATCTTAACAAGCATTATCACATTTCCAAGTGTCCATCAATATGCAACCCACTTATTTATTTATTTTGTAATAATTCAAATATCACACAAAGTCCTATTTACCGAGATATTAGGCATTGTCAAAAGAAAATATGCGTTTAAGTCAAATCTGACGATATACTATTCGTTTTGGAAATAAGATGCTCAACTAAATCTAGTAACTCGGAATAAACTAAATACTACAATATTATTAGCATTTAAGGAAACAAAAAGATATTCAAAAATTATATATATATATATATATATATATATATATATATATATATATATATATATATATATATATATATATGCTGTAGATCTTATTGAGTTGAAGAAAATGATATGGGTAAATCCATGTAGATAGTTTCCAAGAAAATTGAGATTCAGAATAGCTCAGGCGAAGAAGGCATTTGAATAAAAAACAGAAGCTTTTAACTAGAAGCATCAACGTAAAACCGAAGAAAAGGCTTATTAAAATACAGGGTGTTTCAAAACAACACGACAACGTTTGGGAAGTGATTTCTGACACTAAGATAAGACAAAAAGTATAGACCAACCTGGGTGCACAAATGTTTCCTTTTGGAGTTATAGGTTGCTGAAAACATGAAAAATGAACTTTGAAGGTCCATAGCTAAAAAACTATGGGACCTACCGTAGTCGGGTCAAGACTTCACTTAGGAACTAGCATGTGCCCTACCCAAAAATCCATTTTTCAGAATCCTAATGTAGCCACGCAACAATTTTTATAGAGGAACTTTGCCTCCAGGCATATAATTTGAAGTACTCACCAACTCCCTTTAAAAAATTGTTACGGAAGTACCGCAGGACTCTGAAACATGGATTTTTGGATAGGGCACATGCTAGTTCCTAAGTGAAGTCTTGACCCGACTACAGTAGGTCCCATAGTTTTGGAGCTATGGACCTTCAAAGTTCATTTTTCATGTTTTCGGTAACCTATAACTCTAAAAGGAAGCATTTGTGCACCCAGGTTGGTCTATACTTTTTGTCTTATCTTGGTGTCAGGAATCACCTCCCAAACGTTGTCGGTGTTGTTTTGAAATACCCTGTATATGTGTGGAGTGTGATGTTGTAGGGACGTGAGTAGAGATGCAAAAAAGCCGGCTTTTTTGAATCGATGGTTTTTTTCACATAAAAAGCCGGCTTTTTTGGGAAAAAAACGAGAATTTTGGAAATTTTGGCTTTTTTCAACTTCATGATTTTTCTATCTAAATAGCTTTCTTATAGTATATTCTATAGTTAGATAAGAATTCCATGACCTGAATGTCATATTTCGCTCTGAAATTCACCATCAAGATGGATGGAGCACATATTTTACGAATTAAAGCTAACATGAAGAATGTAGTATTTGAGGGTAATTTTAGAGGCTATTTAACTTTATTTTAACTTTTGAGTTATCGACATCTTTTTTCTTCTCTAGTCTGTCATCCGTGTTTCATTTCTAAGAGCTTTTAGTACTCTAGCTTCTAGCGCAAAAGTTAAACTTGCCCGTTTTTCTATTTATCCGTCAAAGCGTACGTTTTTCAATATATCCGTCAAACCGTACTTCCACATTTCTGTTATACTGTAGCTGTGAAGTGATTTAGCATTAATTTTCCGGACACAACCTTGAATACCAATTTATACAAATAATCAGTAGCGGATTTAGAAAAGTACTTTAGGAGGGGGTTTTCTGATTGTTTCGTTTCCTAAAAAGTCCTAATTTTATTTGGGAAGTGCTTGAAGTTTATGAGTACAGGCATAACTAATATTTCGTTTCGTTTATATGTTTAGCAATAATCTTCCGGATACAACTTTAAAAATCATTTTATACTGAGAATCAGTGGCGGATTTAGAAAAGTATTTTGGGAAGGGTTTCTTACTAATGTTTAGTTTTTTTAAACATTCGTAATTTTTATTTGACGGGAGCTTAGGCCTAAAGTTTATGAGTAAAGGCATAAATAATAGATATTTCGTTTGTTGCAGACATTCCGTAACTTTGGGGAACCGGCTTCAGTCCGAAAGACCGCCCCCCTAACCTTCGCAAAACCGTCACTGTTGGTAATTAGTAATAATAACGATTTAAAAACAATAAAGAAGGAAGTCGCCCAACTCACAGTACACGCACTATTTCTACATTCACAGATGGAATTAAGAAAAGCTTTGTCAGAATGGTCGAATGCTGGTTGAATCCCGGACTTTCCGATAGAAGCTCAAAAGCTAATCACTCAGTCATGTTTGTTGTGCAGTTGTATTTAGCTTAACTTAAATATATTCCGTAGTCTTTTTTTTTGGGGGGGGGGGGGAGGAGTTCCGTAATGATATGTTGAATCCCTCTTGTTAAAAATTCAGAAAACTTGAGGATTGGGTAAACTGTGATGGTGGTTCTATAAAACTTAACTGTAGAATTTCAAGAATATATAGAACCAAAAGCTCTAGATGTTCAGCCTTTAAGTGTATCATATAAATCTAAGTATTTCTCTTATGTTTTATTTTAATTTTATTTTGTTTCAAAAAGAGGGTATGGAATATTTTGAAGTAAAAATACTACATACTCTTTTGCTAGTTATTTGTGTATTCTTTAAAAGGAAGTGTTTACTTTTAGGGTTAGCTGGTTAACACCAACTTTTTTTAAATAACTGGTTTAAACCAAAAAAAAATAAAAAGAATGAAAAATGCGAATCGTGTGAAATTCATGGTGACGTTTTCAGATATCAAACCACCTGCAATAGTTTTATTTCCCTTTCACCTTTTAATCAAGGTGTCCCATGTTCAATTCTCGGTCGAACCACAACCCTTCTTTCATGCGTAACCCAAGTAGCGGTTCGGATGTCAGTTTAAGCGAAAGTCTTCTCCTTGATAACCTCGGTATTTCGTAAGGATGTTAAGCCTAAACATACGAAACAAACCAAATTGTATATTTCTGCATGCCTAAATGCGTGTTGTTTTATAAAGAAGCCAATATTGCTTAAATATATTGATAGAAATTGGCATAATTTATCGATTGCCTACGTAGCTTCCAACATTAGCTTGGATTGGACTTTCAATGATATCTACGTACCGGTACTAAATTTGTAATTTAATACCTCAGTTTTAGCGTACTGATTATGGTACGTTGACCTTTAAATTTTACATGCAAAGCAATAACAGGATTTTCCCGTTATTGTCTTACATTTCAAGTAATGACGGGATTTTCCCAATGGATAGGGCGGGAGATTCTCGACTTAAGAAATTTACTGACCGCACTTCTTTAAGCTTATGGGAGTTCTTCCGGCATAACCCCGCTGTTGCATAATAACATCAAGGCAACAAACTTATTTCTGTGAATATGTAATATAAATACATAAAGCAAAAAATCTAAGTCAAAAAAGCCTGGTTTAAACCAAAAAAGCCTGGTTTAAAACATCCCTCAAAAACGGGTTTTCGGCATTTTCAAAAACAACCACGGTTCTTTCCAACTCTGCTTACTTTTGTATATAGGAGGTTAAAAAATTCTTATTATATACATTGGTTAATCCTGTGGAATTCATAATGTAAATATGTTGAAGAAAAATTGTTTGAAATATTTTTTTTGAAAATTCATAGTTTATTTTCGATGTTTTATATTATTATCAGCATCAACCACTAATTAAATGATTTTTTGTGTTATAGAGAAGCGATACAAAGTCTGTTTTATCAATTTAAAGCAGTATTTTGAAAAAAGCTCAAAATTTCCCAAGCAAAAAAGCAAAGCAGAAAAAACCGAGTTTTTTTTCAAAAAAGCCGGTTTTTTTCCGAGCCCTTGCATCTCTAGACGTGAGGCAAGGATATTAGGAGAAGAGGAAAAACGGAGAATGAAAGCCTTTGAAATGTGGTGTTATAGAAGAATGATGAAAATTAGATGGGCGGACAATATATCAAATGAGCGAGTACTGAAAATGGTAATAGAAGAAAGGAGTATATTGAAGAATATCTCGGAAAGACGGGGTAGGATGATCGGTTACAATGGCAGAATTGCGTTAGTAGTTACGGAAGGAATTACAGAAGAAAAACAAATAATCATAGGAAGACCGCAATTGAAATATACGGATCAAACGATACAAGACATAGGGATGGGAAGCTACTAAGTAATGAAAAGTCTGGTCCACGATAGAGAACGACTGAAAGCTGAGTCAAACCAAATCGAGAGATTACTGACTTGAGATGAGATTATACAAATTTATTCGCCATGCCTTCCCTGAATATGTGTGTCTTTTTGAGTACAATGTTCAAATCAATTTTTAATCTACTTCTACCTATGCGGTTTTCTTTAAATCTTGTAAATGTATTTGCCTTCGATAATAATGCAATATTTCTCCTCAACTCTAAATGTTAACTACGGCATTTTTAAAAAAAGAAAATGAATGAACATAATCACAAATCCATACAATAATTTAATAAATTGTTCAGGAATAATTGTTATGAAGGATCTGGTCTGTAAGTCATTATACGGTTTACACTCGAAGCTCTATGGCTTGATTATGAAGTTCAGATCTCAAACTAATCAAGTAGGGGTGGTAAAACATGCATTAAATAAATATAACGATAGTTCTTAACATACATAAATTTCGTTTAAAATTGTGTTAAAAATAAAGTGTTAGTGACATAATGTACAGTATTTGGTCATAAAATCGTGTGATATTCACAAATATAATTATAATTTAATTCAACTAATACATTAAACTTAGGACACATGTAAAATCGATTCTTAACTATGTTATAAAACATATAAAAATACCTTTTAATGCAGTTTTGAATAACATTTTCATTCATAATTTTTACTTACTTGAAAAGAAAAACAGCAAGAAATCAATTCACGTTGTTCTGATATAACAAAATATGAAGAGCGGTAATACCCATCATGTATGTGTGTTACCGCGTGATAGACATTTATGACATGAGTCTGTGGTCGGACAGGAGATGGAATTTTCTATCTAGCACCATCTACCGTCTATTATTCTATCTGTTAGAGATTAGCCCATAATGAGACACTGCTTATTACTTTTGACATTGGTGTGGATAATTATTTTCTTAAAGCAGAAAAAAGAAGATATTCAATTGTACGTGTTGTTTTTAAATCCGCTGTAATGATACATCACATGATGAAAATTAATAAATATATAAAAGTCATACCAGCATTTTAATTACGAAACACGTGATTGAAAGAGACGTAAAGCATTTAAATTTGATCGTGTAAACACTTTTTCAACTCAATGCTTCCAGCCTTTCAAATATGTGCAATTTTGTGATATAAAAACATAATGTTCTTTCTCTCTCTTTTCATTATACATATGTTTATTTGTTTACGTAAAATGATGTCAAATAAGAAAATATAAACTAATGCGAAAATGAATTACTGGACTCTACTTTGATTACTTTCGTAAGTTACTTTGCATGGATCAATGTATGCATTATAAAAAAGTGTTCAAGTTGTATGACTTTGTTATGTGCTCACAAATTAGTATACGCGTAAACCGTTCTTCATAACCATATCGAGTGGAGCTACTGTATAACTTAAACTAACTGTCAATTACATACGTGAATACAACTAGTAAACTTTTCTCATAATTGCTTTTCGTGTATACTCCTGATAATTAAAATCCAAAACATTGGTGTTGAGATGGCTTACTTGACGAAATAAATAAAACAATGCCTAAAATATTTGTCGTGTTGTCACCCGTTATTGGAGATGCTGGGTACAATAATAAGGTTTTCATGAATACACGCTTGATGGTCACATATGCATGGTATTAGAAATTTGAAATGAATATAAAATATAAACATGCATGTGTGGTACACTTTTCACTCTATCCGTAAGATATGTCATTGTACAGCAAAGCAACATAGAGAGGCTAGTATCGTTGATAGAGGATAGCTTAACTAAGTTTTGAAGGTAATCACTTTAACGTTATCTAATACTGACGCCATATTTGATTTTTTAACCCCATTGATTTACTTAGGGAATTATTTTTCTTTCTTTTTTAAATGCACTGGAATTTTATTGGTATGATTTTACTCATTTCTTCTACAAATATGTTTAAAAGTCCCTTACTTCGTGAAAATTAAATTATCTTATATCAGGAGTTCTGAAAATGACGTCCATGGACAACAGAGCGCCATTCTTCATGCCAAAGTGAAGCGAAAATGCTATAAAATGGTATACCCTTAGGAGCTTTATTCAGCCCTTATGGGGAATCAAAAGTTGCAACGTTGCAGATTAACTTGTAATCATAGGCATTGCTCTACGAATCCATCAAGAAATTACATCGATTGTTATGATAATACGTGATGCTAGAGTCAACGTCTATCGACTTTAACTGCCATATGGAAAGAATCGATGTAACTATTTGACAGATTAATAGTTGTACTCTACGGTTCTTTACCTGCAACGTTGCTACATAGTGTAATTCGCGTCTCCAGATAGAAATTTGAAATATACAATTATATATGTACATCTTTTGCTTTAATTTGACTTGTAGAATAATGTTCTGTAGTCCGTGAGCGCCATTTTTAGAACACACAATACATAATTTTAATATGTAATAATTTATTTTAATTTAAGTAATATTAAGTTTATATCTAACGAAAATTCACTTTCAAACAGTAAGAGACATTTAATTAGATATGAGGAAAATATCAGTGAAATTATATTAAAATTCCCATACACTTCTTCACCTATGGTGCTTGGGGTCCCGGGTTCGATCCCAGCTCCCGCCAAGTGAACTCTGTGGTGGACAAACACCGTGTGCGTGGGTTTTCTCGGGGTTCTCCCGTTTCCTCCCACTTTCTTCATTCCACCATTTCATTCATTATTCATCATCACCGTCTCCTTTAGCCTAACCGGCATAACCGTGGGACGTAAAACTTAAAGATTTCATTTCATTTCATTCACTTCAAAGAAAACAGAGATAATTTCTCATATATGAATTAATGGGTTACGAAACAAGGATAGCGTAGATGTTCAACTCCTGTCTTTCATTTTATAAAGAACTGGTCGATTATTTAAGTTACACGCGTGTAATAATTCAATCAAAGGTTTCATACTTCTTTTTAGTCAATTCTATAAAAATAAGTAAAATTATGAATCACACAAAACTTCGTAATTAATTTAAATCTGATTTGAACTACTCGCTGAAAAAAAAATGTTTATTGTAAAAAAAAAAAAAAAACACCGGACATTCAATTAATATGAGTGAAGTGAAAGTGCTGGGTAAAGAAGAGAGAAGGTTAGTCAGGAAATGGAAAGATGCAAGATTTATTGAAATAGAAGGCGATAGAGTCATGAACTGCAATTCAGGATTTAAAATTGATGAGGAGTAGGGTACATTATGAAGGAACCTCAAATATTAAATCAGTTAATTGTACAGGTTTATTTAGGTAAATATATTATTTGTATTATTGTGTACTATTTAGTAGTATTATTTATTTATTTATTATTTATATTTTATTCTTTATTTAGTATTCATATTTAAGCTATTTGTAAATTAAATTATTTTGTAAATTAAATTCGACCTAGTTACAAGATATGGATGTATATAGTATTACAGGGGAAAAGGGAATTAGCAATTTTTGTTTCTGTTTTATATTTGAGTTTCTGATGAAATAGAATTGGTTGTAGCAGCCTATTGTATCAATAAGGAATCAGGGATTTTTTTCGCTGTCTCTTACTTTAAATCTGTTACTACCTGAGTACTCATACTGTCTGATGAAGCCAAAGTGGATAGTTGGTGAAACTTATACGTTAATTTTGATTTAAAATAAACGTATAGTTTTGCTCAGGGAATAGTTTAAATCAGATTTAAGTCTGTTAAAAGCAAAGCTTGTACAATGGAAAATATTACGGTTCACAATTGTTTGTTTATCATTACATTCATTTCTTACTCACAAATAAATGATAAAACCTAAATGATTTCACTGTACAAGTTTTATGCCGAGCGAGATTGTGCATGTTCAACTGAATGGTGCTTAATTACCATGTAGACTCCCAACGCGAAAATGCCCGATCTTTACTCACAGTTACTTTTTAACTTAAGTAGCCCTTGAATGTCTCATGTTGCTGGGATCACATAAAAAGACTTTCAGTATTCACACTCCGGACCAGGAGCGTTAACCACTTGGTGACACTGGAGCAAAGCACAATAATAAAGCTTTGATTAAGTTAAATAATTTTCTGGTCACACTTTCTGAACATTCGACAAACATAGCCCATCATTCAAATAGTTTTCAATGAAATGGAGGATGGATATATTCATCATTTACTATTTCTCTAAGTTCATTCGATGCCAAAATATTATAGTGTATAATTTCATTTCATTAATTATATATATATATATATATATATATATATATATATATATATATAGATAGATAGATAGATAGATACAACTTTTTAGTCTACACGGTGAAATAGGGTATTTTCAAATCATTTCTGATAGTGTTGACAACTGTTTGTTTACACAATGAAATTTGTGGAACGTTTTCTCCATCTATCTTTCCATAACTTTTATGCGGGTACATTCCGAAACGGTTTCATAGCAGTTATAATGACTTCTTGCATTTTTGTGTTGCGTTGCAGTATGCAGAATGTTGCAAAGACTGATACTCAATGCTCTTCTTGGTTATATATATCTATATATTTTTTTATGATTTTGCAGTTGAAATGTTGAAAATATTTGTTGAACACAACCATATTTCCATGAAGACTTCTCTACTTCCATTCATTGTGCAAACACAAAGTCCATAATTTGGAAGATACAAATTGGTTCAGCTGTTGTTCCCTTAAGCACTGCTCAACGAAACGCACTCACGAATTCAATCCTGAACTTGAACGCGAGCACAATGCTACCGACAAGGAATTTTTGAAATGTTTTGAAATGTGTAATCACTCATGGCACATAATTTTCGCGATTACACTAAATACTTACTCAACTTAGATTATTCGCCCAGTTTGCTAGTGAATGATAACGCATTTGATGCAGTTTGAAGCTAAGTTTATTTTTATTTTTCTTCATTTTACGTTTTCTTTTTTCAAAAATAAGCTGGTAATTTAATTTACGAAAGTCCTCCTAGCTATACTAGTTAAGGTTGGCATCCGGCCGGACTTTCGGGAAAATGTCCCGCGTCCCGATGTGGCTCTGTCGGGACTTAAAATGTCCCGACTTGCATAATTATTGAAGTTTGGAAACTATTATTATTATTATTATTATTATTATTATTATTATTATTATTATTATTATTATTATTATTATTATTGAAAGTTAGTTTGCACATTGTTAAACAGAGCCTTTAAAATTAGAGGAAACCTCACAACAGCGGTAGGAAGGTAGCATGTGCCTGGTAACAGAAAATATAAGCTGATTTTGTAACTGGTAAAAACTGATTTATCAAGGCAGTAACAGGTAATCAAAAATATATATTTAAGTGTGAGTAGCAGCACAAACAGTAATGTTCCTACAATAAAAATTATATTAAAGTATTGGAATAGTAAATTATTACATTTTAATTTTACATGTATTTAGGTATGCAACATATCACTTATGGGTCTATACATATCTACAAACTATTCGAATTTTACACGTGTTTTATTATATATATTTTATAGGGCGTCTATGATTTAAATTGTATCGTCTTCCTTTTATCAATTAGTTATATTCGTTCTTGAGTAAAGACTTAGAAAAAAGAAATACTGGAACTTCTCCCCTCACCGAATAGCTGCGTAAAGTGGAAAGGTGTTTACTTTGTTTTGAAAAGGTGGCAAAAAGCATGAAGTGTCCCGACATTTTGCTCTGGAAAGGAGGCAACGGTAGTTACAGTAGCTAGTGCGTATTCCTTTGGTATATGATATCCCAGTTCGATTTCCTGTAGGACAGCATCGAACACAATACACTGTTCAGATACTACTCTAAACTATAGATCTAATCCTGTGTGGTCTGGCTGCTGACAAAGGACACAAAAGTCAATCGACCAGTCAATAATCCACGGAAAACTATAGCCATCCAAATGCGACACGTTTAACTAGGCGATGAGCGACAGCTGACTGAGTCTCTACTAGATGATTTCAGTCTTTTTGTGAGAGTTCACTATCTTTTAATTTAAGCATGCTATACTGTCCTTAAACTACGATTTCCAAGTTACTTTAGATAACAAATCATCGTAAGGGGAGATCATCAAAACCCACTTAGTCATTTGTGTATAATATTAAAGGTAAACAATTTAAATTTTGTTAGTCCATAAGCATGCATGTATTCTCGTACATATAACACATGAGACTTTTCGTTTTCTATATATTAAGCTGTGATAAACTTTGTTGATATCTAGACAACAAGAAAGTTGAGTTGAGTTGATTTTGAGTTTAACGTCCCGTTCAACAGCGAGGCTATATGAGACGTGGACCTACTGATTAACGTGGAATCCGAACCACATGAGTTCCCGCTGGGAATCGAACCCGGGTATCCCACACCAAAGGTGCGACACAACAAGAAAGTGTATAACAACAGTTATATATCTAGCCTGATTGGGTACTGTGATCAGATATATATATTTCATTTAGGTCTGAGGTATGGGAGATAAAATTACTTCTTTTTTTTCTTCAGATAATATTCTGATACTTAAATTAAGCTTGTTATAATTTTCAAATGAAATGGTCCCAGTTAGTCCCAAGGAGGGGAGTGGAGCTTCTCAGACCCACTACTTGTTTTCTAAGCTAAACTAATTTTTTATACCACTATGGCAAATTGTCAAGGTAATCATAACTAGCAAATAATTATAATTAAGAAAGAACAATAGGTTGATAATATTGTGTAGGAATTTTAAAACAAAAACTGCTTTCTTGGTTCGAGGGGACCTCCTTGGGATTTTAAAGATTAATCTTGTCTTCCAGTTTATATATATCTGACAATAAACTATTATACAATGATGTCAGCCTGAAGTACTTTATAAGGAACGTTGTATAATTTATAATCTGGGTGTTACATATAAGTAATGTATGCATACGAGTAAGGCGAGAAGGTACGCGAAAATTGAAGAACGGAGACCAACCATTCGGAGTTAATTTTCCCATTGATAAATACAAGCATAAATGAAGCATTCTCAGTAATCCTGCACTTTATATATATATATATATATATATATATATATATATATATATATATATATATATAGAGAGAGAGAGAGAGAGAGAGAGAGATAGATAATGACCAACACATATCTATATAGTTAGTAATAATAGCAATGGAAATTGGCGTAATGACCGCGCATTATGAAATTATAATCTATTTGGCCGGCTATTATCCCTCCAAGGTACAAAGCTTGAAGTTTTAGTTATTTCAATGCATATTAAGATAATGACGTTCGTACGGTGTATTATATATAGTTCGTCAATGGTTCCCATTAGTGTTGGTGTTTACAGCTACGTTGACGTATCTAATACTTTACGTAGATACAGCAGAGAAACTTGTTTAATCTTCATCTTAACATCTTAACATATAAGGATTTATCAAGACATCTACATCCTTACTATAACAGCAAGAACGCCTCAATCTGTCAGTTACACTCCTAATGGCTAATATTTGTCATTAGCTGCGCTGTTTCTTACCTGATACCAATAGTTGTCGCCAGCGTGATGGCAATTCGCAGATAAGCCGAGGATTTGGGAAATACACAGCTTGCCAACCATACGATAATTTGTGGTGATATACAAAGCCTTAATCAACATGCACGGCAGTGCATGGCAGCCAAGTTCCGCGAAGAAAATGAAAACTGGCCTGCACTGCCGTACGCATATTATACACGAAGAAGAGTTTTGGGTAAAGTTGCCGATTTCGAGGCTTTGTAAAAACGATTCTATTAAGGGTAGAAACATGAAATTTAGAATGTAAGGAGATACCCCACAGATGTATTCATATGCCAAATCTCACATTCCTACCTTCAACCATATTCGAGTACTGGACCCCCAAAATATGCAGTTTTCAGTCTCACTGATTCACTGACTCACTCATCAAATTGATTAGGTACTTCTCAATGAGATATAAACTTGAAACTTTGCATAAAGGTACCCCATAACGACTTGAGTATGGAAAAAGTCCGAAATCTGAGGAATGTGTCGCTGTCTGAAGAGACCCATTTAAATAACATGGGGAAATTCTTCATCCTCCTTCATCATTTCAACTTTTCACGTCAACCGAAAGCAACCCTTTCATTGATGTCAGTTCATGTAGTTTTATATACAGTTAGGATATGTTGGTGGAAAATATTATTAAGTTTACAAGCTATTTGAAAGGTGTATATCATTGGAAGAAAACCCGAGGCAGTATGAAACTGCGCAACATGCGCGTCATGTAATGAACTCCGTAATTTCGCAATGTGAAAAAGTAGAGAACAATTAAGTATATTGAAACACCAGCTATGTCTGGTGATGTAGCAGCGAGGATTCGGCATCAAGGGTTTTGGGCCCTGTTGATACTCTTCGTATTTAGGTAATGAAAAAAGAGATGTTAGCGATCGTGATTTTGTAGTTCGGGTAAATGAATTAGAATCTCGTTTGGACATAACTCTCTGACAGATATTTAATAGAATAAATCCTCCCCACTGTTCTAGTGGCTAGCATGTGTGCCTATCTTGTACAGGGTCTTGGGTTCGATTCCCGGTAGGAGAGCCCTTGGGAACTAATGTTGCATGTGACACATTATGCCTCCTTTAAAAATGTACAATTTTAAATTTAAATCCAGCAATATGCCTCAATTCAGAATCCCAATATACGATATTGACATAGTGAACTACAAAAAGTAAAATATGAACAAAAACACCAGAGGTGCAAAAAGTGCAGCCAAGTTCGTCAGCCTCAAAAAGTGTTGAGATGAGGATGGATGAGCCAAGTTCCTTGGCCACTGCATCTGAAAAGAACCCTCGAACTTGGCGCGAGGTGTCAAGGAAAATGATGTTAAGGAATCTTAGGGATAGTGGTGGTGGGCGTGGTGGGTTTGGGACCACCACCAATCTTAGGAATATCAACTTTGCTAAGGCGCTAAGGCACATATACAGTATACTGCAGTAAGATTGGTGGTTCGAAACCCAGACAAGGAAAACTTATATTCCTCCACGAAATGTCAAAATAAATTATGTTAACGAGCCTTAGGGATGGTGTTTGTGAGCGTGGTTGTTTGGGAGTCACCACTAGCCTTAGGGCTGAAATGTCCAGGCCGTGAAACTAGGAACAGACATCTTAATGTATTCGAATATGTTAGACACCTCACGCCAAGTTCCAGTGTTCCTTTCAGATGCAGTGGCCAAGGAACTTGGCTCATCCATCCTCATCTCAACACTTTTTGAGGCTGGCGAACTTGGCTGCACTTTTTGCACCTCTGGTGTTTTTGTTCATATGCTATATACGATAATGCCCTTGCGATAATAGGTGAATATACGATAATTAAAAAAAAAAAAAACTTTTTTCAGTTTTTGAATGTGCAAATAAATTGCAGATGTGCATCAAATAAAGCGCTTAAAGGATAAAGGTATTATATTACATTTTTGAAACGTTGAATTCTGGCGGTTCATGCACGTGTTATATGGTAATCATGCTATGTAACACATTATTTATGAATCTTCGTTTGATTGCAGATATTTAGGACGATGAAGGACGTATGTTAACGGACAAAGTTGTGAAAGTCAATTTTCCCGTCATATTCAATTTGTTACATTACACCTTTATCCTCTAAGCAGTTCAATTATCAAACGCACAGACTGAGGTTCCCACATTCCCGCTAAAATAAATTGATAATGATTTGAGAAATTGGCAAATGTCAACTTTACATCCATTCTTTAAATTAAGTTGCGTTTACGAGGGGTTGGATATATTGTTCTTCATAGCATTGTTACGAGTTCGAAACTGAGGATTACTAGATAAGTTTATTACATTATTGCTGTTATTAGTAGTATTATATTTGATCCTACAATTATCACGTGCATAAAAAAATATATGATAATTTTTTGTAATACAAAATAATTTTAAAGATGAATATCGATAATTTTGTTCTGTGGGGTTGGGAACTCTGGAAGTACGTAAGAATTAGTCTATTTACTAGCCAAACAAACAACTATTAATAACACTGTCGGAGCCCACAAAATTCAAATTCTTGAGTAAAGAGGGACTACGTAGTACACAGGAGTCAATATTCACTAGCTAGGATAAAATTTCAGATTTTCACATTTCATAACACATTTAAAAATAAAATAAAAATTACTTTTTTATATAAAAAATGCTTGCTTTAAAAACAAACATATAAAATAAAAGAAATCGAACAGAAAATTTTAAAAAATAATATAAAATATGCTTTCCTTTGAAAAAACAAAAGAAAAGAAAACATACTAAAAAGTCAAAAAATAATTGTTTCCAAGAAAATTACTTCTTTAAAAAAGTTTTTATTTATTCATGACTAAAAAGAAAAGCATTGGGGAACAGAATAATTTATAGATCGACTGCATATGAGACCTTCTCTTTTTGGTCATATGAAAATAGAATTTAAAAAGAAATAATAATTTTCATGGAAGCAGAATACATTTTCTTAACTTTTCAGTATATTGTTTTTTATTTTATGTTATTTTTAAAAAAGAAACCATGTTTTAAAAATAGTTTTTAATTTTATTTTTGTAATGATTGGAAATCATTTTTGACACACCATGTTTAAATATTAGTCTATATTAGGAATAAATTAATAAATGTCAATAAATGTTCGGAAATAAATTTTGATAGAAATGTTTGATAAGAGTTAACATTAGTTATGCAGGAGCGAATAATTTTATTGAAGGGGAGGAGAAACACGTGCAACGAATGTCAGTTCTAATTATCCATTATAAAAGCTAATAATATTCATGATATAATGCCGTAGGGAGAAGGCTGCCATGGCGTTGTCTGTTGGCGCTTCCATTGATGTCATAGCCAAATGAAACAATTGCATTACTCAAGTTGATGTTGATCCTCGCCACCTACACGCACAACTCCATGGAGAAAACAAAACACACCGTTTGCGTCGCTGCTTAAATACCATGTCGGTCGGCCTGCATTTTGATTGAATCGACGAAGGATTGATCTCGTCAGAATTGACTTGATTCATTCTAAACAACTATTCAAACAACGGATTATTATGATTAACTGCGGTGTGTAATGTATCAAATACTCTCAGAACAAGTAGCGTAAACAACACTATACAACAGAAACGGGCTTTAGGCTGAATAATAATCAAGGCATGTTATTTTTGGGTCGTAGAATTACTTTGTTCGATATTTCAAACAACACTATTAAGGGCATATACTCTCAGCTTCGGTTAGTGATTCTGTATTTGATAGCATCTTTTTATTTGTTGACGGATCACAATTTGTGAGAGTAATTGGTGGGGAAAAAAAGCTACTCATTCGCTAATGGACGAATGCCAATTATAAAAATGAATGGCCCAAAAGAGTATTACTACTGCCAGTTAACTCAATTACACCTCTTGCTTTTATAATTTATGAAAGGCTACGACCTATACCAAATGACTTTTTGCTGGAATAATGAGTTGTCAACATTTGTTGCTAATACCATTATTTCTTGTCTCCTAGTCTTTACTTTCTTACTTCTTAATTAAAGTTGTCATCTAATCTCCACATAATGTTGCTTAAATTTACACCAATAATTCTGTGCCCAAACTGGGAATCAACCCCACACACCAAACCAAAAAGCACTAATTAACTCCTTGTCTGCACTACACAAAGGTGTAGCCATGACCAGACTTAGGAAATGAAATCTTCCAGTGTAACGTCCCACTATTGTGCCCCTTTGGCTAGGGAAGACGATGATTGGAGGGAAGAATTTGTGAATGAGAATGTGGAAGAAAACGGGAGTAACACGGGAAAACCCACGGACACGACGTTGTCCACCGCAAACTTAACTGGCCAGAAATCGAACCAGGGATCCCACGCACCAGAGGTACACTGTTAAAAATGGTTTCTTAAATTCGAGGATAAAATCCTTGTGTTTGAGAACATCCATTTCTAAGCTGTGCACCGAGTAATACATTCTTAAAAGTGAGATTTGGATTTTCTCAGATCATTTTGAGAAACAATGACTCAAATCCGAGGAATCATGTCTCATTTCTGATGGTGTAAATGCTTTCTCAAATTTGAGAAAAAAAAAGTTTTCTTTCTTAAAATTGAGAAGGGAACATCTGAGGATATAGCCCCAATTTTGAGAAACACATTTCTTTTTTCTAAAAAAAAAAAAAAAAAAAAAAAAAGAGAGAAATCTCTTTCTCGAAAATGAGAAACAGTGCACAGAAACACTTTTCTTAAATACAAGAAGGAGAAGGGAACGGGTACAAACAAAATATAAACATACAAAAGAATTCAAGCTATTAGTATATACAGAATTTATATTTAAAATACATCTACAGTTATATTGTTTAAGATGTAACACATTTAAATTTTCATTTCAATGCAAGAGAACTGAATTACATTCTTTAATAACAGAACGCTTTTTTTTTCTACAACAAACCAAAAAATAAGCAGATAAATTCTGAAAAAACTGCCATGAAACGAACGTCTATATTTTCACTACACCATTATTATCAATCTCTATCAATGTTTCCCTTAGCATTGGAGCACAATCTTGGGCCGTAATCTTTGAGTTTTACGTCCCACAGTTGTGTCGGGTAGGCTATAGGAGACGATGATGATGAGAATGGATGAGATAGTGAAATGAACAAAGTGAGAGGAAACGGGAGATATCCCGAGGAAACCGACGCATACTTTGTGTAACCACCACAAAGCCTACTTGCCACGAGCTGGAATCAAACCAAGAGTCTCATGCACCAGAGCTGAACGCTCTACCAAATGAGAAAATCTCATAAATGGGAACCTGAAAATTTGTCTTCAGCTCATACATGAAAACACATTTAAAAATGACAAATTTTGTCTCAAATATGAGTAAAAATTACTTATTTTGTTTTGAACACGCATTTTTCTCGTTCCTGAGCAACGAAAGTTTTAAGGGTGTAAGCACTCTACCACTGAGCCATCGTCCCCCCCCCTCTTCCCCGTAATCAAGCTTAAGAATTTTAGGAGTACTTCTGATAGCAAAAAGGAGAGGAAAAGTGCTTAGAAAAAAAGAAGGAAAAAAAGGGCAAAAAGATGTTATTTTCTTTAAATATTTTGACAACTGCTCTTATCTACGAAGGCTATTTTTTCAACACCCTTTAAGCCACAAGAAGAGAACCAATGAAATAACGAAACCAGGATAAGACAAATTGTTCATTGGACGTCATTCATCACTCACACCGAAAGTTAAACTCTGGTATTCAATCATTTTGGAGTTGCAAGCGTGAAAATATATCAAGTGCAAATGAAGCATGCGCCAAGTGTAAACTACGAGATATAATTCGATTTCTCCAGGCCCAAGGGCATAACACAGCCACAACATTAGAAAAATATGATGTAAGGAAAAGATGGAAAGTAGCTGGGAAATGGTATTGAAAGGAACTTTACATCAAGTTTAAAAGATTTCTGAAGATTTTTTTTTAAACTTAGGGTCAAGTATCCAATAGATAATAACGATAACAGTAGCACAGAGAAAAAATTGATTTAAGTGATACTGTAACTAAATACAGGGTATTTCAAAACAACACCAACAACATTAGGGAGCTGATTCCTGACACCAGGATAAGACAAAAAGTATAGACCAACCTGTGTGCACAAATGCTTCCTTTCGGAGTTATAGGCTGCCGAAAACATGGGAAAATTAACTTTAAATGTCCGTAGCTCTAGAACTATGGGACCTACCGTAGTCGGGTAAAGACTTCACTTAGGAACTAGTCTAGTCCTATTCAAATATCCAAGTCTCAGAATTCTGTGGTACTTCCACAACAATTTTTATAGAGATAGTTTGAGAGTACTTTTACATGCCAGTAACCAAACTACCTCTACAAAAATTGCTTTGTGAGTATCTTAGGATTTTGAAATATGTATTTTTGATAGCGCACATATTAGTTTCTAAATGAAGTCTTGGCCCAACTACGGTAGGTCCCATAGTTTTGGAGCTATGGACCTTTAAAGTTCATTTTTTCATGTTTTCGGCAGCCTATAACTCCGAAAGGAAGCATTGTGCACCCAGGCTATCTATACTTTTTGTCTTATCTTGGTACCAGAAAATACCTCCCAAATGTTGGAGTTGTTTTGATACACTCTGTATAGTACTAAAATACTTAAGAGTGTTCAGAAAGTATCAACAAAGGTTCTTTGAAGAATCTTCGATTTTATTTTATGCACTTGAAGGTTATCCTATTGATCCATGCATTTAAGTATCCTATTTTTTTTTTCAAACTTCAGTTTGTTACTTTTGTCCTTTCTCATTAACTGGGCAAAACTAAGAATATTATCTTATAAACCGAAGTGTGCCATATGTCAATATTGAAGTATCAAACTTGAGTGCATTCTGTGTTTGTGTCGTTTATCTATTACTATCAGCTCAGTAAGTCATAGATATATAAGCTATTGTGGATTGCTGGTTACAGAAGTTCCGGGAATAAAGTATATTTGGGAACGAGTTGACTGTTCTACTGTAAGATCCAATAGCTAATTACACTTGAGAGAGGTGGTTAAGTGGAATAGCTACGATTCCACTTAAAAGGGAATTCTTGCGGCTGACATGTAGTAAAAGGAAAGTGCTTTTATGTTACATCGATTCACTTTAAAACGATAAGCAAAACTTTTGAGAAATTTTCTCACTCAGTTGAGTTCAGTTCATTGGAGAAATTTCGATTCATTTTAACGCCAGCATCGAGAACAAGGTTTAAAAAATAAAACTTCCACCGTGACCTACAAACACATTCCAATGTCATCAGCCTTCAGGTTTATTTAATTAGAGAGCAAGCTTGTCTGAACAATCTTTTTTTACATCGTAAAAAAAATAAATAAAAGAAAAGCGGGGTAGTTAAATAACAAGAGGAAGAATTAACAGGTTCGTTTATTGGAAACGACATTTGCCAATAACTTCCATATTACGAGAGCACGGGTTTTCAATATTCGATCAAATCTGATTAATTCCCTCTTCGAGGTGTTTTCCATGTACGTTTCCATTTTTTTAAAATCTACTCTCTTCGAGGTGTTTTTCGTGTACATTTAAATTTTTTTAAAAAATCTAGATCTTGATAATATAAAGATGTGAAAGAATACTTCATTCGTTTTTAAGGTGTTCGAGAGAAAAGGATGAGATTTTTTTTTTTTTTAAATAAATCTCAGATCTTTGAAAGAAACAGCTGATAATTTTGAAGAACTTCCAGGAACAGCAAGTATTCTGTTTCTAATTGTAAAATACAGGATGACCCTTTTAATACTAATCTCAAGAAAATGTAAACTTAAGGAAATTATGAGTGTACAATTACGAAATTTGCGTCAAAGAAACGTGAAACATAGGAAAAAGGAGATGGCAACGACTGGATCTGGCATGATCTGCACTACACTACTGGATCTTGTCTACACTACTCTGTCATTATGCTTTACTAAAAGAGAATGATACACATAACAGAGGAACATATATTTATCGTACGTAACTACTAGGTAAAAGGTTCCTTTACACAATATAAGGCCGCATTTTTTAGGAATTGCGGAAGGTGGAAGGCATCAACAAAGCACACAGAATTGCTACCACTGGTGACGGTGTGTTATAGGCCACGTTCGCAAATATATAGAGTCGCGTTCAACTCTGTGTGGACAATGCTGGAGATATTTTCAACATCTCCAGTATCGATACTTTCTCATAAAGTATAGTTTGTAGTTACATATGTATGCTAAAAATCTAATGATTATTCTTTGAGATACTTACATTTTCTGAACTTACTAGGGAAGATCGCGGGGTGTTACTCCGATTTCATATTGATACTGTGCTCAATCGATTCCTTTTTTAATATGAAACAATTGGGCGGTCCTTGATCTCAAGCGTGTTCGAATTACAAGCGTTAAAAGTTCAAAATTGAACAGATATTGCTAAAAGTTTGAAGTAACCAATTTTCAGATAGACGCTTAATTTTTGGTATCAGGTTTTCTTGGGTGCCCAACACTTTGGTGAAATCAAAACTTACGTATTTTGCAAAATAAGGGTAATTATTGGATAGGAGGTGAAGGGTAATGGCGACCTACAACTTGCAAGTTGCCTCTCGTTTCGCACATCAGGTCGTTAGGCTGATAAAAATGTCATTTAAATGTAGCTTTCCTGTGCATCCTTCTTCAAATTGAAGAATGACATTTGTCTCCGAAACGCTTTGTCTGGCACGCTAAATTCAATGAACGCCTTGGTATTCATTATTAATCTTACCATAATACATATTGTCAATCAAAAGATATAATAGCTAACAAATCTAGTAACGTAAAAAGTAATTACAAAAAAAGAAAAGAAAAAGGGAGAAAAAAGAAACAAAGAAAGAAAGAAACGCATTGAACAATCGGCACTTTGTCACTATGGTACTGTATACAAATTGTATATGTTAACAGCCGACTATTATTACTAGCAATTCCATAAATAAAGAAAAGTTGTATTCAATAATTACTACTACATCAGTTTTGATTTAATAAAAATTGCATACTGCAAACAGTTACGTTTCGGTATAAAAAAAATACAAGAAACCTTTCTTTAAAATACAAAACAAAATGTCAAAAGTATTGGACAGTTAGTTCACTAGTCGTAATTCCAAAGATATGTTATATTTTTAACCGTTCTTGGTTCTGAAAAACGATGTATAAACAAATACAACGAAAATAACAATAAAAGAACATTTACGTTACAAGAACTATTACATTATTTGTAACTACAGTTATGGTACATGTCATGCTTAAAAAGGAAACGTTCTGAAAAAACGTGATATTTGAGTGGCATTTGATAGACAGTACAGTCAAATAGCGGTGGCCAATACATTTTAACAGCCTAACGATCCAGTGTATCAAATAGGAGGATATTTGAAAATTGTAAGGCGCGATTACCCTTTACTCCCTTCCCAATAAGTGTCCTTATCTTGCAAAATGTGTACGTTTTGACCTCACCACTGTGTTGAGCACCTAAGAAAATCAAAAATGAAGCGTCTATCTAAAAATTGGTTACTTCAAACTTTTCGCAATATCTGTTCAATTCCGAAATTTTAAACGCTCGTAATTCGAACACACTTGGGATCGGGGATTTCTCTGATTGCCTAATTGTTTCATATGTGAAAAAAATTCGATTGAGCACAGTATAGACATGAAGTCAGAGTAACACCCGCGACGTTCCCTAGTTAGTGCTGGAAGAAACATTCTGTATAAAGTTGAAATATTAACACCACACCATGGAATTACATTTGATTGTACTTGCAATTTATTGAAATGAATCAAGAGACGATACGCCTAATTTGTCTCCAGGGGTATCATTTGGGGAAGGCGGGGGCAATTTTCCCTCCTAAATTTGGGAAATACGTATGTCTTAATCAATTGTTTAGTAATACACTAATAAAAAGTGTGTAATTCCTATATAAGTAGAGAATCCTGGCCCCTTTTCGAAATATCTGAAATGACACTGCTGTTAATCTAATTTGGTTACAGCCTTAATTAATCATGAGAATGGAAGTTATGTGCCTATTGGACACATACTTAAAACAACGTAGATCAACTCTTATGAAAGTAAAAAATAAAAGAATACTTCTGGAACAACACAGGATGTTGCTGCAAATTTACTTTTTACACTATCATCTCATTTACCTATTTTTCGTGAGCCGAGGATACGCGAAATCATCAGCTTGTTCATTAAAATTTCGAAATCAAGAATTTCTATTTTCAACAATTAAGCAATAACAATTATTTTTCAAAATGTTTTTTTTTTTAAAAAAAATAGGCACATTACTTGCCTCTGACGTGGATTTGACACCAGTTCAACAACATGATGAAATTAGAAAATTCATGATTTCATGTCTTTCGTGAGATAGGTATGTTATTTAATTAATACAAAAATTACGCTAAAGTTTCGGCAAATTCACAAAATAAACAGCTTTGAGCTTATTATACAACTTGCCTACAAATAAGCAGTTTTCTCACATTCGCCTTAAAATACGGCATTCTTTGATCAGGATTGCACATTCTAAAAATGGGTAAAGTAGATACAAGCAATGCAAGGTTCAATCAATTCGAGTACTAGAAAAATAAACACAGTTTCGCCAAATATTATCAGAGTTACATTAGTCTTCTGTTGCGAAAAAGAGCTATGTAATTAATGTTAAACGCAATGAGCAAACAATGCTTTGCGTTTGTACACTCCGCATCAAAAAAATTGCGACAGCTAATGCCGTGCAGTTATGCCACCCAATATACACCTTCTTATCCCATAATCGTGTCAGGTAAAGAGATTCCCTCTCTCTCTCTTCCTTTCTTCTCTCCCATACTAAAATTAGCTAACAACATGAGAGCAATTCTAATTTCAAACTACACATGTATTAGTTTCGATAAAATGAAATAACAAAACCAAGACGAAACCAGTTTTATAAGTTGATGTAGGGAGAAACGGGAACACACACAATGAAAAATTGAAACCAATGGATGTCTATTACACAGAGGTTCAGAAATGAGGCAGAGAGTGAGAGAAAGAGAGAGAGAGAGCGAAGAGGAGAGAAGAAGGAAAAGAAAAGAGAGAACATAAAAATGTGGAGTTCAAACGCAATAAGGAAAGAACTTATCATTATAAAGTTCCGTTTCCAGAAATCCAACAGTAATATGGAAATAATGCTTACTTTTACATATTTTTTTCAGAACTATTCGAATATATAGAAGATGATTTAAACTTTCATTATGTCACTTTCATAAAGGATAGTTTACTTAATTTCCAGTAGAACTGTAGATCTCCCAGACACATCTCGGATGATGTCAAAGTTTAACACACATGCTTTGCTTCCGCGGTAGTGTTCATTGGATGTACTGATCCACAATACATTCTAATAAACCAGTAGATAGCCGTGGTCATATCCTCCATTTCAGACTACTAATGCAAACTGAACAAAAATAAAAAAGAAAAAAAAGAAAAAGAAAAGAAAAAGAAAAAGAAAGATAGAAAGAGAAAATTGAATGATGCTATTTTACTGCTAAATTTCTATCAGAAATGCCCTATATTAAAAGTCCAAACTGTATCGTAATGAAAAGTTACAAATGTTAGAAAGGAAAAGTTTATGTTCCTAATAGATATGGCATGTTTCAAATTTCAACGTGAATAAAACACATGGAAATTATAGGATGGAAACAAATTTTGTGTCGAACTAATATAAATAAAATTTTGTTTTCAGATAACCAAAGAGGTTACCATTTTCTATTTTTTTCCGAAGATTTATCTGTTCCGAACATCCAGCATTGATTTCATCTTTTGCGGATATACTGTAATTTGCACAGATAGAATGAACACGCTAGAGCTCAAACGGATCATCGTGTCAGTCGGATGATGTTGGTTAGGTTATAGAGCACCACTGGGTTGAGGATTCATATTCGTAGTGACCCGGTAATTCGACTGAGACTCGGTAACCCAGAGGTTAAAAAAGAGATTTTACTTATTCACTTGGGTTTAAACAGTATTTCTGTCAGAGATGACCAGGACTGGAGATGTTATCCCCAGAGCACGAGAAACACGACGCCTTAGTTCTCAGTTAATTAGATTTTCTTGCTCCTTTTTAACTTTGGAACACGCACATCCACATGAAGTGTGTGTGTGTGTGTGAGGGAGAGAGAGGGTGAGAAGTGAAAGATGCAAAGACATTATAGGGAAACGTCAAGAAAGAGAGAGAGAGGGGGACGAATATAAATATGAAATATACTTATCATTGCAGTGTATGATATATAACGCACACACTGTTTACTCGAGTGATCGCCAGTGATACCTTGTAAGTTCTCCACCACAAGATAAATTTCTGTTTGCAGCCATTATATTATACGGAAAAATCATACTATATGATGGGGAATCGAACCATGATTTTCCATTTGGAAGTCTAGCACGTTACCATTACACCACCGATTGCTTTACCTAAATGTTATTTAACAAATGGTATAGTGTTTCTTTCTGAGAACGATAACACGTAAAGTGTATATTCCAGATCAATGATGTGTCTGGAGTGTCTGGAATGTCCCGGTAATTCCTTTGCCCTTTCCAAACCATTGTTCGTAAATCGCCTCTGTCATGATATAGGTGTTTGCTTCAACATTCTTACGTATTGCTTGTCCACTATAAGTCGATTCTTCACAATCAATTTGTAAAAAATTAACTTTGGCGTGAACAGGGTTTGAACCTATATTAGATAGCTGTATTTTTATAATGCCATTATCTTACCCGCACACTATCATGCCACCTGAAATTACAACCCAAATATTACTTACTTTAGCCCTGATCTTTGGAACAAACCGGCTTCTTCCTGTAAGGTTATTTGCACCAAATTACACGAAATTCATTTATTTGACGGCCTAAATTAGTGCCCACTAATAAAGGAAAAACATACAATCCAGGAAAAATTACAGAAATAAAACGTATTTTGCAGTAATTTCGACGTGCAAGTTCAAAAGTACGCAAATAATAATAATAATAATAATAATAATAATAATAATAATAATAATAATAATAATAACAATAATAATAATAATAATAATAATAACTTATAAAATTGAAAGTAACTGTTTGTGGCTTCTAATCTCTTGAACCAACCGACCGATTTCCATCAAATTTTCAACATAGATGAGGTTCGGGCCTAAAATATTCATTTATTTACTTTGACGATATAACTTCGGGATGAGGGGAGGGAGGAGTTATTAAAAGAATAAATAAAACTTGATAACTCGTGAACCGAACGATCAATCTCGATCAAATTTTTAATATAGATGAGGTTCGGGCCTGAGATGATTTTTATCATTTTATTTTCACGGAGAACTTGAGGAGGAAAATGGGAGAGGGATTAATAAAAAAAATAACACTTAACGACTCTTGAACCACCAAACCAATCTCGATCAATTTTTCAACCTAGATGAAGTTTGAACCTGAGATGGTTTCTGACATATCACTTTAGCGGTGTAAAATAAGGGAGGGGGAGGGAGATAGACATTTAAAAAAGAACGAAAACAGTCCGGCATTAGTGACGAACCTATAATTTTTGGAGCCGCTGAGATTACAATGGACACATCTGATGGTGTTTAAATCCAAAGTCAGTCCCGCAACTTGAAGGAGAAGGGAGACATAAAAATGACCGAAATAACGAATACCAGTGTCGAATTCATAGTTTTCCGGCTTGGTACGATGAACAATGACAGTGCAGATGCCGTGCCCCACAATATACGGTTGGGAGGGGATATATAAAACTCATCGAAAATGACCAATATCAAAGATCACTATAGTAATACTAAAAAGTGATTGAGTAACGGAACATATTACTATTTTTTCCCAATTTAATCCAACGAACTTGATAATTGATGTTAATAATAATAATAATAATAATAATAATAATAATAATAATAATAATAATAATAATAATAATAATAGAGAACTATACTGTGAATGTGAACAATTATTATTATTATTCACATATTTTGAACTTGCACGGAGAAATTAAATGAATTTCGTTGTGCACTTTGGTTCGTTCCAAAAATCAGGGCTAAAATAAGTAATATTTGGATTGTAAATTCAGATGACATGATAGTGTAGGGGTAAAGTAATGGCATTATAAATAATACAGCTATCTAACATAGCTTCAAATGCTGTTCACGCCAAAGTTAATTTTTTTTTAGAAAGTCATTGTGAAGAATCGACGTATCATACTGGACAAACAATACATAAGAATGTGGAAACAAACACCTATATCATGACAGAGACGATTTACGAATGTTGGTTTGGAAAGGGCAAAGGAATTACCGGGACATTCCAGACACATAATTGATCTGCAGTATACACTTTACGTGTTATCGTTCTCAGAAAGAAACACCATACCATTTGTTAAATAACGTTTGAGTAAAGCAATCGATGGTATAGTGGTAACGTGCTAGACTTCCAAATGGAAAATCATGGTTCGATTCCCCACCAGGTAGTATGATTTTTCGTATAAAATAACGGCAGCAAACAAAGATATCAAAGATATAAAGGCATCACTGGCGATCATTCGAGTAAACAGTGTGTGTGTTATATATCATAAATTGAAATGATAAGTATATTTCATATTTATATCCGTCCCCCCCCTCTCTCTCTATTTCTTGACGTTTCCCTATCCCGTCCTTGCATCTTTCACTTCTTATCCCCTCTCACTCTCACACACACACACGCACGCCATGTTCCAAAGTTAAAACGGAGTAAGAGCCCGATATACCTTGTCTGGAGAATCTAATTAACTGGAAACTTCAGCGTCGTGTTTTTCGTGCTCTCCAGTCCTGGTCAACTCTAACCGAATTACTGTTTAATCGCAAGGGAATAAGTAAGATCTCTTTTTTATTCTCTGGGTTACCGAGTCTCAGTCGAACTACCGGGTTACTACCGATTTGAAGCCTTGACCCAGTTTTGGTCTATAACCTACCCAACATTATCGGACTGACACGATGATATGTTTGAGCTCTAGTGTGTTCATTCTACCTGTGCAAATTACAGTATATCCGCAAAAGATGAAATCAATGCTGGATGTTCGGAACAGATAAATCTTCGGAAACAACTAGAAAATGGTAACCTCTTTGGTTACCTGAAAACAAAATTTTATTTATATTAGTTCGATAAAAATTTGTTTCCATCCTATAATTCAATGTGTTTTATTCAAGTTGAAATTTGAAACATGCTATATCTATTAGGAACATAAACTTTCTAACATTTGTAACTTTTCATTACGATACAGTTTGGACTTTTAATATAGGGCATTTCTGATAGAAATTTAGCAGTAAAATAGCATCATTCAATTTTCTCTTTCTATCTTTCTTTTTTCGTTTCTTTTTTTGTTTTGTTTTTTGTTTAGTTTGCATTAGTAGTCTGAAATGGAGGATATGACCAAGGCTATCTACTGGGTTTATTAGAATGTATTGTGGATCAGTACGTACTAACGACACTACCAAATTTGCAATCGAACCACGCGGAAACATCCCATTTGTGTTAAACTTTTGACATTATCGTAGATATGTCTGGGAGATCTACAGTTCTACTGGAAATTAAGTAAACTATCCTTTATGAAAGTGACATAATGAAAGTTTAAAGCATCCTCTATATATTCGAATAGTTCTGAAGAAAATATGTAAAAGTAAGCATTATTTCTATATTACTGTTGGATTTCTGGAAACGGAACTTTATAATGATAAGTTCTTTTCTTATTGCGTTTGAACTCCACATTTTTATATGTTCTCTCTTTTCTTTTTCTTCCTCTCTCCTCTTCGCTCTCTCTCTCTCTTTCTCTCACTTTCTCTGCCTCATTTCTGAACCTCTGTGTAATAGACATCCATTGGTTTCAATTTTTCATTGTGTATGTTTCCGTTTCTCCCTACATCAACTTATGAAACTTGTTTCGTCTCGGTTTTGTTATTTCATTTTATCGAAACTAATACATGTGTAGTTTGAAATTAGAATTGCTCTCATGTTGTTAGCTAATTTTAGTATGGGAGAAGAAAAAAGGAGGAGAGAGAGGGGATCTCTTTACCTGATACGATTATGGGATAAGGTGTATATTGGGTGGCCTAACTCCACGGCGTTAGCTGTTGCAAATTTTTCATGCGGAGTGTACCATACTAACAATTCAGTATGATTACATTTGCATTCAACTATGGATTTCGAACTAGTGACGACGTGATTTAATTTTTTAGAGGGAAGGCGGAAAGGCAGATAAGTTTCTGTGTGTGTGGGGGGGGCTTTTTTATACCCAAAATAATTATTTTAAATTGTTTGACTAATTACAACATAACATGTCTGGAGGCGGTCGGGGGGAAACATGATGTTACCGTGGCGAGGGCGCCTCGTTTCCCTTTCTAGAGTCGTGACCGGTTACTACAATTTAGAGGTGGTTGAATCGTTGTTTTCGAGTTTAACATCCCTATTCAATCCAGTAGCTAGAGGATGGCCGGGGAAGTAGCTGAGCTTCTTCTAAGACCATATTTAACTCCCTGAAATTTCCAGTTGATCCCTAGTATGTATGTATGAATGTAAGAAAACTCGAGTTAGTCTCAAAAAATTAACTCGCCCACCTGTTGTAGTGTCCTGGCTACAGGCTTGCTTCAGTTTAGGCTCATAACTTTCGTAATCGATTTCAAAACAATAAGTGGTATGGTTTTATTGAGGTTTTCACATAATTTCCACTCTTCCAGTTGGAGTCATTTAACTATCAGGACTCCCTTAACTCCCTTCCCCCTCTTGAGGATTTAAACACACATTTTTGATAACTTTCTTTAAAATACATAATACAATTTTGTCGGATATGGCTACAACTTTAGTAAGAATTTCCAATTATCTCAATTGCTTGAATTAAAATGGGGCAATAATAACGAAGCACTTTCTTCCCGATTTCGTATAACATATTTTCATGAATAGGTCTATTTATTAAACACACTCAGTAGGGATGCGCACGATACGAGACGAGATGAGACAGGATTTTCCTGACAAAATTCGAGACGAGACACAGCTCTTTCGATAGAGAAATATACATTTTTCGAGTCGAGGCATCACTTTTACAGTACAGTTTCGAGACGAGACAGCATCAAATCTTGTCTCGTGCGTATCCCTAACACTCAGATTTATGAAGAACAATGTGCATAGTTTGTTGGGTTTTAAGCCTTATTGCTATTGTTTGGGATTGAAATTAGTGAGAGGGATCGTTCTGTTCAACTATGTACAGGGTCACTAGTATATCATAGTGTCATAGTGTCACTCCAATAGTGTCAAATGACGTCTTTGCTTCAGCATTGGAGCCACATGAGATGCAGACGTACAGTTTGATGTGGTATCCAGAACAGATAATCTCCCATTCAGTATTGATCCTAGATCTTTCGCATCGAAGGCAGTAATGGTAACAATTCAACCTCGAAGGCGCTTTGTAGGGTTATAGTGCTTTCACACCATACATGGTAGAATATTGAAGCGATGTATCATGTTTTTTTTTTTTTTAAGTTAGAAGCTATTATTTTAATACGTTATTTTTAATATTCTGCATTATTTATAAATCACTATTGCATTATTTACATTAACGCATTATTGTGTTTACTCAGGGGAAGCGGAACTTGTATAGTTTGCATTGACACTACCCTGTGTATTTTTCTAAAGGATCCTAATTTTCAATATTAGACGTGATTTTAGAGCAGCTTGTATGGCTTGTTAAAGGTAGTCGGAAATCATAACGTGTTTCTTAACAGAAGTTTTTTTCATTATTTATAGAAAAGTAGTGATGAACTGCGAACTTCGTTAATTAATGCGAATGTTCCGAAGCATAACGTAACAGAAGGTAATAATGATAAATAAACATCACAGCTGCTTCTGTAGAAATAGCATATTATCTTGTTAAGAATGCATACAGACGGAGCGCGTAAGACATTAGTGAATTGATTGTTCTTTGTGGGTAAAGTTCTCTCCACAAGGGAAATATATATTAAGTTTCTCGTTATCTCTCTCTGCAAATAGCAACGGTTGACTAAGAGATAAATCAATATTGTAATTGAAAATGCCGTTAGATATTTCTATTAGTTCCATAAATTTCTCTAGAAGGAATCACAAAACATAACGATAAAAGTTCTTTCTCAACTTTGACTTGTATCCGGAATTGAGTAGAATAGTGCATACAAAGCATAAGGTTTTTACAAATTAAAATTGATTACATTTCCCTGCATAAACTACTAATGATTTTGTTGAATTTCGATTCAACTGGTAGGTCACATCGCATAATGTAGGCATAATGTAGATAGAATGTGCAATAAATATGATGCAATTAAATTATTCGTACGATTAAACATCCTTGAAATTTGGAGCTGTATTATTTGACATATGTGTGCACTCTTTGCAATTTCAGCATATGATCTTCAAGTATAAGAAGCGGAAATGCGTACATTGGAAAACTGACTTACAAAATAGTGTTGCACACGAGACGAGATATAAAATCTTCTAATCTCGTATTGTAAGTTTTGTAGAAGTCTCGTCTCAATTCTCAACTTTTCTAATCTCATCTGAATTCTTAACTTTTCTCGTCCCGTCTCGATTCTTAACTATCTCGTCTCTTCTCGATTCTTAAGTTTTCTCGTCTTGTCTTCATTCTTAACTTTCAAATCTCGTCTTAATTCTTAATTTCAAGTCTTGTCTCCATTCTCAATCTTCTCGTCTCTTCTCGATTCTTAACTTTTCTCGCCTCATCTCGATTCTCAACTTCTGTCGTCTCGTCTCGATTCTCAACTATTGTCGTCTCGTCTCGATTGTCAACTTTTCTCATCTCGTCTCGATTCTTAACTTTTCTAGTCTCGTCTCGGTTTGTAATTTTTCGTGCAAAACTTATTCCCTGATCTTTTTCTTAATTCGATCTAGAAGTTATTAGAATCCTTCCGTGTTACGAGAGGTCCACGAAGGGTGTGATATAACAAAATTGAAACCATATTTATTACTGGAGTATATTGAGTAATGACTGAGTATATTTAAATGTTGATAAATGTTCTTCATTATGTTCATTCTATCAATTTATCAATTTATAGTTTTCTACTATGAATTCTGTATCACTAAAAATATGTTTGAGATCTTAGACTTGGGTGAACTAGTGTTGCTCAAAAGACTTGTGACATTTCACGCCTCGTCTCGAATTTAGAAGTACTTCGTTTCGTGGGCAACATTACTTACGAATTATTTCGTTGCAGAAAGCCATTCCTATATTGAAAATCTGATATCCAGAATCAACTATTCCCTCATTAATTCGTTCCCAATCAGAAGGAAATATTATTACTTAAAAATATTTTGCAATACCATTTTACTCACAATTTATTTTACAAATAACAATAATGAATACAGGTCAGTAAATCGTATGATGCACACACTGTTAAAAATGGTTTCTTAAATTCTAGAAAAATATCCTCGTATTTGAGAACAGCCGTTTCTTATCTGTGCACCGAGTAATACATTCTCAAAAATGAGATTTCGATTTTCTCAAATCATTTTGATAAATAACGACTCAAATGCGAGGAATTATGTCTAATTTCTGAGGGTGCAAATGTTTTCTCAAGTTTGAGAAAAAATGTATTTTTCTTAAAATTGAGAATGGAACATCTGAGAAAATGAGACATATAACCCCAATTTTGAGAAACACGCTCTCAACAAATTTTGAGAAATGACTCTCAAAAGCGAGAAACGGTGCACAGAAACAGGGTTCTCAAATACGAGAAGAAGAAGGGAAAGGGTATAAACAGAATATAAACATGCAAAAAATTCAAACTATTAATACATACAGAATTTATATTAAATAAACATCTACACCTATATATTGCTTAAAATATAACACATTTAAACCTTCATTTCAACGCAAGAATACTACATTTTTTAATAACGAAACTTTTCTTTTTACAACAAACCAAAAAAATTAAACATACAAATTTTGTAAATTTTGTAAGAACTACAACGAAACCAACGTCCACATTTTCACTACACCATTATTATCAATCTCTATCACTGTCTCCCTTGGCCTTGGAGCACAATCTTGAAACGTTAATTTAAAAGAAAATGAAATCTTTGAGTTTTACTTCCCACAATTGTGTCGAGTAGGCTAAAGGAGACGATGATGATGAGAATGGATGAAACAGTGGAATGAAGAAAGTGGAAAGAAACGGGGGACTCCCGAGAAATCCTAAGCATACTGTGTTTATCCGCCACAAAGCCTACTTGCCGCGAGCTGAAATCGAACCAAGAACCAGAGGTGAGCGCTCTACCACTGAGCTATCGCGGCCCCTACGTTAACTTAGAAACAAATAGGTATTATACTATATGTAGTATGCGTAATAAAGGGCATGCCAGGGATTTCTTCCTCTAAGAAAAAATTATCTCAATGGAGAAGAAAACTTCCATCCCTGGCAGGAATAACGTTTCAACTTCTATATATATTATATACGTGTTTGACGACTAGATGCGTATATAGTAGACGTATGCACGGGCCGGAACTTTTAGCCCGGCCCGGCCCGTGAATTTATAATGTAAGGCTTTACCCGGGACCGAAATATGTTTTAGCCATTAGGCCCGAGCTCATGTGACTATCAAATGAGCTCGAAATAAGCCCGAATTACAGAGACTTAATAATTAATTCAAAATCGTCTTTTTTAAATTTATTTGGAGGTTTAATTTTGCATTTTAAAAGTTTACATGATTCATAGAGAACAACGAAATGAAGGTTATCGTTTACACTTACTAATTATATGAATTTCCTAAAGAAAATGGTAGTTTATATAAATTCTGTCTCCCGTAGCTTCGATGCATAGTTGTAGGACGTTAAGCTAAATATTTAATTTAATTTCATTTATTTATATATCATCTTATGAAATGGAAACATGAATACTTCAAATCTTTAAAACAAAATGACAATGTGTGTAAATTCGTATGAAATGGATGTGTACTGGACTCATTCAGAAAGTCCCCAAAGCAGTCATTGTCGATTGCTGTGAAAAAAAGAACGGAATCCATATTCTGCTGCTCAAACTTTCACTCACAGAGAAGCTGAGTATGTTCATTTCTGTTACTTTTAGTTTTTTTTCTCTCCACTACACAGTTTTACTCTCAATTGCACAATGATGATGAGATTTTTTTGTGTGAGTGTCTCAAGTTACAAATTGAGATGTGCTTTAAGAGTTCTCCACAAAGAACGGTCCATAGGCGTGCCCACCAAAAATTTTCTGGGGGGGGGGGGAAAGTACCCTTCACTCCACATTGTGGGCCAAATTTAAAGAAAGGCTGATGTCATTGCAACCCCTTAATTTTCAAAATGTCACATAACATGAATTTAAGTGCCGCAATTTAAGATAGATAAATCCTATCAATGGTGATAACAGGTTCTATTCCAGCGATACAAAAAATCCTATTTATGGTACTGTTGACAATATTTATTATAATTAATGGGATTTCCAGGGCGATGATATTAATTTGTAGGTTTCATGACAGTACAATTAACTTATGATCAGTGACTAAGCATAATATTTAAGTTCATGTTTTCATTTATGATTTGTATTATTTCCCATTTTGACACTGAAATTGGGTCTTTAAGTGTCCTGTTAAAAAGGTCCAACCTCTGATAATATCTCTGGTCATATGAGCCCAAGAAACTTAGATCCTTCTTCAAAAAGCCGCGAAAGCCCAGCTGCTGATCCTGAAGACGTATTGACAATTCCGTCAGTCTTCATCTTTCCCACGTAGAGAAAATTTCTTCATAATGTTAAACAACTCCCGTTATTAGACTAAGTCTACAAACTCACCTAGTGGGACATAAGGATTTAATGCTTACAATGTTTAAGACGAGACCACAAGCATTAGCTTCGATTAGAGCACAAAATCGTGACCTCACTGAAAGTGACTGCAACAATAGTACTCATAATTCGTGCACCCACTGCACAGAGTTTCTCACTACTTCTGACGCACTACAGGCACCCTTAATCACAAGATTAGTACTGTGAGCTCCACAATGTACGTACAAGGCAAGAAGTTGCTATTTACATATAATACTAATTCCACTAATGGAACACTAATTCCAGAGCCATCATAACTGGAGCTTGTCCACTGGGTTGAGCAATGCAAAGCTGCAGTCTCACCATCTCATCCAGAATAACTGAAGCTATAAACTCACCGGTAGTTTTTTGATATACTGTAGAACACAAGAAAACTTTCATGTGAACAGAGATCTTCATCAACTCCCCTGGCACAAATATCTAATTGTTCTTCGCCATTCACATCACGGGAACCATCAGACACCATAGAGTACAGAGAAGAGTTTTTGAGATTTGATTTTGTTACATATATGAAATGCAATTTCTTGGCCCATGGTTTCCAGATTTCGTTCTGGATTTTAACATCCATAAAATTACATATCTTCTTGTTTCCCTTTCTCGGGCTTTTCAATTGTGGAAAATCTTCAGAACAAAGGCTCATCAACTGAAATAAATTCCTGAACCGGGAATCATGTCCTCTAAATGTGAGTCGTTGTCTTGCAAGATAACGTATACTTGAGATCACATTTTTTAAAGGAATTTCCTGGTTTTCAGTTGTTCATCTAAAATTTGTCTGTTTAGTTAGTTGGTTTTGTATTGGAATTTTTCTCTGGGTGCAGTACAGCCAGTTTATGGCATTCTGAAGTTTCGTATATACTTAATTTCTCTTTAGCTTTCTTCCAGTTGCAAAATCCTACAGTATAGAAAGCGTCTTCCATGGTTTTAGTAAGAACTTTATTAAAAATGTTTTTCAAGATGTCCTACAGTAAAAACAGAAAATTACGTTAATTTTGTTTGGATCGACGTGCAGCCACGCAAGGAACCAAGTTGGCACGACCTTTTCAGAGCCTGTTGTGGAAAATTTGTAGGTAACACTAAAGTCTAATTGGGCTTTGAAAGGTTCGAAGGGTGGGGAAAAATCTTAGCCACTTGCTAGACATGGAGATTGATAGGTTTCTTCTATCGACACTGATGGTGATGGTGACCGATACAAGATTTGAATTTCTGTGGTCAGTTTCAGGTTGTAATCCATCAGCTGAACTATCATTTGAATTAATTTATCTCTTCTTTTCTTCAACAATGGCACTGCTTTGGCCCACGTGCTGTCTTCTTTTCTTTTTCTATAATAAATTGATCAATTTCAAACAATAAAACAACACTAAACAGAAACAAGAGTTGAAAAACTTCATATCAACGTTATATTCATAGTAACGCACATAAACACAGCTGTTTAAATAACGTTACTGTTAGAGAAAACGCGCTGCAAAACATGTCCTTTCATAAACAGTGGCGCACTTGCGCACATCCCAGTTGACGAAGTTCAACCATACATTAGAAAGAACACTCAAAGAGACCTACGTTACCCGCACACGAAGAAAAAAAGGCTTTTTAGGCAGGTTTTGAGTTATATTTCCGAAGCTAAACAGTGTTGTAAGTCTTCCATCGATTGTCCAGGTTGGCACAATAATGGTATTTTTACACGAAGCCGATACAACAAGAGTCGGTACATTACATAATAAAAAAAAATCATTCCACATTTTCTCTTTTCTCTTTGTAATGCTATAAGTGTAGAGGGAAAAGAATCTTTTTAGATACTAGGAAAGCGACATTTTTTTTCTTGCAGCTACCGCTTTCTAGGAAGACTAAAGATAAAATCTCAAGGCAGAAATATTTGAAACAGCATGAAACTTTTGATAAGTACTAAGTCAAATTCGAAATATTTTTGCCTTGGAACCAAGTTGTAAATCTTTCACAAAGTGGTAGTTGTTCAAAATGAAAAGACACACTAAGAATTGTGTACTTTCAATTAAAATCTACTATTTTCATAAAGATACTAGCCCACACACAATTAATTATATCAGTGATAGGCTATATGCTGTTCATTGGGCCAAATACTCCAAACAATAAAGATTCATCTTACACTGGAGAAATAGTTATGCTTCGTTTTTCATTATCATTTGACCATGAAACAAATGCCGGAGAGATATACTAACCTCGTATACAAATCTGCGGTGTTTTGATGTATAACTCGTTGTGATATGATGCTTTACTTTTTAAATATTCAATACTTCCGCGTACTCCTAAAAAATGTAATAAAGAAATAACGCCCATTAAAAAAAATATTCAATTATAACTTAACAATCTTCACAAAATTTGCAATCGATCAGTGAAACCGGCATCTTTCCAGAGCTTGTAGTTTCCGAGATATCATTGTTAAAAGAATTTGCCACAAACATACAATATAAGCTTTTCTTGACCACAAATATATAAACGTAGCATTTTAATACTGCAAATGAATGTGTGCACGCTTTATGGTAGTTTTCGACGTAGCTAATAGTGTCGCTACTTTCTGTACTTCATTTATATACTTTGGTAGTTGTTACAGAATTTTCTTCAATGAAACTGTAATTTCTTTCAATTCCAGGAATTAGTGACAATCGATGTTAACATTCCAGTATTTTATCATTTTTGCTGAGATATTTGGGGAAGAATTCCTGCTATACAATTTTCTGGGAAGGAGACAATCGCATCCTAGAAAATTTCTGGGGGGACACGTCAGTAGTAGGGACCGACATATGGCCAGCCGAGTCAGCAAAATTTTTGTGACGTCATAGGTCAAAGGTCAATGACCTTCGCCCGGGGTCAATGACCTAGGGGTACCTAGGACCACCCCCTCTAAATTTTGGCAGGGGTACCTTGGCCCACCCCCTAAATTTTGGCAGGGGTACATAGGGCCACCCCCCTTAAATTTTGGAAATTGCCAAATTTAAAAATTGGGTGTGGTAGCCTAGGACCATAGTATGTACCTCTATCAGTATTGGGTGTCTATGTCGTTCCCTTTTATGGGTAAAAAATTGCCAAAAATTTAAATTTCGGGGGTTTTTGACCTAATTTATCCCCTTTGATGAGGTATTATTACCCTATATAGTTATATGGGCGTATACAGGGGTCCATTACCTTTCATAAGACATGGGTATATTAATGCACCCCTTGAAAAATTTGGGAGGGGGTACGTTGGCCCACCCCTTAAATTTTGGAAATTGCCCAATTTAAACATTGGGTATTATAGTATCGGACCCTAATATGTATCATGATAAATTTGGGTGGTCCACCTCGTTCCCTTCTAGGGGTACACAATTGCCAAAATATAAACGTAAGCAATACGTTGTACCACGTGTTTGGTTTCGACCTAATTTATCCCCTTGGATGAGGTCCTATTACCTTATATGTTTATATGGGCGTATACAGGGGTCCATTACCTTTCATAAGACATGGGTATATTAATGCAAGCCTTTAAAAATTTGGGAGGGGTACCTTGGCCCACCCCTTCATTTTTAGAAATTGCCCAATTTAAACATTTGGTATTATAGTATAGGACGCTAATATGGATCACTATAAATTTGGGTGGTCCACCTCGTTCCCTTTTAGGGGTACAAAATTGCCAAATTTTAGTACAACCACGTGTTTGGTTTTTAACCTAATTTATCTCCTTGGATGAGGTCCTATTACCTTATATGGTTATATGGTCATGTATAGGTGTTCATTTACCCTATATGGTTATATGGGCGTATACAGGGGTCCATTACCTTTCATAAGACATGGGTATATTAATGCACCCCTTTAAAAATTTGGGAGGGGTACCTTGGCCCACCCCTTCATTTTTAGAAATTGCCCAATTTAAACATTTGGTAATATAGTATAGGACGCTAATATGGATCACTATAAATTTGGGTGGTCCACATCGTTCCCTTTTAGGGGTACAAAATTGCCAAATTTTAGTACAACCACGTGTTTGGTTTTTAACCTAATTTATCTCCTTGGATGAGGTCCTATTACCTTATATGGTTATATGGTCATGTATAGGTGTTCATTCCCTATCATAAGACATAGGTACATTGGTGCACCCCTTTAAATTTTTAGGAGGGGTACCCCGGCCCACCCCTTCAATTTCAGAAATTCTCCAATTTAAGCATTTGGTATTATAGTACAGGACCTCATTATGTATCATGATAAATTTGGATGGTCCATCTCGTTCCCTTTCATGGGTACGAAATTGCCAAATTTAGGTACAACCACGTGTTTGGTTTTTGATTTAATTTATTCCCTTGGATGAGGTCCTATTACCTTATATGGTTATATGGTCATGTATAGGGGTCCATTTCCTATCATAAGACATAGGTACATTTTTGCACACCTTTAAATTTTTGGGAGAGGTACCTTCACCCACCCCTTTAATTTTGGAAATTGTTCAATTTAAACATTTGGTATTACAGTATAGGACCCTAATATGGATCACTATAAATTTGGGTGGTCCACCTCGTTCCCTTTTTAGGGGTACAAAATTGCCAAAATATAAACGTAAGCAATACGTTGTACCACGTGTTTGGTTTTTGACCTAATTTATCTCCTTGGATGAGGTCCTATTACCTTATATGGTTATATTGTAATGTATAGGTGTTCATTTCCTATCATAAGACATAGGTACATTGGTGCATCCCTTTTAATTTTAGGAGAGGTACGTACCTTGGCCCGCCCCTTAAATTTTGGATTTTTTTGATTTAAGCATTCGGTATTATAGTACAGGACCTTAATATGTATCATGATAAATTTGGATGGTTCACATCGTCCACTTTCATGGGTACGAAATTGCCAAAATATAAACGTAAGCAATACGTTGTACCACGTGTTTGACATTTTGACCCAATTTATCTCTTGGATGAGGTCCTATTACCTTATATGTTTATATGGTTATGTATAGGGGTCTATTCCCTATCATAAGACATAGGTACATTTGTGCACCCCTTTAAAATTTGTTAGGGGTACCTTGGCCCATCCCTTAAATTTTAGAAATTGCTCATTTTATATATTTGGTATTATAGTACTGGACCCTAACATGTATTATGATAAATTTGGGTGGTTTACCTCGTTTCTCTTTCATGGGTACATGTTATATGGGTATGTACAGAGGTTTATTACCTTTATATGTTTATGTTCCCTTTTAAATTTGGGGAATTATCAAATAACAAAATTCGGTAAACCTTTTTTTTCTAGGACCTATTGTAGATGTTGGTGTTCCTCTTATGGCCAAATATTCAAAATTTAAAGGTTATTGACCGGCTTTATTATTGAATAAGTACAGGATTTATTACTTTTTCATAACACACAGGTGTATTTGTGTACCAATCTTAAATTTTGGGAGGGGTACATTTCTTATTGTCATATCAATAATTGGTAATTGGATAGTATCTCATTCATTGGGTAAATCATTGTGAAATATGAGTATGATCACGTAATCAGTTATTGACCTATGATGGAATTAGGAGTCCAGGACATTGGAACATTGAAACTTTGTAGGATAATTTGAGAATTGCGTTATTGGTTTTGGTTATTCCCGCCAAATATAAACGTAAGCAAGACGTTGTACCACGTGATTGTCCTTGATGAGGTAGTGTACAGGGATTCATTTCCTTTGTTGTGGTACTTCTTAAGTTTGAGTACACACACACTTCTAGAAAACAGTTGGTTCTACTCAGGTAAACAATTGACGGACATTATTGACATTATTGAACATATTAACTCTAAGACTTAGGTATATCAAGAGAAGTATTCTTTAAATTTGGGAATGGTGATAAACAGAATTTTAACATAAGGTGCGAAATTTGAAACAATACATTGAACTTTAGTCACAGCTCATAGTCTAAGATCATTGGTGGTGATTGATTTGAAATCTGATAGCTAACCTTATTGAATCTTATGACTCATAGACGAAAGGCAATACATGCTACAACACTGGCAAAGTTATTGTTAATGCAATTTGATTGGTTGATCACTATCTGTCGTGCAATCTGATTGGTTGATCACTATCTTTCGTGCAATCTGATTGGTTGCTCATTTCCAAATCTTTGATGCATTCAGTTTTGTTTTGTTTAACATTTAAAAATCTTGGTTTCGTTCAACATTTTGCACTCACTGATAAATATGATCAAAACCGTTTATTTGTTAATCGAATAGTTAAAAACCGGATAAAGTTTGACGGTTAACCGTGAAACGTAAAATTTTTTTTTAGTTTGAAATTTTTTTGCTTGAAATTTTTTGTTTGAAAATTTTTTCGTTTCCAAATTTTTTTGTTTCAAAATTTTGTTTGAGATTTTTTTTCGTTTGAAATTTTTGTTTGAAATTTTTTTCGTTTGAAATTTTTTGTTTGAAAATTTTTGTTCAAAAATTTTGTTTAAAATTTTTTGTTTAAAATTTTTCGTTTCCAAATTTTTTGTTTGAAATTTTTTGTTTCAAAATTTTGTTTGAAATTTTTTTTCGCTTCAAAATTTTGTTTGAATTTTTTTCGTTTGAAATTTTTTGTTTGAATTTTTTTTCGTTTCAAAATTTTGTTTCAAAGATTTTTGTTTGAAATTTTTGTTTCAAAGTTTGAGTTGACATTTTTAAAAGTTTGTGCACTTATTAGTAAAGAACTGGAACTGTTTAGAACAAAAACCTTTGACAACATTGTGGTGCAATAGTACACGTCAGAACCTGGGGTTGTACTTGAAATGAAAAAACACAATTCATTGAAATGGATCATTTTATTACACTCCACATACATCCATACCAGATAGTGGTTCTGGATATTGTCGATACAATGTATTTTGAACTTCTTGCACTAGTTTGTCTTTAGCATATAATTTTAATTCCAGTTGAAGTCTTTTAAGGTCTAATGCAATATCAATTGATGGAAACTCAATGTCCATTTGATCACAAATAAACTGTTTATCAATACAGGTATGCACTAGCCGGAACTGATTGAAACAAAAACCTCTGGCAACATTGTGGTGCACGTCAGAACATGATAATGCAACGTCATCAGTTTTTCATCATCGTTCGAGTTAGTTAGTATTCATGATAACATCATCATGGCTACTTGTCTGCAGTTTCTAAACACGCGTGATGTGATGAAATCATTTACCAAGATTACTGATTTACAACAGAATGTACCTTATAGAATCTTAGCTAGCCAAATGATCCCTACAAAGTTTGGATTAAGAATCGTAGTGAAGCTTGAAAATGATAAGAATATAATTTTACCAGCAAGATATTTACCCATGGAAGCATCAAAACAAGAAGAACTGTTACGTTTCTTAAATACTGGATCTGTATCTTTATGTTACAAAGGATTCTTGGGTCGAAGTCATCAACTTGAATTTAGTACACAGCCAGATTCGTCAGCAATTGTAATTCAAAGGTCAACACATTAGACATAGTTGTATGAATTTGGTTGGTCGGCATGACGGCAGCAACTGTGATGAAATCATGAATCAGCACATTCCTTACCAATGACGTCAGCAATAACTATAAACCAGCAAATACAGTGTCATCCCACGAAATCATTTGAGCAAGTGCTTTTCAGGAGGAAAGATGTGTACTTCTAACGATAAAGAGTTCATCTTCGCAAGCTATTATACAATAAATATATTTCAAACAAAACATGTGATGATTGGTATCAGTGCTAGAACATTTGAACCTGTGATTCGATTGGGCAAAGCAGAACAATTTGGTGTACAACTGAGCTGTGAAGAATGGCACGAATCGACCAAATAAATGACTATTTTCATGATGAGCTAAATGTGACCATAGTCAAATCATTAGGCTCAAATCATGAAGTGGTGCTGCGTACAGTCCTCGAAGAGAAGATGGTGCTGTTACGTAAAAAGAGTACATTCCATGTCCCTCGCAACATGGTGTATCTAACGCAAACGGAATGGAACAAATTTATCAGCGTATTTCAGTGTGCGAAACATGCAGTGGAAGTGTGCAACAAAACAAGTATATTCCTGAAAAAGTACTATTTTGAAAAATGTGTTATGCATATTGTACAACATGTATCTAGATATTGTGATGGTTGTCAACATCGTTCGTGGGTGCATAACTGTATTGATAAACAGTTTATTTGTGATCAAATGGACATTGAGTTTCCATCAATTGATATTGCATTAGACCTTAAAAGACTTCAACTGGAATTAAAATTATATGCTAAAGACAAACTAGTGCAAGAAGTTCAAAATACATTGTATCGACAATATCCAGAACCACTATCTGGTATGGATGTATGTGGAGTGTAATAAAATGATCCATTTCAATGAATTGTGTTTTTTCATTTCAAGTACAACCCCAGGTTCTGACGTGTACTATTGCACCACAATGTTGTCAAAGGTTTTTGTTCTAAACAGTTCCAGTTCTTTACTAATAAGTGCACAAACTTTTAAAAATGTCAACTCAAACTTTGAAACAAAAATTTCAAACAAAAATCTTTGAAACAAAATTTTGAAACGAAAAAAATTCAAACAAAAAATTTCAAACGAAAAAAATTCAAACAAAATTTTGAAGCGAAAAAAAATTTCAAACAAAATTTTGAAACAAAAAATTTCAAACAAAAAAATTTGGAAACGAAAAATTTTAAACAAAAAATTTTAAAAAAAATTTTTGAAAAATTTTCAAACAAAAAGTTTTAAACGAAAAAAATTTCAAACAAAAATTTCAAACGAAAAAAAATCTCAAACAAAATTTTGAAACAAAAAAATTTGGAAACGAAAAAATTTGGAAACGAAAAAATTTTCAAACAAAAAATTTCAAGCAAAAAAATTTCAAACTAAAAAAAATTTTACGTTTCACGGTTAACCGTCAAACTTTATCCGGTTTTTAACTATTCGATTAACAAATAAACGGTTTTGATCATATTTATCAGTGAGTGCAAAATGTTGAACGAAACCAAGATTTTTAAATGTTAAACAAAACAAAACTGAATGCATCAAAGATTTGGAAATGAGCAACCAATCAGATTGCACGAAAGATAGTGATCAACCAATCAGATTGCACGACAGATAGTGATCAACCAATCAAATTGCATTAACAATAACTTTGCCAGTGTTGTAGCATGTATTGCCTTTCGTCTATGAGTCATAAGATTCAATAAGGTTAGCTATCAGATTTCAAATCAATCACCACCAATGATCTTAGACTATGAGCTGTGACTAAAGTTCAATGTATTGTTTCAAATTTCGCACCTTATGTTAAAATTCTGTTTATCACCATTCCCAAATTTAAAGAATACTTCTCTTGATATACCTAAGTCTTAGAGTTAATATGTTCAATAATGTCAATAATGTCCGTCAATTGTTTACCTGAGTAGAACCAACTGTTTTCTAGAAGTGTGTGTGTACTCAAACTTAAGAAGTACCACAACAAAGGAAATGAATCCCTGTACACTACCTCATCAAGGACAATCACGTGGTACAACGTCTTGCTTACGTTTATATTTGGCGGGAATAACCAAAACCAATAACGCAATTCTCAAATTATCCTACAAAGTTTCAATGTTCCAATGTCCTGGACTCCTAATTCCATCATAGGTCAATAACTGATTACGTGATCATACTCATATTTCACAATGATTTACCCAATGAATGAGATACTATCCAATTACCAATTATTGATATGACAATAAGAAATGTACCCCTCCCAAAATTTAAGATTGGTACACAAATACACCTGTGTGTTATGAAAAAGTAATAAATCCTGTACTTATTCAATAATAAAGCCGGTCAATAACCTTTAAATTTTGAATATTTGGCCATAAGAGGAACACCAACATCTACAATGGGTCCTAGAAAAAAAAGGTTTACCGAATTTTGTTATTTGATAATTCCCCAAATTTAAAAGGGAACATAAACATATAAAGGTAATAAACCTCTGTACATACCCATATAACATGTACCCATGAAAGAGAAACGAGGTAAACCACCCAAATTTATCATAATACATGTTAGGGTCCAGTACTATAATACCAAATATATAAAATGAGCAATTTCTAAAATTTAAGGGATGGGCCAAGGTACCCCTAACAAATTTTAAAGGGGTGCACAAATGTACCTATGTCTTATGATAGGGAATAGACCCCTATACATAACCATATAAACATATAAGGTAATAGGACCTCATCCAAGAGATAAATTGGGTCAAAATGTCAAACACGTGGTACAACGTATTGCTTACGTTTATATTTTGGCAATTTCGTACCCATGAAAGTGGACGATGTGAACCATCCAAATTTATCATGATACATATTAAGGTCCTGTACTATAATACCGAATGCTTAAATCAAAAAAATCCAAAATTTAAGGGGCGGGCCAAGGTACGTACCTCTCCTAAAATTAAAAGGGATGCACCAATGTACCTATGTCTTATGATAGGAAATGAACACCTATACATTACAATATAACCATATAAGGTAATAGGACCTCATCCAAGGAGATAAATTAGGTCAAAAACCAAACACGTGGTACAACGTATTGCTTACGTTTATATTTTGGCAATTTTGTACCCCTAAAAAGGGAACGAGGTGGATCACCCAAATTTATAGTGATCCATATTAGGGTCCTATACTGTAATACCAAATGTTTAAATTGAACAATTTCCAAAATTAAAGGGGTGGGTGAAGGTACCTCTCCCAAAAATTTAAAGGTGTGCAAAAATGTACCTATGTCTTATGATAGGAAATGGACCCCTATACATGACCATATAACCATATAAGGTAATAGGACCTCATCCAAGGGAATAAATTAAATCAAAAACCAAACACGTGGTTGTACCTAAATTTGGCAATTTCGTACCCATGAAAGGGAACGAGATGGACCATCCAAATTTATCATGATACATAATGAGGTCCTGTACTATAATACCAAATGCTTAAATTGGAGAATTTCTGAAATTGAAGGGGTGGGCCGGGGTACCCCTCCTAAAAATTTAAAGGGGTGCACCAATGTACCTATGTCTTATGATAGGGAATGAACACCTATACATGACCATATAACCATATAAGGTAATAGGACCTCATCCAAGGAGATAAATTAGGTTAAAAACCAAACACGTGGTTGTACTAAAATTTGGCAATTTTGTACCCCTAAAAGGGAACGATGTGGACCACCCAAATTTATAGTGATCCATATTAGAGTCCTATACTATAATACCAAATGTTTAAATTGGGCAATTTCTAAAAATGAAGGGGTGGGCCAAGGTACCCCTCCCAAATTTTTAAAGGGGTGCATTAATATACCCATGTCTTATGAAAGGTAATGGACCCCTGTATACGCCCATATAACCATATAGGGTAAATGAACACCTATACATGACCATATAACCATATAAGGTAATAGGACCTCATCCAAGGAGATAAATTAGGTTAAAAACCAAACACGTGGTTGTACTAAAATTTGGCAATTTTGTACCCCTAAAAGGGAACGAGGTGGACCACCCAAATTTATAGTGATCCATATTAGCGTCCTATACTATAATACCAAATGTTTAAATTGGGCAATTTCTAAAAATGAAGGGGTGGGCCAAGGTACCCCTCCCAAATTTTTAAAGGGGTGCATTAATATACCCATGTCTTATGAAAGGTAATGGACCCCTGTATACGCCCATATAAACATATAAGGTAATAGGACCTCATCCAAGGGGATAAATTAGGTCGAAACCAAACACGTGGTACAACGTATTGCTTACGTTTATATTTTGGCAATTGTGTACCCCTAGAAGGGAACGAGGTGGACCACCCAAATTTATCATGATACATATTAGGGTCCGATACTATAATACCCAATGTTTAAATTGGGCAATTTCCAAAATTTAAGGGGTGGGCCAACGTACCCCCTCCCAAATTTTTCAAGGGGTGCATTAATATACCCATGTCTTATGAAAGGTAATGGACCCCTGTATACGCCCATATAACTATATAGGGTAATAATACCTCATCAAAGGGGATAAATTAGGTCAAAAACCCCCGAAATTTAAATTTTTGGCAATTTTTTACCCATAAAAGGGAACGACATAGACACCCAATACTGATAGAGGTACATACTATGGTCCTAGGCTACCACACCCAATTTTTAAATTTGGCAATTTCCAAAATTTAAGGGGGGTGGCCCTATGTACCCCTGCCAAAATTTAGGGGGTGTGCCAAGGTACCCCTGCCAAAATTTAGAGGGGGTGGTCCTAGGTACCCCTAGGTCATTGACCCCGGGCGAAGGTCATTGACCTTTGACCTATGACGTCACAAAAATTTTGCTGACTCGGCTGGCCATACGTCGGTCCCTACTACTCACGTCCCCCTCATCCCCCCGCCTGGCACGCCCATGAGCGGTCCGATAAATATCGTTGTGGAGTATATTTACAAAGTTAGGCCCGAAAAAAAAAACCGAGAAATATGGTTGTGTATTTAAAAATTTACGGCCTGAACCACAAGTGATCTATGCTTTGTGGGCCCAAGCCCGGCCTGCGGATCGCGTCGTGTCTAAGCTTGCAGGCTCGGCTCGAGCCCGTCCAGACATCTAGTATATGTGTGAAATTTATCCAACCCCCTGGGGAAAATATTGAGTGCAAATTGATTACACGTGTCCACATATTTGTAAATTTACAGAAGAAATTTTTATTAATATTTTAATGAACTAGTGTGTAAGTAATTAAAATATAGTGTGCCCTTACCTGCGAGATGTCTATTTCCGTGAAAATATATTAATGAAAGTCGAACCTGATATGCATGTATTCACCCAGAAAGTAAGTAGTGGTAGATTAACAAAGAACAATGTGAAAGAACAATATGACGTGCGACGAAAGTAACGAGCAAATTACTTTAACAGGAATATAGCTTTGTATCGTGAAAACAGTGATTTTGCAGAATCTTCGTTTACGTGTATACCCACCTTCACTGACGCGCCTGCTTCCTATGGACGCACACTTGCGCAGCTACCCTGTTGCACTCCTGCCGTGATTCGGTTAGATAGCATTCGTGCTTTTTAGTGGCCAACTAGCAAAGCTTGGTTATTGTTCATGCACAAGACATCTTAAAGTGAATCTGCACCGGGGAATATAAGTGGACACCTCAATGTAACAAGCAGATGACCAACAAAAATATATCTTTGCTTCGTAAAAGCAGTGGTTTTCCAGAATCCTCCTTTACCCGTATACCCACCATCCTTGACGAGCCTACTCCCTACAGACGCACCCCGCACCAATGCTCGGCACCCTGCTGCACTCTTGCCCTGATTCGGTTACATTCGTGCTTTTAATGGCGACCTAGCACATGTTGGTTGGGGTTTCTGAACAAGACATTTTAAAGTAAATCTGCACAGGGGAATGGAAATGCACACCTCAGAAATGATTGCTGAAGAGACAGAAAGTGAATTCAGAAAGAATAATGTATTTCATGAATTTCTATATTGATCCGTATAATCAATCTGCACGAAATATTCAATTCGCAAAGTAAGTATATGTCACAAACAACCTGCAAACGTGCACTTAATAACGAATGGGAAAGGGTGTAAAATATTGACATGGCTCTCTATTCTATTTATTGCTACATAACAAAAGGGGTATTTACATTAATTAGTCCATAAATTTTTTATCTGTGCTCTTATCTAAACTCGGTTTAATTACTAAAACAGTGTTCCACCAATAAACTATATGAATTTACATTACACTGTTAATCTTAATTAACACAGCTGATAACTTCTATGAATCTTGTCTGATCAAATTTATATGTTTATTTCCTTTCCTTCTACCTCAAACGAGGTTTTTTTTTTTTCTTGAAGGCACAGATCTTGCATCCTTGATTGCCTATATCCTGAAATTGAGATAATAAAATTTATTATTAAATAGTATGTTTAATTTTTAAGGTTGAACACTATATGACTGTTTCTTTTTTTTTTTCCATTTGCTCTTGACTATCTTCTCAGGATTGTATAATAATATCTGATGAATTCCTTCATTGTTATATATCTTCCTTTTTTTTTATAAGTTTAAATTGTTCTGAATCATGAATGTGATGAGATGGCTTAATATATCAACATCTTTTGAATATAATATCATACTAATGTTAACTGGCAGAGTTTGCATAATTTTTACTACTTGTTGACAAAAAATAATTCTATTTTTATTAAATAGTTCGCACTGAAATATCAAATGATTGATCGAACCATGATCTTTTTCACACCAACATAGATTATTCTCTTTTTTTTTAATTTGATGTAATTTTATAGGAGTTAATCTATTATATAAAAGAGAACGTACAAATCCTTTGTTCCCTCACCACGCTAATACGGCTGAACCAATTTCTTTCATTTTTGGGGGGTTATTAGGATTTGGACCCTAGATGGTTTTTATCATATCACTTTAATTTTTAATTACCAGTGTCTTGAGATAATTGACCATTCAAGTGTCCATAACGTACAAATCCTTTGTTAGTTCATCATAGGTAAAAATAAACGTATTTATATGCAACCCGCATGACCGTGTCACTCGGCGGGTTAACATAAATGACAGGCGATATAATGTTAACATTTACTGCAAGCATATTTCACGGGTATTAAACACATGAGATATGGAGTTGTGCATTTAAATTTTCATTTCAACCCAGCGAAGCGGGTAATATATGCTAGTATTGTATGAAGAAACATTCGGATGAGTAATATCGTTTTGTATCTTGACCATTTTTCTAAGATATTGTATAACGGTTTATCGTTAATCTCCATTAATTCCCAATAGTGTTTTCCAGGACCAAGTCTAATTTTGTTTTTCCATAAGTCTATTTTCCTTTTTTGTTGTTGTTTAACTATATACTTTCACATGCTGTTGACTTCTTCGACTCTTGTAATAGTATGGTGTACTCATACGCCACCTCAGCCGCATCACCTTATTGCGTACTGATATGCATTTACACTCTGCTACAACTGAAATATTTTATCTTGTTTCCTGTATAGTAATTAAGCCATAACAATATTATAACCTAGTAAAACATAGTAATTTTGTTTCGGTAAGACTGTTACCATTATTTTTAAATCATCTATGATATTACAAATCATGCACTATTTCATTTTCATTTTTAAGAAATGAGAAAATCTCATAAATAGGAACCTGAAAATTTGCCTTGAGCTCACAAATGAAAACACGTTTGAAAATAATGAGACATTTTGTCTCAAATATGAGTAAAATTTATTTATTTTGTTTTGAACATGCATTTTTCTTATTTCTGAGCAAGAAAATTTTTAGGAGTGTACAATGTGAAATATACCGGTAATCTAAGAAATAAATGAAAACCAACCACGCTAGGAGAGTTGATTCACAAATAATGGCAATTATTTTTTCCTTCGGAAACTGAGGTATAAATTTTAAAATGTGTGGTATATATATGTCTGAATTTTGCTGTCAGATCCAGTATGGATGCAGGAGGTTCTGATAGGAAGAAAACAAAATACACAAAGCGCAAATACATGAGTAAAATGTGATACCACCGTACTACTAAGTAAAAAAGGTACAACCACGCTATACTATACACAGTATTTAACAATCCTGAAATAGTCTCCATATTATCCACGGTTCGTTGTCAGCAATGGGGAAGGCATTGTATACCATTGCTGCACGACACGTGGAACTGTGTGCCACTTCATGTCGAAATGCTGTTAATGTCCATATTGTTGGCAAAACGTTTACCACGAATAACTTCTTCACTTCTGGGATAAGATAGTAGTCACATGGACTGAGATCAAGAGAATAAGGTGAACGTGGCAAAATCTTTCATCTATATTCCAGTAAACGATACCTAACAATGTATGTTGTAGGATCTACCCATTTATTGTGTAGGATAATGGCATTATCGGATAGTTCTGGACATTTGTTTCTTACTGCACGCGCAACAAGGACATTAAATACTGTTTGCTGAACTAATTCCACCGTTTTCCATAACTTGTCCTCATTTAAACACTGTTTGATTGCTATAATACGTACATCTTTGTTTTCAGGTATTTCAAGGCTGATCGGTACGGCAACTCTCTGTTCCATTTGAAGAGCTCTACCCAGGTCGAGACTGTTCGATACGGCAGGCAACCTGCACCCACTGATCTCTGTATGCCATTCCCGTGCGGATACTTGCTATCTTGACGCACACACGTGGCTCGCGATTCGACACCTTCATTTCGGAACACTGCCAATCAACGACAGGTCTTATGTACATGTTCACGTCCACCTCGCTCCTACATTATCTATCTGATGGCAACATTCGGAAGTACGTGCCATATCTTAAATTTTTTCGTGTTGTTCCCAGTTTGCAAGAAAAATAGTTTTAAAAGATTTGTGGCTGCCTTGAGGAAGACGATGGACGCACAGAGAAAAGTTATTCTTTAGAGAAAAATTAACTCTCATGAGAACTGTTGGTAAATCGATTTCAGGAGCGCTCCCTCTTCTCGAATGTTCTAACTCATCAGAACCTACTTGTGGATAACTCGACTTGCTTGAATTTAGACTTACTAAAATCTATCTAAAGACAGTATTTGTGATTTTCTTTAATTCTTTTCTAATATGACGCCGCATCATCATTGTTACAGTACTACAGGCTGAGAGTGAATGAGGAGCAGCTTTCTAGGCTTGTGTAAAACGCTGGGTGTCGACGCTCTCATTTTCGATATGTTTCTTAAACAGTGTTTAACGTTAGATAGCCTTATTACAAGCTTTTGTCATACCTATCTCTCTTGTTAGTCGAACATTCATTCATAATTTTAATTAATTTTTATGAATATATTTCACTCACAACTAGGATTACTTGCAAGATAAGATACTCGAAAGTCAGATGATTATACATCATATAAGAGGTTCCGGGAGAAAACCGACAAACTTAGCACATACGCTACTTATATCAAGTTTAGTTTTTCAATCACAATCTATCTTAATTTACATATTAGTGTATTTTACTATATAATTGTGCTATACTGCATCATTAACTATAGTTTTTACTGTATACAATATTTAATGAAGTTGAAAGCAGCATGTGTTTCGTGGGTGCAAATGTTTTGCTTGTGAATGTACAAAATTTCATCAGTGAAGCATATGTGTCGAATACAATGCAAAATGCATAAATTATTTTTAATTAAAGTATTGCAGAATTGTATGTTTGGATATGGTTACTGTAAAAATAGAAAATCAAATTTCACCTTACTTTTATAAGAGAAATACACCTGCAAAGTTTGTCGGTATCTTGGTTAATTTTAAAGGTACTATTTTTAGTTGACACAACTTTCTCGCGCTCATGGCTGTACAACTACAAGTTTTTTTTTAAATTTTTTTAAAGCAAAGTGTGAGATAAATTTCTTCTTGCTTAGATGAGAGATACAGTTGCACAAACTTTGGTAGTCTCCTTCAGAAAGACCATTTATATTTGTTCTTTATAACTAAGAACTCTCTGTAGTTAAAGAAGAAATGCTTGTGACTCTCGTCTTTCGTGCTCCTATTTAAGATGAACAGCAATTCACGGCACTCAATGTTATTTCTTTGAGATCTAATTTACCAGTAAGAGAAATACGTCTTTCATTCATTGAAGCTATAACTTGCAGCACTGAAGCATCAAATGATAAAGTTTAACTGGGCGGTGTGAGTCCAATTGATACGCATCATGGTGATTAGGGTTGAATGTTTTCCAGGTAACAGTTCAGTGGATCTCAATTTGCTGCTGAAATTATCGTCATTCATGTTCTCCTTGAAGATCTTAGTTACAGCGTCGTAGGCAGGTAGATTATAAACCTTAGTTCGCAAATGCTGGAAGATTTCGTAGCTTTCTGTCCATTGATTTATCAAAAATCTTGATAACCCTTAGTTTCATACGCAGGGGAAGAAAGTTTATCATTTATGAAGAAATCGTTAAGTTCAGCTTCCCGAGTTTCTGTCCTGTAGACTAACGAAGAGAAAGGACCAAAAAAGTACAATGAACGATGGCGTGAGGAGAAACTGAAAGGGGAATAGACTCTGGGGCTATTCGCATTGTAGTATTGAGCAATAAATTTACCAAAAGAATGTTCATTATGTTGTATTTTCCTGCACAAGTTTCTCGCTCCATAGTGCTGTTCCTACCACCTGTAGTGGTTGTTCCCTTGATTGGATCATGTACGTAGGAAAACCGGTGAATTGAAAGGAAGGCGGTAAGGTAGAGGAGAAGGGTCGCTTTTCGTATAGTGTTAACTTTCATGTCCAAACACGTTATGTTAGACTTGTAATAAGTTATATCTTATAACACGAATAACGGAAGAAATCATTAGGAAGAAGATATTTGTATTTAGGGAACCTTTCAATATTGAGCTAAGTAAGTACCTAACAAATGTTTCATATATTGTAGCTAAAAGGTGACAAGATGAGTATTGAGAGAAAGCAACTATCTTTAAAAACAATAATAATAACAATAACAATAACAATAATAATAATGTGTATTTGTTGTAAGAGTTTCGTAAGTAAGGAGTCACCTACAACTACCGAAGTTTTCTACACAGATAGATCTTCATCAGTTTTAATTGAATGTGAAACCATTTTCTCGAGGGAGAATTCGCGAGAGGACAAAATTTATGCACGTTTCTGTCTATTTCTAAGAATGTCTAACGTGCACGCAACGAACAATACATATGTCTTACGTGGGCTTACATAACAGGATAAGTTAAAGGTGTTCCTCTTCGTTATTTCACTCATTTCTATGATTTCAGACATCCGTCTTTTTTGATTTTAGACTCGAGGGAGGATTGGAAGTCATGCTTTCTGAAGGTTGAAAAAGTATAGAGTATCTCCAATGCCCCTCAAGCTAGAAAACCTAAACTAATCTGCTTTGTAAAAGGTTGCATACTTTTCAGTAAGGTGAAAAACAACCACATCTGCTAGTTATTATTAAATGATTAGATGACGTCACGCGGGTTTGAAGTAGAACGAAGCAAAGTAATGGAGTTAACGAAAATTAATGAGAAAGTTTTGAAGGGAAGGGAGAAAAGATAATACATCGCCGTATGGTCGAAATGCTAAAGGATAAGTTTTGTATAGTGGAAATTAAAATAAAATAAATACAAAACACAGAGAAGACTACAGTTCATGGTCAATCGCAAAAGCGAAAACGATTGTAAAAATGAATAACCACTACGTTAAATGAAATGGAATCTTTCAGTTTTACGTCCCACGCTTATGCCATGTAGGTTAAAGGAAATGGTGAGGATGAGAATGAATGAATGCTGGAATCAAGAAACTGGGAGGAAACGGGAGGACCCTGAAAAGAGCATGCATATGCTGTTTGTTTACTACAATGCCTATTTGGTGTGAACTGGATTGGAACCAAGGACCCCACGCAGCAGGGATGAACGCTCTACCACAGAGCCACTGCGGCCCCCAACTACTACGTTAACAATAAAAGATAAGCTGAAGTCTGTGGTGTACGAAAGCGTCTCAGTATTTGAGGTAAGAGTTTTGCCGGTGGTGGCAGAATCATCAGGTGACAATGATGATGAAAATTAGTAAATAAGCTCCTTTGCACTAATTTAGCATATTTCTGAAAACATATAGTGTGCAAAGCCAACTTAGGTTATAAGACAAACACGAATGGGCATTACAAAGCAGCCCACCCATGTTTGAGAGAATACTTTTCAAACCTTCAAAGACACAATTTCACACTTCACGAAATTCAATACAATCTTATGTTATGTATGATGTCTCTTAGATTAGAGCTGATTATGCTACGTCAACTGAACTTCGATTACTACTAATGCCATTGTAGATAACATAAAACGTCATTATAGAATTAGTATTTTGAATACAGTATTTCGTATTTAATATGAGAGGGATTTCTCTCCTATGAGAAAACAAATACTGGATGTCTTTAAGTCGAAAACCTGAAAACTTTATTAATAAAGTCTTATTTATCACACTCAAAATAGTTCATTAACATATGAAGCGACATTGTGGTTCAGTGGTACAGCGCTCACCTCTTGCAAAGGGTCTCTGGTTCGATCCCAAATCAAGTGAGTTTATGATGGACAAAATCGTGTCTGTAAGGTTTCTCGGGATCCTCAGGTCTTCTTCCATATTTCTTATTCTACAAATGCCTTCACAAACATTTTCTTTTGTTAATCTTCCTTCTCCTTTAAGCTAAAGTACATAACCGTGGAAAGCTAAATTACAATATTTCTTATATTATGATAGATAACATTATAAATAACTTGGCATATTTTGAATTGCTATAGAAATATTAGTTCATTTATTGCATGTAATGTAATATACATACTTTAGTTTAGCTCAGTCACTTAAGTTATCATTATTCACCGATACAAAATTGCGTTTGTATGTAAGTTGCAACAAAAAAGATATTTTTAATGTTAGTTACCTTCCATATTTTCTGGTGACTGATTTCGCAATTTTCTCTAAAAAGAAGTAGGAAGTATAATTCGTTTTACACTCCCTCCTTCATCATGAGGGAAAAAAAGAAACATGGTTTGGGAAACACAGAAGGGAGAATAGTTTTTGCATAGGATGGGGAATTCCAACCCCAGCCCTTACTTCAGGCAGTGCGTTGCAGGACAATGATGATGAGGAAGAGCAGCAGAGGCCCGACAATCATGTACGATAACGGGGAAATTAACTCTCTCTTCTTTTCTCTCACACATTATATATATACATATGCCACGGGCAGGAGAAAATTGCTCAGCGCCGTTTTCCGCGAGGTGTGTATCTGGAAAACGAATGGACGTAATAAGCTGTAGTTAACCTTAAATGAGATATCCATCTATGTGGAAATGGCTGCTGACTTTGGGTGACGTATAATGGAAGTGCAAGGGGGTTGGGAGGAGAGGATGAAGATATTTCCATATTGCCACTTTGTTGGTAACTCGCAGCGGTGGGCAACATTATCACGCGTTTGTTTCGGAAACTACTGCCGTCGAAAAAAGTCCTCGACAATATTCATTCTTTCAAAATGTACTATCAACTAATAAAAAGCGATTACAAGTACGAACATGAAATTGTCCCTGAACATACATTAAGTCGTTTAATTTCCATTTGTTTTTTCCAGTACGATATTCATTATTTATCTTATCTGTCATGGTTATTTTGAGGCTAAAATTGTTATGTATTCTACATACAAGTTTTTATATAGAAAATTCATCATGCCAAGGCCAAAACATAGGTTTCTGGCTTCCATAACTTGTTATTACGCATTCGAAACACCGTATGTACTAGAAACAACGTATGTACCAGAAGCGTTTAATGAAATAAATGTTTATGGTTTGCTTTTTGTTATGCATACTATTAAAATGGGATATTGTTTTTATGATATTTTGTTGTCATATTTTTAACATGTAGAAAGATAACCATTCTAACAAAAAAGTATTAGATGATTTCAAAATTACAAACAAAAATTTCAATATTAGCAGCGCAGTAACTTAGATTTTTCTAGATAGGCAAGCATTAATATTTGGGCCCCTTCGAAAAAGTTGTTTTGGGCCCTCCAGCAAAATTCGAAAATAGGCCCATTCTTTCAGTTTTTCTTTTACTCTTTGTGGGCCTACGTAGTCTATGGGTCCTCCCGCACGCCTCTGGGCCCGTTCCATACATGACAAATTAATTAAGGAGACAATACTGATAAATCTCAAAGCATAGGAATAAATATATTTCTAGAACCCCTAATAGTAGGCATTTTTTTTTTTTTACTGAAATGGGCCCAAGACTCATTTTTGTTTTATTTACCTTTTGGGTGTTGTTTTGTTTATGTAATGTAATGTACATGTTTGGTGCTCCATTTATAATTTCATGTTTGTATCGTATATGGAGTAAGAAAATTTTGTCTTAAAAAGGGGTCCCCTCGAATGGCGAGGAGCTTCCCCTGCTCCACACAAGTTACGGCCCTGAATATTAATTATGTCAGAATAATAATATTCAATCACGTAACATCTGTAAAATTGTTATTCTCATTGTAACTTCTCATAAAATGCATTTAATCACTATCAGTGTCAATCTTATATCCATAAAAGGTAAATATTTTAATGACAAATTATAAAAAGTGAAAAATATCATATCAATCCTTATTATAAACCATTATGAGTTGCATAAATGTATAGACGAAACTATTCAGATATTCTTAATCCTTAGAATAATAGAATCCTTAGAATAATAAGAAAGTGCTTCAGTCTGTCACTCACGCTAATTCCCAATAATCCAGTCAGGCTAGTAGCTGCCGTTAGCTGCGCTGCCTCATGCCTGATGCCAAGATAGCGTGTAGGGAATTTGCCGACAAGACAAAGGCTTGGGGGAAACAACAATAGTGATCGCCAGGAGTAGTGAAGCTTGACCTCGATTTACCAATTTCACCACTCAATAGAACGTGATGATATGTCCCGGTCGTCAACCCTCACCCGTGAAATTTTGCCAGTGTTATCTCTCGCGCTAGGCGGAGAACATCTCCTGAGGCTGCAGTGTTGTCAGATTATCGCCGAGTTTCATTTTGTTGTTATTGTTGCTATCATTATTTTATATTTTCCTATTATTATTGTTACCGTTCGATTCGAATAATTGTTAGTGTTCGTGTTATAGTTCTTTAAGTCCTTTTTTGTTGTTGCTTGTTTGCCATGTCTTCTAAGTTTGGCATCGTTGTTGGTACCCTTATGCTGTTTCACTTTTTTTTAAAGTATGCGTTCGAAACTCAGCTCCACGAATCATACCGAATTCTTCCGATGTATCACACGTGAAGGAAAGCAGTATTATGATACGTGTAGAGCCCGGGATTCAAGAGTCGTCATGGTTATTTTAGTGTTGTTAAATTGTTTATGTGCTACTCAACTAAAACCTATTGAAATCACTAATCGAAAACATACATATATCCTTATTCACTTATAAGTAATCACTATGCCTCGGATATCTATGACCTAAAACATACAAAATATGCATACCCTTATGCCCTAGAAAAGTGGCAAAATATGACCTAAAATATAACCTAAAACACAATGACGTTTTTCGTGTTGCAAGATTAGAAACAAATATCTTTCCTAAATATATTCAATCAATGAAACAATGATATACTAATGCTGACACACTACTTATATCGGAGAGACTCCCCATCCCCTGAAGCAAATGGTGACAACATGCTACAGCTAAAAATGTTGATAGTGCACACTATAGAGCACATAACTTTAGACGTCTTCAAAATATACTCAGTGATGACAAAAATCATCCCGAAGAATGTCAAATGTCCATCATAATTGGAAAATATCCGTACGTTCAATATAAAAGAAGAAAAAGTTAGATCTTATCATAAGTACCAGTGATGACTTCAGGAAGTTGGGTCGAGAGAAATTCTCCCTCTGTCATATTTTTTTATCCTGGTCAATGTAGATTACCAATACTACTTGCATCTCCCGCGTATTAGACTCCTCTCCGGAGTGGATGGACATATTTTCCAGTAATACACAACAAATAAACTGAATTTCAGGTATCACTGCAGCAAAAAAGAGAGAGACAAACGTACATACAGAAAAAGAGACAGACGGAGCACGGCTGAGATAATTTCTCTTTCCAAGGTGATTGGTGCTACACCAGGTCAATCACCTTGCCCCCTCCCCCCTCATACTGTACAGTATTCCTTAAATCCCGTTACACAAATCAATCATTTCCAACAAAGAAGTTTTAAACTAAATGGTTTCCAATATTGGCGAAACGACAAAAATATAACCAAAAATATGCTTTAATGTCATTTTTACCCTAAATAATTATGACCTACAGCTAAAACATCGTTAAAATGTACATTTATATGACTAATGTAAGCCGTATTTTCATATTTACAAGAACCAGAAATGTGTTTTTATCTAATTAGACATGTTAAAAAGATGCCAAGATAAAAATAAAACATCTACCAGAAATCCAACCCTCAATACTTGACAATGTATCTTATAAGCTGACCAAAACTATTCATTATTAATAATTATTCTCAAGAATTTTAAAAAACTGTATCCTGTTTAATATATCATTATCACTGTAATTTAAAATTACTCTATTCCATATATATATATATATATATAAACGTTGTGTCTTGATTACAGATGCAAGGGCTCGGTAAAAAACCGGCTTTTTTGGAAAAATACTCGTTTTTTTCTGCTTCGCTTTTTTGCTTGGGAAATTTTGGGATTTTTTCAAAATTCTGCTTTAAATTGATAAAACAGACTTTGTTTCGCTTCTCTATAACACAAAAAGTCATTTAATTAGTGGCTGATGCAGATAATAATATAAAACCTCGAAAATAAACCATGAATTTCGAAAATATATTTCAAACAATTTTACTTCAACATATTTACATTATGAATTCCAAAGGATTAACTAATGTATATAATAAGAAGTTTTTAACTTCCTACATACAAAAGTAAGCAGAGTTGGCAAGAACCATGGTTGTTTTTGAAAATGCCAAAAACCCGTTTTTGGGGGATGTTTAAACCAGGCTTTTTGGGTTTAAACCAGGTTTTTTTATTTTGATATTTTGTTTAATGTGTTTATATTACATATTCACAGAAATAAGTTTGTTTCGCCTTGGTGTTGTTATGCAACAACGGGGTTATGCTGGAAGAAGTCCCATAAGCTTAAAGAAGTCCGGTCAGTAAATGTCTTAAATTGAGAAGCTCCCGCCCTAGCCATCGGGAAAATCCCGTCATTACTTGAAATGTAAAACAATACCGAAAAAATCCTGTTATTGCTTTGCATGTAAAATTTAAAGGTCAACGTATCATAATCAGTACGCTAAAACTGAGGTATTAAATTACAAATTTAGTACGTAGATATCATTGAAAGTCCAATCCAAGCTAATGTTGGAAGCTAGGTAGGTAATCGATAAATTTTGCCAATTTCTATCAATATATTTAAGCAATCTTGGCTTCTTTATAAAACAACAGGCATTTAAGCATGCAGAAATATACAATTTGGTTTCGTTTCGTATGTTTAGGCTTAACATCCTAACGTAATACCGAGGTTATCAAGGAGAAGACTTTCGCTTAAAGTGACATCCGAACCGTTACTTGGTTTACGCATGAAAGAAGGGTTATGGTTCGACCGAGAATTGAACATGGGACACCTTGATTAAAAGGTGAAAGGGAAATAAAACTAATGCAGGTGATTTGATATGTGGAAACGTCACCATGAAGTTCACACGATTCGCATTTTTCGTTCCTTTTATTTTTTTGGTTTAAACCAGTTATTAAAAAAAAGTTGGTGTAAACCAGCCAACCCTAAGTTAACACTTCTTTTAAAAAAATACATATATAACTAGCAAAATTGTGTGTAGTATTTTTACTTCAAAATATTCCATACCCTCTTTTTGAAACAAAATAAAATTAAAATAAAACATAAGAGAAATATTAGGCTGCACATCTAGAGCCTTTGGTTCTGTATATTCTTGAAATTCTACAGTTAGGTTTTATATAACCATCATCACGGTTTACCCAATCCTCAAGTTTTCTTAATTTTTAACAAGAGGGATTCAACATATCATTACGGAACCCCCCCCCCCAAAAAAAAAGGACTACGGAATATATTTAAGTTAAGCTAAATACAACTGCACAACAAACATGACTGAGTGGTTAGCTTTTGCGCTTCTATCGGGAAGTCCGGGATTCAACCCACATTAAACCATTCTGACAAAGCTTTTCTTCATTCCATCTGTGAATGTAGAAATAGTGCGTGTACTGTGAGTTGGCCGACTTCCTTTCTTATTGTTTTCAAATCGTTATTATTACTAATTACCAGCAGTGACGGTTTTGCGAAGGTTAGGGGTGCGGTCGTTTGGACTGAAGTCTGTTCCCCAAAGTTACGGAATGTCTGCAACAAACGAAATATTTATTAGTTATGCCTTTACTTATAAACTTTCAGCTCCCGTCAAATAAAAATTACGAATGTTTAGAAAAACTAAAAATTAGTAAGAAAAACCCCTCCCAAAATACTTTCCTGAATCCGCCACTGATTCTCAGTATAAAATGATCCGGAAGATTATTGCTAAACATATAAATGAAACGAAATATTAGTTATGCCTGCACTCATTAACTTCAAGCACCTCCCAAATAAAATTAGGACTTTTTAGAAAACGAAACAATCAGAGAAACCCCTCCTAAAGTACTTTTCTAAATCCGCTACTGAATATTTGTATAAATTGGTATTCAAGGTTGTGTCTGGAAAATTATTGCTAAATCACTGCAGAGCTACATTATAACAGAAATGTGGAAGTACGGTTTGACGGATATATTGAAAACGTACGCTTTGACGAATATATAGAAAAACGTAAGTTTAACTTTTGCGCTAGAAGATAGAGTACTAAGTTCTTAGAAATGAAACACGGATGACAAATTGAAATGATCTAGAGAAGAAAAAAAATGTCGAAAGCTCAAAAGTTAAAATAAAGTTAAATAGCCTCTAAATTGCCCTCAAATACTACATTCTTCATGTTAGCTTTAATTCGTAAAACATGTGCTCCATCTATCTTGATGGTGAATTTCAGAGTGAAATATCGCATTTAGGTCATGGAATTCTTATCTAACTATAGAATATACTATAAGAAAGCTATTTAGATAGAAAAATCATGAAAATGAAAAAAGCCAAAATTTCCAAAATTCTCGTTTTTTTAAAAAAAACGGCTTTTTATGTGAAAAAAACCATCGATTCAAAAAAGCCGGCTTTTTTGCATCTCAAGTCTTGATACATCTTAAATGTATTTTACAATACATCAATATAATAAAATATTTGATGTATACAATGTGTAATATCAATAAGTATAGCAGTCTTATCTCCAATTATTAACAACTTACTAAAATTTTAACTCCTTCGAGTATACAGTACAACACAATTTTAGTTGGTAAACTTACTTTGTTTCTTGGTTCATTATTACATTATTTAAGTGGAATTTTTGTTTCAATCCTTCTGAATACAGTTTCCATGTATAGACATAACAATTTTCTCAATGTTATCGAAAATAGTCCTCTATCAATCTTTAGTTTACGTGATGTAGAATAAACTGTTTTCTCGATGTTATCGAGAATGGTGGTCAATCAATCTTAAGTTATTGTGAAAAGTAATTTTAGAGCGGGAAAAACATTTTTGATTCACTGTATCACATAATGTAGTATTATGGTACGTTCTACATACTTCTGTATAGCAAGTTCTATATATAGCAAGAAATTTAGTTTGTTAAGAGTTGAACTACACCAGATTTCTCCAAAAGCAACGAAAAGAATGTTTTCGAAATTGCTGATCTAATTTCAGCTAAACTAGCGAGAAATACTAAACATTTATCTTAGATTATAACTAACACTCTTAATATTCTTTTAGCAATACCTGGCTAGTGCTTGAAAACGTTTGGTACTTTAGAATACGTACATTTTGAATAAGTAATTTCTCGGTGAAGTTACGGATTCCATTATTAGAACCTCCATTGATTCTTATACACTTCACATTCTAGAGATCAACATGTTTCTTTGAGCGAAGTAAAAAATTCCAAAGAACGAAAAGTATACAGACGACTCCAGTGGAAGAACTAAGACTATTAGTTGAACGTGAAACTCATAAATCTGACAAATGTTGAAATCTCCCTAAAGGGGGCGAAATGAAAATGTATTGGTTACATTAGGGGAGATGGACAAAGATTCTTGCCGGAAGAGACCAACCGGAAATGGAGAACGAGACCGTATAAAAGAAAGCGCTGTAGATGGGAAGACGAAATAATTTCTTTGTACGAATGTGAGTGAAAGAAGGGAGAAGAACTAAGGGAGAATAGCTACAATGATAATAATGTTTTCGTAAGCTTAAGGGTAAAATAGCAGACAGTATCAGAGTATAAGGTTGTCCGAAGATCATTACAACTATGGAGGAATACAAAGGAAACAAGGACTGCCATTTGTACTGAGTTTTCCGTCAATTTTCTCCAGTCTTTTCACGCAAAGACGCACATTCTCTTCAAGACTCAGTTTATTCGTAAACGTAAACAGCAATATGTCCTATATCAGTGTCCATTCATATGAAAAATAGACTCATACTTGGAATGCGCTAGAACTTATCTGCTAATGGTAACAAGTATAAATTTACTTACTTAAAATTAAGTACCTTTAAAATAATTCTAACTTTTAAAGAATTTCCTCCAAATACAAATACTGTGTACGCTTTTGTCCCCTAGTATTAAGGTATACTAAAAATTAAATATGTCTTATACTACATTTTTCGGCGTATTTAGAGATCATACGGATTTAGTGAAACAATACTCACCTCTGGCGAAGGAAGTCCATGTTTCGATCACAAACGATATTAATTTGTGGTGAACAACGTGTACTACTGAATTAAATAAAGGCAACAATACACACGATGGCCATCTCAATGTTTCTTCTCAGTGAGTTATCATTTCACTAAACACTTAACTTTTTATCTCAAAGAAGAAGCTTAACATAATATAAAGCAAGTGTGTAAACTCCATGATATTTCATGTCATTAAATACATCGAAAATCTTACCTAGTTCTACATAGCAGCTCGCTTTCCCAATTCTCAATCAACTTCATCCTATCTTGTGAAATAATCTAACGTCATACTTTGATACGTTAACTTTGTTAAGTTAGTGAGGTTCATACTGAACTTCAATTTCCCAGGACATTTCCCATATAGGTATTGTACTAATGGTAAACTGAAAGAATGAAATTTCGATAGTCGCCAATTCGCGAAAATTGCAAGAACAGAAAATATTAGGAGTAAAGGAGACTCGCTGAAAAATTAAATAGTAACTTTCGGAACCAATGACACACTCATAAGAACAGTGGCTTTTTAATGGTAGTTGCAAATGTTCAGAACAGTTAACGAAATTTAGCTAAATTCTAAAGTTTAGTCACGGAAACAGGTTATAAAATTGATCTTAAATGATCGATATGACATAGAAACGTTCATCAAGCAAATTATGCAGCACTTGATTACAGACAATCTTTCTAGTGCGTATGTTGAATTAAGAGTTGCTTCTGAAAGAATAAAGCAAAAAATGCATGAACATGATGTGTTGAAAGTCCTAGAGAGTGAATTTCGTATGTTCGGTGATTGTGCTTTGAGATTGTGCGCTGATTGTGATTGTTGAAAGTTCGCTATATGAAATGTTAGCTGTTGAGATTATTTTCAGAGTTTTCGTGTGTTTCAACAAATCGACATACTAATCTCATTACTTACTACAAGGTTTGAGTTTTGTTTTCATATGCTCTTGAGACAGAACATTGGAGTATCAACTTGAATTGTCATTGTCGTGTGTACCGTTTGTAATATTTTCAGCGAATTGTACTACTATCCACACAAATTAATTAATATTTTGTATCTATTCAGTGTTATTATTATTCAGTATCTATCCGGAATGACGTTCCGGTCAAACTAAACCACTGCGTCTATCCAACGAACTTTCTTTTGCTTCTAGTACTTGCGAATGCTAGCCTCGTATTCACGATACTTATCTTATTTTTGAGATTTAAAAAATGTATATAAGAACTTTGGGCATATTATTTAAAAATTTTACTATTTCTAACAATAGATTTGAGACTGACAAAACTTTCTAAAAATTTGGAACAGAAACTCATACCTCTACTACACCCTTGTTGGCATGAATTATCACATTCATTTACCTTTAAGTTAAGAGGAAGCAGAAGTGGATACTACAAACTTTGATTTAACGTAGATAACAAACTTACTATTAAATTTCCTGAAGAAAAAAAGTCATAATAGTTCAATGTGATCGACACATGACTTACAAGGAGAAGGCCGACTTTGGTAAGTAAACTTCGGAGCCATTTTTTGGGAGGTGGTAGTGCACATTTAAAGAATTAATAGTATAAACTGGGAGAGCGCAATGGCCAAAAATAACAACAAAAAACCGTTTTAAAGTTTTCTACTCGCCGCATATATCATACGACGTATCTCAAAATTTATCAAGCGAAGGCGTGGCAGAGTGAGGAAAATTTGCGACTCATGTGCAAAAATGTCCCGGGTTCGATTCGCGTTCGTGTCGAACTTCTTTTGTTTTTTCGTTCAACCAATAAAGTAGCCATTTGTAACTATAAGTAAAATACTAATTCACCATATGTTTATAATGAATAAAACAATAGAAATTTTCAAATCACTTGTAAGATCTTTCAATGTTTCATGTTAATTAGTAAACAAAATGTAATCTATTCAGTAAATATACTGATATCACGAGTTATATTATGGTCACGACAATCGTTGTGTAATAAATGTTCTTGAAGTTTCGTGTCTACATCTGTTGACAGTGTGCGAATTACAAAGGAATTGAGGGGGAAATCACCTTTGCTAATACTGGATGTTGCTATAACCAAAGGAGATTTCCCCCTCATTCCCTTTGTAATTCACACATTGTCTGCAGATGTAGACACGAAGTGTCAAGAACATTTTTTACACAACGACTATGGTAACAATAATATTTACGGAATAGATTAAATTTTGTTCTAAGTTAACATCGAACATTGAAAGATTTTACAAGTGATTTGGAAATGTTTATTGTTTTATTCATTATAAACATATGGTGAATTAATATTTCACTTACAGTTACAGATGGTTAATTTATTGGTTGAAGCAAAAAACACAAAAAAGCTTGATTCAAACGGGAATTGAACCCGTGACCCTTTGCACATGAGTCGCATGTTCTCCTTACTCTGCCAAGCCGTCACTTGCTAAATTTGCGCGTCGTATGATATACACCGTATGCGTCGAGTACAAAACTTTAAGACGGTTTTTCTCCGTTATTTTTCGTCATTGCGCTCTCTCAGTTTGTAATATTAATTCTTTAAATGTGCACTACCACCTTGCAAAAAATGGCCCCAAAGTTCACTTACCAAATTCTGCCTTCTCCTTACCGGTTAGTGCTGCTGTACCGATGGAAGGTTCATAGTGACACTGAAATGACACCTAGCTAATTTATTAAGGAGATTGTTTTACCAAAACCCCTTCATATATTTGTCCTGTTTACGAGTGTGTGTATTCATGTGTATATCAGTCTTGGAGACAAAAGATCTCAAGAATTAACGGATGGACCACCATCAATTTTTTTCAGATGTAGAGAAACAAAAGTTAGGAATCGAATTCGTTGATAGAGGCGATCCAATCACATCGAAAGCAGTAGAAATCAATCATTTCCGGTTTTAACATTAATCACTATAGAGCAGAAAGGCGATAGATAGCGAGAAGTGTATCCTAAAATCGATTAACCGTTCCAAGAATATATTTCTTTTCTTCCTTAACTGTACACTAAAACCGGAAGTGACTATACTACAGCTGAACGAAACTACAGCTTCCGGTTTCAATATTGATCTGCATAGAGCAAAAACGATAAGAAGTAGAGAGAAGCGGTTATTTTTGGACTCGATTTAGGGTTCTATGAATATATATTATTGTCTCTCTTAACTATTTATTCAAACCATAAGTGGTAGAAATCAACGACTTCCGGTTTTAACATTAATCTTAGCGAGAAATGATCAATTAATTGTCTCAGGAATATATTCCGTTTCCATTTCAACATCTCTAGTAATGCCGCAAGTGGTAGAAATATACTACAATTTCTGGTTTTAATACTTATTGAGAAAATGTCACGCCATAAAAAACAAACTCTTTTACGTGATATACACGTGACACTATTACTTGTTATCTCGTATTGATAATCGAGAACTCCATAACGAAATTGAAATCATTATTAATATAAAAATTACAACTTGAGTACGCCCATGATTACATTCTACAATTGCATTAACTATTCTGTCATCTATTGATTATGCCATTTTTAAAAGGAACTTCTAATATTATATATATATATATATATATATATATATATATATAGATATAGATATAGATAGATAGATAGATAGATAGATAGATAGATAGATATAGATATAGATATAGATAGATAGATAGATAAATAATGGTATAATATAATGAAAAGTACTTTACAGCCCATGTTAAGTAGACGCACTTAACCAACTCCTACTCCCACTTACCTTGATAACACTTCGAATTTCATTCAATGTCGGAACACTTTTACCCAACAAATCTTAATCAATTTAAATCTCAAAAAAGTTTTACTCGTATATATAAATATTCAATGTCACACATTGACATCAAAGATGAGTGATGCTGAGGTGTAATTCTTCTTTACTTCTAATATTTTAATTGCACTTTAAATGAAATTTTAGTTAAACCTGTAGAAATTAATGTTTACAGAACTCTATGCGTCTATACATGTTAATTACAAAGACTAAAATGATCTTAAAAATTTACAAATATTTTATATTCTTAATTTACAAAAGTGTCACTGTCTACTGTAAACTACGACTTGCTGTCACCCATTCAACAACATATGAAAGCAAAATCAACAGAATACTGTTAAATTACCATCATACAAATGACCCTTCAACAGAATGAGGAACAGAATAGAAATCAATACTGAAGAATGGGGTAGAAAATAGTCATTAGGAGAGATGGAAACAACACAGCAGCTGCATACGTGAATAACCACAGTATGCAGATGTACGCACTACGCAATACAATAAGACACTCGAGGCAAATTTTGTTGGGGATGGTTTCTGTTGGATTTCTAGCATTTATTGATTCATTAGCTTCTCCATCCAACTGCATTTTAAACTCTAGACCCATAACAGCCGACTTGGCATTAGGTTTGAACCCAATATAATGGATACTAAGTTAAAAAGATGCCATTCGGATCCTTCTTTTGGAATTCACTAAAATTATTATTTAAAAATATGTCATTGTTTGAGTTGCTGCAGTATCACAATTTTTCTGCTAGGAATCTTAATGAATCAACTGGGATGTTTAATATATAACCCCTTACACAAAAATATAAATGCTGAGAAATCAGTTAGTGTGAAATGAAGAAATTGTACTCTAAAACGCATCATGGTGCTTATAATAATTTGAACTAAATACTCTTTTTACTGCATTTTTCTTACACAGCAAATTATGACATTTTAAAATTTAATGCTGCCCGTATATAGCTGATAAACAAAAGAAAAGGTATTACAAATTTATCTAAATAACGATAGACAAATAGAAGGATAGAAAAATAGATGGAATTGCAAAAACTCATGAATATAATATCGTACATCACACATTTACATTATTTGAGATCGAATAGACTATACATCGTCAACACCAAAAGTTACTACTGACTTCATTGCACTATTAATATTTTTCTTAGTGTACACTTTTGATTTGCACAAGTGCTTCATTTAGCAGAGAACCACATTTATATGCATCACAGTCTGATATCTTCTTCCCCTTCGACTAACTAAAGATTGGTAGTCAACATGAAACGATTTAATTTTCTATTATATTCGTGCTTGTTGTACTGTATGATATAGTGATATAGTCTTGCCTAAATACTTCCTTTTCGCCTGCCACGACTAGTTTTACCTTCCAACAGAACGCTAAGTCATTATGGGTAAAGAGTTGCATGGCTAATCAAGCTATCTTTTCTCTCTCTGTCTCTGTTCTGACCAAAATGCATTGGTTTTTGTTTCTTCTTTTTAACACTTTTCTGTTACTTCTAATTTATAATTTCTATTCGCAGCATTCTCGTTCCTTCGCTTTTCTTCTTTCAGTTTCTCAAAGTATTCGCGTCCCTAATATATACAGGAATACACTTAAATCAAAGTTTTTAATAAACATTTTCCTTACTGTCGTCGATAAACTTCTAGATACCACATTTTTTTATTATTTCTTTAAAACATGTCCTTGCTACACTATTTTAAATACTATATTATACGTTGGTGAACATCTTCATCCTTGTGCTTTTACGCTCTTTTCTATTTTCACTTCACGTTCTTCTTCTTTCTATATAATTCCACATTGGATCGTCTAAGCTTGTATATAATTCTTTTATCTTGGAGGTCAAAGCTGAAGTTTGTCTAAACTCTAAACATAATGCTCCAGTCTGCATTATCGAACGTTTTCTTAATAGACTATGTATGAAAGATGAGTGCTGATTTGGAGTTTAACGCATTGTTTAGTACTGATGCTATACGGGAGGTCGACCTACAATTTAATGCGGAACCTGAACCACATGAGCTCCTACTTGGACCCGAACTCAATCCTTCTGTGCCGAAAGTGCGTATAATAATAATGTACCACTAGAGAACTCTGCTCAGTGTTAGGATAGAGTTAAAGTAGGAGGGGTTTTGATTGATTATAAGAAACCTTGAAAATTATAGTTGTAATGATTAATCTGTCTTCTTGTCGATGTAAGTATTTCATGAATGTAGAAAGTTAAAACTACAGTAAAGATTTTTTTTTTTTTTTTTTTTTACAAGAAGAGTCTGTAATGAGAATTTGTTAAGTATGCAAGAGACTTTCTAGATAATATGATAGTATTAAAGGGTTGTAATAAGGTGAATATAATAGTTTGTGAAGAAGTATAGGTTTGTGAATTGTAGCTGTGTATGCAATAAACCAATGCAAATAGGAGAAACCAAAGATGTTTTTGACATGTTAACTCAGTCAAATTAACCGACTATCAATTGTACAGTCAATATTGCTTCTCAATTTCTTTTTCTTGAGGAATGCATTTATTTCAATGAGATTCCTGGTCGAAGAGTGATTCCATCAGCCACCCAACAATATTATTCTAAAGCAAGCAGCTAAAGGAAAATATTTCAAAAATTTGGATTTGAAATTGTGAACTTGGATGCAATAGTGGTCAATCAACAACTTACAAATGAGAAACACAAGCTTAAAGTTTTCCATTATCTCCCGAAAATTATTTTATAGAGCTTATATTTGGTAACAAGTACAACGAAACTCAACTGCTATGCTGCACTGCAGATTTGTACTTGAAGCTGAGATGTATTTTATAATTTGTTTTTAATTATGTTGTAGACCTAGAGACCTAGATGCTGATTAGACCACTATTGCACCTAGATCTATAATTATGTCAGTTTTTGTAATGATATGTAAATATATTTTGTTTCAAGAGACAAACGTCCAAGAGCTATTTACTTCGTTACTAATTTAAAAGCAAATTACCAATGCTGAGTTGAAGTGTAACTAGAATTCAACAGACTCACTCGTGTTCTCACGTCTCATATGAATTTTCAGAACTACTTATACTAATATCAATTCTGATTAAGGAAAATAGACAGATACATATAATGTAACACTTTACTGTCCAGAAGTTCAAGTTATTCTATTGAAAGCGCGTCTTTTGCCACTTTAAAAGTTTTAATGTAACCACACCACCTGACACTACAAACCTCGCCATATGTTGAACTGGGTGATGTGGTTAACACATCCGCTTCCAAATTACATTATTCTGCCTTTTAAGACTGGAGTCCGCTAGGCGTTGATTCAAGAAGCTCTCTAATTTGCTGGCGATACTGTGTTAACGTCAAAAATTACGTACCTCACCGAGAATAAAATTTATACCACGTACAAGCAAGGGAACACGTGCTAATCATTCTGGTTTTTACTTACAGACAAAATTCGTCTTGACTTATTCTGAATTAAACATTTTTCTAATTTTTTTTATAACAAAATAATATTTTTTCATTGCTTTCCGCAAAATGAAAGTTGAAAAATTTTTGACGCCTTTCACACACTTCGTAAAATCATACTACCTAGAGTAACGTGTTTCATCATATTGATCAAACGTAAGCTAAATTACGACCTTAAACAAATTTTCTTTACTTACATAGCTACGAAAGAACGAAAAGAAACTATTAAATAAATAAATACTTGTGGAAATAAACATTAGAAGATAAACAACATTGAGGAAAATGCTCAGGCAGAAATTATCGGATCAGATTCCAGTAAAGGACAAGATTTAATTAGAAATGCACATTTTTATAACGCGATTTTGGAACGAAAAATGTTAATCGGTTCTGAAATATAATACCAGCATTTGTGTAGTTTAATTGAAAGAGAATTACTATACTTCCTCAAAAAGAAAGAAGTTTTCTTTCTTCTTTCTTTATTCAGTAAGTGAAGAAATAAACTGTAAAATACAGACAATATTGATATACTGTAGATAGAGGCACAGCAAACCATATGTTCTGAGGAAGAGTGAAAGAATCGAGTTAAATCGTTTACTGTAATGCATATCAATTGATACAAAGCTTCAGCACATGACGTGTCAATTTGCGCCAACATACACCAAAAAATTGCGTTTTATTTTGTGATTTTCGACATGTAAAAAGAGATAAGATATACTTGGCGTCCTGTATATCTTGCGTTGCGTTACGATCCGCAAATTTGGTAAGTAACGAGCCCCTCAATTAAATACGCATTTTGTTTATTTACTAGTTTTATGAAATAAGAAATGCAGAGACTCGCTACCCAAGACAGAAATCCTGTCATTGGACCCTCTCTTCCAGTGGAGGGAGGGCAGGTAAATCACAAAATATAGGAGATTTGACTTCAAAGATAGCGACAAAAAAGTCACGTTTCCGATTGGCGACTATTTGTTTATGTCTGCATGTGAGATGTGAGATATGTGTTTGCGTTTTTATATGCAGATTCAGAGATTTAACAAATCTAGTGACTTTTATGCTGCGAAAAACTAGTCCTTTTGTAACCAGGCACTTTCAGTTCGAATGAGTCTTTAATTATCTACATAACAATATTACGTCAAAGAGTTCATAGGATTGTTTTTAAATTGACTACAATGTTTCCGTGTCATTTTTAAATTTCAAGTTACCCTTTAATGTTACGGAAGTCTATGATACTTGTCTGTAAAGTAAAGTAAAGGTCATCTCCTTTCGGGTCAGGTTATGAAGGCCTAAGAGTTAAGCATGGAAGTAAAGGTTTCACACGTTTTTGATTCCAGTACCCATGAAGATGATGTAATCTGCAACACGCTTGTGGGAGACCCGGGCTCGATTCCCGGCTGGAGCTCATGTGGTTCGGATTCCACGTTAATCAGTAGGTCCACGTCTCATATAGCCTCGCTGCTGAACGGGACGTTAAACTCAAAATCAACTCTGAAACACGCTCCTGCAATCTTTATTTCCAAATTTGACAAAGACACTCATTTTAAAGAGCTAGTGAATCTCACAAGTCAGAGCCGTATAGGAATAAGGGTAGATCGAGAAAAAATTTTCGCCCTTATGAAAATCGAAGTCAGGCCAGATGATTTCGACCTAAAACAAAAATGAAATTGTTTAGTGCCCTTTAGGTTAAAGAAGTAAATGATTGATGAATAATTAATGGGTAAATAATTAATAAAACGAATGATTGTGAAATTCATTTTTTGTCATCCTCTATCGGGAATCGAACCCAAGATAATGTGCACCAAAGACACACGCGCTAGCCAGTAGACCAACGGGAAGCTCCCCGGAATAAGAAAATCCTCTCGTCGGAGGCCTATCTCCATCTATGCTTACTGTGGGCTAACTAACTAACTAACTAACTCTGTGGCCTATGGAACCCGGAGGTTCAGTGCCGCGTTCACAAAAGCTCTCCACTGACTTCTATCCTTAGCTAATTGCATCCAGTTTCTACTTTGTATTCCTATCTCTGCGAGATCCATCTTAATATTGTCCTCCCATCTGCGCCTAGGTCTTCCTAATGGTCGTTTTCCTATGGGTCTACCAGTCAAGACTTTGAAAGCGTTTCTACTTTCTTCCATTCTAGCTACATGACCTGCCCACCTAAGCCTCCTAGACTTGACGACCCTAACAATGTTGGGTAAACCGTATAAACTATGTAGTTCCTCGTTATGAAGCTTCCGCCATTCCCCATTCTCGTTCCTCTTGGGTCCGAATATTCTTCTCAGGATCCTGTTCTCAAATACTTTCAGTCTATGTTCTTCTCTCAGAGTAAGCGACCATGTTTCACAACCATACAGAACAACAGGCATGATTATCGTTTTATATATTTTAAGCTTCAAATTCCTCGACAGAATTCGCGACGACAAGAGATTTTGAACCGAATAGTAACACGAATTCCCTGCTTTTAGTCGACATTTAATTTCTTCGTGAATATGATTTTCGTCTGTTAATATTGATCCTAAATATTTGAAAGTATCCACTTTATCAAAAGTATTATTTAGTATTTTAACTCCTCCACAATTTGCCGTATTACGGTCCCGACGCACTTCCATGTATTTAGTTTTCTCTGCATTTACTTCTAAACCCATGTCCCTGCAAGCGTTTAATAAGATCTCTGCATTTATTTCTACTGTTCTCCTATCATCCCCTATTAAATTTACATCATCAGCATATGCCATAACCTGGTGAATTCCGTTCAACTCTAGGCCCTGGTTGCTATCTTTGATTTTCCTTATGGCGTATTCCAGCACAAAGTTAAATAATAATGGCGACAACGCATCTCCTTGTTTCAGGCCATTTTCGACTTACTGTGGGCTACCAACATATTTACAGTACTATTTTACTCTTGCGTATTAAAAGGCCCCTCCATTGGAAACCTGAAATCATCACTGCTTGCAATGGATTAAATCGTAGAATATGCTAAATGTTCACGAGAATGAATGTTTGAAATAATAGAATTACTTGCAAAGCAACCAGTCACGTTAACCCTTTCTGTGGCAACATCATTAGATCCTTCTGTAACAGCATCAACAGGTATATAAGATAATTTTTACGCAGGTAATGATGAAGTTAAGGTTGGTGAACATGAAAACCCTTTTTTTTCATATATTTGCTCCACTTCATACTTTATGATTAATTGAATTTGTTAAAAAGATATGAATGTGCAGCAGCTCTATGTTAAGAATGGGCCTTGTAATTCTTTTCTGGAATGTTCTGTTATGTGGCTCTTTTCAGTTTTTGCGAACTAATTTCTTGGAACGAGGAGACGAGAAAAGCGGTTAGCGTCCAGAATGGGGGAGAAAACTGAAAAAAAAAAGAAATAAAGTCTCTCCCCTCGCACTTTATTTCCCAGTCACGTGCTGCTCCCCCGTCCCGTTCTCACACTGAGTCAGCGCTTCCTTCTCTTCTGTGGCTCCTATAAACAATCGAACATGATCTTCCCTTCGATGTTCGACCCACGCGCCCAATGTTGCTGGCATCGATCTCAAAACACGCTTTGGGGGTTTCCCAGCGTACGAAAACAAACTCATGTATCATGAATCTCGAACCAGAAAGTGGCTGTATCAAAGCATCCGCAACAACAGCAAATGTTGAAGGGGAAATCTAAGGAAGAGTAATATTTAGAAATAATTCTCTAATGCAATCGACAGCATCAGCAACCGTATAATGTAAAGGAATATACAGGCATCCATGGATAACAAACATTAATTTATAGTTATATTATCTGAAAATTTAAAAAGATCTTTGATCTTTGCTACGATTCCTTCCTCTCTCTCTCTCTCTCTCTCTCTCTCTTTTTTTTTTTTTTTTAAATAGTGAGTAACTTAGCGAGATTGAGTACCTACGGCTCTTTCTTTCTCAGCCCACTGATTTACATGGAAAATTACTTTTACTGATCTTGAAATAGATTAGAATTTTAATAATGTGATTTTACTTATTTGTTCTTCAAGTGTATTTAAATGTCCCTTACATTTTTAAAAACATAAATTTGCATTTACAGGGTGGCACAGGAAAACAGGGAAGTTTCAATTGACGTAAAATGCACTAATCGACACAGGAAAAAATACATTTAATGATAGAGATGCATATAGAGAGTATGCAATTAACATTGACTTTAGCTATAATGCTTGCATGTCAATTTACTTCTTGAAAGCGACATCGGAAAAATGTGCCCCATCTCTGCATGCACATTACGATACGAGTATGTTTAGAAAATTCGCTGAAATGCTGACAAGGAATGGATATGAACGTATCATCCGGACATCCGAATCAAACCTAGTCCATTCGACAAAAGTACCAAAGATTTGTTCATGCACAAAAAATTAGGCGCCACGGACAACGGAGTAAGTTCCTGGGGTCCATTAATCCTGTTAGTAAAAAGAAAATTGTAGACTCACAGTGAAATACGTATTGCATCAACACTGTTCATTGGAAAGTCATACTTTATAGTTCATTCTCTTCAGTATAAAACAAGCTCTTCAGATATATTATGTTATGTATTATATTTTTTATTTCATGTTCTCTTTACAGGTCAGGTCGTAGGTTCGGTTTTCTATGTACAGTGCGTATTGGTATACAAATTTTCTCTTCATTCCTATTCTGTCTATCAAAGCAAAACTTGATACATTCACTTATTATCATTTATTATCCCCTATAATATTCTTTGAGATACATTTGCATTGTGTGCTTTTAACCGGGGCCACTCCAGAGGGGCCAAAGTTGACAGGAGGGGTTTCTGGAGTGAATTTTCCAGACATTCTCCCAATTTTCCCCATCCAAGTACGTTATAGACCCCAATACAAAGCACCTCTGGATAGCTAGTTTCATACTGAAGAGAATGAACTATAAACCATGACTTTCCAATAAACAGTTTTGATGCAATAAATATTTCACTGCGAATCTACGATTTTCTTTATACTAACAGGGTTAATGGGCCCCAGGGACTTACTCCATTGTCCATGGCACCTATTTTTTGTGCAGGAACATATCTTCGTTATGTTTATCGAATGGACTAGGTTTGATTCGGATGTCCGGATGACACGTTCATGTCCGTTCCTTGTCAGTATATCACGTCGTGGGAAACAGTTTAACACTCAGTTTCAGTTCAGCGATGTTTACAGGACGTATACTATACTTTTTGTTCTCGAGATGTCCTCATAGATTCGCCACAGAGAGAAACCGCACACACTGAGTTCAAGGGATCTCGGAGGCCATAGAATATCACCGTTCTTATCAAACGCTTTCACAGCGAACATACATTCCGCACAACTTCGTTGCTTCATTATTACTAAATGGTAAAGTCTTCTCAATGTTGTCTTATCTGCCCTAAACAAATGCTATCATTACAGTGAAATTCAAAATTTCCCGTAGTTATTCATTAAAAAAAATACAAGGAAAAGTCGTAAAGGCCCTTAAGAAATGCATACGAGTCTTACTGAAATCATTCTAATTCTCGCTTCTTACCACCAATTAATATCACAGAAGATTCCTAATGTTACCAAAATGTAAATATGTTTGTAAATGTGCAAATAAATACAACAACTTACATTTATAACATTTACGTATTGATACACTATCTCCGACTCACAGACAATCAAATGATTCCTACACACGGTCATTAGAGAGAAGGTTCCTACAATAAATGAACTAAAACCAAGGCAAACTGGTCGCAAACACAATAATTTGGAAGAAATCTTATTTCGTAACAAGTGACAATTACCTCTTGATTATTTCCTTCATTACTAACAGCTGAGAGCAGAAGACTTATTGATGGGAATAAGCAAATGTTGAGTGCGTCGAATTTAATCTAAAATCTATACCCAGATTCATATATTGTAATTGTTATCAACGGGAATATAGTTTGTGTATTTACTTGTTAGTTTATTTTATTTATTGATTCTGAAAAAGGTTCGAGAAGCAGCTACCTAATCTAGTCACTATTTTATAATTTGATATTGTTGAGTTTTATTTATGCATTAAAGTATAACCTTTCGTAATATTAGTTGCGCGTGAGTTGTCAGTGCTAACACTCATCTGCATCCCTTTGTTTGAGTAATTTGTGGTAATTCACAAGAAATCCATGAGTCAATTTCTGAGCTAACAGAACTGATATTCCACACATGGCGAAGATTCGCATTGTTCCATTTCAGTTTAAGAGCAGACTTAGAAGCATCAAACCTCCCCGAATTTCAAAAGCTTTGTTTTCCCGGAAGGTGCCCTTCGAGTGATTAAAAGATCTTTGGAACATTCCAAATGCACTTATTACATTCATCGTTAGAATTTTACTAATTGTAACAATTAATTTTTTTGGTATTAAGATATTTTACTCTTCCATATACAAGTCTATCAGGTACTGAACTGACTCAGCAGAGGTATGAAAGAAAAACCTCTTCTAATAATTTGCTAGGAGGTAATGTACCTAAAATGGAAGCTACATTACCTCGCTGAATTGCTATGCTGATACGTTGCATAAGAAAAGCAGTAGTCCGATTGTCGCCAGTAACCTATGCAATACGTTGACCTAATTCTTTGATGAAATGAAGACTTTCAAAGGCCAAAAGTCCGCTCGATTCAATGGTAACGAACATGTACTTATCGAGTAGGCCTTTATTTATATTTTCTTCTTTCCTCACATTCTCTGCGGGCTGCAAAGATGAAGAAAGAGTAAGGTTAGATGACACGAAAGTGTCAGAGCAGGTGAAATTCCACAGAAAAATCCCCCATCTTCCATGATATCAGCGTCATGACATCTAGTCTTTTGCCATGAGATCGGTTACATCCTTCTGATTCACGAATGGATGGAAATTCCAGGGCTGTAGTCGAGGGTACACGGCGGTACACACCGTATACTCTCTGTTTTATCTTAGTGAGTAGAGTGTACCTTTTCCTTCAAAGCATATAAAACCTTGAACACGTAGCCTCAAATCACCGTGCTGACAGTAAATCAAGAGTTTGTCCAAAACGCGCTAATAACAATTGTTGTGAAGAATCAAAAGATCACTTTGGAGTGTTTTTAAGTAAACCAGTGCAAATAGCTCTAGAAGAAAACCGTAATGTTGAATGTAAATAATAAAATCTTTAAGGTAACGTTATTTGTTCAAGCTTTTAAAAATCTTTACCATTTTTATATAATTATTAAGAGTTTTCATGTGATAAGTGTGGAGTAGGTTTGACTTAAGAGATGTGAATAGTTCAAGAGGAGGAATTTATTGTTCCAAAGGAAGTTAATAGTAGGTGTTCAAACTGTTTTGTTCGAGTTTTCTATGTTTCGTGTTGTTATTAACGATATTTAAGGCATTTAAAAAAAGGTGTTCTCGTGACAAGTGTGGGAACAATTAAAAGTTCTATTGAACAAACGGACGCAACTGGCTTCCGGAGAAGACCTTATTAAGGTTAGTGTCATGTCTTACATTTTATCCAAAGTTTTCCTTGTTACTGTTGTTACTAGCTACTATTATTTCGATGTTATTATACAGGAAGGAATCAAAACATAAAATCGTTAGTTTTAGGATGAAGGGATAAATCGATGCTAAATAGCGCATTTTTGTTCTGATTGTGAGAGGATATCCAAGCGTCTTGAAGATCTATGGCTGTGATATTTCAAATGCTTAAATCCTATTCTCTGCTGAAAAGAACGAAATTTGTTTCATACTTTTAAGCTAAGGTATATGAATATTTTCAACATCACGTCAATGTTAATACATAACTTTGAGTAATACACAACATATTAATTGAAATATCATTTCATGTCTTAATGATTTTATAGAGATAAATTTGGGCACATTTTTCTTACTTCTGGCAGATCGGATGCAATTTTTTCTCTCCCTAAGGAGTGAGATGGTTTCTTATCCATACCTACATCCATTTATGTTATTAATGGTGCGATTTAAGTAAGGAGTGTCATAAAAAATAGCATGAACTGCTTTTAAACTATAAAACAGTAATGTATCCTTTGTATTTTAATTGAATTAATACATGTGTTATACATGATTTATTTTTTAAAATGATGACAATCATAGATGATCACAAAACAGCGTGTACCTTCTGAAAATTTTAGAACTACAGCACTGGAATTCCTCTTATATCAGAGCTCTCCAGATAATGTCATTCACGTTGGAATCCCTCACATATCTTCCGGGGCTACTTACGTAAGAGAGACCGTGTAGACCATTTTGTCGTGACTGATGCACCACATTTAAAGCAGTTGTGTGATTCTCACATGTCTAGCCTTAGGCAAAGTGAACTGCAGTACGAAAACTTTCGCTTGAAAATGTGCAATCCCTAGGGTGTGTGATGGTAATACCTGTAGTCAAATATCTGTAATTTAAGATGAGAACGCGAGAAGTCTCGCTCTGTTCTTTTGACTGACTACTTCTTATAGTAACATTCATTAATGTAATTTCATAATCAAGTTGTCCCAAACTGATTGTAAACTTCTGCCCGTTATTTTAGGAGGACTTAAACCAGTTAAGTCGCACCAGCAAGACATGAAGTCTTGGATATCAGATTTTATGTGAGGTTCATGTTCTAGATTGAGAAGTATCTTAATGGTATGTCAGGATTCATAGAACGACACTAAAAATATAGGACACGGCATTTTTTGATAGCCCGATAGATAGTTATTTTTCGATCGATAGCCCGACGAATACCAAGACTACCAGAATCGACTGGAAGGGAAGCCTGCATCCATGCGTTCCTATTTAGGTGCATTTAAATTGTATTACAATAACTGTGCAACAATTCTTCAAATTAGTAAAACTAACAATTAATGCAATTAGTGCGTTTGAAACGTAAATTGGGAAATAAAATCAAATAAAACACGGAAACGTCAAGAAACGTGTTTATTTAGAACCTACTCTTATCTATACGTAATTAAACTGTGAAAGAGAATAAGCAGAACCAAGTAGAACCGTTTTCGTTTAACACAGTCCAAAACTGCACATGCACATATATATCTTTCTCTCTTATGCTAGTGACATGTTAATTGAGGAAAATCTGTAAATTATGCACTGAAATCATATCATACACGTCAGTGCTCTAAAGTACCTGTGATAGTTTGAATTGTGTCGTGCTCTAGGCTGGATATTACCAGAACATATATTTTATAAAGTAGAAAGATTGTCCATTTGCTTCATAAATGTTTAAAATATATTACAGTAATGTGAAAATGGGTAGAATGTTGATTTTTCTGCGTTCATTCGTCACGAGGAATTTTAAGATATACAAGAATCAAGAACCAATGAACTCTAAGCCAAGAAAGCCAGTATAACTGATAATGTTTGTTGATACATCGTCTGGTCTGCAGAGCCATTCATTGACTGGAAATACTAAATTTATTTTTATTATTACTACTGCTACTATTAGTACTAGCATTGAAATTTAGCTTGACATTTACAATTAGTTAGTTGTGTCCAGTGTGCACAATGACTCAGTGGTAGACTTCTTACTCCTAGCGGGAAGAATCCGTAGCTCGAATCCAGACCATGTGAGTTTCCAAGAGATGATAGCGTGTCTATGGGTTCTTTCAGAGTATACCAGTTTTCTCCCTCATGCTCATTTCACAATTTCCTTAGAAATCATTTACACTAGTCGACAGGGTATCACCGTAGGACGTAAAACTGAAAGATTTAATTTAATTTTATCTAATAAGTATGAAAAATTCACTGTAGCCAAAGCTCACACGCCCATTGTTCAATTCTTCATTCGAGCCATTTTATGCTCAATGTGTACGTTTGAATATGACAATATTTTGACGTTATAATCAGTTTCTCCTCAGTGCAGATGTAACCAACATTAATGATGACCTCAACAAAAAATCAACCTAAACTCAATAACTTCGCCAATTACTTAACAAGTATACTAACCACATATGCTAAGATTTATATATATAACACCTAAACGTAGTGAAACATTAAGCTAGAAAATCGCAGCAAGTGATTTCATGTATATCCTGACTCAAGGAAGTACCACTCGATGCTGAAGAATAAAGTCGTATTATTTTAGAGAACAAGAAGGAGAATGAGTTGGAGAACCAACGACGTCAAAATACTGTAATTAAGATGATAATTTACTACGAACATCCCTCTTCTCATTTCCGAGAGAAAGTGCTCCTAAAAGCTGCTGTTTCCTGTTCCTTCCTTACAACTGGATGTTTCAATTACCCCTGCCAGGCATTGTGGTTTTTCATTCACACGGAGGAAACAACCAACGAGTTGTGTTCACCGTAAAGGTTTCTCTTTCTGCCCGCGTTGAATACATTTACACACTAGAATTACTTCAGGATTTTGCACACGCGGTTTTTTGTTATTTACCGTAAATTTTACTCACGATGTCAAACAATACAGGTAGTAGATACTGTTCATTTTATTAAAAATGATCGATTCGTAGCACCCGTTAAACTTGTATTGATGAGTGTTCGGCGTTCATTATTTATTTTCAGTGTGCTATACAAAACAAAGATATCGAAATAGTCTGTGCACCAAAGAGATTTTAACTATTCAACTAGAGAGAATTCTACCAAACGTTTAGATGCTAAATACCCGCAGCAGGACTCAACTCTCAAAGCTTTCGAGAAAGACATTTTAGTTATACAAACAAAATATGATAATAAAACGCAGGATCTACAAGACATGGGTTATACCGATTTAGAATAGATTTGTTTGGCAGAAATTACGATACGATGACGAGCTTTCCTGTAGTGATGAACCCTCAAGTTCATTATAAAAAAGTTAGTTTATTATTATTATTATTATTATTATTATAATAATAATAATAATATTATTATTATTATTGTTATTATTATTATTATTATTATCCTGGTGTAAGCGTAGGAACATTATAGTTTCACCTCAGGTGTATGTGGTATTTTATTTATCCGTTCCTCCGTAACTATTGGCGAGATCTGAACCAAATTTGATTAGCAAATAGCCCATAGCTTAGGAAATAAAATACACTATATTTTGTATTCGGTTTCGGCTTGTTTCCTGGTACTTCATTTCTTGGTAACTACTGGCCATGTTGGTTTGGCCAAAATTCGGTGACCAGTGGCCCACTGCTTAGGATCGCTATACTTGGTGGCAAGGCTCGACTCAACAACAGAGAGACTACGACAAATCCCACATTCGCCTTTGACATATTGTGTACTGATAAGGCAAAGTTTTACGTATTGAACGAGATTAACAAATAGAACGTGCGGTACTGGTCGGATAACAATCTGCAATTGTTTGACGCACCCACAGATGTTCCCGCCAAGGTGCCGGTGTGGAGGATACGAATTGTGGGTGCATTCTTCATTGACCGGATCCTAACGACGATGGTCTATCAGCGCATGTTAGAAGACATCATCTTCCCATCATTGCTGTCGGAGGATGCGTCGTTCCCTAAGTTTTTCCAAGACGTCAACCGCTCGTACCATACAGTACCTGTGTCTGTGAATATCTCGATCAGCAGTTTCTTAATGCGTGGATTTGTCGGTGAAGTGCAATGAAATGTCCATCTCATTTTTCTAACCTGACTCCTCTGGACTACTACAAGTGGCTCATGTGAAAAATGCTGCATATGCGGTGTAAATAAGGGATATGCAGCATCTCAAAGAACGAATTGTGGATATAAGTTCCAACTTTACATTCGACACTTTATGACACGTTTTGCGTAACTGAGAACTCAGAGTGCATCTGACAATCAACCGGAATGGGAAACAGATTGAACACAACCTGTAACATGGATGGCTCTTGCCGTATGACTAACTTCCTTTGTTGGGGAAACAACAAAGAAACAGTCATGACTTCGTGATGGTTGGTGATAGAGCAAAAATAACAGTGCAATTCAATTTCTACGAAAATTTACTATGTTATGATATGATACTACGAAAACAGACGTCTGCAGCTCTACGATAATTTAATGATTAAGTTTGAAGAAGATAAACATTTGTCGAAAAGGATTATTACCCGTGAGCCTTTTTTTGATGACACGAATATAATCTTCGTTCTTAAAGAACAATTTTCACGCTACACTTTTACAGACACAGTCAGTACTCGAAGGCGGATCCACGATGTCACTCAAAACATGCTGCAGAATACTTTGTAAGAGTGGGAGTACAGACTGGATTATTATAGAGTAAGACACTGGCCTCACATTGAATGTCTGTGAATTCACTAACTTCACAAACACACTGCGAACTTCATTCTTTCCAATACTGTATATTTTACTTTACTCTCCTTAGTATTGGTGAAAACATATCTGCTCAAAATAATTTGTTGCGCATCCTGTGCTTGTGGTATAATTTTAATTACAATTTAATAATATTAAAGCTTAACTGAAAATGAAAAAAATACGATAGTTCAGTTACTTACCACTTGACACACACTAATATGGATTTTTTTTGATTTCATGAAAAAAGTATACTTTAATTATCGTTAATGCATAATTCGTTTTCTTCGTAGATAAAAACGAATTCTTATTTGTGACTGTACTTGTGACAGACATATGAGGCAATACTGAATTGAAGGGAATAAACTCAGCGAAATAAAATTCAGATATTGCAAATCTCGAAGAGTAGACTAGATTTTAGCTGAAGAAGCGAGACCCCTCTATATTTCTTCAGCAAATTTCATGAACTAATCAGGACGATATGGAAAAGGGAAGAATTCCCGAAGGACTGGAACGGATCGATAACCGTACGTAGTTCCAGCTCAAGGGAAGACTAATATAAATGATTAGAATCTGCTCTGCAGTTCTTTTTTCGGTTTTCAACATGTTGCAAATTCCAGAAAACATTATTATACACCCTTACCAAGAAATCAGAGACGGAAAGTTTCCAGATTCGAAACAGGACAGCCGGTGCTACAAAAGTCAATGATTACTCTTATCAAACAAACGTAAATTAGAAAATACTCTCTATTTTTCAATTTTTCTTTGATGGATTTCTTTCTAATTAACATTTGTCAACCATCTAATCTCAACCAATGATACATAGTGAAGAGCATCTTATTATTCATTGTTTTTTTTAAATTCCAACACTTGATTATAAAACCTCTGGTGCGTGGAGTCCTTTGTTCGATCTCAGTTCGCGCCAAATGGGCTTTGTGATGAACAAATACTGTGTGCGTGAGCATTCTCGGATTTCTCCCATTTTCTCCCACTTTCTTCGTTCTATAATTTCGTTCTTTATCATCCTCGCCGTTTCCCTTAGCCTCGGAGCTTAGTCGTGGAAAAATGATCTTTAAAAAATTATTCTTAAACTTATCTTTATTGTTCCTTTGAGGAAAGCTTAGGTTGTAACAGATGCGTGAAGTTTTGAAGTAACATACTCTGTAACCATACGAGTTGATGGATTCTGTTTATGTTGATCTTGATTCTCATTCTTGTTTAGTTAAGCCTGAGAACATATCGAGTGGTTTATTAATACAGAATATTGTGCTTTGTGTTAACTATACATGTCACAGGGATATTATGTTTACAATGTTTTGATTTGTGTTGTGACATTAGTTGATTTGACAATATAGTGATTATGTACAACAAACAACTGTATTGAGCAAAAGTAACAGTATATTTAAATCTTATTAGTTGTTTACTCATATTCAGATCCAATTCCTGGACAATACTCGTTCTGTGGAATTTATACATAATTACTGAAACTTTTGTTATAGAGCAATTAGTATTATTTTGTAGCTATTATGACCATTTTAACTTAACAATTACTTTACATTAAATAATTTTACAGTGAGGAACAAATGATTGGAATATTGACAAATCTTCGCAGATTTCAATTGTATACTAATGAAGTTTCGGCTTTCATAAAGTTATTAACTGTCCGTGAACAGTTTTCTAACTTTATTCTCATTATCAATATTTACTGCATATAATAGCTCGAGGTGCTTAATAAATCTAGGTTGGGCCAAAACTCAGGTGTCTAGTCATTGTCCTGTTCAGAAAAGAGAATCATTTTATCTAAAATATTATGACGAATCTTACGATGGTGTTATCGTAATGATAGAAGGGTGGCGAGGACGTCTAGCCCGAGTCTAGCGAATCAATCTGTTAACATCTTACTGGGTAACGGTGACTAACGATGTATATCTGTTTCAACATGGAAATATTTCGCGTAATCCTTTGTACTGTCTTGACCAGTTTATTGTTGTAGTTACAGCTGTTTCGCAACCTGTCTTTAATCCAAAATCCAATCTTCAAAACCTTTGAAGAAGTTTCACCACTCAGGTGCGTTAAAATAGTTTTTTTTTTTTAAAAAAAGAAAAGTAGCTGCAGTATTTTTTAAAGTTGTGCCACTTAACACCGGAAGTAATGTGCGCTTTACACAATTTCTTCCTCTTCCTTTAGAAATTGTTCTACATTCAAAAAAAAGATAGAAAGAAAGATAGAAAGACAGGTAGATAGATAGATAGATAGATAGATAGAGAGAGAAAGAGAGCGGAAATTAGACTTTATTTCTTTTGTATTGCGTATATATTGACTTTTTTTACAAGTTACTCGTACAAGGAGAGTGTGAAGTTACTGTTTAATAATTTATATAAGACAAAAATGAGTAAAAAAACGAAACACTGCAACATCAATCAAGAAGATCAGTTCATATTCTCAATTTCGGAAATTCCAATTTATTTTGCTCATTCGGAGCATTTGATTTTGACAATTTTCATCTTTTCTCTGTGCATGGGACAGATGTGTCTCTGACAGGTGGTACAATGCATCTTGTACTTCCTGTCTGCTGAGCGGGAATACAAGAAACATCTGCCCTTTTGCGGAATCTTCTGCTTCGCTTGCCTTGTTTTCTTCCTGACAGCTCACTTGTTACGACTCCCCTGGTCACTGCTTCGATCTGCGACTTGCATAGAAATCTACACAGAGCAAACACGGTTGTGTATGCTTGGAGAGACCAATTGGTTTATCGGAGCGAAATTTCATGGAGGTTTGACCGATCCACTTTGCTAGTCTGTGTAGGAAAAGCTTCCTGCATGAATTCTTTTTAGGGAAGCTTGACTATACTTTGGATAAATTTTTCATTAATTTCCAATTACAGTACAAATACTTTTAAACATCCAATGACAAATTAAAGTTCCACAGTTGACGTCATTTCTGAGACGGGAAATGAGTATAGTCTACATGTGTACAACGTATATACAGCCAAACAAACACATAAACACTATAAAAAATTTTAATAATGTTTCCTAGTGCTAAATGTATAAGATAAAAAGATAAATGAATATTATAAAATCTATTTGAATTTATAGAAGTTTTAGTATTCCGGAAATAATAACTGAATGTTATGAGATGTATTATACCATTATATAGTAGAGAGATAAGCTTATGGATATACGACTGATAACTCACTATACACTTTAACAAAATGAATTTGTCTTTACTTTCTTTCGAATAGCATCCGAGACTTACGACCGGTTGTAAAGGTTGAATTAGGTGGTTATTATTATCAATGATCTATAATAATAATAATACTAGAAATAATAACAGTAATAGCATCATAATAATAAATATATCCCTACTATAGAGAAACTACTGTTACTAAGATTATAATCTTATAACACTTTTGTAGATGAAAATATCGAATACTGATATATCTCAGCCTAAATTATCGGTCGAATTATCAAAGTGATATTTTATACTGTACTATTTAGAAAGCTACGATTTGATCGAAGTCGGTCGTAAGTCGCTCTTCTTCTCTAAACAGTATCTTTCAAGCAGTTCTTATTAGGTATGGTATTATTTTTTAAAATTCATGTAAGCTATTAGTTAGAAGTAAACACATAGTATTAAATCTGTTAAGGTTCAGTACCATTTTGAGGAATATTTCAGCAGAAGATCTTAATGTCTAACTACAAACATATCTAATTTTTGTTGATGACAATGAAAGAAAGAACATTTTCTTTAAGATGTTATAGTGGGGACATGTGACGAGTATTAGGCCTTGTAGTAACAGCAATAACAGATGGAAGAATTGTGAGATGCGTAATTTTCCCATCTCCTAGTCACGTAGTTCTTCCTACATGCGTACTTAAAGATTGTATAAGTGCGTTGGTTAGTTAGTAGTGCATGAATAGGCTTTTTAATATTAATATTTTATTAAGTAGGACAATCATTATTGCGCTCAGCGGTGTCCAGCAAGTTGTTCTAGGGGAACATGACAATTTTAGGAGAGTTTTTACAAAACAAGAACAAACCAAAAGTTTTCTTTCAGAATTTGAAAGCACTAGTAATAGGGACCTTTTAACGATAACATTGAAAAGTTTCGAGAAGCAAAATATTTACATTTACATCAACAAATACATCTAGAAATATTGAAGGTATAGTTTCCTGCTGTATCTAAACCACGAAATAACGCGAATACAGTAATTTGTCAGAATAAGACCGAATTTTACTTAATAAAGTCGGTGAAGACCATTATTCTGTTAAAAATCTAGTGTTCTAAGAGCAAAACAAAATGTGGAAGCACTAAGAATTTTGTCTCTCGAGAAGTGCGGACAGCAAAGAAGCTGCATGTACGAAGATACGAAGTGATGTGAAGCAGTACGAAGTGAAGCATATAAAAATCTGTTTATCTGAAGTAAAAATTTATTGTTGTTGTACGAATACTTGTGAATGTTTCTTTGTGGATTTGTAGATGGGGGAGAAAACTTAATATTTTCCTATTTTTATATTAACTATGCAGAATAATAAATTATACTCTGTAAGCACTTATCCACATTTTCCCTCAGAATTCAAGTGAGAATCATGATGAAGTTTGTATCAATGGTTGTACTTGTGTTGATGCTGGTTAAGGTATGTTTAAAAGTATATTTTTATAAGAGACAAAGAAAATTATTTCTTCGCAAAAATAACACCGAATTCGGGCAAACAATAAAATTTTATTTCAGGGGAAATCAGATGAAAAGTTGGTCACTACTAATAAGTCCCCAAACAAACATGTCTATTAAACACATGCATGTCATATCTATTATAGTAGTAGTCCCCGACGTATATGCAGCCGAGTCAGCAAAATTTTTGTGACGTCATAGGTCAAAGGTCAATGACCTTGGTCCGGGGTCAATGACCTAGGGGTACCTAGGACCACCCCCTCTACATTTTGGCAGGGGTACCATGGCCCACCCCCTAAATTTTGGCAGGGGTACATAGGACCACCCCCCTTAAATTTCGGAAATTGCCAAATCTAAAAATTTGGTGTGGTAGCCTAGGACCATAGTATGTACCTCTATAAGTATTGGGTGTCTATGTCGTTCCCTTTCATGGGTAAAAAATTGCCAAAAATTCAAATTTCGGGGGTTTTTGACGTAATTTATCCCCTTGGATGAGGTGTTTTTACCCTATATAGTTATATGGGCGTATACAGGGGTCCATTACCTTTCATAAGACATGGGTATATTAATGCACCCCTTGAAATTTTTGGGAGGGGTACCTTGGCCCACCCCTTCAATTTTGGAAATTGACCAATTTAAACATTGGGTATTATAGGACAGGACCCTAATATGTATTATGATAAATTTGGGTGGTCCACCTCATTCCCTTCTAGGGGTACAAAATTGCCAAAACTATAAACGTAAGCAATACGTTGTACCACGTGTTTGGTTTTCGACCTAATTTATCTCCTTGGATGAGGTCCTATTACCTTATATGATTATATGGTCATGTATAGGGGTCCATTACCTATCATAAGACATAGGTACATTTGTGCACCCCTTTAAATTTTTGGGAGGGGTACCTTGGCCCACCCCTTTAATTTTGGAAATTGCCCAATTTAAACATTTGGTATTATAGTATAGGACACTAATATAGATCACTATAAATTTGGGTGGTCCACCTCATTCCCTTTTAGGGGTACAAAATTGCCAAAATTTTAGTACAACCACGTGTTTGGTATTTGGTACATTTTATCCCCCTTTGATGAGGTTCTATTACCTTATATGGTTATATGGTCATGTATAGGGGTCCATTATCTATCATAAGACATAGGTACATTGGTGCACCCCGGGAGGGGTATCTTGGCCCACCCCTTAAATTTTGGAAATTGCCCAATTTAAACATTTGGTATTAGAGTACAGGTCCTCAATATGTATCATGATAAATTTGGATGGTCTACATCGTTCCCTTTTAGGGGTACAAAAATTGCCAAAATATAAACGTTGTACCACGTGTTTGTTTTTTGGTCCATTTTATCCCCTTTCATGAGATCCTATGATTACAAGGGGTCCATATCCTATCATAAGACATGGGTATATTGTTGCACCCTTCTTAAATTTTGGCAATGGGGGTCCACTGAAATTGTACAATTTAAGCATAGTACAGGACCTCAATATGTTTCGGTGGTCCTATTTTTAAATTTTTAAGTACAACCACGTGTTCGGTTACTGACTCAATGTATCCTCTTTGATAAGGTATGGACGGTATCTCCTTTCAATTTGGTAGGACCCTTCGGGTGTAGTACGGTCACGTGATCAATGATTCGATTTTGATGCGCGACGAGGTCCCTGGTCAATGTTCTCTAGGAAAGATTCTTGGCATTTAAAACTTTTTTTTCAACTTTTCAAACTAAAAAAAATGAAAACAAAAATTGAAACGAAAAAATTTCGAAACAAAAATGTTCAAACAAAAAATTTTAAACAAAAAATTCGAACATTTTTTAAACTTAAATTTCAAACAAAAAGTTTTTTAGTTTGAAACAAAAAAATTTTAAACAAAAAAAATTGGAAACGAAAAATTTCAAAACAAAAATTTCGAACAAAAAAAATTTAAACAAAAAATTTTGCAACAAAAAAATTAAAAATTTTCAAACGAAAAAAATTTCAAACAAAATTTTGAAAACAAAAATTTCAAAACAAAAATTTTCAACAAAAAATTTGATACGAATCATTTTCAAACAAAAAATTTTGAAACAATAAATTTACAAACAAAAAAATTTCAAACAAAAATTTGAAAAAAATTTGAAACAAAAAATTTTCAACAAAATTTTTGAAAAAAATTTCAAAACAAATTTCAAACGAAAAATTTTCAAATAGAATTTAAATCAAACAGTGATCAGCTTTCACGGTTAACCGTTAAACTTCATCCGGTTTTTAACTATTCGATTAACAAGTAAACGGTTTTCAACTATTCGATTAACAAATAAACGGTTTTCAACTATTCGATAAACAGATGAACTGTTTCTTTCCTTTTCACACCAGTGAGTGTAAGAATTGTTGTACTCGCTTTAAATACGCATCATGTTTGAAACAAGGTGTTAGTGTTCATCATGGATACACAGTGGAAACATCCATTTACCTGTATTCTCGCAGGGCCTAGTGGGTGTGGAAAAACGTATTTTGTGAAGCGATTACTGTCACATCTCCCAACCATGATCAATGCAAAATTTCGTAAGATATACTGGTATTATGCAGAATGGCAAGACGTGTATGCAACAATGCCAGTTCCAGTAGAATTTCACGAAGGACTTCCACGAATGAAAGATTTTCAGCCTCAAGATGGACCACATTTGATTATTATTGATGACCATATGCGAGAAGTGAATAGTGATATTGTTGATATGTTCACAAAAGGATCACATCATCGAAATATTAGTGTGATTTTTATAACACAAAATGTATTTCATCAAAGTAAAGCAAATAGAAATATGAGTTTAAATTGTTCGTATTTGGTGTTGTTTAAAAATCCACGTGACAAGTCACAAATCAAGCATATGAGTTATCAAATCATGCCTGAACATCCACTGTTTCTACAAGAAAGTTATGCAGACGCCACAAGAAATCCACATGGTTATTTACTGATGGATCTTAAACAAGATACACCCGATGAAATGCGATTTCGTACAAATATTTTTCCCGACGATTTGCATCATTATGTTTACGTACCAACAAAACATGTTTAAATTATTGTGCATGTGAAAAGAATGACTTAGTCTGTCACGATGTCTCCTACAGTGAAACACGCTGATCTGCTACGTGCTCTGCACAAAGCTAAACCAAGATTGTGTAAAGCTATTATTGCCAATGCAGACGCTTCATTAATTCATAGTATTTGTGAATGTTGTTATAATGTCTTAAAGGCAATGTTCCACTGACAAGTGCGCAGAAGTTAAGATTAAAGCGTTACAAGAACACGCTCCGCTATCTCGTAGACAATACAAAATCATTGGATAAAAAGAAGAAACATTTAGCCGTACAACAAGGAGGATTCTTACCTGCATTACTTGCACCTATTGTAGGAAGTGTGTTATCCAGTATTTTGTTTAAACAATAAACTTCATGGAACATAGCAAGAAGATGGTTTTAGTGCCACCAGAAATGCTTCAACGAATGCATGCATCATCATCCCGTGTGAGTGAAAATCGAGAATCTAATCTCGATCGTGAAATGCAATCTATATTGAATACATCGTATCCAAGTGATGAAGAAAAATGGAATCAGTACAATAGAATATTACAGAAATATCTTTATGTGATACGTAAACAAGAAGAACCAATACCACTTACAATTACATCAATGAAACCTGATGGTGACGTCCCGGATGTTGACGATAGCACGAAACAAGAAATTTTAGCCGCAATACCACAAATGTATCGTAAGAAAGCCGAACTACTATTCCGTCGTTTAAAACAAGATGACGCAATTACGTGGGATCATAAAGGAACAGTGTACATCAACGATAATAAACTACATGGATCCAATATTGTAGATTTAATGTGCGATGTGACTCGACCGAGGAAACATTCTAATCCTCAAGGCTGGGAATTGTTTTGCAACTACCTTGCATCGTCAAACACACCTCAAGAATTGATTGGTAATCCACGGAGATTAAACTATATTGTCAAGCATAATAGTACAACAGCATCTGAAGGATCTGCACCACCAAAACCGGCACCTGAATTATTTTCTTCCGGAGAAGAAGAAGAAGAAGAAGATGATGATGATGTTTTAGAAGTCCGACCAAAAAGAAAACGTATCATTCCACAATGGTCAACGTACAAACCATGAACAAAAAGTTGAAATCCATTTATTACAATCCAGCACACCCTGCATCATTTTCTACTGCAAAGAAATTATGGCAAGCCACAGGAAAATCTATACCTCTAGCCAAAATAAAACTTTGGTTAAACAAACAACCTACCTACACGTTACATCGTCCTGTACGTCGTCGTTTCCGTAGAGATTTTTATCTTGTCAACAATATTGATGATCAATGGGAATGTGATTTAAATGATTTACAATCCCTTCAAAACTATAATGACAATTACCGCTATATTCTTACAGTGATTGATGTGTTTAGTCGGTACGGGTGGGCTGTACCACTAAAATCAAAAAGTGCCGAGGATATAGTGAATGCATTTGAAATGATTTTCCAGGACAGGAAACCAATTGTACTACGTAGTGATCAAGGAACTGAATTTACCAACAAGACAGTACAAAAGTTTCTCAGGAAACACAACGTGCAACATGTTACAACAAAGGATCCAGATATTAAAGCCAGCATCGCAGAAAGATTTAATCAGACATTGAAACATCGTATGTGGAAATAATTTACCAAATATCAAACATACAATTACATCAAAGTATTGCCTTTACTTGTAAAAGCATACAATGAAAGTCGGCATTCCAGTATTAAAATGGCACCTGCAAACGTTTCTCAGGACAATTTACTGGAGGTGTGGCATAACTTGTACGACAAAAAGCTACAATGTTCAAAACAAGATACGGATTTATCTGTTGGTGATACTGTTCGTATAAGTAAAACAAAACGTATCTTTGACAAGGGTTACCTCGAGAACTGGACTTGGGAAATATTCAGAGTAAAAGCCATTGTACCAAGAAACCCACCAGTGTATCGACTAGAGGATTTAAATCATCAACTCATCGATGGTGTTTTCTACAGAGAAGAATTACAACCAGTACCGCTCCCTTCGATGTTCCTCATCGATAAAATATTACGTACAAGAACAAAAGGTCGCATAAAGGAGTATCTCGTCCAGTGGAAAGGATATCCTTCCTCATTCAATTCGTGGATCCCTGCAACTTCATTGAAGAAGAAGAAGAATGGAACCTGATCAAGATTTTTACGTTACACTTCCCAGTAATAGTTCCATGGATTATTTTCCAGAAAATACATTGACTTCATATATTACGAAATTACAACGACGTGTAGAGTTTCGCCAGAAATGGGATGTGGCAATTGTAGAGATTCATTATCCACATTCTTTGCTGAACATTAACAGTGAAAACAATAAAATATATTACAAATCATCAAGTAGTAATGATCAAGAACCGTGGAAGGTTGTAACGATCCCTGTACGCTATTATAACAATATACGGGATCTTATTCATGCAATTAATATACATCATAAAGAAACCAATTTATTTATATCCCATGATGCAACTAATAATATATGCCTCATAAGACATCCCAAAAAGGAAATCCATACTTCTGTACAAATCTCACCAAGTGTTAGTTTAATGCTTGGATTTGAACCAAAAAGTGATTTAAAAGATATGGAAAAGGGACAATATACACCGGATGTACGATTAGGCTTACCATCACAAATGTATGTCTATTGTGACATTATTGAATCTGTCATTGTTGGAGATACAATGGTACCCTTGCTACGAATTGTCAACATGGATCCTGTGAATCATACTTTTGGAAGTCATGCAGTACAAATCTTTAATCCTGCACATTATGTTCCGGTGGAAAAAATGAATTTTGAGCAAATACAAATCGATATAAGGGATAGCACAGGTCATCGTATGCCATTCACCTTTGGAACGGTGTGTACAAAACTACATTTCCGTCGTCGTCGTCATGACTGATCCGTATTTGCAATACTACCAAAAACAAGCGTTGTCCGGTATCGGCAACGTCTATGTAGGAAGTCCCTATCAAGCAGGACATGGCATTGGAAGTTTCCTTGGTGGCTTATTTCGTTCAGTGTTACCACTTGTGAAGCAAGGAGCTAAAACTGTGGGAAAAGAATTATTAAAATCAGGTGCCAATATGATTAATGATGTTGTGATCTCGAATCAACCGCTGGAAGAATCGTTTCATCAACGGATGCAAGAGGCAAAATCAAATTTAGAAGAAAAAGCTAAAAATAAGTTGAAAACTATGCTGGGAAGTGGATATCATAAACGAAAATGGGATGACTGCTCTCAGTTTGAGGTTGACCTTCCAACGATCAACAACACCATCAATCCTACGGAGAGACGTAAATTATCACATAAGAAGAAGAAGAAATCATTGACATCGTCACCAGATATTTTTGATTAATTCAACGATGGCTTTCTTACATCATCAATCCTGTGAATGTGTAAAAAGTGAATTGGACATTTTTTCAACATTACCCACGCAAACCAGTGTTCTGGACAATCGTATTATTGGCTACAAACCAATTAGTTCAATAGCTGAAAATTCACCAATAGAATTTGTAGTGAGTGGTAGCAGTGATGAATACATTGATTTGCCACAAACCTTATTATACATCCAAGCACAAATTGTGAAACCAGATGGTTCCCCCTTCATCAATACGGATAAAGCAATTGCACCTGTCAATGATTTTCTAAATGCTATGTTTAGTGAAGTACAAATCTACTTGAACAATAAACTGATTTCATTTCCGTCACATAATCATCCATATCGTTCGTACCTGTAAAAACTGCTCAATTATAGTGATGGAGCTAAAAATACACATTTACAAACAGCAATGTGGTTTCAAGATACGGCTGGTCATATGAACGCAACCACAAGTGAGAACAAAGGATTTCAACAACGCTATGAACTGACAAAACAAAGTATGAAATTCGATATGATTGGACATCTTCATTGTGACATTTTTAATCAAGATAAATTTTTAATTCATGGAGTGGAATTACGTGTGAAACTTATTCCTGCAAAACCAAACTTTTGTCTCATGGCCGGTGAAAGTGGTGTCAGTGCAAAAATCAATATTCTAGATGCATCGTTGCAGGTGAAAAAAGTCAGCATCAGCCCTAGTGTTAAATTGGCACACAATAAAATTTTACAATCTACACCGGCAAAGTATCCTCTGACAAGGGTTCAAATGAAATCATTTACCATCCCGAAGGATATACAATCCAAAACTATTGATAACCTGTTTATGGGAACATTGCCAAATCGTATTATTGTAGGATTTACATCGAATGAAGCATCCAGTGGAACTATTACCACCAATCCATTTGAATTTCAACATCTAAACATTAATTTCTTTACACTGTACGTGGATGGAAAAGCTGTACCTTCAAAACCATTGCAACCCAACTTTGAAGAAAATCTCTACATTTCATCGTACCACACATTGTTCTCAGGCTCTGGCATACATTTTACCAATACTGGAAATACAATTTCAAGAGCCGACTACAAGAATGGATATACACTGTTTGTATTTGACCTAACTCCCGATTCTTCTGCTGGAGATTGTCACTATTGGAATTTACAACGACATGGCGCCATCCGATTGGAAGTTCATTTCCAAGAGAAATTAGCAGCACCTGCAAACTGTATTGTGTATGGGGAGTTTTCCTCACTCCTAGAGATCGACCACCAGCGCAACATTATCCTGGACTTTTAAATTACAAGGTACGTATACGTTATGTATCATTTCCATTCACGATGTTGAATACATTACAATTAGCTAGTGCTTTACACGGTAGTCCATTGTTCAGAAATCATTTTACCGGGGTATTTGCAAGCGATGAGTTGCCCTCACGGATTTCTCTTCCTCTGGCAATGATTGTAAATACAGATCCATCCACGAAACTAGGAAGCCATTGGATTGCAATTTATATTGATCATCGCGGTGTTGGAGAATATTTTGACAGCTATGGCCTTCCTCCTTATGTACCACAACATGTTGCATTCTTAAAACTTCATTGTATGTACTATAAATATAATAATAGCCAAATGCAAAGTCTTGGTTCATCCGTATGTGGCTATTATGCTTATTTTTATTTGTGCTGTAAAGCCCAAGGAAAATCTCTGCGTGAAATTCAATACTTGTTCACAACAGTACCCACGGTTAATGATCGTAGACTGCTGCAATATACCTTCCAGGTAATTTTATCATATTTATCATTGCAAATGTATTGTTTAATCATCATCTATTTCTATACTAATCATCTTTTTCCTCGTTCTTTTTTACAGAATTCACAATACGAAGCTTTGCAAACGGGTGCTATGCTGCAAAACATGGAAACAAATCATTACAATCAAGAAGAGGAGGCGGTCTAATGAAGAAACCCAGCTCAATATACAAACATTGTCAATAAGAAAGAAAAAGAAGAAACCAGAAAAATGAATAAAATACAATTTATACTTATTTATGTGTTTTTATTGTCCATTCCATATACAACGTTATCAGATTCTCCTAAAGAAGTGTGCGATATAAGACGAGAACCCTGGACAAAGTTTCCACCTAATTTCTAGAGAACATTGACCAGGGACCTCGTCGCGCATCAAAATCGAATCATTGATCACGTGACCGTACTACACCCGAAGGGTCCTACCAAATTGAAAGGAGATACCGTCCATACCTTATCAAAGAGGATACATTGAGTCAGTAACCGAACACGTGGTTGTACTTAAAAATTTAAAAATAGGACCACCGAAACATATTGAGGTCCTGTACTATGCTTAAATTGTACAATTTCAGTGGACCCCCATTGCCAAAATTTAAGAAGGGTGCAACAATATACCCATGTCTTATGATAGGATATGGACCCCTTGTAATCATAGGATCTCATGAAAGGGGATAAAATGGACCAAAAAAACAAACACGTGGTACAACGTTTATATTTTGGCAATTTTTGTACCCCTAAAAGGGAACGATGTAGACCATCCAAATTTATCATGATACATATTGAGGACCTGTACTCTAATACCAAATGTTTAAATTGGGCAATTTCCAAAATTTAAGGGGTGGGCCAAGATACCCCTCCCGGGGTGCACCAATGTACCTATGTCTTATGATAGATAATGGACCCCTATACATGACCATATAACCATATAAGGTAATAGAACCTCATCAAAGGGGGATAAAATGTACCAAATACCAAACACGTGGTTGTACTAAAATTTTGGCAATTTTGTACCCCTAAAAGGGAATGAGGTGGACCACCCAAATTTATAGTGATCTATATTAGTGTCCTATACTATAATACCAAATGTTTAAATTGGGCAATTTCCAAAATTAAAGGGGTGGGCCAAGGTACCCCTCCCAAAAATTTAAAGGGGTGCACAAATGTACCTATGTCTTATGATAGGTAATAGACCCCTATACATGACCATATAATCATATAAGGTAATAGGACCTCATCCAAGGAGATAAATTAGGTCGAAAACCAAACACGTGGTACAACGTATTGCTTACGTTTATAGTTTTGGCAATTTTGTACCCCTAGAAGGGAATGAGGTGGACCACCCAAATTTATCATAATACATATTAGGGTCCTGTCCTATAATACCCAATGTTTAAATTGGTCAATTTCCAAAATTGAAGGGGTGGGCCAAGGTACCCCTCCCAAAAATTTCAAGGGGTGCATTAATATACCCATGTCTTATGAAAGGTAATGGACCCCTGTATACGCCCATATAACTATATAGGGTAAAAACACCTCATCCAAGGGGATAAATTACGTCAAAAACCCCCGAAATTTGAATTTTTGGCAATTTTTTACCCATGAAAGGGAACGACATAGACACCCAATACTTATAGAGGTACATACTATGGTCCTAGGCTACCATACCAAATTTTTAGATTTGGCAATTTCCGAAATTTAAGGGGGGTGGTCCTATGTACCCCTGCCAAAATTTAGGGGGTGGGCCATGGTACCCCTGCCAAAATGTAGAGGGGGTGGTCCTAGGTACCCCTAGGTCATTGACCCCGGACCAAGGTCATTGACCTTTGACAAATGACGTCACAAAAATTTTGCTGACTCGGCTGCATATACGTCGGGGACTACTACTATTATTATTATATTTGCAATATGCTACCTTATTGAAGCATGGGTCTTCGGGTCTTGACAGCGCGTGAACTTAAGAATTACAGTTTGTAAGAAATGTACTAACAATTATATTCATGAGAAAACAAAAATTGTGTATAGAAGACAATTCGTTTGAGTTTGCGTTTTTATGGGTATAAATGATTCCAAAAATTCGAAAAGAAATTACTATTAAACTCAGACACTATTACAAAATAGTATAGTATTAAAATTGGATCGCTGTACATTAAGTTAGGTAATGAGAGTAACCAAGTGGATGTTTAATTGCAGTTGTTTCAATTATTTTAATGTGTTAACGTGGTTTAAAGTGTATTGCTTCAAAAACAAATATCTCATGTATTAAAATATTCTTTACTTGCTGCAAATATTAAAAAATTAATAAATACATAGCAGACAAATCTATTGAGCACTATGTTGGAAACTGGCTCTTTTTTTTTTATTACGATTCTATCCGGTGGAGATGGGCATTTTTCAAATGGAGCTCATGTGGGCTCAGGAAGCTATCCTTAGGGGGTTGTGCTAACTAATTTCAATAAGACTTACGCCATCTCATGCTTGCATTCCTTTGAACTCCGGCTCACAATCTTCAATGAGGCTCATGCAAGCTCGTTTTCACATTTACTTCATTAGGAACGCGCTAGCTCGGTCTCAGGTTCGAAACCGAGCTAGCGCGTTCCTAATGCTATTGAGGTTATAGTGCTTGGTGCTCACACGTGAGCTCGCTCAATTATTGAAGTCAAGGCCGATTGAGTCTGAGACCCGGACTCGTAGTGACCTTCCTCACAAAGATTTCTGAACATATTTTTCTATATCACATTAGACGTAAAAAAAAAAATTCTAACGATGTATATAACATGTCCTTCTTTCTATTAAAAACAAAAATAATATTAAATCCCTCAGTTCTCACAATAGAAATACATCAGTATGAGATAATAGCTAAACAAGATACTCTACAATATTTTACGAAATAAGCATTTTTAATGAAGTATATCGGGTGTATTAAAGTTGTTAGACTAAACATTGACTTTTAAAACAATATACATACACACATTTGCCTTGATTCGCCGCAAGGAGCAAACGAAGAAGATTGAAAATTACGGAAATTGTCCTTAAGCAATTGATTGATTTTATGAAAAACAGAACTTAATTAATATGGAGAAAAGAAAGAAACAAAAGAAAATAAAGAAATACAATCACGTACGCTATTAAAATTTTAAATTTAGATTATTACAGTTGGAAGCATGTTAGTTTCTTAGTTTTTCTTTTGGAAGAAACATTGTAGGGTGTATTGATCATTTGACGCACTGAGAAGCAAAAACTTATAGCATACGTAAAAACGTAGGTTACATGCATAAATTGTGCGATTTTTGGATTTAACGTACAATCCTATGTAACATCCTGAAGTAAACGTATAACTGAAAACGTATGTTTTATAATACGTTCCGTATAGGTGTTCCAAATAAACGTACTTTCCGTATGAAAGAAAGAACTGTATATAGGCGGTCAGGATCTCAGATACAGATGGACGTAATATAACATATATCTGATGTATGCAACATACGTACACATGCGTAACATACGGAAGACTTAGATGCCAGACATCTTGCACCGGCATAATGTAAAATCTAAGCGGGAAAAGAGCAGTATATATGAATAACATATGCTCCGTACAGATTTCAATAGTTAACGTAAGGACTCCGTATATTTGTACAATATTCCGCTGTCCGGATAACGGATATATCTCAATATGTTTATATCATTTGGATTCGTGATAAATATACAAATCAAGTAAGCATGGGAAACTAAAGGTAACATATTCTGTAAGATTTGATGAATTTAAATTGGGAATTGGGTTGGGTGATATAGTTTTTGTGACTGGCATGAAGTCTTGATATACACGTAAGCACTTGTCTTCTCCCTCCCTCTGTCAAATAATAAAACAAAAAATTGCAGTTAAGAACTTTTGATAAATTCAATAGAGATAAATTTTCTACTCATCACTATCTGAGAAAAATAAATAGTGAGATCGGTAATCTTGACATAGCTTATGACACAAAATTAAACCAATTCAAATGATGTGATGTTAGTATTTTATAAATCATGTAGATGTGTTTTATAAACGGCTAATATAATTCATAAACATTTTCTAACGCGATTAGCAAGATATACTAGAGAGAGATGCAACACATTATATGATTTTACACGATTCGACAATTTATATTGAGAATTTTTAGATCTAATTGGTGAAATAAGTGATGTTTGTGATAACCTAATGCGTATTTAACAATAACTGTGTTGACAGATAGAAAGAGTAGCAGGGATGAAATCGAGAGTTCTGTTAATTCATTAATTCACAATCATTCTACGAGTAAATGGCTGCAAATAATTAAGTGCGGTATATTCTATTTATTGAGGGAGTGAATATATTAAAGAATAAAATTACTTTCTACTTGAAAAGCAAGACTACACAAAGCCATTGTAATCATCATCTGTATTCTGCCATTATTGATACAGTTCCTTCTTAGTCAATGTCCGAATAAGTTTCTCTTCTTCCTCCTAATAACATGTAAAATTGTCTTTTTGTTCCCCAACATTTCCAACATCCTCTATTCGTTTACCGCTCGACCCAGCCAGTTCTCTCCATTCTTCTCCACATCCATATTTCGAAAGCTTCTAGTCGTTTATCATAATTTTTGCGTAATGTCCATGTTTCTGACCCATACAGTACAACACTACACAAAGAACTTTATGAATCGTTTTGTCAACTCTTTGTTTAAGGTCCCACAAAACGGAATTTTTTTCCTCCTAAAGGCTTCTTTTGCCATGGCTATCCTTGCTTTTATTTCACGTTTACACTTCATATAATCACTAATAATACTACCCAGGTATCGGAAACCAATCACCTGTTCTACTTTCTCCCATATTACTTCTATACTTGACATCGACCCCTTCGTTCCAATCACCATAGTTTTTTGTCTCTCTAGCATTTATTTTCATCCTATGTTCTTCACAGCCCTTTTAAAGTTTTCTAACATCTTATTGATTTTCTCTTCAGATTCTGCAATAAGCGCCATATCATCTGCAAACCATATACACTTAATTATTCTACCTCCTCCTCGATTTCGGTAGCTCTTTATCATTATCTCTTTTAGATGGATATTAAATATAGTTGGCGAGAGACAGCATTCCCATCGAACTTCCCTTTCAATTGCACTCTCCTCTGTCCTTTCCTCTCCTATTCTAACAGTTACTTGTTGGTTTATATATAAATTTCTTGTCAATGTATTAATAATATTAAAATATTGTTCAACGAAAATATTTCATATTGTCAAAAAATAAATAACATACGAGTGACTTAATAGAACAAACCCTAAAATGACACCCTGATCGTGCCATGTGACCTTGAAAGACTTAATCAAATTTCGTGGAATTATTCTGGGGGTATTAATATTTTAACTTTATCATTATATACAAACTACTTGGGGCTTCAACTTTCGCCTATTCAAGATTCGCGTAATACCTCCTAGCTATGCAAACGTCAATCAAAACGATGTCACAGAGTTAATTTTCTTCTTAGGCGAAAGTTAAACTTTTTTAAAAACTTGGTTTAGCTCGCATACGTTGGCAGTCCTGCACCCCATTATTAGTTAACATTTCCTCTTGAAACTATTTTTGCGCTCTTATTAAATAGTCCACCATTTAGGGGAAAATTTTGACAAACCCAGCAAAAATTAGTAGCTTAAAGAAATGTTTAGGATAGTTTCCTTTTATCAAATATAGTATATCATAAAAGTCCCCGAACATCCCTCTTGAGTTTCATCCAATATGGCTGTCATATCCAATTTAGCCGCCACCGTCTATAGAACAATCATCTTTTCCTTGATCAAGCCTTACCTTAGGTTCAATTCTGCGGTATTGGAACGAAATATTTTGTAAGTAATATTAACTTTGATACATAATTCATCTGTGTATACAAATGATAGAGTAGGGTTGTATCGCTTAACCTTGTACATGTTTTTATAAGCGTAGTTTTCTGTTTATAGGCTACATACATATAATATTTACATAAGTAAAACAATTAAAACAAAATATGTCAACATGCCGTAATTACGATTGATATGTACAAAACACAGTATATACATTTCAGAATAATGGGACATTATACGAAAGTTCAGGGGCGGATCCAGGGGGTGATCGGGGCGATCGCCCGCCCAGCAGAGGAATTTTTCTTATTTTATATATAAGTAAAACTCACCCCAGAGTTTTGAGCTCTTAAAAGTTGCTCTAAGTAGCAGTATTAGAACCCACCGCCCCCCCCCCAGAAGTCCGTCCTGGATCCGCCCCTGCGGAAGTTTCTGTAAACTTATTTACTAGCAAAATAATCCGTAGGTAAAACGTTATTTAAGTAAAATTCAATTTTTTATATAAAGGATAGAAATAACTTATAAGACATAAAAGACACAAAAATTAACCCAACCCTGGCACATACATTGCGGGGATATAAATGATATGGTTGGGTTAGATTAAACCCACTGTTGCTTCAGGTGAAAATTATCTGTGAAGCAACGAGTTTTAAGGAGAGCGTTTATTTTAGTAATCTAGGTTTCATATAACAAACTCTTGTTTCTTTCAGAACAGGAAAGGTATTTTATACATATTACACTCAAAAGCTAAACAGAAAAAGAAAGAAGGAATTTCGAAAGATTCATAAAAGTAATGTACGCATAGTTCATTCCTAAAGGGTAGTTCAAACTAAGATAATGCTAACATGTTACCTTCATCCTGTTGTTTTTTTGATTCCCAAAATATGATTCCCTATAATTAATGCACATGTCTGAATAAAACAATCTAGAATATGAACAGTTGAACTAAGCACATAAGAGTTTTACATTTGCAATTGCAATGCACCAACTTCAGAAAAGAATTTGAGGCTGGTATGTCAGTACAAGTAATTCAGTAGCATTCTTCATTCTCTCCTCCAATCTCCAATCAATTGCGGAAATATCTTGCTCAAGCCAAGTTTGCTCCTGATGATACACCTTCAAAACAAGGTCGTCTGCTCGCACTTGCCCTTATAGTTAAAACTGAGGGATGAGTGACTGATGTGAAATAAAGTCTTCTGTATGTAAAATATCGACAGAAAGCCAGTGCGTCACAATCATGCGATACATAAAAGTGTAATTGGAAATGCTATCTCACTGTTACTAGTTCTTGAGGATTCGCAGTAGACTTGTTGAATAAACTCACAAACTGTTGCAATTGATTGCCTATCTCTCGAGTAGTTTCTAAGTTTTCTTTCTTTTCTGGAACAGAGACAAAGTCGTGTCACTTCCTGAAAATGCATGTAAAACAATATAGCATCATCCATGTGTCCTCCTGTATTTTCATGTATTTAAACATTGCCTTCTTTATGCAAGAGTTTTTAAAATAATCAGAAAAATACGCTTGAAAGAAACAGATACAAGATTAAATGACTCAAGTCTACTCTATCATTTGTAATTTTATATATACCTAACCTACAGGGATGTATCATCTATCAAACAAAGAAAATTTGATGTACAAAATATTTTGTTATAAGTTTCATGAGCGTATAATTGAACCTAAGGTAAGAAATCAAGGTAAATGTGATTGTTCTATAGATGGTGGCGACCAAATTAGATACAGAGAGTCATATTGGGTGAAGCTTAAGGCAGATATCTGGGCATTTTAGGATATGTCTGTACTTGATGGAAAGAAGCTGTCCTGCAAGTTTCAATAAGTTAGGTCTACTATTTTCTTCTGGGTTCAGACCCGTACATACTGCATTAACAAGTTTCCACTTGTTAAAAATTGCAGTTAAAAATTAACATTTATAATGTCGGTGCTCGATGTCAAGCGTATACTATCTATTCATATAATGTAACAGTGCTTATACTGATTCTTGGTGCTTTGTTTAATTTTATTTTATGATTTATGCAAAGTCTCGTAGAATTTGTTCTTCATTTTATATTTTCCGTAATACATTTTGTAACTTCATGTAACATTTTCATATCTCGATGTCAAACATGTATCACCTTATGCAGAGTCGTTTTGACGTATGATTAGCGCCATACTAAAGGCCTGACTACTGCAGAAAACATATGTTAGTCGAACTCTTTAGTGTCACGCGTCAGAACGACTGCATATGGCCCGTAATATCTAGTCATATACTATAATTCTGCTTATACAGTTTTAATATGTACTTTTCATATATATATATATATTTAAATTTAAAAACTACAAATTTTTGTGTCATGTCTTGTCAGTGCTACCAACACAATTTCGCATTAGGCAAATCTTCAAAGGCGAATCTTGAATCCAAGATTCGCCTACACTTTCTCTTGAGTTAACATCTGTAAATTTCATTGCCTGCGATTATTAGGCGAATCTTGAATAGGCAAAAGTTGAAGTCACCATTACTGTATCCTCGTTACCCGTCTACAATGTCTTATATTTTCAAATTATATTTGAAGGTCTCATCTCCAAATTGCCCTGAAGATTTTACTTCCTTCTAAAGAAAATACAAACAAGGACGCGATTTTTAAACAAATGATATAGCTCTTAAGAATGATCGAGAAATTCTCATTTTTAGTATCTCGAGAACCAGATTTACGAAACGTGTAACGTTATATCGGTGATCTTTAATATTCGAAACATAAAGAACTCTAACTTAATAATGAAATAGCATAATGTTTTAGTTATAGATCATCAAAATGACTCAATTTAAAATTACTCATCCCATTTCAATGGACATGGAATATTAGAAGTCTTTATAGGGCAGGCGCGTTAAAATCTGTTACGAGTGAGTTAGAGAAATACAGGATGGACCTAGTAGGAGTTCAGGAAGTTAGAGGGGAAGGAAATGGATCTGAGAATTCCGGAAATTTTACGTTCTTTTACGGGGAAGGAAATAAAAATCACCAGTTAGGAACAGGGTTTTTCGTTCACAAACGAATATTACCAGCAATTAAACGGGTGAATTTGTTACTGACAGACTTTCTTTTATTACTCTCAAGGGAAGGTGGTGTGATATTATTGTTTTAAATGTATATGCTCCAACTGAAGATAAGGGTGACGATATAAAAGATAGTTTTTACGAAGAAGTGGAACGGATATTTGACCAACTCCCGCGATACCATATGAAGATTCTATTAGGGGATTTCAATGCGAAGGTAGGACGAGAGGATATTTTCAAACCGATTATAGGGAACGAAAGTTTGCATAAGGAAAGTAATGACAACGGTGTTAGACTCGTGAACTTTGCAACATCCAAAAACCTAATCGTGAAGAGTACAAAATTCTCACATCGCGACGTTCATAAATACACTTGGACATCACCAGACGGAAAAACACATAATCAAATTGATCACATTTTAGTAGATAGAAGAAGGCAATCTAGCATAATTGACGTCCGGTCGTTTAGAGGGGCTGATTGTGACACTGATCACTACCTGGTAGTAGCGATAATACGGGAGATATTATCGTTGAATAAAGGTAATATTCAATGTCCGAAAACGGAGAGATTTAATTTAAAGAAATTAGAAGAGAGCCATGTAAGAAAGGAATACCATATTGAAGTTTCGAATAGATTCTCGGTTTTAGAAGACTCGGAATGCACTAGTGTTGAGGATATTTGGATTGAAATTAGAGATAGCATTAAAAGTTCAGCAATACAAAAATTGGGACACGCGGAAATACGTAGGAACAAACCATGCTTCGAACAAGAATGCATTAAACTAGCAGAAAAGAGAAAACTGGCAAAATTACGGTGGCTACAAAATCCGAATGAAATAACTACACAAAATTTCGCAGATATCAGGCGCGAAACTTCCAAAACTTTTAGAACAAAGAAACGCGATTTTTTGAAAGCTAAAATTAAGGAACTTGAAGATAATAGTAAAAATAAAAATATTCGGGACATGTATAAGGGGATAAGTGAATTTAAGAAAGGCTATCAACCTCGTGCCTATATATTAAAGAAAGCTGACGGAACAGTTCTCACTGATACGGATAGCCTCTTAAATAGATGAAAAGATTTCTTTGACGATTTGCTGAACACACAGCCAAAAACTAATGCGCGTGGAGAAAAGGAGATACACACCGCAGAACCGTATATTCCAGAACCCAATCGAATAGAAGCCGCTATAAAGAAATTAAAGAAACAGAAAGCTCCGGGCGTGGATTAAATTCCGGCCGAGTTAATTTTAGCTAGAGGCGAAAAATTGTGAAACAAGATACACAAACTCATTCTCCTTATCTGGAACAAGGAAGAATTGCCACAAGAGTGGAAAGAATCAATCATTGTTCCAATTCACAAGAAAGGCGACAAAACTGACTGTAATAATTATCGAGGCATCTCTCTTCTGTCAACATCCTATAAAATCCTTTCAAATATTCTATTAGCAAGACTGACCCCATACGCAGATGAAATTATTGGAGATTATCAGTGCGGATTTAGACGAAATCGATCAACTATCGACCAAATATTTACCATTCGCCAAATACTCGAAAAGAAGTGGGAATACAATATCCCGGTACATCAACTATTTATTGATTTTAAAAAGGCTTACGACTCGGTTAGGAGAGAAACATTATACAACGTTCTTACAGAACTTGGAATACCGAGAAAGCTAATTGGATTAATTAAGATTTGCTTAAGTGAATCCCAAAGTAAAGTCCGGGTAGGAAAATTTTTGTCTACGAGCTTTCACGTCCAAAATGGCCTGAAACAAGGAGATGCGTTGTCGCCATTATTATTTAACTTTGTTCTGGAATACGCTATAAGGAAAATCAAAGATAGCAACCAGGGCCTACAGTTGAACGGTATTCACCAGGTGATGGCATATGCTGATGATGTAAATTTAATAGGTGATGATAGGAGAACAGTAGAAATAAATGCAGAGATCTTATTAAATGCTTGCAGGAACATGGGTTTAGAAGTAAATGCAGAGAAAACTAAATACATGGAAGTGCGTCGGGACCGTAATAGGGCAAATTGTGGAGGCGTTAAAATATTAAATAATACTTTTGATAAAGTGGATACTTTCAAATATTTAGGATCAATATTAACAGACGAAAATCATATTCACGAAGAAATTAAATGTCGACTAAAAGCAGGGAATTCGTGTTACTATTCAGTTCAAAATCTCTTGTCGTCGCGAATTCTGTCGAAGAATTTGAAGCTTAAAATATATAAAACGATAATCATGCCTGTTGTTCTGTATGGTTGCGAAACATGGTCACTTACTCTGAGGGAAGAACATAGACTGAAAGTATTTGAGAACAGGATCCTGAGAAGAATATTCGGACCCAAGAGGAACGAGAATGGGGAATGGCGGAAACTTCATAACGAGGAACTACATAGTTTATACGGTTTACCCAACATTGTTAGGGTCGTCAAGTCTAGGAGGCTTAGGTGGGCAGGTCATGTAGCTAGAATGGAAGAAAGTAGAAGCGCTTTCAAAGTCTTGACTGGAAGACCCATAGGAAAACGACCATTAGGAAGACCTAGGCGCAGATGGGAGGATAATATCAAGATGGATCTCGCAGAGATAGGAATACAAAGTAGAAACTGGATGCAATTAGCTAAGGATAGAAGTCAGTGGAGAGCTTTTGTGAATGCGGCATTGAACCTCCGGGTTCCATAGGCTATAGAGTTAGTTAGTTAGTTAGTCATTTCAATGGACTGTAGTATTAAGCTTTTACGACAAAAAGGGATAACATAGGATATCAATATAAAAGAAAATCAAAGAAGTTAATACCACGATGCTTAATACCACTACTTATGCTTAGCTCTGCCATCGTATTCAAAGAAGAATGGCAAGCCAACATCAGATGCCTTTCTGATTGTTACGATACTCTAAGTACAAGCCGTGATAGCTATGGTTCGTGTGTTTCTCAATTGTACAGAATTCAGTCACTGGAAGTTCGACGTACGCATAGATGAAGTATTGATAGTTTGACGGCAAAGGACGCAAAAATACAAAGCATTTTCGCATATCTTAGAATAAATTGATAGAACAGAGGGAAATGCTTTCAACATACTCAATGTAAATAATACTAATAAACAGTGTACTAGTTTAATACCGGAGACTGCCCAGTTTAATACCTAATGTATTTTGCAGTGACGATTGAGTACTGGAATACAGATTAATGCAGGAGTTTCTAATCCATTTTGCTGCAAGTGTCCAGGTTAGAAAGATTAGAAAAGCTGTATTCATTTCAAACGTTTGTAAAAAGCATCAAATCATCATCTAGTATATATTGTAGAAGTATTGTGAGTATTTTTTTAAATCTAATTTCAAAGAAGCAAACAATTAAAGAATAAAGTTTTTAATTATTTTATCAACACTTCAAGAGCGGAATATAAGACATAGTTTTAAAATATTGTACTTTTTAAACGTGAGGTTGGACACGAAATATATTAAAACTTTCTCCGTATTTTATATGTTTTTAATATTCCTCTGAATTAAAATTTGAAAAATAATATTAATCTTACTATATATACTACGTACGGAATATTTTTAAATGACCAGGTAGAATGCACGCAGTTATTATTCTGAAATAAGCGGACAAAATGTTTACCAAATTCATGTATTTGCCGTTATGGCATAGCAATCTAAAGTATTTGGGCTTGAATCTTGTGGCTGGCCATCCTTACTGAGTTCTTCTTAGTTCTACCAGGCAAATACTGAGGTACCCATTTTCTTCCCACTTCCAATCTAAGGTATGTTAATATCAGGTTGTCTAAAAGCTATTGAGCGTTTGGAGGTCAACATTGAGGATGCATTTATTGTGATTTGAAATAACATTATGAAACCACATACACACCATTTTGGTCGATAACCTAATATTTTTCTAATAACAAATATGGTCAAAAAAAATGACAGGTAGTTTTCACATGATTCTTTTGAAAACAAATTAAGACTATTCAGGAAGCGTTTCAGAAAACGAAACAAAGTACCATCTGACGGTAACAGGTTCGGGCTATACAGTAGGTGCAATAAAAACTCTACCGAACTTTACTTAACTTAATTACAGGTCGTTAAAGATGCATGCGGTCCGGCGTTGTTAGTATGGTATACGATACCATTTCTGTTAACCGATTCTGGCCATTTCTTTTAATTTGCTAGGTGCACTGGCGATAAATTATAGTTAGTACTTGTCCAAGTCTATCGTTCTGCCTCGCAGCAGCAGCTCATATACAATGGTCTTTCAATCCCTCCAAGCGTCAATGTGGGCTTTGCAACATACTGTGGAACTTCTATTCGCTTCGACCACGATCTTTTTCGGATATTGTTATCATAGATTATCAACTTTCATAATTCGTACGCAGTTGCTTCAGAAATGGCTTAAGTTCGTTACGTTTCAGTGTAAATTTGCAGATACAAATACTGTGAAGTAAAATTGTTGAGACAGATCATGTGATACCTTAATTTCGGGATTCTTATTGAATTGAATTGACTTTCAGTTTAGCGTCCCTTTCAGCAGCGAGGCTATATGAGACGTGGACCTACTGATTAACGTGGAATCCGAACCACATGAGCTCCCGCCGGGAATCGAACCCGGGTCTCCCGCGCCAAAGTCGGGATTCTTATTGTAGTTATCTTTCTCCACATTGCTTAACACTGTTTGGTGATGGATGTTTGGGTCCTTGGTGATGACATGATTACTTGCATGCCAATCTTGCTCAATTTTTGACAGAATATCATTCACTTTTTCTGTGATTTTGTTTACTGCAAGCAACAGTAAATTGGACTTGGACATTGGAAATTTCCAGAACGAAAGCGAGCGAACCATCTTCTGGCTGTTATTTTAGATTATATATCCTTGTCATAAACAACACAAATTTGTCCACGAGCATGCATAGAATTTGCGCTTTTATGAAAGTAAAATTATAAAATATAGCACAGTTTTGCGGAAAATTTACTCATCTTCACAGCGCAATACCTTACGTCTGCTAAATTGTTACCTTAAATGCTTTGTGAAATAAATAAGACCATTTAAAATATATACGAAAATGTTCTTCATGACTCACATTTTTTCAATTTGTTGTTTGCTTTTTCTCAATATTGAACATTAAATAATCTTAAGAGATAATACAGCAACTACCGTGCCTTTCCATATGAACACAAAGAATGCACTACATACGATTATTTTAAATGATACATACAATTTTTTCATTATATTCTACTCACTTTTTGAATAATATATGCTAATAATTTCTTGGATCGTTTACACACGATCCTTGATAATTATTGCCACTTTGATCACTAGCATTGTGTCACTTCAATTCTGTACAATACACTCAACTTCAATTACGAGGTATTAGATATTAGGTATTAGATATAATGCCAAACTTCAATCTAAATTCGAAAAATCAACATTTTTTTTCACACTGGAGAACAAAATAATATAGTTTGTCATCAGACTCATTATTTGCACGTATATTCCAGTCAACGGCTAATTTCATTTGCTTTCACAACCAAATGAAGCAGAGCAAACAAAGTTACCAATATGATTCCTGGAATAGTATCCACTATTCGCAAATAGCTACTGTACGTGAATACGAGAAAGTCTTCTATTATGATTCGAAAAGCCAACAAACACAATTCTAGTGGTTTTAAAAGACATGAAAGTTTGTTGAAGATGGTTTTGTGTGTTACACACCGTGCTACTTGATTATTGTTTAGAGAGTCTCAGAGCGGTTGCCGTAGCAACCATACTGTGTGACGTCATGACTTAAAGGGATCATTTGTAAACTTCACAGAAGCGTGCCTAACCGGAACGAAAAGATAGGAAGCTCTCAGATAGATTCGAAATTCACAACAGCTTTCTTTGGAGGGAAAAAGCGACGTTGCTTTATCTTCTTCATTGCTCAATTTCGTTTTAGAATTCGCGACGCAAAAAATAGATCAAAAAAGAGAGAAGTATTCCATGTCGAATGTTTAAATCAACTGCACGATCTACTAGTGTATTCAGACGATTGTTACCCAGCCAGGCTTCGCAAACTTATTGAAAATGCACAACGAAATCATTTCTTCGAAAATATATTATTCTATCTGGAAATATTTAAATTCTATCTGGAAGAAAATAACTCCCAAATACTGATGCCGTCCTATTCGATCTTCAAAACAAACAATACGCTTTGCTATCGTACTCTTGATTGATTTATTCTTATACCGTGATGCATTCATACTCAGGCGCAGAAATACATCGCCTGCTATACGCAACATACGAGTGGTGATTAACAATTTCAATAATATTTTTCAGATTGTTTTCTGGACAAACAGGAGACCCGGGTTCGATTCTCGGTGGAAGAGCACAAGTGGTTCGGATTTCTCGTTAATCTGTAGGTCCCACCTCATATAGCCTAGCTGTTAGAAAGGACGTTAAACTCAAAATCATCATCATTCTGGACAAACACGGTGATAAAATAATAGAATGTTTATTTCTAATCCGACGAATACCTTATTCGAGCTCTAGGTCATATGAACCTACATGTATTGTAGTGGACGTCATCATGTGTGTTGTTTTTTCTTCGAACTCTTTATTCTCCTTGTTTCTATCCTATAATCCAAACCAACTCATTTACATAATAGTCACATCTAATTATCATGAATAGAAATAAATGTTATAAATTTAATTTCTACATTAATCCTCTTATAGATGAAAGAGTTTGGTCCCACAATAAATCAAATCACAAAAAGGTTAGCTGAAAATTAATTCTCGTTAGTTGAGATGAAAATTAATTCTCGTTTTAAAACAGTTTGCTCCAATCTCTAACTTGTTGATAACAGATTTAATGGTATAGGCGAATATATTTGCGAAATACATTTATGTTTTTTTTTAATTATTCGCTTTTAATTTACCCTGAGTATATGGCTTTCTGTAACTGTAAAGAAGTGATCGATTTGTATTTTGCTTTCCCATTCAGGAAAATTGAAGCGTAAAAGGTTTGTATATATATAGTCAAACCTTTACAACCATTCTACGCGGACAGTCTGCAAAAACAAATATTATGTGATTTATCAGTTCCATTTATCAAATGTACCTTGGTGGAATAGATAAAAATGCTCGCTCGCTCACTAACAAATTTAGCAATGGTTTCATGGACTTTTTCTTTGGCAAAAAATTTTGCTCCAGGAAAGTAATACAAACGCACCCGCATGCACATACACATATATATTTTGACATGCTATACCTATGAATTTATAATGATATTATATATAATGTAATACTGTACTCGTTTAAAGTTTGCGTTTCTTCTAATATTACTTAACACATTTACACAAAACGTATTTGTCTTTTCTAAATGTGCGTTGCTAATTCAGTGTTTGATTTGTAATATATTCGTAAATGGAAAATACGATTTTCCATATTTTCAGTTAAACAAATTTCTCTTACCAAGATTATTAGTTGTTTCAATATTGTACCAAGATTATTAGTTGTTTCCAATCCTTTGGCCCACTGTATACTAGTCCAAAATCGTCATTAATTAAATTCCTTAATTGTTTAAATTTAACAGTTATTATTATTTTGAGTTTTCCACTAACCAACTGCATACCACATTAGATCAATTATTTAAAGACTTCGTTATACACATTGTGTTAACTCATTGAGTCGCAAGCGAAAGTACAGGCAACACCACCTATTAGTGATATTCAGTCAAGCGATATTATAGGTAGTGGGGTGACTGTTTATTATGTATAAGGGCGGAAGTTCATGACCTATATGACGTGTAAAACATCCTAAAACATGGAAAAATGACTTAAAATTGTAAAAAATGACCTAAAAATTGTGAAATTGGTGATTACATTTGTAATTATAACTTTAAAAGAGTACAACGAACACATGTAATGATGGGTATCGTATCCGCGATACCAGAAAAAATAAAATAGCTTCTTGAGTTGAAATATGTAAGTTCGATTTTACCAAATAAAATATACATTTAAATAATTTAATCGTTATTAAGACAAATACAGCAAATTATTCAGCGTAAAATGCACTTATTTCCCGCATCTCGGTCTACTATATAGCATACTGTACTTCGTGTCCTGCTCGTTACTACAACAAAGAAATGGTAACTCCGCGTAAATCTTGTAATTATTTAACGTATTAGAATCAACAAATTGTATACGAAAATTTGGAAAGTGAAAATCAGCAAACATTCGGACCAGAGAAGAATTACTAGGCACACTGCCTCTTTCCGCCAAAGCACAGAGCGTCCAAAAAGTAGCAAGTTTAAACGTCAGAAATGATTTTTTTTTAATCTCAAATTAATTTTCGAAATATTTAATGAAAACGAAAACTTCCAAGTTGTTTCCACTTACCTTATATATGGTTGCAATACCCCACCATTGTCTTCACAATATAGGAACAAAGACTAATACCTATACTTCAGATTCTCTTTCGTTTGCTTGTAAATATTTTATCTTATAAGAATATGTGTTTACCTCGGTACAAACTCTCGAGCATATTACCAAAATTAAAAGAACTACAAAAATAATAAAATATTACAGAAACACACCAAAAATGGCGTTTAAAATCACCGAAACTTCGGAAAAATAAGAGAAAAAAAAAGACAATTGAAAAAGATAATATGACTTGAAAGTTGAAAAGTTGGCGAAACATGCGAAACGAAAATGCACTTCAAAATTGCCATTTTCTGTCTGAGAACGAAGTGTAATACTATATGTATTTAATGAGAATTCTGTCTACAATATCAGAAAAAGATGGTATTTCACCAACTTCCGCCTCATAATCACCAGGAATTGGTGTAACACACACAGTAACACAGAAACGCTTCCTCTTATTATTAGAATTTCTAGTATTCATGAAATCGTTTGAAGCCTAGTTTGCAGGCAACCAACTCTACATCAGAGTTGTGTGTGATGCATAAGCGTCAGTAAGCTTTATATGATTTCACGATCAAAGGCAATGATTTTCTTAGACGAAGTTTCTACAACAAAATACACATTTCCTCGTCCTTCGGTCCTTCAATACATAACCTTAATGGAAAATATCTAAAACACAAAAAGCATCACATACTCTCTCTCTCTTAGGAAATTTTCGATGCAACTTCGAATTTCTCTAACTCGAAAGTCGCTCTTTTGACTTCAAAGATAAATTACTTGATCGCATTAAAAGAAAATATCCACTTCGTGAAAATTGTTAAATTCATATGAAGTATATTTTCCAAGCTTGTCTCTAAATGACTTATTTCATAGTCAAGAATTGAGTTGGTCATGCTAAAAAAGGAAATGTTTCATTTGGAATACATTGCACATATCCTCTTTTAACAGTGACCGAGTCAATTAACTAAATTATTTTTCACATTTAAATAAGTAAACTCCATTACTCTTTTAGAAACTAAGCAATAAAACAAATAATAAAATAAAAAGTAAGCGAAAACAATCTTTACTCATGTAATTTGTATACCTGGATGCATCTTTTATACTTTAGTTGATTCTCTGGAATTCAACAGTTACAATGTTTATTCTAAGTGAAACATTGGTGAGGTTTTTCACTCATATTGGTCCAGTAGCTTTTGATTGATTAATTCGTTGAAGTTTACTTCCGTTTCCAGTACTTAAGCTATGTGAGAGAATTTACTGTTTGAACTGAGTGAAGTTAAATAAACACATATTTTCATACGAACCGCTTGGATGCCAAGTGAACTAAACAAGAAAATGAGAGAATGAACTATTGCTTTCATTCAACTCTAAAGATGGGTATTTTTAAAAAATATTTTCGTAAATAGTAAATTATAAAACCATAAACTACCTAGTAATGGTTTCGGTTGCTACGATAACAAAAATATGAATTGTCCATGAGATATTGAAGGTCAAATTTCACTCCTGGAAAATTTCAATTTTGTAGTAAGGCTACTTGGCATCCAAGCTCCTAACTCGTTCCATATACACTCCTAACTCGTTCCGTAAAGAGGCAAAATAGAAAGGCTGTTGCTCCGAACGGGTGTGGTGAGAGACCTATAATTCCAGAAGTTAATGTGAATTTAATTTCCTCACCCGTGGTTGTCAGAATATTACTCATTGTCAATTATTCATTAAAAACGGTGCAGAAGTCGTTTGCTTGAAATTTTCAAGTGGATTTTTGTCAAGTTTTAATCGAAAAATTTAACGAGACAATTTGACTATATTTGATTAATAACCATTGATTATCATTTCATGGTACGAGATGCTGTTTATCTAGTAAAGTGGTGCTCCTGGAGAGAGATTATTATTCTGAAGAAACATTCTTTCTTCCCGTCTTCTCTATTTCCATAAATTTTTGTGCTTCTTCAAATGAATTAAACTTTTCTCATCTTTATGACAGCAAACCGATGTTCATACTTATTCTTCTGGTTGATTATTATATCAATCGAATTGCTTTTATATACTAAATTTAGTCCTGCATTCATCACCGAGAAAGTAACATTTTATTAAGGAGAGAACGGTGGGGAATGAGAACTTCAGTCGATTTTTGCCTACTTGTTTGAAGTTCTCTGTACCACAACTCGGATCGTCCTAATTGGAACGTGCTAAAAATCAACAATAATTGCATTTTTTTAAAAAACAAATACTAAATTGTGAGGTCTGGGATAAAGACATTACTACCTATGAAATGAAATGAAATTTTAGTGTAACGGCCCACAGTCATGATCTTTCGAACAAGCAGGAATGATTAGTGAAAGTGAATGATTGTCTTTTTGTGCTCTCCCACCGGGAATCGAACCTGGTACCACGTGCACTACAAGTACGCGCGCTAACAACTAGCCCAATGGGGATGGCTATTAGTTATTATATAGTATGTGAGGCAATTGAGCACAAAATACGAGTACAAATCAATTTGTAAAGCCCTCAATATGAATATTTTTTTTATAGAATACAGAAATAGGCCATATTATAAACTCACCAAAAATATTTTGAAGTAGAGTTGACCATTTGTTGTCGAAGATCCTTATTGCAGAGAAAATTAATTTCAAGTCTAATTGTCCGGTGGGTTGCTTACCTATAAGTAAAGAAAAATCCATATTAATACAAAAATGGCAATATTAAAAAGGCACAATCACATTTTAAACTACCAGTGTAGAAAATAAACAAATATAGAAACAGATATTTGACAGATTGAGGAGGAAATCTTACTTTTAATTTATTAATGACCGCAATGAATTTGTTATTATAGAAAACAAATATGAAATTGCTGACGTGTATCAAGAGATATATAATGTTACGAAAATTTCTTTGCTTCTTTCAAATGAAATTTAAAAATAAGAGTATACGTCACAAATATTGAATACATATACCAATACACACTATATACAGAGTGGTCCAAAATTAGGTACACAGAGCTACATAAAACATACAGGACTGTGTACCTACTTTTGGGCCAATTTAAATCATTCCAGCAGCTTCCGAGTAAGAAAGTACCACACACAAGGTGAGCCGAGCCTAGCCTGTTCCTAGCTGAGCCTGGACATCAAATAAAACATTTTATTTCCTCGACCATGAGCTATTTACCCACCAAATTTGGTTCAGATCCAACCAGTAGTTACCGAGAAATAAAATGCCACATTCAAGGTAAGCCGAGCCGAGCCAAGCTGAGCCTATCCCTTGCCGAATTTGGCCACCAAACATAGCAATCTACATTCCTTAGACATTAGGCTAGTTGCTCACCGAATTTCGTTCAAATACACTAGTAGATACCATGAAATAAAGTATCACATACAAAAATAGTTACGCTTGTTCCTGGCCGAACCCGGCTACCAAATACTACTTTTTAATTCACTTGGCCATAGGCAACTTATATACCAAATTCGATTCAAATCCGGCCAGTAGTTACCGAGAAATAAAGTATCACACATGCATACATCTAGAGTGAAACTATGAGCTCCCTATGTTTACGCCAGGAGTTAATAAATAAATATACAAGAAAATATAAATTTAAAATTTGAAGAATAACGTCCGATTGCTAAGGTATAATGACGTAGAAAATCAAGATTTCTTAGTATATTGTTTATAGTTAGAAAATACGACATGAACAAACTTATTCAGAAATACTTATTCCATTTTGTTATGCAACAAACGGTATTTCAATTGGCCATCAATGTATTTAAAGACAATTGTTCAATCTGCATATTACGAAATTAATGCTTATAGTATGCTAGCTTCGTTCAACCCGTTATGGTATGATCAGCTAAAGATATCATCTTCACTGAAATTGCAATACATTGCAATCGCAATGTTGGGCGACATGGTAAGGTTCCTTCTCGTACTATATTGACTTGGGTAAAGAAGTTTGAAGAGATTGGTAGTTCGTAGGACGTAAAACATGGAGCTCCAAGAACAGTGCGAACGTCTGAGAACGTGAAGAGATCAACATTAAAGTTTCGTCTAAAACAAGTTACACTTCTGGCACAGACTTAGTTTCGTAATAATTATGAACGGAGGTAACACGATGTTCTGTGCTTCAATGCTCCATTCCGTCTCACTATATAATCTGGCGTGTTTTTCTCTTTCGGTTCCCGCCCTGTCAACTAATGTAAGTTATTAAACCTGTGCAATATTTAAGTTCAAAATGTGCCAGTCAGCTCGGCGCCACCCTGTGCTAGCTGAAATTCTCATTCTTCGAATGGAATGAATGAAGTTATGTCTGAACGGTGAAGGATATAAATTATATATGGCAGGAGGATAATGAAATAACTAATAAAACGTGAATAAGTGAGAGAAAACTAGAGAAACCATATAAATTTCACGATGATGTTCACTACAAACTAATATAATCAGGAATCGACCTACTATTCTCAACATGAGTTGATTGTTCTACCATTACACCATATAGCTCCCTACTTCATGAAGATCTATCATCACTAATAAGTTAACACTTTCGCGTCAAGAGATTCTACACCACATTCGTATCTTGTGTATATTACTGCATCAAAATGTGATCTATTGCAAACAAAATCCTGCGTTGGATTTAAAGAGGTGATACACAGACTGATCAGAGATGATTGACTTGTGATCACTTAAATGACTTTACAGAGTAGTGCACATTCGATTCAAGTCTGGCCATTTAGTGAAAGATCAAAGGAGTACGGTTTCAGGTCAAAACCGAAGTTTCAGGAGCATAAATGTGAAAGACCAAAACTACAATAGTAGATCCTTGAAAGTTCAACTCTCGAGGTCGAGAAGCACTATAATGGTTTAAATTTGAAAACAGAGAAAAACGTGTAAAAAAGAAAATGTTTACATATTAAACATAAACTACTATTTAAAAAAAACTCGAGGTACTGTATAATGTACCTACCCAGTTAGCTTTGTCCTTAGACAAAAATCTAACTTTTTTAATGAGATGAGTGAAAAGCCTTGTATTTTTCTATTTTAGCCAAGAACTCTTAGTAGACCGAATGTAATTATATTTACCATTCCTATGGCATGAATATAAATTACCATGTCATTTCTTTATAACCGAAATGTAGCTCACAGGCTCCTGGAAATAAGATATTTGTGGTGTTTCTCTTTCGTCAATATTCGCATACCACTGTTAGTATAAGAAATCGAAATACATTTTTATAAGAGAAATATTAATCGACGCGTTTAAATGAATAGAGTTATGATGAAATTATAATTACTTAGTTTTTGTATACCCAACATTCCTATTCAAATTTTCAATCTATTCATCTATTTTAACTCGATTTCTCGAAGTTTTCTTATACTTGATTAAACTATAGGATAAGATGATTGATTGATTTCAGTTTAGCGTCCTTTTTAGCACCGAGGCTATATGAGACGTGAACCTATAGTTAAACGTGGGATTCGAACCACATGAACTCCCGCCAGGAATTGAAGCCGGATCTGCCGCGCCCAGTATAAAACAAGACTATTGACAACTCTACCCCTATTCTTCTAGCTTAGTAGCTTCACTCAGCTACGTTGCGGTAAATGGGTTAGAACATAAATGTGGGCAGAATGCGCAGATATATTCAAGACTGTCACAGAACACACCACCATTTTGTACGATTACGCTTGAAATTATGTTTTGCGTATAAAATTGAAGGTTGGTGAAACTACTAGTGGGAGACCCTAGAACACTCTCCTCTCTCCCTGCACACGAACCCCTAGTGATTTTGTTTTCGGAAATAAAATGCGGAAGCAGCTTTTCCAAACCAGGAAGATATAATCCTCGCTGTGAGGCGGTCGATTCAGACGATCAAAAGAAGGCGTCTGTCTTCCAAGGGTGTGGAGGAAGGGACGAACTACAGTATAGTTTGGGATCTGCATTGGGGAAAGTAAGGATTAGTGAGGACGTAAATAAAGTAACTGAGCCATGACACGATTGTTGCTACTACTTGAAATCCAACCGAAGTGCTACTAAGTTTACTTTAAAAAAGTGAAAATGTATTTTGTGGTGGTTAATTCCTTATAGTTAAAACATCTGTTCAAACGCTAAATAGAAACACATCTAACGTAGTCAATTTATGATATTTTTACTTGTGTGTCTTATACTTGGAGGCAAGTTATAAGTGATGAAACGAAAGTTAATTTGTTTATCTTTTATAATGAGTTCTTATTGTTATTTCGTTGATTGGTTGAAGTTCATCGACCCTATTCAGTGCATATATAATACACAACTTTTAAAAAAAATTATATCTATGAAGAGATCTTCGTTCATTTTCAACCAACAGAAACACCAGACTATTATTTTCAACTATCAATTTTCTTCAGGCTATGGAAAAGTGAATGATGCAAATCATTTGTCGTGATGATAGATTTTCTCCTAATGTATACCCAAACGCGAATCCAAGCTTTGAAGGAAGGAGCTATATAACTCATTTGTCTCTAGCCCATTATGAAATCTGAGCAAATGTCAAAACTGTCGCTTTATCCAGTATAAATATGGAGGTCAAGGGAAAAAGCCTTCTCATATTCTTGAACATATTTTTGTTGTTACTTAAAACTGCATGTTCACGAAATTGGTATTGAGAAATCTAGAAAGCTATTCCCTCTTCAACTGAATAGTAATTTCTATGTTTGTTTCTGGCAAACAAGTGCGAAAATGTGGACACCTACCTAATAGGGTAAACCTACCTAAATTCGTGATGTAGCTTATTTCCTGATACGTGATATATTGTTAATTACAGAACAAAGCATAGAGTTGTACCATTTGTCAAGAAATGGCAAGGTTATAGCAAAATGGGCAAAAGCATTTGCGGTGATAACACAACACTGCAACACTGATATCACTTAAAATGTTAATTGACGCATGAAGTATACGTATAAAATGCTTTTCAGACAAACAATCTTCCAAGAAGAAATTATTTTGTGTGTTAATAAATTCACTGTTGTAAATTTTTTGACTACATTGACTATAAAAGTGATTAAGCAGTTAAAGTATGGTGCAATACACATAAAATTGCATCAAATTCTTACGAATTTTGTTTCAAAGTGACTCAACTCAAAACAAGATTTTTTTTAAAAAAAGATACAGCAAGAAACAACAATAAACCGGTTGAAGAAACAAAATAAGGAAGAATATGGATAGTGTTCAAATGTGTGTAGAAAGTATTAGATGAAAAGTTGACTACAAACAGATCAAACACTTCTCTATTTCGCAGTCATATTGAATGACTATGAGAATTATGCTTTACAAAAGCAATGTAAGCATTGAACTACTCACTCATTTCAGCCACTAGCAATAGATCAAATATTGATAGCTTTCTCTATGTGCAGTATTAACTTTATCTGACAAAAAATAGGTCTGTTTCTGGCAGAAAAAACAAGACATGAATTGAATGTGACAGTTCATCTTCCTGATCAGGCCAAATTTTCGACCGGAATAACTACACTGCCATGTAATCCTACAATTTAAAAGAACAAAACAAACGTAGGGGAAGGAAACTTGTGATGAGAGCTTCAGTTTCGTAAAGAATTACAGTCCTTTAACACTATTTGCAATATCTTCACTAGAGCTTCCAGCAATTTGATTCTTTCGAAACACTAATCTTTGCTGTAGCAAATGTACGAAGTGAATAGTTTGCAGTATCACGAATTTAGGTACATGCATTCACGAAATTAGGTATCCTATTACGAAGTTAGGCAGCTTACGATTATTGTACTATATAATACGTTTTTTTGGATGTTTTACATTGTATGGGTTAGTTTTGTTTTACCATAGCAGCTTTGGTTTGTGTATACCTTCCTAATACACAAAATACCTCTTACATGCCTATAAATGCGTTTCTTCATTCATAATCCTTAGCATCACGAAGTTAGGTAGGTTTACCCTATACGAGCTTGGTATCAGAATCCTTGTTGACTGAAGTTCTATTTCACTGGAATTGCTTGAACCCCTTACATAATTGTCGCGAAATAACCTTTTACAATGTGAAGACCGAGTCAAATGTATGCAAATGGTTAGGCAAAATTCTTAGTAAATCCTCACGCCTCCCAAAATGCATTTTCTGTGGAAGGCGCTAAATGAGTTTTGGCAAAATTGCAACCAAATATGAGGGCGGGAGAAGATTTTACCTCACTATGATAGAGATATGCTAGAAATTTTTAAAAAAAATATATATACAATGATCAGTCGGTACCTCACTAATATATATGCTAATTTCTGTCTATACAGGTCCTGTTGAATTAATGTTACAGCCAGAAAAGTAGGCGGCAACAGCATGTTGGACAAAATTGAATATTGAGCTGCGATTAGATTCCTCTACATTTAAGATACATTGGTAGCTGTATATGGTAAGGAATGCCCATCTTATTGAATTGCACCTACTCACACACACTGGTAGATGTTCCATTATAAAATTGGAGATTCGATACGCAAATGAAGAAACTCCTACAATGAAGAAGGTAAACTGTTTCTCTCTATCAGATGTAGTACATATAAATTAATGATCGTTCGTATCAGGCTGTGCATGAAATTCTATTAGATGTTAACCAGATTATGCAATATTTTAAGAACAACATTTGAAGCTGTATATAACGTTTTAATTGAGATCAATTCTATAACTTTTCTCAACAGCCTTTTATCAAGTTATATACTATATTTATAACGTATTCATAACATTTTATAATCTTCCTTTATTCATATATAATTCTAACATCTCATTATATTATTAAAATTATTCATATTTCATCATATTATTTCGTTGAGGGTTGTTTAATAAAGCTAAATTCTCGATCATGTATGTATATAGATATAATTAGTTATCGATCATTTTATGTCTTTAAAACTGCACATCGTAGATAGACAACTACTAATATAACTGCCACAGCACGAACTGAATTTATATATATTTAGCTTTCATCTGGTTATCATTTTTTTATAAGATCACAAACACAAATACAATTGAAGAGCTCAATTCCAAAAGAGCCGAAGTCAAAAAAGTAAGTTTTTCAGGAGACGATTTTGTCTGTGTGTGTTTCCATCATTCTATTTCTGTGAAATGAAAGTAATCTACATAAAAGAAAACTGTAATTATCTACTTTTCGTAAGATAATGGTGAAATTATCTATAGCAAGAGTTTTATAAGTGTTTTTAGGCGCGAGACAGAAAATAACTTCAGTAAATACTGTTGACTAAGGACATTTTGGAAAACAATGCTGTTTTCTTTTCCCTACAATTAATTTGATTTATGGAGTTTTGGCATAGAACTCAGTTCAGTACGGAGATACTAAAATGGAACTTAACAAAACCGGTATCTCAAACGCTAGGAAAAAGAATTTAAATGTGGTCGTACAAATGTACATAATGACTAGAAAATCGATCCTCAAAGATTACAGACCCAATTGTGCTGGCAAAAGTTGAATAACTGGTGGCTAATATAAACGCGTGACTATTAATTGTTTGGCTAGGGAAGTGACAATAGTAGAAGGTCCGTTCACACCAAATTACATCAGATTCTGCATACGAGCAAAGTGGCAAGTACATGAGTACGCCCATTGTTATCACCTTTTTAACAGGTTGACTGCCATGAGCATCATATATGGTGCTCACCTTATTTTTCTGTGAGGCCATGAGCACCATATATGATGCTCATATTTAATATCACAAATTACTAACTTATCTAGGTTCTTGAGCATCATATATGATGCTTATTGTCACAAATTACTGTGAGAGACCATGAGCATCACATGGTGCTCGGCTCCCATTGGTACATTTTCGGGAGAAACAAAATATCGCGACAAAAATGTGATGTGACTATCCATAATCAATTCAAGGTTAATAAGAAATTTATGGCCTCCTGGGACCAGTACCCTCAAATCACCTTGGCCAGCACCATAAGCAATGCACGAATCATTTTGGATCTACACTACACAAATGTTTTTGTAAACAAAATAGTGACTAAGGACGAATGCTGGGTATATCTATTTGACCCTAAAACTTAAAAAACGACTAAATTATGGAAACATACGTCCGCCAGCCTCAAAAGGGCTAAAAGCGCATAATTCATATAGCAAGGTTGCTCGTGGTTTGGGTACATAAAAATGTGGTCTTAACTGATTAGTTACATAAAAAAAGTAGGGGGATTACGAACACAAGAACATATTGCAGGAATCTGCTGCAAAAGTTATGGTGAGCTACGTATCAAAGTAAAGCGACAAGATTTGCTCTCCAAAGATCTGCTGCTGCTATCAGACAATGCACCGACACACCAAACAGCACAAACGATCACTTTTCTGCGCCAATGTAGCCACAAGCCTTTGCTCTATCCGTCATACTCACTGGTTCTATCCAATTACTGATGCTTCCCAAATATGAAGAAACATTTGAGGGGGTAAGCGTTTTGCGGATTATGAGATCATAAGTAAAAACCTTTTTTGACTTCAACTCCGGGGACGATTATGCGAACAGTATTAACGGCCTGATCCATAAATGTGAGAAATGTAGAGAACGTGTCGTGAACCAAACTGCAGATCTCTAGCTCATCTTTATCATGGTGAGAATAACTTTATGGCCTCCCCTCGTAAATAGCTTCTTACACCTTGAAGCAGAATATTTTACCCTTTTCATGCAAATTTCTCAAACCGTTTCACTTACAGTGTAACGTGTAAAAAATATTTGTATAAAATTCTTATATCCTAGGAAAACGTTTTCGGAACTTCGATGAAAAGCAAGAAACCATTTGAGTCATTTCCCCCTCCTATCCCTTTTACCGTTTTAATGATAAGTTTCACAATATGTCATGTTAGATGTAGTTTACAATATATATATATATATATATATATATATATATATATATATATATATATATATATATATATATATATATATATATATATATATATATATATATATATATATAAACTTGTGAGATAGTAATCTTTAAACTTATGGATCAGTTGTATTAAATACAAATGAACAACACTTCCAGTTTTTGTTCTCTCCCATAGAGAAAACAGAATGAAAAGCTTTTATTTTGTTGCGAGACGCTGTTTCATGGTACCATATACACTATTGTTATTTCATTTGTTTATATTTAATTATTTTGCTATTTTATTTATTTATTTTTAAGTTTTATATATCTCTGTTTTTTCAGGTATATAGATTTTTCATCTCTCTTTAATATTATTTAATATTATTTTCTCTTTTTGTATTTCTTTCTTCGTCAGGGACATACATACAATTTGCTATATTATTACATTATTATTTGTAAGTATAATAACATTTGCACATTGATTTTTATCATTATTCAATGCTAATGAAGTTTTTAACGAATATTGGCCTTGTCCCACTTTTTTATATACAGTTTTAACAAGTTCTCTCTGTATTTTGATGTTATTTTACATTGAAATATTATATAATTGTTATTTTCGTCTGCTCACACTAACACATCGGATATTTCTACATCATATAAGGTAATTGAGCTAAGTTCTGTATGCAGTTTTAATCTCAGTAAATTATGTAACGCTTTTAATATCTCGGAGTTTATCTCAGGGTTTTGTATCTTTTATTTGTGATACGTCCCAGTAAAATCTCCGTGCTCCTGTTCTACTACATTCCTTTTAATGCTGCACCAGTTTTCTATTGTGAAGTTAACAGTTGTAATTTTAAAAAAGTATGTGTGTGTGTGTGTGGAAGTTTGAAACTGCTTTAAGTGACTTCAGTTGCCGCCTGGTAGATTGTTAGGTCGATTAAGTTCACTAAAATATGTTATTGTGTGCTTCGACACCAAACAATTTAGAGTGAAATTATTATTTTTTTTAATTGAGAGAATACAATTTTGATATTTGATATGTTCCATGTTACTCTTTTATTCCAGTTTGGAGTGTTAATATTGACTAAAACACTTAATATATCGGTGCATATACATGTCTTTAACACATGATGCAATTTTAAATATAAAAATCTTAAAATTATTTAATTTTCTATTACCATGACTACACATATTGTAGTATAAGACATGATACAAGAAATCGAAATAATAAGTATGACCGAAAGTGTAAATCTAGGTATTAGATACAGGGTTAGCCAAAATGATTCATGGGGATTCAAAGCACTTTTTAATGGCAAGTATACGACGTACAAAGATGGGTGATACATGAAAATATAGATACACTAACCAAGTTGACAATGCTCGCATACACGCTAGATGGCAGGGCTGTGATGGCACTCTACAAGATGGTGGCAATGAGGAGAGCGATTACGAACGTTCAGCGTGAATTAGTACGTAAATACGGGAAAAGTACACTTGGTCGCCAGAGCATTTTGCGTTGGACAGTCGTCTCGTCGCTGAATATCAATATTCACTCAAAGTCAGCATCATCTTCCATAGCTTGCTGCATTTGGGAACAAAATTCCAATCGGCGGGCACAATCATCTGGAGTCAGGTGTTGTAATAGTTGCAAACGGTAGGGTTTGAAAGCCACAAAGCTCTGTCTCATGCGCTCCACAATTTCCTCTGAGACATGCTGTCGATCCGTGCTTTTTCCTGTACACAGACAACCAGTATCACGAAACTGGCAAAAGTATGACCACACACCAAAAATCTAGATAAAAACTATTACCACATATAAGTATTAGTGTAAGTAAATAAGAAATGTATATATCCTACATAAAGGACTTCAAAAGCGTTTTCTGACATAAGGTAAGTGCCAGAAAAAATATTTACTGTATGTGCTGACAAATTATAGTCCCCCTGAAAAGTTGTTAAGGAACTTCGTTACAAAATTTCCTCCATGTGCGTAGATCTGAGATATCAGAAACTACAACTATCTGAAAACACGATCGTTTGATTCTACACAAATATACTTTTATTCACTACCTCACCTAGAGGTATAATTCTTTATAGTGGTGCAGGTTTTCTTCGACTCCCATATCCTCTAATTTGTAAGGTCTATTATGTTGCTCTTATTAATTATGTATCCGTTTATTTACTTTTTCCATGGAAATTTGTATGTTGTATTTATTATAGATCTAGTCATTATCGTTGATTATTGAGGAATTTAATCAATCTTTTCCTTTCTTTCATCTACAACTGTCTTCCTTTGGTTATCTTGAGCAAATGATAATGCAATTTGTTATTATTATTGTATATCATTTATTATTATTAAATGAAATTTATTATCATTATTACAGATAAAGAATATAAATATGTGGTTTGTTATAGTTGAAGTTTTTTATATATATATAAAATGACAGTAGGCATTTGATGACGTCTAAGTAGGTCGAAAACATAATTTGATGCTTTAAGGTCTATATTCATATTTTTCTAATAATTTATATAGTTTTTCACGATTTAACTGCAACACAGGACACTGAAAAATAAGATAATTAATGGTTCCTTGTTTTTCATTCCACCAACAAAGATTTGAGTCTTTATATTTAATTTGATTTAATTTACTTGACGTAAGTGCCGCATTAAAACGAAGTCTGTATAGCAATATCAACATAATTTTAATCTAAGCCAAAATTTCACATCCTTACGATCCTATTGTTGCGCTCGTATATTGGAAGTGGTCTTACGCTTTAATACCAAAGAATCATAGAAACTGATATCATATGGTGATTGAATAACAACAAATTCTGTCTTGGGATTTTTGCGACTTATTTATAATTATTAGACTTGTTGGCAGAGCTTTTAAGCCATTTTATACAGAAAACAATTAATATCGAAAGACGTAGTCGAATTTTGAAAGGTACTTAGGAAAACCTTGAAAAAGCCTAACTTCTTATGGTCGGATGCAGGATTCGAAACCAAGACATACCAGTACTTGGCAAGAATGCTAACTGTTCATTTAAGGCCGCTCGATTGAGGCCACCATTACTGACTTGTATCTATTATCCATCTTTGGAAGTCTACACAGCACAACCGTGGAATAATTGAATGACAGACAACAATCCATTCAACGTTTTATCTTAGTGGCAATTACGTATACTCAAAACAGTCAATTAAATGTATTGGTAACTCTGTTCCTTATTAGGTTCACGCTAGTTGACCTTAACAAGATTCTAATGTTAATACGTACGATATTCCTCACTATGACTCTTAAATGAAAGCGAATTACGAATTCTGCTTTTTGCAACATATAGCTACAGCGATTATTTTTTCCTTACAGCGATTATCTCGGCCCAGTGTTTGTAGGTTTTCTACAGAAAATTTCCCTCGACTGACACAAAATTTTCCCATTTCTTATAAAATTTTACCTAGTGTGTTGAGCGTTCAATTCCTATGACAACAGTTATCTGATACAATTAATTTAGCTATATTGAAAGAAGTGCGAACCACACTTGTTTTATTCATTTGCTTTTTGCTTCTTTTTTATTTCTCCACATTTTTTTTTTCAAAAATACACACAAATACACCCAGTCAACAATGGGACGAAATTATGCTACTTTAAACATACACACAAACTATTGCTTTTCTTTTGGCTTATTTCTCAAGAACAAAGGAAAAAATAATCATTTATATTGGTTAATCAATCAGTGTGAGAATTTCCCTAAATTTTCACGTTTTATCGAAAAAAATTAGCTTTTTGCTCAATTTACCTATGAAATTTCCCTAGATTAGGGAAGTTTCCCTCAAACCACAAACACTGTCTCGGTCGAGTTCATTAACAAAGTCAATCCGTTAACATCTTTCCCTCTTAATGGTGACTTTAACACTGGCTATCTAAACCTCTTTCACTCTTAAATATTCGTTCCGTGAAAAGTTAATATCAAGTAGTGTAAAAAATAGAAGGAGCGATCAACTGAAACCCGTTCAGTGGTCATAATTCATAAAATAAATTTTATCTCGAGCGGAAATTTGTACACTATCTACAGACGTCTATGGTTAGCGTGTAGTAAAACTATTGTTCAGGAGAAGTCACCATGAGCGTTGAGACACTTGTCCCACTGTCACTAACTTACAAATGCCGTCCGTGCAAAATTTGGATCCACTGCGCGCACACTTTATGATACCCCAGATCTTTCACAATTTTCTGAGCAGTACCATAACTCATGTTTAAGCCGTTCGCTATGGATTGAATACTAATGCGTCTATCCGCAGCTATAGCAGCATTCACCTTTTCACGCGTGTCTTCTGTGACAACAACATAGGCTTGACCAGGACGGGGAATAATCAGTGGTTTGTTCACACCCCTTCCGAAACATTCTGGCCCAGTCCATCACTGTTGTTTTATAGATGCATACATCACCATACACGTCTTTCATACGCCGGAACACTTCAGCTGGTTGACAACCTTTGACACTCAGAAACTGGATGACAGCACGCTGGTCCTGTTTGGACGGATCGGGGGATCTTGAACGCCATCTTTCACTCGTTATATACCTGCAAATGGAAACACGTTCAACAACATTCCTACACCCAACACATAGGGACATTAGCCATTACACTCTATTAAACAAACAATATCCTCCTACACACTATACCAATAATACATGGAACGAACGGGTTTCAGTTGATCGCCCCTTATATTGAGTCTTTTGCTCACGAAATGGAGTTAGTGTCCTAAATCTCTTGGTAAACGAGTCTCATCGTGTCAGACCTAACATCATTTGATTAGTTGACAGTTGAAACTAGTTCAGAATTAAGGTATTGCGCAATGAACAAGAGTTAAAGTTTCCGCAAAATTTGTATTTTACAATTTTATTTGTATAAAGGCGACAAATGCTGCACAAACCTGCGAAGAAATTTGTGCTATTTATGGGCAGCAACCCGTTATCAAAAGTAACAGCCAAAACTTGCTTCAGTCGCTTTCGTTCTGGAATTTTTAATATCCAAGATTACGCTCGCTTTGGACCACCAATCACAGAAAAAAAGTGGATGATACTCTGGCCAAAGTCGACCAAAACCGACATGTACGCAGTCGACATCACAAATGACCTAAACATCGATCACTACCTAACAGTGTTAAATCATTTAGAGAAAGCTGACTACCAAAAAGAATCTCGACGTTTGAGTATTACATTAGCTGACTCAAAAACATTTACTCGATCGAATTTCCATTTGCAAATCTCTACTGTAACGTAACGAACTATGAGCAATTTCTGAAACGGTTGATAACTAGTGATAAAAATTGATAATCTACGACAACACTGAGCAAGAAAGATAGTGGTTGAAGTAAAGACAAGCTCTAAAATCTGTGGCAAAATTCATAATTGCGTTCAGAAAGTTTATGCTGTGCGTTTGGTGAAACTGAAAGGCCATCCTACGCCATGATCTAGTACCAACGGACAGAATAATATACTCGGATCTGTACTGTCCACAAGTAGCCGCAGTGCACCCAGCAATGTAAAAGAGACGGTGTGAACTGGTCAACACAAGGGGTGTCGTATTCCACGCTACCAACGTCAGATCGCATTTATATTTAACGACATGTGAGAAATTAAGAGAACTGGCTGGGATGTTTAAATGCATCCACTGTATAGACCGGACCTCGCGCAGTCAGAGTATAATTTGTTTAGTCTCTACAGGATTCCTTGAATGGTATTAAGTTAGTTTCAATAGATGGCTGTGAAAAATCACGTGTCACATTTTCTTTAACCAGAAACCGCAATTCTATACTAACGGGATTATGATTTTTACCAGGAAAATGTTAAGCCATCGAACAAAATGGTCATGTGTGGTTTAATAATGTTATTTCAGATCGCAATAAGTATTCTCAATGTTGTTTTTAGACAACCTAATATATAAATCTCAAAACATTTAAGAGGGCCGCTATTTGGCTCAGTGGTGGCGTTCACCTCTGGTGCACGGAGTCCATGGTTCGATCCCAGCTCGCGGCAAGTGAACATTGTGGTGGACAAACATCGTGTGCGTGGTTTTTCTCGAGGTTGTCCTGTTTCGTTCCACTTTCTTCTTCCTGCAATTCTACTATTTCTTTCATTTCTCATCATCACCGTCTCCTTTAGCCTAGCAGGTATAACCGTGGTACGTATAAATTAAACATTTAATTTTTCAAAACATTTAAGAGTTACAAATTGCAGACACATCTAGGCAAAAATATTTAGGTATGATTAATTCTTATTACAAAAGCAAGTCTATTTTGTTTAAATGTATGCTTCATATTTTCGTATTTATGTCTTCAAAAGAGTTTATTCCAACTTTATGCTCCACATGTGTGCGTTAAATGAAAGGGTGAAATACACGTGTATAGCGAATGGAAGTTTAGATGGGTTTTGTTGGTGTAGATAAATTATTTTTTAAAAAAAAAAAAATCACCACTTTTGTTTTATCTCTAATCTTGGAATAGTATGACAAAAAACCACAAATGTTAAAAACTTCAGCTTTTTTTTCTTTTACAAATGATTGACTTTCCAAATTTAAACACATCGCAGAAAAGCGCGAAGAGGATGTACATACATATATTGGGAAGTTCCGTTGAAATTCATCGGAACTGAACTACATCCACAAGCCGTAACTTTTTTAATTACAGCATCCGATGCCTTTTTCAGACAGTTTATGAAATGCAAATCAATATCCAACAAGTGCAGTAATAGAACGAACGAGGCCATACTCACTTAACAAGTATTTCTCATCATCTCATACAACGTTCACAATGGCCATGAAATGAATAGCTTTGCCTCAGAGTATTGGGTTGCTATTATTACGTCATACTAATTCAATTGCACTGGTATTTAATTTTAAATTCTGATGGTGAGTGGAAAATGGCGAGGAAAACTTGTGTTTTATTTATTTCCTTCTCTATTTCATTATGTGGATCTAGGAAAGAACTATTTCAATAAAAGTAATAATTTAATTTAAGTTACTCTTTTATTGTTTCTCGACATTTAAAAAAAAAATGAATAATTAAGTTCGTGTTATTATCTATGTTTTCTGAACGTGATCTCTAGATCTCCACATGATTAAATTATTATTATCATGTAATTATTTATTAAATGTTAATAATTATTTAAGTGAAATAAAGTTTCTAGTTTTACTTTCAACGATATTTTGCAGAGTAATCGAATGATTCATGAAAGTTAAATGGAATGAAAATGTGAGAGGAAACAGGAGAACCCTGAGAAAATTCACGGACAATGTATTGTCCACTGTAAGTTTACATCTTGGGATCGATCCAGGGACCTTGTGCACCAGTGTTGAGCGCTCTAATACTGAGCCACAATGTCCCATTGTTTAAATACTACAATATTGTTGGCGCTGTAGTGGCTCAGTGGTAGAGCGTTCAGCTCTGGCGTGTGGAGTCCCTGGTTCGATCCAAACGCACGTCAAGTGAACTTTGTGGTGGACAAACACCGTGTGCGTGGGTTTTCTCGGGGTTCAACGGTTTCCTCCAACTACTTCATTCCACGATTTTCATTTATTTCTCATCATCACCGCCTCCTTTACTCCAACCAGCCTATTCGTGGGACGTAAAAGTGAAAGATTTCAATTCATTTTTTTTTACAACATTGTTGACGTATACCGAAAAACAAATGTCCGGAGATAGGACATATACCAAGTCATAGGTCTCATTGAGCCGAATATAATTATATGTATGCATGGATAAAAATTCTCAATGTGGTTTCCGATAAAATCAAGGGAATTTTTTTTCACTGTAAACCTAAGCATTGACGCTGCACGAGAAGCACATCACCTATTAAGGGTCTGAGGTAAAACTCAATCTGAAGTATATGCTTATTAACCTCTTACCGCATCCCGTGCCATATATGGCACATACCCTTTTTTCACTTTAGCTTTTGTGTGATTTATCAAAGGCACCAAATGATATTGACGTGTATGAATAAGAGATTTTGGTGTCATCTGGCATGTTCTTTGAGTTGTAAATGTGTCAAATATGAGGATTTCGACGACTTCCTTATTTCTCGTCGGAATTAAGGGAAAAATCTAAAATTCAAGTTTTAATTCATTTTTCAAGTTCCCATATGAGGATTTCCAATACAACTATGAAAATATCAATTGAATAATATCTAGTATTAAAGTTTAAAAGTTGATGACAGTTTTAGGTTATTGTATCTCATTAAACTTAGTGTGTATTGTTGTATTTTGTTTCCAAGGCTTTAGAAGGTATGTTTTAATATTAACGTCAGTTCAGAGGGTAAAAGTGTGGGGGAACGCGGGGGACGTAGTCTCCCCACCTCCAAAAATTATGTACGGCGTCCTCCCAATTCCTAAAAAATTATAAGGAGCAAAGGTAGACAGGGGAACGGCGTGACGTCATGCCGATATTCACCGTTCCTCTACCTTTTCAGATCCACTTTCACACCTTCAGTTCAGTTTAATATGTGGCATTCTCTTATTGAGTCTCTTATTGTTGGGGACAAATACATTTCTCGATCTTAAGCGACCAAAGGAGGGGCCTCCGTTCAAAGTTTTCTTGGGCCCTAATTACTTTGCTTAGATCTTTGCTCGGATATCTGACAATGAAACAAATACACCTGCCTCAACGGGACATCTAAAAATCTACAGAAATCGGTGCAGCTGGGCACGAATAACATTTACCGCCATAAAAATGAGTTTTTTTTTAACTACATAGGAGGATTTACTCTCCATCACGTCATTTTATTCAACACAACGAGATTTACCCATTAACACATCTTAGGACATGTTTCTCTTTTGTGCGCTTATATTGTATTATTATAGAATTTATTTTCACCTATATATAGCTACTATTTCAACGTGTATTAAGTATTCAATGAGCTTATTAAAAACAATTTAAGTATTTAAAAGAACAAGAATGAAGAAAATAATAATTTCATACCTAAATATTTTAAAATATTGAGTGATTACTACAACCGTCAGTAAATCTATTTTTTTTGCTATGTTATAAATAATTGTTTTTTCTCGTTCTAATTCATCTGATTGCTAATATTGTTACATACGAATTTAATTGCTTTCTATGTGAATCTCACTGAGCCAACCATGGCTTAAAAATACATGTAATGATATATTTTTAATAATAGAATGTCTCACGTTTCAGCATCATATCAGAGTCTTCCTCAGACATTTCTTTCTTCGCAAAAACTTAGATATTTTTTTTCCGTATACATAATATGTATACTCTTCCTCTTCATTGGTTACACTTCCTTACTTTATCGCTTTGCAGGTGTGATCGTCTACAGGTGCGCCCTCTCCAGCTGTGTCTCTGAAAAGTGTGCTTCTTTGCATGGGTATTCAGTCGCTTTCTCTTTCCTTTTGTTTGTTCCGCCTCCTTTTTCGTTCTTCTCTTCCTTTCTTCCTTAGTATTTTCTTAGTATTTCTTAGTATCTCTTCTTCCTTGCTTATGTTCTAGCACTCATTCCAGTTCATTGTTAGCTGTTTCATTCCTGCTTCTTTACATTTTCTCTCCAGCAAAATACTTTATTTTTCCTTTATCTCTGTTTCCTTCCATTCTCTCTCATTTCCTGACGCTTTGTGGCGTTTATATATTTGGTTGGTCTGTCTTTTTTAATTTTCTATAATCTGTATCTTGTTTGATTCTCTCTTACATTCATTCTTTATTTCTTCTGATACTACTTCTCTTTTATTCTTGCTTATCCTCTTTTTCTTCACAAGGAGAGATATACTGTAAAGGACTCTGCCGAAGTTATTCAAAGAATAGGACTGTCTGAGAAAGGGTCTGATACGGAATTGAAACGTTATGCATTCATTTACAAATGGCATGTATTTTTAAGCTTTGAGTCAGTTTGATTCACATAAAAATGTGAGGAAGGTCAGATCATAGAATCTAACAGATATGCAAATAAATAATTAAATATGTGTACAAGAAGAAGATTGAAGTGAATTATTTATTTCTCAATGATTTACAAAAACACAAAATAACTCGAGGTGAAACAACAACACATTGCTCACAATTTCCAAATAATTTCTGAAATAAAAGTATTTAGTACTTGACATGTTGATTGTGTTATTTAAGTATACTACAAAAAATGAGTGAAATTTGACCGATTTCAAGGGCTTAGAGTACGTTTTACCCGAATTGCTGTAATATAATTTTAATGAAGGGTTTCAGTATAGAAAAGAATACTCTGCATGACTATATTCCAACCTTACAGCAATTTAAAGCTCTAAGGAAAATCCTTAAAATTTAGTAGAAAAGTACCCTAGTTCTAACTGCTCTTATTGTATGGGAAACCGATAACAGCACTTCTCTTACTGACATAAGAATTCAGGTGTTCAAAGATGTATATTTTTATGTTTAGAGCACTTTTTTTTGTTTGTTTTTTGTAAGATGAGCAATAACATTTTTACAACGCTTTTAAAGGGAAAATAATGTCACCTTTATGACAACTTGATTAGTCATGAGCTGGACAGAAATTCGTTTTACGTTTATGTCCTCTGTGTTTCACCATTCACAAAATGAACAAACAAAAATCTTTCTATGTTTGTTCTCGTGTTCTAACCAAATAAAGCCTGTAATAGGTTCTATTGCACTCACGCCGCCCGTATTATTATCTGATGGTCAATACGAAAAATCCAATCGCGTTGCAAATACCGAAAGATATAAAGGTTACTAACAATGCTTTTGAATATGCTCAAAAGCACATTTTCTGGTTTCTCTTCAGATCCTCATGGATGCTGCGCTTGCTTTTGCTGCATGCGAGCGCAGATTCAACCCTTGCTGAGAATACAACAACTCGGACACAAGACCCAGTAGAGATTCAGCTTTTACTTTTACACCTCAAATTTGACTTGAATATTAGATTTCGTCCTTCATAGCCTCGATTTTGCATAAATCTCACAATTGAATTTCCTGTGATCAAACTTCTCTCTCTCTCTCTCTCTCTCGCTCGCTCGCTCGACAGTACAATGCAGTAATCAACTACAACGTAGTTTCCTTACCTGAAGTTAGGTAACTCTTCCTTAAGTTGTGTTAAAAAAATAAAAGAAAGAGCTGAGTTAATTTTGAGTTTTACGTCCCTTTCAGCAGTGAGGCTAGATGAGACGGGACCTACTGATTAACGTGAAATCCGAACCACATGAGCTCCTGCTGGGAATCGAACCCGGGTATCCGACACCAAAGGCACGTACGCTAACCGCTTAGCCACGGAGGAGCTCGAAGAAAACAAAAGAAAATCAAACGCCTTGTCAATGGAAACGATACGGAGAGTTTTTTCCTAAAAGTCTAATTTCCTATAGAAATATCTAGAAAATATTTAAATCTGTAAATACAATGCGAAAAATTACACACACCTGAGGCAGGCAGAATACTCTGCTTAAATGAGCATTATGAGCTGGAGTGCATATCAGGCTAATTCAAAAAATCTCATTTTATTTTTTAACAGTTTGATTTACGGGAATTGAAGAGTAATAATTATGTTTAGAGTGGCTTGGCATAGCATCGGAGCAACTGATGAGCTTTTGTTTTCGTGGGAATGAAGCTTCAGGCTTCTGAAGTCATAGCGCGAGTTATTATTGATAGATATGTGAGTATCATAAAATGTTCCTATTGCCTAAAATTTCTTCCTACTTTTACAACGTACCGTATATACGGTAACTCAGCTGTAATGCACATTTTTACAAGGAAGAATCTATTGCTCCATATCAATGTATGTACATGAACTTACGGACGACATTGTGTTCACAGGATTCTCGGTTTTCTGCCGTTCTCTCCCACTCCATTGAGCTCAGTAACTGTTTCCTAATCAGTATTTGCTTCCATTTACCATCTACAAAACTCGTGAAGGCAAAACTTAATCAACTGCATTTCACTTTCCTTTAAAACTAGAAAGGTAATTTCTCATAACAATTCATTGAAAGTTTCTTAATTTTAGTATGCGCGTATGGTTAGTCTTGGGTTACTGTATGTTCTTAAGTTTGTTTTGAGGGAGTTTAGATGTTCCTGCTGTCCAACTAAATCCAGCTCTAGAGAAGTGAAGGCAAAGTGTTGTGTTTGAATAGGAAAGCAAGGACTTTACCTCAACTGAAGGATACTAATGAGGTCGACGGAGGAAAACTTCGTCTTATCCGAGAACATCAGACGTTAACCGTATCTTGACTAAGATCTTTCACTTGTATTCCCATCGGCTCATCCAACAGCTCGCTAGCGATGTCAGACTTTTCATCAAGATTTTTCAAGTAACCAGTGATGTTCCGTGCATGTATTCACATGAAGATCAAACGGAAGAAATGTCCAAGTCCATTTCCTGTTTATTTTCTATTTCTGAACAACTTTGAACTTTCAACCTTATTCCCAGGATAAAGGGAGTAATGTCACTTGAAAATTTCAAATGGCAAAAGGGTTTCATATGACGCGTCATTTGAAAGATTTTATTTCTATTTTCTACACAAAATAATTCATTTTAAAAGGGTTTGGTTTATCAAAACTCCTTTATATGTATTTACCATGTCCGTCCGTCCAGAGGACGAAAAATATCGAGAACTATTTGAGCAATCATCATCAATTTTTTTCAGAATAAAGAGGGTCAAAAGATAGGGTTCGAGTTCATTTTTAGACCCGACTTTCAAACCAGAAGTGATAGAATTGAACAATTTCCGGTTTTAACGTTAATCACTGTAGAACAAAAACGGTAATAGACATAGAGATGCTGTTTTCTGCAACCGATTAAGTGTCCCAATGAGACATAATAGGCCTTATGTAGAGTCGTTTTGATGTATAATTAGCGTCATACTAAAGACCTGACTACTGCAGGAAACATATGTTAGTTGAACTCTTTAGTATGTCACTAATCACGCGCCAGAACGATTCTGCATAAGGCCCAATATATTCTTTCTTAAAGCTTTACTAAAACGGAAAATAGTTGTTACCCACTGCAACTTCGGTTTCAATATTGATTTACTATACACAGAGCAAAAACGAAAAACGGTTATTTGGAATCGATTTAGTGTCCTAAGAATAAGTACCAATTTCTCTCTTAACCCTCTAATCAAACAGGAAAAGAGACAAATCAATCGTTTCCTGTTTTAAAATTGATCGCTCTAGAATAAAAACCACAATAAATAGCAAAAACTAGATAATGTAATTAATTAAGCGTCCCGAAAATATATTCAATTTCCACTCTAATATCTCTACTAAAACCGGAAATGACAAAAATTAACTACTTCCGGTTTAAACGTTGATCATTATACAGGGTGCGGCACGTAAAACCGGCCCGTCGTAATATTCTGGTATATTGTGTTCTTGGCAACACTTAAATAATCTACCTTCCTACCAAGAGATGGCGTGTCGAGGTTGGGTCGACTTACGTGACCTGCAGCAGTCACGTCCAGCCGCAGCCAGTGAAACTTGTCGAAACCAGTTGAGAAAAAGGCGAGTGTCAGTGTGTGATAATGCCGTATTCGATACCCGAGCGTGTTGCCATTGTTGAAGGGTTCATTCTCACTGGATCTTTTGTGAAAACAAAGAATTTGTTTCGGGAGAAATTTCCAGGACGTTCTGTGCCAGCAAAACGCACCATTCAGGAATTGATTGAAAAATGGCGACGTACAGGATCGGTTCAAAATGCTCCCAGGAACAGACTACCATCTGTCTGCACACCTGAATTAAAGATGCAGGTGGAGGAGATAATGACAAGAAGTCCTCGAAAGTCAATCAGGAGATTGAGTCAACAGGTTCATGCGAATGAGAGAAGTTGCAGACGTGTTTTAAGAGGACTGAAGTTAAAACCGTACCGGATAAGTGTTGTGCAAGAACTGAAGGAGCCTGACCTGCAGAAGAGGGTGCATTTCTGTTCATGGTTGTTGAGCAATGTTGCCAGTGGTTTCTTGGATCCACTAATGCTCATCATGAGTGACGAGGCGTGGTTCCACCTGTCTGGGTACGTAAATTCCCAAGAACTCAAGACCAGGATCCAGGATGTCACCAATAGTATTACAACACAAGAACTGACAAGGGTATATATGAATCTCCTCAATCGTGCTCACATGTGTGTTGAAGTGGGCGGAGGACACTTTCAGCACCTGCTGTGAAGGCTGCTGTGAAGGTGAGTAGTCATATTCAATACATTACATTTCATTTATGTGTTATAGTTAATCATATTCAATACATTACATTTCATTTTATGTGTTCACTTTACGGGCCGATTTTACGTGCCGCACCCTGTAAAATGAAAACAGCAAGAGATACGAAAGGCTGTTTTCTGCATTCAATTAAGTCTCACAAGAACATATTCCATCTCCACTCTAATATCTCTACTAAAACCGAAAGAAGCAAATATAAACCACTTCCAGTTATAAAGTTGATCGTTATAGAGTGAAAACGGTAACAAATAGAAAGAACCAGTTTTCTGCACTCAATTTAGCATCGCAAGAATATACCTCACTCGAATCTCTCTACTGAAACCGGAAGTAATAAAAATATACTATCACTTCTTTTAATAATATCCTGCTTTTTTTTGTAAGTGTAATACCACATCCTGTATCTTGTTGTAAGTGTAATGCCATATGCTCGAAAAATCAGTCAATTTCTTTTAAAATTTACGATTTATTTAATTGGATTACTTGAAGTTTTCATTTCATTCATTTTAAAATAGTTACCATTGTAAGAAATGCTAACAAATGTAAATTTCCTTTTTCATACTTGGGGGCCGCGGTGGTTCAGTGGTAGAGCGTTCACCTCTGGTGCTAGGGGTCTCGGGTTCAAACCCTGCTCCCGCCAAGTGAACTTTGTGGTGGACAAACACCGTGTGCGTGGGTTTTTTCGGGGTTCTCCCACTTTCTTCATTCCACCATTTCATTCATTACTCATTATCACCGTCTCCTTTAGCCTAACCGGCATAATCGTGGGACGTAAAACTCAAAATTTCATTTCATTTCCTTTTCCATACTTGGAGAATCAAGTTAGTAATCGGATAAAATAAGTGACTTTTTAACGAGAACAAGAGCTCGATTTGTTGAGATATAAATTGCAAGAATTGTACATTTTCAGAAAGAAAAAAAACGTTTCAGTCAATATATTAGGTCAGTGGTTCACAACCTTTTCTGACCGAAGACAGTTGACTGAACACCCATGGCATCACGATACACTTACTTGATTTTTATTAATATAAATTATAGTAGTGTAACACTATACTTTTCTATGAAGTAGTGGCTCTTTGTAATACTGAGCATTGTCGATGTTGTTGAAGATGTTGACTGGTAAAGTCTATCTAAAAATCGATATTAACTAATTGTTAAATGCTTCATGATTTTTAAATTCTAAATTTTTGTGATACATCCAATGGAACTGCGCAACACACCAATGTGTTCCAATACACCAGTTGGAAATCATTGTAAATATTGTTGTCAATGAAATTTCCGTGTTATCGTCTGGTGGAGAACTCTGCAACACAATATAGGGATGGACGAAGATCATGCATGTAATGAAAGAAACTCTGCATGCATTCAGGAAACAGGCGTACAGTCATAAGCAGTGTGTTGTTGAACAGGTCTTATGAAAGCACACCATGGAGAACACACAATAGCGAATTCTTCACGAATTTAAATGAGGACATTCTACATAACATAAAAACACATTAACAGTGCATGTAGGACAGGAATGGTGAATAAACACACCATTAGCCATTGATTTGTGCAATTTCGTTGCGGTGACACAACGTTGTATATGAGCTAGGCAGGTACCGATCAACATCATATTCGGATGAGCTCCTTAGAATCACTGTGAAAGCAAACCCTCGGAAAAGCGATCGTGTCATTGAAGACGAGTTAAGTATATTCCATACTATTGTCGTTTGGTGACTTCGTGCAATTGATAAGGTGAAAAAGTTAAAATTATAGATGTCACAACAGACCGGTCAATAAGAATCGGTGTTAGGCGGTATTATCTGAGTGAGCATAAACAATAACCGATGAAATTTCCTGCATCAAATTGTCACTTCAGATATGAAATGGATCTGTTATAACAATTGTGAAAGATGAACAAAAATTGAATCGTGATCGATGTCCAGGTTTCCTAAATCACCCCTCCACTAACAGAAGGTGCTGTTGCTGGTATCATGATTTATGTAAGAATGGCCCATCATCTTTCTCTCAAACAAAGTAACATCATCAATGCAGATTATTAAAGAGGCGAACTTCATTAAATACACCGCAAACTTATCGCAAGTATTCAGCAATCGTCAACAGACATGGTATTTTCATGTTAACCGACAGTGCTCGCCCACATGTTATACAAAGAATGGTACAGGCTCTCCGTAAGTTGCAGTATAGAACCTTTCCTCACCTACCTGTACTGTATTTTCCTAACATTTCTCGTTTGACTACTATCTCTCTCGACATCTCGATCACTTTTTGGGAGAGGAGGCCTTCAATGATGATCAAGCGATGCAACGTGCGGTTAAGGACTTCTAGCAGACTCCAGATTTCTTTCACTACAGAATCCAATCTTTGGCTGAACGATGATAAAAATGTGTGGTTACAGACAATGACTTTTGATTAACCAGGCATGTATTTTCACTTTTTCTTTCCTTTTTGTTGCTTTTAGAAACGACGCACCGAATATATGGATGAGATGTTAAATACATATACATGTATTCCCTTTTCGCAAATATGCTAATTCAATTTCACATAAATAGGATAATAATTTTAAGCAATTAATCCCGTATATATGTAGAATCACTCCTTGAATATGTTGTAACGTTTACACTCCTTCTTCTTAGATTACACTGTTTTTTGCTTGTTAAAGCAAATATTCAACTGCAAAATATGAACACTTTTCTCCTAGTTATGAAAAGGATCTAGGAGAAAAGCTGGAACCAAGAAATTGGATATTAACAAATTCGAAGATGGGAAAGTGTTACATGAATTCGCTGCAAAATTTGAGGTAAAGCATTCTACTTCAGAACATACAGAATTAGGAACTAGTTTAGATGAGACATTTCAAAGTATAAGTGGTAGAGGAAACTGTAGGGTGTCGTGTAGAGATCCAACAGAAACGAACAGAATTACTGTACATAATTAATGTCTTGCTTGGTTTTACTTTTATATTTAAGTGTCCTGTAGTTGAAACTATCTAAAACACCGTTGGAGATGGAATAAATGGAGTGCTGAACTGATTAATACAACTGCAGAGAACAAGCTAAATAAATCAATGAACTATCGTCATTAAGGAAAAGTAGGCTTTGAAATCCTCTTGGCTTAAAGGAAATTACCTAGAGATTGTGCTTTACCTACAAAGGAAACTCTACACCATGACGTGTAACCACGAACAAGAACAAAAGAAGGATATTTGTTAATGAACAAGGAATACAAAGCTCTATCTAAGAATCCCACATAACTAATCGAATGCCTAGGGAATTACGTAATAGAATCCAAACATCTCCCTCCACTTTAATTACAGAAAGCTAAACTACCTAGCGTTACAGTTCGTGATGGAATATAAGCGCCAAATTGCACATGTTTAATACAGTGAATGGTGGCCAGGGCAGCTCTCTACGAAAGTGTCTTTTGTTTTATACACTGGGCCCTTATTACGAAAAGGAAATCATACATATATAAATTTACCATTTAGACCAATGATATTTAACCTTTTCATTCGCGTATCCCCAACGATTTTTTTTTTTCACTCAAGCGTACACGTTAGTCTTAATCCACTCTTAATCCAAATACAAATTCTCTCTGACAGCAATAGTTTTCGTTATCATTCACGATATATACACGTATTATACTTATTTTAAATTTTACGTACCCTCTACCAGTCATCGTGTACTTCAGGTTGAATAAAACTGATCTAGAAGAATTTGTAGTGCCATAAATTTGCTTACGCGCATAATAGTATAAAATTTACATGGATAAAATCCCTTGGAATTAGAAGTTTCCCTTAGTAAAACCGAAAAAGAGGCTCTAAAAGCAGGAGCGAATTAAGGGCGGAGCCAATGGAGCCCAGGCTCCGGGGCCCCCAGGCTCCGAGGGCATCCCTAAATCCCTGTCCTTAGTACTAAAATATAGCAATCAATTTATTATACATTACAGGCTTCAGACCTATGCTAATTTTTTTTCCTGCTCGCTACGTTCGCGGTATCATCAGAATTAAGTCTTCTTCTACCAGCGTCTTCATGATACTTATTTTGTGAGTAAGTGAGCTTTTTTGTACCTCTATTAAAACCAAATTATTACCTTGTGGTGACAATTCCTTTGATATATCTCTGTTATTACTTATAGCAAATCTAGGAAGGTTTCCAAATCTCCTTTACTTTATTAGTGTTTTTTACAGGGACTGTTGACCATTTGGCTTCTATTTGGTATTTGTGTGTTACACTGCAGTATATGAGCATTTAAGTGTTAATAATGAATGTAATTAAACTAATCATTGTAAACTTGGAGCACATTAAAATATTACAACTAAGTTCTTGGTGTTTCGATAAGCCTATGAGGCTGTGCAAGGCAGCAAAGAAAATTTATGCGCTGGAATTATTCGTAACATAGGGCCCCCTTGAAATAGTCGGCTCCAGGGCCCCAAAAGGCTTAACCCGCCCCTGCCTAAAAGTATACAAAATCTCCTGTATAAATGACACATTGCTCACTGGGCCACCAGATTGCAGCTTTCCCCTTCCGCACAATGAAACCTGTGTTTCTCTTATTCAAGTAATTCACTAAAGTGTATCATTACACATATCCTGAAAGATATCAGAATATGTGAAACAAGATCACTATCTTTTGTTACAATGATTTCTTTCTAATAGATTATTTTACGATAAAACCAAATGCACTATAAAAATTCGAGTTCAAGAACTACTACTAAATTTAACTTACTCCCTTCATTCACTAAAGACAATCTTAAACACGATTATATGTGTATATCGTTGTTTCATTTAAAGTTATTCTTATGGCAATTTAGTATTAGAGTAATTGGGGGCAAGTGACCATACGAGTGAAGTGAATAGAGTTAAGGTTATTGATATGTGACAACAAAGCATGATCGGAGCTGACCTAGCAAAGCTCCTGTGTGAGCAATATTGAGTATGGGTCTGACGAAGAAGGTAGTGTACAGAGGAAAGAAGTGACTCTTGAATGCAGCGAGCACCGACAGCAGGGAGTATATTTGTAGCCTTTTTTGTTGCTATTGTAATGTGGAACAGTAAGAAACTAGGACAATTCTTTCCTGAAGCAATTGTGTTGTACCCAATAGTTCCACAGCAGCATGAAGGGATTATTAGGTACGGATGTATATAGATGTGCCTCAATATATTGCAAACATATTGAGGCACAAAACATGTTTTGAAGAAAGACAACGAGGTGGGGTGAAGTGACTAACATATTTTGGGGTGGTGTGTATAGTCCTATTAACCATTCTATACATCATTAATCATTAATCATTCCATGTATACAGCATGGACCAAAGAACATATTTACATCTATTTCTTGTCTGTCCTCCAAACCACAGCTTTGTATAGGAAAAACTTGGGTTCAAGACCCACTGAGAACTTAAATATTGTGCCCTTTCTAGTAAGGTCAAACAACTCAATGCCCGCGAGACGGCACTTTGGACACTCGACGGGTCTCGGGTTGGTGTGTCTATTTGCTTTTTAAGCATTTCTACAACAATAGCTTATGTACCTTTACATCATGTAGGTGTTCTTCGTTAGCTGTATACTCAATGTTTAGCAGTTTATATCTTGTTATTTACATTATGTCAAAGACACTTCTCACCACTTCACCCCTATATATATATTCACTTCAACCCCACGTGTGGGGTAAAGTGAATAATTAACCTTGCATGATTCATTTCTTTTTGTACACGTTACTTGAAACATGATATGAACCATGCTTGTATTTTCAGAATGCAAGTCTTTTCTAGTCATATACTGTATAATTGTCTATCAGCCGTGCTACCATTTCTGTGTAAGATTTTTTCACTTTCTTGTTTACTATGTTCACTTCCCCCACGAATTACTTTATGTACAGAAGTAAATTGTATAATGATGAAGTTGTATTAATGGTCTAAAATGACTGATTTCTACACAAAGTGTCGTAAGCAAAGGAAAATTAAAACCAAAATTTTGTTTTAGATATTCGGATTATATATTTCGATTTTACTATATGGTAGCGGTGAATTAATTAAATTTCAAAGAAGATAAATCTATACTAACTAACTAACTCTATGGCGTTTGAAACTTGAAGGTTCAATGCCGCATTCACAAAAGATGTCCACCGACTTCTCTCCTTAGTCAGTTGAATCCAGTTTCTATGTTGTACTCCTATTTCCGCGAGATCCATCTTAATATTATCCTCCCATTAGAGCCTAGGTTTTCTTAATGGACGTTTTCCGATTTGATTTCCAATTAAAACTTTGAAAACGGTTCCTACTTTCTTTCATTCTGGCTACAAGACGTGCTTATCTGAGCCTCCTAGACTTGATGACCTTAACAATGTTTGGTAAATGGTAAATTATGCAGTTCCTCATTATGAAGGATTTTAAGAGAAATACATTGACTAACTGTATCATTGTATTTTTTCACACATCTAGGGTTACCACCTGTTCCGAATTAGGCTAGACATCCCAAACTATGCCTAAGAGGGACATATTATATGGCGGGACGCCAAATTATTCAAAACATTTACAAAATATGCAACATAAATTCTTAGTTATTTGTAAATTTCGATCCACTATGTGTATCTATGACTATCGAGATATGAATGCGGTTCTATCCCTAAAATTTTTCGTGTTGGTAGTAGTGAAATCACAGGCATTGAAGTTACGTTATCCTATGTATTGAATTAATGACTCATATTTTTTTGTTTAACTAATCGCCAACAAGCTGAGTTACTAGTCATTTATTTTGAATGTATTTAGTTTAAATTTTTATTCACGGATATGTGTTTCTCTATTACTCTTAATAAAATGTTCTATGGACAAATTTGAGCATGAGGAACTGGTAATTTGCCATGTTTAATAAATATGTGCTGCTTTGGGCGTACCGAAAGGTGGTAACCCTAAACACTACCAAAAAATTAGCTAAATTTTTCAATTATCTTTTCATCTATTTTAGTAAAAATTTTTCTAGTTTTGATATTCTTTGACACAGAAAGACCACTCAATACACTATACAACGAAAGTTTATTTTTTAAAAAACTAAAATATCTTCTTCCACTAACTTATGTGCTGTTGATAGACAATATTTTGTATATGTCAAACTTTTGCTCAGAGAAAAAAGCCACACGTAGGCTTGATATTTTCAACTATGCGTGAGGTTGTAAGGGGCACTTCCTTGTAAGTGCCCAAATGCCAACCTCACTTCCTCGTAGTGCACTTTGGATACTGTGTTCATTGTAATGCAGGCTAATGAGGTTCTGGCGACTGGTAACACCAGGATAAATATGTTCTAATGAAAGAGGGTGGGGATATTTCTTGGGTTTGTTTTGTTTATGGCAGTCTGTATTTGTGCAATTGTGTTGATCATGACGATTACAAGTGGTCTCGATACTGACGTTTCCACTAAATGATATAATAATAATAATAATAATAATAATAATAATAATAATAATAATAATAATAATAAACTATGCGCATGTGTTCAGAAATTCCCATTCTCTTTATTTATATGTTTCATATTGCTGATATGCTTCGACCACATTACCCAATTTGCAGATGATTCTGGTTTCCTTGCATTATGATTCCCAGTTGCCTCCTTTAATGAGCTACTGCAACCTGCTTTACATAACCTAATCAATCTTTGAGTCAAGTCAAAAACCACTACGACACAAATGAATAATTAGTCTCACGCGGAGTTCATGTTGCACTATTGGAAATCTGGAACAGTTACATTTACATCTTTAGATTCTCGTACACTTCTCGAAAATGTCAACTCTCCTCATTGATGTAATGGCTACACAAGTATTTTTCTACACTAATTTCTGGGTTTGATTCCCGGTGGGAGAATCATCGAACGCATCCAATGGTTCAGATCCCAGTTTAAACTATAGGTCTTCTTCTATATAGCTTCACTGCCGACAAAGGATATAAATACAAATCAATCAGTACAGAATAGTGACAAATACCTGGTAATCTTTGACACACATCTACTTTGAAAATCTCATCTAACACGCTCAGAAACTAATGTTCGATTTCGATTTAATCTATTCGAAATATCTAATGAAACCTTATACTGTGATTTAACTGCTCAGTAACAAGACTTTTGCGCACCTAGTTATCGATTATGGCCATTTAGCGTGTTTATCAGCATAACTAACCTTAACGACAGACTCCGAGTCTTTTAATGTTACGTTTTATTGCCTTTCCTTCTTTATTTCTGCAAACATTCTAACCCAGGAAATCTAACATTGTATGCTGGTTCACTTACCCCACCGTAACGCAACAACGTTGATCTCCGCTATATAACAAATAAATTCAACAACAACAACCTTATAACAAAAAACAAAAAAAAAACAAAAAAAACTCAGATCAAACTCAAACTCTACCTCGTTATGTCTTCCAACAATTGGATATATTTCCTTCTATACATAAACTAAATTATAAATCGAATAGTACACAAATTTGCAAGCAAGCTACAGCCAGCTCTATCTCGTTTTGCCTACTACCTGCTCGCTATATACGAACGTAGCTTCACCACAAATCAACATAATCCGGGCCGTCGCATATATCAGCGTCCTCTTCTTATAAATTGTTTATAATCATGAATTTTTGCACACCTAGCTCGTCATTAGCAGGTCTCAAGTTGTATACACCGGCCCTGAGCCACTGCAGGGAGAACATATTTGTTTCACTCTAATGGATTTGTCTTTCTAACAGTTTCTCTGTGCCTCCTTTCATTTTAACGCACTTAATGATGCTCATTTCAGATCACGAATCTAATTTTACTTTCTCCTCTGTTTTATTTTGGAGAAAAAATTAACAAAACTGCTATGCTGTAACATTTCAATTTTTGCTCCTCTCTATTGCTTACATCTTTGGCGAAAGAGAAGGTATTATTTTCTACAGTCCGCCCATCCTACGATGGAAAGAAAATGAAATAAAACATCAAACCAAAGTGCTTATCCTTCGCGTGATAGAGGATAAGACTACTGAAAATATTACAAATATATATAATTAAATAATTTTAGTATGAAGTTCAAACCTATAGTCAAATGAAAAGTCTTCGGTATATGTACCAAGTTTTATGCCTACATAACCAGTGGTTTACACTGATTTCCTCATCCATTGCGTCTATATTGTATGTATATAAGTCAACAGTATATTCGTATTCTAACTTAAAAAAACTTTGATGTTAAATTTCGTATTTTATGCCAAACGGTTCGAAAGAAACATGTAATAATAATTGAATCTCCCATCCTCTGGAATGGCATTTAAAGATTTCGTGGAAATGAATATTTATACTTTACATATCGAAAACCTTACATGCATCAAACGATTCATTTAACACAAAAAGTTTAGACGAAACGGAATTGATGTTAAAATAATTTTCTTCGTGTCTTTACTTCGAAAATTCGTGTTTTAAAAGTACAAGATAAATCTAAGTAGTGGCGTATGCAAAGAGAGATTCCGGGTTTAAGACTCACTTTCAACAAGATATGAAAGATATACATTTAATATATTAAGTTATATATCAAATAATCCTGACAAAACATGAATTTACGAACTAGAAATCTCTCTTCCCTTGATGGAATTCTCTTGACGCCACTACATCTAAGATTTCAAAAAGGCTTTCTATTTCTTCTTGTGTTTGTCACATAAAGTTCGTACTTTGTGGAGCAAAACGTTTACTTACATATAATTTTCGCAAAAGAGAAATCATCAAATAGAGGTGAATATGTTCAATAATTCAAAACACGAAATAACAGTAAAAGTTTCTATATTTCTAAGTTTTCATACAGTTTGTTTCATCATTTACGCGATTGGTCAGCTGCATTATATCAAATTGTAATGATAGGCATTCTATAATAATTCTGAGTCCTCACTGAATCGACTCAATCATTTCTTTTATTCATTAATGGTCATACATATCTCACCGTTAATATTTAATTATATTAATAAACATAGATAATGGAAAAAGGGTTGGCAGCTATTATAAGAGAGATATAGTATTTACAAGAATTTTAAAACTTTCTTCCATTTTTCAATTTAACTTAGTCCAGAGACTCATATCTCTTATATTTAAAAAAATAACATCATAATGGAATTTAAATTTGTCGCGTACAAGTATTTTTGGAGAAAATATCAATGCAAAATAATTCTACTGCTGGTAATACTGTGGAAACTTAGGTATCTGTAATGTAAGAAGCAAAAGAGAGAAGAATTCATGCTCATTTTGTTCTGACTATTACAACATCTAAAGCTCACACAGAACGCATTTTTCTTACATGTACAAGTGATCTGATGATAGGAACTGATGTAATTTAGATTTAATGAAAGCTGAATTATAAGCCACTTTGAATTTTAACTATACTTGCAGAGAATTTATAAATCATGTAGGGAAAAAGTCTGAAATTCAGGTTGCTGCTAAAGATGTAAACAAATACAGCTTTAAATAAGAACATCTTCACCTTGCAAACATTTTATAGTTGTTTTGTGTAATAGAAAAAAGTTGGCAACCCTAAAAGGCAGTAGCAGATAAATTTGATGTAATCGAATAATCTATGGACTGTTAAATAAGAACGAAAACTATCAATCAGAATAGCAAAAATTTATTCTATTTATGCGAAGCAAATTGATAAAAAATCAATTAGTGAATCACATAAGTACATAAAAGAACTTGATTAAATGTATAAAGGACATATTGTAAGTCACGCTTAGAATGAAATAGTGAATGTTGAAGCAACTTCTTGAATGTTGGTATTGATTTTTAACTGCCTGACATTGGGAGGAAGGTCATTCCACGCCCGGATAGAGGAAGCAGTGAAAGATTTATAGTGAAAGTCAATTGTGTGGAGAGGGATAGACTCGCACAGCTATTACGATCATGATGGGCATTTAGAGGCTGGAAACGTGGATGTGAAAAGTAAAGAGTCGGTTCAAAATCCTTAATCTTGCTAAAAACGTCTTGGCATCTGTCCTAAGACGTGTCGTTCCTGAATTAATATTTCAGTTTTTCTTTTCTTAACGATTTGAGATTCTCTCGCCTGAAAGATAATGGAGACAATGGGAGATAAAAATGAATATTGATGACACAGTTCATAGAATAATGAAGTGGGAAGAAATGGATACAGTGTTGACCTACTTACCACAATTTATGACCAAGGGAATGGTGCGTCTTTGTGTTCAGCATATCAATACTTTATATAAATACGTATTTGTTAGAGGGTAGTTATCTATAATTATAATAAATTAACCGAATCTTATAAATAACGGAAACTAAAGTCATTTTTACTCAAACTCTATCATATCCTTCAGATCAAATTTATTAGTCAAAACGTTCTATGAACCACTATTTTTCCCTTCGAAAGCAAACACACATTAAAAAAAAAAAAAGAAAACAATATTTCACTATAGTAGGAAATAGTATACTAATATGTAGTTTTGAAATAGTACTAATTAAAATTCTCTTATTTTATGATGGTATTAATGGAAGAAAGTACATATAACTTTTCTTAAAATATCTTATAATAAATATATTTATACGCACTAGACTTTCTATCATATTTACCTTATTAAATCGTACAATCCACTATTTGAATAACTTATATTTGTTTGCGATTCTCAACTGTAGTGTGTAATATGCAATTCTTGACTTGAATTTTTAGAGGAACAAAGTCAGATCTCAAGGTTTACTTGCGCCCACAGATCACAGTTTGAGAAATACTGCTTTAAATGCTCACAAGAATAATAAAAACCCATTATTTAAACACTTTAGTACAGTACAGGATAATTCTATAACTATTCAATTAGGCCTTGTTTCATTATTGTCAAACAAAACACAATAACACACTGAGCAAGGCTATGTGATAATATATATAAAACACAGTCATGTAACAGTTTCAACACAATAATTGTATCTTTATCAAACTTCCACTCCTTCTGGCTACTTGGGAGTTGGTCACCTCTTATATACTTCCCGGAGATCATCTTTTAATCAGGCTAAGTACCTTCGTTAAAAGTAACACTGGTGTTATTCACTTTCAGTTGTACAGCTGCGCACCTGTCCAATTAAAAACATACGTCATTGCTGGATACATTCTTGTCCTCTAATTGTCCTTGTTATGTTCCCTTAATAGTTTGTTCTCTTATTTTGTTCTTCCTTTTCCTTTCTTCTTCAAGTACAATTTTATCCCATTCTTTATTTATCGCCAATCCTGCATTCCAACTCATCACCTTATCTCCTGCTTTCACAATTTCCCTGGCTTCTTTCCATTTTCTCTCCAATATCCTGTTCTCTGCTTCTATTACCTCTGCTCCTTCCCACGCTATCTTGTAGTTATTACCTAAAATTATATTATATTAAATATATATATATATATATATATATATATATATATATATATATATATATATATATATATATATATATATATATATATATATAAAACTAACCGGACCCTATCAACAGCAGAAACTAAAGTTATTGTTACTCTCACTCTGCCATTAGACCAGCGTTTCTCACACTTTTGTTCAAATGAGGACAAAATTTATTAGTCAAAATGTTTTTGGATCGCTTTATCTTTCTTTTCGAAAGCAAATTTACACATTTTAAAAAAAGAATAGTTCACTATAGTACAAAGTAGTATACTAATATGTAGTTTTGAAATACTACTAATTGAAATTTCCTTAATTTTATATTGGTAATAATGGAAGAAAATACAAACCAGTTTTTTTTTTTAAATAATTGAAACTTATCAAGAATATATTACAATAAATGCATTTATATGCATTAAAATTTCTATCATATGTTCCGTATTAAAACGTATAATCCACTAGTTGAATAAGCTATACTTATTTGCGATTCTCGACTGTGGTGTGTGATACGCAATTCCCGACTTCAATTTTTAAAGGAGCAAGATCAGGACCATTTGTGTCCGCTGGCCACAGTTTGACGAATACTGCTTTAGGTGATTTCAAGAATAATGAAATCCACTAGTTAAACATTACAGAATAATACTGCACGAAAATTGAAAGGAAAAACTTGAACAATAGTACCAACAAATTATTAGATACAAACGAGATAAAAGATCACACATTTTTATTTCTTCATCACTCACACAGAGAAGCTGGCTGTCAATTTACATAAGCATAATGAATAACGTTGTGGAATGACTTTATTTATAAAATTTTTCTTTCGTTTATATTCACACGGTTAGCACTGAATTGAGAAGCTAATTAAATCCAACTATTCCATAAAGTTTTCTAATCCCTGAAAAATAAATCTAATTTACATATTTTTCGTTTTTACCCTCTCTGCTACTTCCCTCCCTAAATAATATATATCTTACATATATATTTCGAGATATCACCATCTGTGGCAGATAGAAATTTATGATTTATTGTTTCCAACAATGACTGTATAGGCATAGTTTAACTTATTTGATGAGTGAATAGAAGTTTCCAGAAGTAGATTCTATGGAACAATACACTTTTCTCGCATTTTAGAGATTTCAATAGAGATACGAAGCTGAGAGTATTCTGATAGATTTAATATGTAGTTAGTCAGACAATTGCAGTGAAGTATAGTGAGTAATCTGTTTCCCAGGAAATTATTTAATTTTTGTTTTGTTTGTAATTTCTCAATCCATATTTCTGGCCAATGAATAAAAAGTAAAATCTCCATTGTTCGATGTATTTTTGTCACCGCTAGGAAAATATATATCACTTTTATGTATCATTTTCAGGAGAAGACAAACGACAATAGATAAAATATGCTACTTAACAGTACACTTTACTTTTTTATATATATATGACAAATAAATAAATAAATAAATAAATAAATAAACAACCCAGCGGAAGAAACTAAGGTTTTTTTATTGAAAACAAATGACATTTTTAGCACCATAAAAACTCTCTTTTTCTCAGTCTTCTCGAAAACTAAGCATCTCATTTTGTTGAGGTCGATGTCATATACCGACAGATACACATCTGAAGTTTAGATGATATTATCATCATCATAGATATTCTGCCATTACTGGCAGGTCACTTGCTGCAACTGAGAAGCTTCCATGCTCCACAGTCTTCCGCTAACCTCTTCGTATCCATGTATGATTTCTCTGTTTTGACATCGTAAATTAATTGTAGTCTCCTTCGCTCTCTCCCTCTCTTTGCTGCCACCATACCCCTCTAGAACGTCCCTTATGATACAGTTCCTTCTTATCCAATGTCTGAAGCAGTTTTTCTTTCTCTTCTTAATAATATCTAAAATTGTTCTTCTATCCCTCACCATTTCTACCACGCTGTCATTCGTTTTGTGCTCAACCCAGCTATTTCTTTCTATTCTTCTTCATATCCACATTTCGAAAGCTTCCAGTCGTTTTTAATCATTTTTGTAATGTCCATATTTCTGACTTATACAACACAATACTCCACACGAAGTATTTTATATATCTTTTTCTCAACTCTGTCTTCATGTTTCCACAAAATAGTGTTTTCTTTCTCCTAAAGGCTTCTTTCGCCATTCCTATCCTTGCTTTTATTTTACGGTCACACTTCATATCATCGCTAATAATACTACCCAGATATCGAAAACTACTCCTAATTACTTGTTCTATTTTCTCCTCTCCTATTTCTATATTTGACACCGACTCTTTCGTTCCAATCACTACGGTTTCCGTCTTTTTAACATTTATTTCTATCCTATGACATTATACGCTGGTGAAGTAAACGTCATTTCCGCTTCCTGTTCAGCTAGCTGGTTACAAACAAACCAGCTTTGAGCGGGTTATATGAAGGAGTTTACATGGTACTCGCCTATGAAAATGATTTGTTTCGTTTTCGGATATAACCATAACAGTTTAAGAGGTATATGCAATGTTCTTTTGTTTTCCCAAGAATGAAATTAGAAATATTGTACTATATAACATATTAAAGAGAAACAAAAACAAAGCCACACTGTACAACAAGCGATATAATGATTGATTACTTATTGGGCGAACAGATATAAATCTCAATCTTTTTTGAAGAACACTTTCTCTCCTCGCATATACTGCCAGAAAAAAATAAAAATACACATTTTTTTACCAAAGCTCCCTTGCTCTATCTTTTTCTTTGTTTGTTTGTGACATTTTTAGGCTATTTTTTCTGTTAACATATCAATACTCAGAACACTGTAAAATCGTTTCTTAGTAAACTGTTAATTGAATCACACGTTTAAAGACATACTGTAATCTTCGAACAGTGCCTGCCCCAGCATGGAGTGTGATACTCGCCTGCCTCCGCTCTTTCCGATCCTCACCAGCGTACTTTCGATAACAATTTTACCTTTGTGATTACATATATGTGTAAAAAGTTGAAACTCTTGATACAATTGAGATTTGCAGGCAATTGATGATTTTAAAATTGATAATTCGGCATTACACATATATGTAAGACAACCGCATTTAAGTAATCACAAGCCAACCTAACCGTATCTTACCGCATATGAATTTTGGTAAGAGTATAGTAAGGCAATATAGTAAAGTTTAAACCGGACTTGTGAATTTATCTCATCCTGTTTGACATAAAATATAATCGTTCCATCCTATCGATCTACACTAAGTATGAATGAAAACTACGGGATCATTATTTGAAAATTAATGTATAAAATTTGTCTAACCTACGAAAATACTTCTGTACAAGAAAATTATTTATGTAGAGGGAGAACATAGAAACAGCGTTAAAAATGTATCATTGTTACTAAGAAATTGAAATGCAAATCCACTTGCAGTGATTACTAGCTCCTTCTAGTGTACGCATACCCAACTTCACTGATCCGCCTGCTCCCTACAGATGCATTTTTACATGCGCTCGAGCTTCAAGCTGCCCTTAATATCATAGACGTAGTGTTACGTGAAGTGACCACCCAGCGTATGTTGGTCGTGTTCTCCTTATGAATTTTAATACATGTATATGCTCGCATGTTACAAATCTGTACTTCGTTTGTGGTAGACGCAAAGAAAATAATTCAGATAACATTAGGACATTATATAGGATAGTTAGAGAGTTATACCTTTTAAAGTATTTAATTATTTCTGGTGACGCATTTCAACTTTACCAGTGCCAAGCAAAGAATGGACACCCGCTAACAAAAGAATGAAGAATAAATTAGGAAATTATTTCCACAAAGATGCTAAGTTTCTGAGATTATGTATTCGTAATTGTATGCTTTAAAATGCATAGGTTATTCTAGCGCTGTACTCCTTTGTTCCGAATATCTGATCACTAATTTTATAAAAATCAAGTTTCTTCCATATTAAACATTTCCACTGAAGCTAAACAAACAATATGACAGAAGTATATAGCATAACAATTTTCAATAATTTTAATTAAACTCAATCTAAAATTATTATTAAGGGGCGCTCATGTACATGCTTGGGATTCTCACTCACTTGTTGTCCAGCAAGTTATTGGCGATTGAAGGAATTCAAATGTAGAGTAATTTTGTTTCATATTATGATAAATATAGCCTTCCTATACGTATAAAGTAAACATATTCACTGCTATTCGTGAAAATGTAGACTTTTTTCATAATTTTAAGTTCGTCTTTCACAAGACTCACAGCTGCCACATACAACACCATTGAAACTGCCTTAGCAACCACCTTAGCAACAGAGTGTTTGTAAGCAATATGGCTGCGCCCAGTAAAATTCACAGCAGACGACTTCAGCAGCGTATAGTTGAACAAGAATTAAAATTTTAGAGTTAGTTACGATTTTCAGCTATTTCTCATTAACCATACTGAGTACTGTCATCTTGCTAGTTTTACAATGAAAAAAAAAAAACTTGAAAACAGGGTACATACCACGATCAGTGTCATTTTAATAGGTGGTTTGGTTATCGTATACCATCAATTTTTAGATTAAAAACAATTATTCTGTTCATTTTTTTTCAAAAACTACGCATGAGGATTTAAATTCACCCATATCATTATGTTCGGTTCGATTAGATCTATCAATTGATATGGCTCTCATATTTAGACATTTCTTTATTCATTAAGCTCTAATAATATTCCAGAATGAAAATAAGTACCGAACTATAAATATACCTAGAGATATATTCTGAGAACTTCAATTCAAGAAAAAAATATTTAAGTATAGCGTTCCACAATTATGCTCCTGCGAAGACAAATAATTAATGATACTGAATGATTATGTCATAATTGATGTAATGAGAATGTGTGAGGAATTGGGAGAACCTCGACCACAAATACACTTGGACTGAGATCGAACCCAGGACCCCAAGTCTCAGAATTGAGTGCTCTATCTCTGAGCCAACGTGCCCTTTCCTATTTTAAGTTTTTTAAAAAAATGTGCAAATCAACTGTGTAGAATACACAAAATAACAGTTGAGTTTCACAAGTTTGAACATAATATGTTCAATATATTATATTATATTAATGCCTCATCTATATATTACATCAAATTTACAAAGAACATTGTTTCTGCTCATTATCAACTGGAACACCAATTCAGCCCCGTAAATCAGTGCTGGTCTGCTGTACTATGGAAATCCCAGCTTATAGCCTCACCTATACTCTCCTTGAAATTAGATAAGTTAAAAACTACTCTCTTGCGAACAATAAAACACGAGTTTCTTTAACCAACATACACTTCATTCTTCAATAAACAGATAGGTCTACTTCTATTTTTATGTAAAACTCACAATTTTATTGGTTTTACTTATAATTGTTTTCATTGTTGCTAAGTAGATTACAATCTTTGTTTCCTCGTACTTCAAAACTTGTAGTTATTAAATAAAAACCTAACTTGATCTTCATTTGACCCTCCACCCAAATAAAAACAATCAACAAGGACGAATTCAACCGAACTCATTCGATTTGAATTAAACTTGCCATGTTGGTAGACCTTCTACTGTAGCTTAGCTTTATAATTTTCCTTGCCATACACCAGTTCGAAATGTTAACACAAGGACTTTCTGGGTATCTTTTTATCAATTATCTTTGTGCGCTCTTAGTGTGATCGAACGTAAATGTGAAAGGAATTCATTATTATTGTCTCAAAGTCTGTCTGTTGAACATATATTAAGACTATATAGTGACGTAACTAAGGGGAGAACGGGGTTTGTGCCCTGGGCGCCGGATTCGGGGGCGCAAAACTGGGCAAATATTTATTTTCAGTAAAGGCAAGGAAAGGAGTTTTAGCAAACTAAAGATCCTAAAAAATTATCTCCGAAACTTAACAGGACAACAACGACTCACCAACCTTAGGATCATATCCATAGAGCATAAGTTAGCTTCAAAGCTATGCTTTGAAGACATTGTATAAAAAAAAAATAATAAAAAAAAAACTTTGCTGTGAAAAGAGCTAGGAAAGTTAACTTTTAGCTCCAGCTTTTCGTGTTTTCATTTAACTTACATCGATTTAAGAGATTTGCAAAATGTCCGAATATAATACTCGAGACAATAGCTTGATCAAGTGCGCCGATCCTGGGGGGACCGAGGGTGCCGCCCCCAAAGCTCATGTGGGGCTCCTTCATTGTATTTGTAAATTTATAATATTTGGCATACTTTGAATGCAAATTTTTCTTAAAAATCCTCATATATGCTTTCTGCATCTGAAATACCCCCCCCCCCCCAAATTCGCAGAGAAATCGGCGCCCTTGAGCTTGACTGTGTGTCATGACTAAATTTTCTATTCTAAAGCAACATACTGTTGATTCATTCTACACATATACACATCCCAATATAATTTCAAAAACATTGTGATTTGTAGTCAAGATGATAAGATTATAAGAATATGTCAAACATACTAGTCCCAGATTATTTGGCAATCAAATACTTATTAGTTTGATGTTTTATCTTGTACTAGAAATTAAATTATGTACTGCAATTTTGAAATCAAGCGTTACCACTTAAAGAAAAATGGAAAAGGAGAATTACTGAGTAATGCCAATATCAGGTGTAGTCGGGGAGCCTTTTGATTTGGTTGGCGCTAAGGCGAGTTCTTGCTCGGGCGACAACTAGCCTAGTTGTGTCGCTGATACTATATCTATATATTAATCAAATTTACAAAGAACGTTATTGTTTCTGCTCATTATTGGAACATGAATTCAGTCGTAAATCAATGCTGATCCGCTGTATTATAAAAATCCCAGCTTATAGCGTCACATATGCTCTCCTTGAAATTAGTTAAGTTAAACGCACTAAACACTACTCTCTTTCGAACAGTAAAACACTATTTTTTAAATAAAAAAAGTACATACACGCTTACCGAAATATTTCGTAAATTAAATTATTGATACCAAAACTCATGTATTAATAGTCTGTCAGCTAAGTTTAGAAAAAAGTAAATAAAAATCTCACAACGTTTAAAACCAACTGTTCATGTAATTCCGTAAGCCTCTCTGTGTCATAAATACTTTATGCTTTTGGAAAGTTCATTATTTGATATTTCTCTCCTGATGTGTATAATAGCTCATACCACGCCCTTAAAAATCCTTTCGTTTTATCCGCCAGTGGACGCGTGAAACCAGCAGATTTCCAGCAAAGCTCACATAAAATTTATTACGAAAGAGGAAAAATGCTTTTCCCTTGTTTTCAATCCACGAGCAAATACGAATACTATATTCTGTTTACATTAAGGTTTCATGTATATCGTAAATCTCTTTCGCACTTATGAAATATTTCAGGCTATATCTCAATATACACACATCTTCTGTTTAGAAGCTCTCAGAAACAAACCAAAAACGCGTTAATGTTGTAGTATATAAAAACGTACGATTCATATATAGAAGCATAAGAGGTTTTACGTGTCACATACTTTCAATAAACACTTGTTTATTTATTAACTGCAACAAACACGAATGTCTTCAATTATAGTAGGCTTACAGTATCTCTTTTACATTTTAAAACAGAAAGAGTAAGGAAAATGATTATGGTAAAAACCAAGGAAGAAAAAAAGGATGTAAGATTACACTAAGAAAACACAAAAATAGAAGTACAATTAATTATGTATCACATTTTTCAGCATTTATACCTGTTTTTAAGTACATTATAACATCTTCCATGTATTTCCTGCAATATTCAAATTTTGATAGAGAACAGATTCGTGTTTCTCGCCTTCTGATTAATTTTCCCGCTCTCAGCGCGCGAGGCCTGAGTTCGTTTATTGTTATTAGATTTCATGTATTTGGAGCTCCACATAAAGCTACTGGTCCATGTTTTATAGCAACAATATTAAAGATAAACGTTAAACTTCAAACAAACTAACAACATCATTCTTCGATAAATAGATGCTTCTATTTAAGCGGAACTCACAATTTTATTGGTTTCACTTATAATTGTTTTTAATGTTGCTAAGTAGATCACAATCTTTGTTTTTTCATACTTCAAAACATGTAGTTATTAAATAAAAACTTATCTTGTACTTCGTTTGACCCTCCATCCAAATATGGTGGGGTACTCGGTCGGAAAAGTGTCAAAAGCTTTTTCAGGCCAGCCATCTTGAATGAGGTTTTTCTCATTCACACCAGGTGAATGCTGGGTTGGTACTAACTTATACGTACCAGGCCACTTCCTCCCTTCCCTTTCCACGGATAGTATGCTCACCGAGAGACGTCATCCCTCGTACGTGACGGGCTAAATGGCCTTAGATGCAGAAAGCCCAGATATCTAAATTTTTAAATCCTAAATCCCCCATCCAAATAAAGACAATCACAAGGACGAATTCAACCGAACTCATTCGATCTAGATTAAGTTAGTTATGGTGGTAGGCCTTAACAAATGTAGTATGCATATAAAATATTACGGTGTGTAGGCCTTTTTGATTTTCGAGTTATGGGCCACAACACTTCAGGTTTGTACTTATTGAACCTTTTGCGAAAAAATCTCTAATTGCTATTTAAAACAAAAATACATGGAATAAATCCCACATTAAATGTTAATTTAAAGCATAAGTAACTAAATAATGACATAGTAATACATTACCTCTGTTGTAAATACAATGTGTACCTATAAAAAGATTTTCTTAGAAATCTACAAACGGCGATTTTTTCCGCAGTAAGAAAACTTAATGGTCTATCAATATTTGCTGCAAAATGTTATATTTACTAACGATGAACTAAACTAAAACTTCCTGATGCTACAGATCGTGACGAGCTAGGGCAACTAAACGGCACACGTTCAACTGGATGATGTGTGATGATCAGCTTATGTGCTCCTAACGGTATTTGTTTTTCTGATTTTCTGAATTTGCAGTTCATCACTTCGTAATTGAAGAAGCTCCAGGCGTCACATGAAACTGATTCAACTCAGCCATCATCGGGAAATGAATCCAGGATTACACTAGTTAACTATTCTTGCTACACGGGATTGCATTAAGAATTCTCATGTAATTAAGCTCTTTCAATTTCTAGTGTGATGCTTTGCATATGCAGATAGACCAATTGTTTCTCAACGTAATATCTCAGAGATATGTTTTGTATTGAATAAACTTGGTTGTAACTAGTAGAATGTCCCTCTTTCGAAAAGTCCGCTCACTCATCACCAGATCTTCAAAACTATTATGCGTAGAAATTCCATATTTTCTTTATCTTTCGTGCACCCAAGACTGCAGATAAGACGAGATTTTGCGAAATGCGACCTCTGATGGAAAAAGGATGAGCTTGAGAACTTTATTGTCGTTCACCAGATCTTGACATTTTGAAGAATAAGGCAACTATCCTTTTTCCTAGTCTACATAAAAGACAGGATTTTGTGAATTGCGGTCCGCAAGGAAAGAAGGAAGATTTGAAAGTTTTTTCTTTTCTTCTTTCTTTTTCTTATTCATTTCTCAACATCTTCAAAACTATTATGCATAAAACATTGAAAGTTTGTAAAAATATTTGTCAGGTACCCTATATACTAACTATGGAGTTTTATGAAATGTAACCCCTAAGGGAAGAAACAAGGGTACAGTACGTATGTCGGAAAATTAACGGAACTTTCCAAATTAAACAAACCGAAATAGATATTTTAATAACCGTAGTTCCTTTCATTCAAAATTCATCCTTTCCGCATCAATACACCGTTGGGCACTTTCAACCAGTGTTAGCATAGAGTTTTAATGTCCTTTTTCGAAATCGTCTCAATGACCCTTGTCACAAAACTGGACGTGTGTAACATTGTCGTAAAATGTTAATTTCACAGCCAAGTTTAATTTTGGGAATAGAAAGTCACACGGTGATAAATCAAGCAAATACGGAGGATGTGGAATCAACATATTTGATTTTTAGAAAAACAGTTACGAATTACGATGATTCTGTGACATAGTGCATTGTCGTGCAATAATGACCAACTGCCTGGCGCTTGATACTCGGGTCTTACGCGAACGATTCGCTTCTACAAACACTCTATAACACCCAGATAATTATTCTCCATTAACCTGTGGTACGAATTCCCGAATTATAATATATTTGAAATCGTAAAAACAAAAAAACATGTCTCCTGACGTGACTTTTGCAAACGCAATTTTTCGCTTTTGGAGAACCTGGAGACTTCCATGTAATATTTTGGCGTTTTTTTGCGGGTCGTACTTGAAGCAACAAGTCTCATCACCAGTTACAATCGATTCCAGGAATGTTCTCTTCCACCTGGCTCTTTTAATCAGGTCCTTGTAATGTTCAACGTGAGCAAGTTTTGGTCGCCAGTTAAGGTGTGCGGAACAAATCCAGCACACTTTGTTTCTTTAAATCCTTTGCCAAAATTTCGTGAATCATGTCCTACGTCGTATTTAATTCCTTCTCCATCGATCTCACGGTCGAATTCGCATCGTGGGTGATCATTTCACGCACTTGTTCCACAAACTCATCTCGATTTTTGTTATTCGATCTGCCTGGCTTTGGGTCGTCTTCCAAGGACTCACGACCGTCCCGGAATCGCGTATACTCCTCGAACACATTTGTACGTGATAAGCACTCATCACCATACACTTGTTTTATCATTTCCAATGTTTGTGTAAATGTTTTTCATAGCTTGAAACAAAATTTAATATTTGTTTTTTGCTCCATTGTGGTGTTCTGATGAGGTGACACCAGATACACTCACTTTATTTTTGCTATAACTTGACACTCCGTTAATCGGTTCTCATGATTGTGGTCTCGTTTCGTTGAGCAGATATCCAACTTTTCGATGGTATGTTGCTTCAATAGATGGAGCTAGTAGTTATCTTAAAGAAAAAAGTTCCGTTACTTTTCCGACATACCGTATATACATAGGGTGTATAAGACAATAATAAACCTAATCTCATATATTATTAGTTAAACTACACTTCACGTATTGCTTCTATTAACGAAAATTCAATGAGAGTTCGGGATTATGATCGTCTTGGAAAAATAAATTCTTCACATTTCTTGCAATGCATATGAACGAAATACTGTTTGCATGCTGAAAGGTGTGCATGGAAAGACACAAAAGCAGGTAAACCACTACCTGGTCTCTCTTAATAACAGAAAATTGAAATTTATGAATTCCATTTTCGTTGTCCACACTGTGCAGCCGTTTCCGCGGACATATTCAAGGGATATTAATGAGTCTTTTTGCACTCTTCCTTGTTGTAATGCCTTCATTTGTTTCTCCAATACGTCCGTCCTTAGCTCTAGAACGAAGCGCTCCACGCCCTACGTTATATTAACAAGTTTTCTCCCGCTTTTATGGGCACTATTAACCGTCAAAATGTAAAGTTCTTTTTCGCTTTCTGTGCAAATAGAGAAAGCGTATTCTGTTAAACTTCTTTCCAGTTTTATATATTTTGTTATGTCAGCATTTACAATATAATGGTCTACACGTCAGTGAAATCTTTTCAAGAAAACCAACTGCAAGAGATATTAAGATTTAATGATGTAAGTGTGAATGACCAGCTTATCAAAGCAGACGATTTACTAAGAAATACAGAAAGTATGTACAGAAGTTTACTGTATCTAATGAAACTATCTTTTAGTTTCATCTGGTAGTAAATTATACTGTATAAAACAATTCTTTTTTTCTATTTCTAATTGTTGCTTCTTTACAGGTCAAACACAAACTAGATAGGATTGTACAGGGTGTTCAAAAAGTTACGCATCCTTATGAGAAAATATATCTTATTATTGTTTCTCATCTTTTTTAACTGGAAGTAAATGCTGTTTTGTTCTTCACATAAGTGGAACCGACGAACCATGTTGTTGAAAACCCTTTTCAATGTTATCTGCTAGATGTTTTTTCAATTCCGGAATACTGTGCGGATGAGTAAGGTAGACAGAATTCTTAACATCACAAGAAAAAAGTCTTCAGGTAGTAAATCTGGAAATTCTATGAATCACCAATAGCCTTTTCGGACATCCGTGTCTTGAGGAGCAGTTGCTGGACTGTTCTAATCCATTGAAAGGGTACACTAGCAAAAATTTTCGCAAGGCCGTGTATACACTGCCAATGGAGAGCCCAAAATAGCTCGAAAGTCATTGCACTTTTTTCACTCACAATATATGCAGCTTGCACATGATTAACTGTTTTGTTAACAACGACCTTGGCCGAGTGCTTCTTAGTGCATCCATTACAGTACATATCTTCTGGAAATTGTAAAGTGACTTGATGGAGGTTTTGTTTGCAGCATCTGTTTCCGTACTGCTCAGTGCACACCGTCTGGTTCAAAGCATAACTGTTAACGCGGATGTCCTCTGTCACAATGAATATACTGTTGCAATATATATCCCATGGCTACTCAATTATTCAACACCCACAACCAAGCAAAAAATTCATGAGATTCCCCATAAAGTTACGTAAGTTTTTGAACACACATATTAGAAGCGTGGAAACCTTACCACCTCCTACTACACATGAATATTTGTCCAATTTTCTGCCAAAGCCACATATTAAGAGTGTTAAGTACCTGCGGCATCTTTATTTTCATGCCCATTAAAGTGAACATTCCTTCTTCCAATCTATTTTCACCGACCCTTTTGCTTTCTCAAAATCAATTTGTATCGTACAGAGTGGTCCAAAATAATGGAAGCACACTAATTAGAGGTAAACGCTGCAACACATAACCAAAGTAACAACAGGAGTGGAGGGAAACGTTTGAGGACAGATTACCATGACGTCTATCAGCTTGATTTCTACGTAATTGTAAATGAAAATCATAGCACGTGATATGTTATTTTAATAGGAATGTTAGTAGAAATTGAATGACTCTTTTATTTTTTGCCCTAACGCTAACTATTGTGAAGTTATGATTATTCATTGTTGTCTTTCCAACAAAAGAGGCAAGGACTACGCACTGTTACATGACGTATTCAATATGCTTCCCATCCTATTCCGGTCGATTGTCAGATGCATTCTTAATTCCCAGTCACACAAAACCTTGAATAAAGTGTAGACCGTAATACTGGAACATGCATCCACAATCCGTTTCTTCAGAGTTGAACATCTTCAATTTTTACCGCATAACAAGCTTTACTTGGCTCTACATGTTTCAGGTCACAGGAACTGGGGGTCTCTTTCACAGAACCTCGCCGACCAATCTAGGTATTAGGAAACTGCTGATCGAGGTACTCACGACCACAGACAGATACCGTAATGAAGTGAAGCGCAGTGGTGCAGGAAAAACTTAGGGAACGACACATCCTCAAACAGCAGTGATTTCAAAATGTCTTCTAACATATGATGACAACACATCGCCGTTAGAGTAAGAGGTCTGCACGGACCGGAATTTTTGGCCTTAGCCCGGCCCAGCCGGTGAATTTACAATGTGAGACCCGACCCGGGTCCGAATTATGTTTTAGCATTTAGACCCAGGCACGGCCCGAGCTCATGTGATGATCAAATGAGCCCGAAATAAGCCCGAATTACAGACACTTATTAATCAACGCAAAATTGTATTTTTATTTACAGCAGTATAGGTTTAATTTTGTAGCTGTGCTTTAAAAGTTCTCCAGAAAGAACTGTGCAATATATATCGTTGTACAGTATATTTACAAAGTTAGGCCCGAAAAGACCCGAGAAATGTGGTTATATATTTAAAAATTTACGGCCCGAGCCCGGCCCGCGAACTCGGCCCGAGCTCGTTCAGATCTCTACATTAGGGATTCATCGATGAAAAACGGATTCACAACGCGAGTCCTCCAAACGCCAACATAATCATCTAGTTGTGAATACCTGTGGATCCACCAAAAAAAAAAAAAAAAAAAATGCGGATTGCTATCCTACCAATACTGCATGTTCTGTTTGTTAACCTCGTCTGACACTAAAAGCTTGCGTCATCAGTAAACAATATGTTAGAGGCGATTGTAAGGTTTTGTCGTAGCTCTCTATGGCAGATTAAGCAAGTTCCAGACGACGTTTTGGATCATCTTCTGTAAGCGTAAAACCTGCTGTGCCTTGGAATTTGTAAGGTGTAACTCATCAATTGGAGTGAAAAGTGAATATGGAAGTGGTCTTTCATCGGATAACGAGATCTGAAGGTGGAACATGCCATTTAAGAATACTGGAAGAGCTCCAGAAGATCGCGTGTATCAGATAAGCAAGAGGAACAAACCAGATCAAGTTTTGTTCAAAGTTTCAGGAAATCTGTAAGGCGGACGAGTCGAGAACTGGTAATGTCGACCACGACTGCTTAGAGGGCACCATGAAATATATTGCAACTGAGGTCGTACGGTCTGAAAACTGTTTCAGGATCCATGTCAACTTCTGTGAAAAGTGATGGACATGGAAGATTATGATGTTCTTAAGCGTGTAGTCTATAGTGATGAAGTCTCATTTCATCTTAGTAGAACAGAGAATAATGTGCATATTTGTGGACCTAAAAATCAAAACGAAATAATGCAGTAAATGAGGGATTCGACAAGAGTGAGTGTCTTTGGAACAATATCCAAATAATAAATGTATGAACCTTTTTTCTCTTTCTTTTTGGTATTGAATATTTGGATATGATCCAGTAATAATTCTACTCTCAACTGGATTGTGAAATAAAAATGATCATCATCTGGGAACAAGACCCCTTTCTTCCTCTTTTATCGTGAAGTATGGAATAGATTGAAACCCGTTTTCCCCAACGACGGATTGGTCGTCATTGTAAGAATGATATAGTTCTTCAGCAATGGCCTCCAAGATCTCCCGCCTATCCATTGTGACTTCTTAATGTGAGGATATGTAAAAAATCAAATTTACATATCCCGCTATCAACAGATCTCCCTGAATTGCAATACAGGGTTATTGCAGTAGTTGAGTCTGTTACATCAAACATACTATCTTCAGTGCGAAAATAAATTGATTAAATACTAGATGTGTGCTGTGTCACAAAGGGATCCTAGATTGAACACTCGTAATTTGTGACCAGAAACTGTTTGAGTTACTGCTCGTTTTACCGTACCTTTCATTTCTGTATTGTATATGTAGTAGAAGATACACCTAACCTATAATATTCGCGCGGGCTATTATAGCCCAGCTTTATAATTTTCCTTGCCACACAGTAGTTCGGAATGTTATCCTTGTGGGTTTTTAGTGTGTGATCGAATGTAAAACTGAAAGAAGTTCATTGCTATTCTGTCTGAAACTCAAGTGGGCTACCCCAAGCGAATATTGTTGTCATGAGTGTTCCAAAAAGTCAAAAGTTTGGTAGTTTCAATGCGGACTCATAGTCAATAAATTAGGAAATTGCAGTTCTAAGGAGGATGGTTTGGTAGATGGCAATAGTGATAAAAGTGAAGAAAACTTACAGACCGAAGAAATTTACATTTCTATGACACAGAATAAATTAGTGAAAATCCAGAAGTGACGGAGAATTCCAAACTTCAGGCATCAATGACACCTGTTGATGATAATGATAGCGAAGATGGTTGTGAACGAAAGTATTATGTAGCAAAAGGCATTTTCAGATGGAAAATAGAAACTTCTACACGTAATAATCGAACATGTGCTTATAATGTTGCACTTCTTTTGCAAGGACCTAAAATGAGGCTAGGTCTGAATTGTTGCAACCTGAATGTGTAGAACTGTTTTAGATGCAAAGATTTGAGACTTTAAGCTCACGATAAAGGGAACTTCAAAATACGGAAGAATTTTACATTTATTGTTGAATACAAACAATCTCTGCAGTTTTGTTCTTCTAATACTTCTGGAAACAGTAAAATTGAAAAATAATAGGTTTTGTTCTTTTTCACATAAAAAATCTTTCAAATGAAACATATTTTTTTCAAATTGTATATGAAACTGTTAAAATTATTTGTAAATACAATTCCCAAAATGAGCCATAAAAATATTCACAAAGTTAGGGTATAGGCCTGTAATAAAATAAAACGCAATGGGGTGCAACCCGCTTGAGTATCCCTGACACAAACAACTGTGTGAGTACTGCAGGCTTAATTAAAATCCCGATATTCATTTGGGAACTCCCTGTATCTGTGATTCCACTGAAAAGTTAATTACAAATCTATTTTAATAAAGTGTTGTTTGTCATCAAATGCCCCCACGTGTATTGCAAACAATATTTTGCACTCATCCTTATCCATCTTTCATGTAAAAGTAGCCTGAAGTCGAAGTCTTGTTATGAGGTTCCAGCATCTCGTATGAGAATCTTAGTAACTTCCTTGTTTTTGTTTCTTCTCTTCTAGGTCAAACACCATCAAATAACACTGAAACACGTGTTTAGTTATTTTAGATTAGTGATTCAGGGATTCCGAGATATGGATATATTATTGTACAGGATGGTACAAAAGTAGATTTGCATTTTATTACACAGGTCGACATGGGTTATGGGGTTTGGAAAGTAAGGGGTTTTCTTTACTAATTTGGCACCCCTGAACACAAGAATGACATTAGTTTCTTTCCATCACCTTCAGTTTTCTCTGCACACCTACCCCCTCTCCCAACCTATTCAAGGTTATTACCACAGAAACAGACTGTGAAATCGACTTTATAGTTTCATTTTTAAAATGTCGCAACATCGGTTATGTGTAGGGAGGGGAAGGAAAGGGGGAAACTACGACTGAACACTGTCATTGCTGCGTTATCGACTCGGAAATAAACAATGTAGTGTGTATGAGAGCGGGAAGAAGGTGCTTGCGTTACTGATTGCCAGCGGTGTGTTTCGTTTATCTAGAAATTGCTTGTGTTTCGAAGTGCTGTTTGTAAAATGCCAGGACGACAGTGTCGTAATAGCCCTGATACATTTTGTTACATATGTGGAGTTTACGTGATAAGTTCAAGACGCCGACAAATATCGGCATTTGTTCGAAAAGAATATTTTGCTTATTTTGGAATGAAGCTCGGACATCAGGACAAGTCGTTTGCTCCACACACCGTCTGTCATACATGCGTGGAGCAATTACGGAAGTGGAGTGCTGATAAATTGAAAAGTTTGAATTTTGCTATTCCCATGGTATGGCGTGTGCAGAAAAACCATGTGGATGATTGTTACTTCTGTATGACCAACGTAACGGGATTCAACAAGAAAAACATGAACAAAATCGTTTATCCGAACTTAGAATCAGCGATTAGACCTGTGCCTCATGGTCCAGGGCTTCCAATCCCCTCTCCACCAACATCAATGAATACATGTGAAGTTTCTGAACCGGATGTAAGTTTTGAAAGTCGTGATTCTGACGTTTCCGAAGGTGGTAGTGATAGCAACCCGAAACCTCTTAATCAAGCAGACCTAAATAATTTGGTGAAAGACTTGGGACTCTCGAACGACGCAGCACAACTTCTAGGCTCACGTCTCAGTGAAAACAACTTACTTGCACCCGGCACATCTTATTCATTGTACCGAAATCGTGATAAAGACTTCAGAGATTTTTTCTTGAAAGAGTTCAATGGTGTTCTGCAAAGACATCGTCGGACTGTTGAACAAAATGGGTGTTCAAACGTATGATAGTAAGCAATGGATGTTATTTATAGATTTCTCGAAGAGGAGTTTGAAGGCGGTATTGCTACATATTGAGAACGAACTAGCATCAATTCCAATTGCGTATTCCGTATATTTAAAAGAGTCATACGCTACCATGCAACTACTTCCTGAAAATGTGAAGTATGAAGAACACCTTTGGCTTGTATGTGGTGACTTCAAGGTGATCGGAATACTTCTCGGCCAGCAAACAGTGTACACAAGGATGCCGTGCTATCTGTGTGAATGGAACAGTAGAGCGTATGATGACCATTGGAGTAGAAGAGAGTGGCCTAAGAGGGAAAATCTGCTAGTGGGACCAAAAAACATCGTGAATGAGCATTTGGTGGACCCAAAACGCATTTTATTGCATCCACTACACATAAAACTAGGACTTATGAAACAGTTTGTGAAATCATTGGAAACAGTTTGTGCAATAGCTTTCCGATTCCGCCGGTTAAAGATTATAATGGTGATGATGACTGTGAAAAAACCTGACGTGATGTAGGAAAATATGCTTCATTTTCGTGATCAGCGTACTCGATTTATTCAGAAAATCATATTTTTATGGAATACCTAGAAAAAAAGTGAAAATTTGTCGATCTGTGTTATTTTTCAGATACTCATGACTTGTAATTATATTTATTTCTTTTTATAAATTATTATTTTTCAGATAATCATGGATAGTAATTTAACCACCGACCAACGGAAATGGATAATCAAATGATACTGAAAGACAAAGAATGTTGAAAACGTACAACGAAAATTGGCTACGTAATTTGCGACACCTCTACCAACTAGACTAACAATTTACAAACTACGCAATAAACTTGATGAAACTGCTCCAATTATAACATGCCAAAGAGTGTTCGACTGATCAGTGTTACTATTCACCAGAATGAAATGTTAGTTACACAGATATTTATCCAAAGCCCCGCTCCCAGAAAATCACAAGAGGAGAGTTTCTCGTGAGTGAGTGACATTTCATCGTAGATCTTCGTCCGTCTGATGCAACTTTTAGGTTTGAAAATGAATCGGTCCACATTATTTCATGAATTATTAGAGGATGATCTAGATCGCCAATTACAATTTTGGAAGGTAATGTTGAATGCAGAAAGGCAATGTGATGGCATCATTCGGAAAGAGTATTGGTCAGAAGAAGGAAATATTAAACTTTCAGGTGCTGTTAATAGGGGTAATTGTGCCTATTGCTCAACAGAAAATCCTCATGTAACACTTGATCAACAATTGAATCAGCCTGGGGTTACAGTTCGGGAGAGCTCTTTATGTCAGGGGTCATTGGGCCTCTCTCTTTTAATAGAACTATTGCCCACGACCTGTATCTTAACATGCTACGAGACATTGCTATCCCACAATTATGGCAACAACATGATAATGACGACTTCTATTTGTAGCGAGATGAAGCTCCGCATTACTATGTTGTAACAGTGTGCGATTTTCTTAACAACAAATTACCCAATTGTTCGATAGGTCGACGCGTGCAAGTTGAATGGCACCATAATCATCAGACCTCAGCCCAATTTTGGGGATATTTTGGGACTTTTTCTTTTGGGGTATTATCAGAGATAAAGTATTTTCGTGAAAACCACGCACTACTGATGACATGTCTAATGTCATAAGGGAAGCATGGAAAGAAATTAATAACAATAAAAACACTTGTGCCAAAGAGTGCTTGAGTGTAGAAACTAGACTGGAGGAATGTGTAAATGGTGAAGGCTGGTACTTTGAGATTGTGCTCATTTATAATTCAGATCATCCTGATTATGACCTCATAAAGTTATTCTTTTTATAATCAAGAATTCATAATATAATACATATGTACTAATAAACAAAACAAGAACTTTTATAACTATATGCCTATTTTTGTACCCCGTTGTGCATGCAGCCTCCTTAACCGCTCCTTTTTTTACTTTGAATTTCCAAAAATTCTTCCTTAGTGGTACGTTAGGTACAAATCCTATCTACTATCCAAATTTCAAGTTTCTACTTTAAGCAATTTGGCCTTGGAGTCTATTAGTAATTCATTCATTCAGTCAGTCAGTCAGTAATTCTTTTATACGTAGACATAATGGAATCTCGCCGAAACTGGAGGGCCACAGTACAACATTGTTTCACTTAAACGCCCAATTTAAACAACACATACAAGCATGGGCGTCTCTGGTGGGGGGACGGGGGGACGCGTCCCCCCAATATTTTGAAATACGAAATATTCAATATTTTATTTTAATTTCATTTATTTACTAACAACAGAATAACATCTTTGATGTCCCCCCCCAAATTTTACATGCCAGAGACGCCAATGCATACAAGTAACACTTAAAATTTCAATGCGTTGCAATTTTTTCCAACATTTTGCATATTAAACGCAGCAGAATGGTAATTATTATCTTGCTTTGAAAGAGGGGGTCACGAGCTTAACTTCCGGTCGGGGCATAGACGCAGTATCATGAAACAATTAGAAGAGCAGCGATTAGTGAGTAGCGTTCTGCAACGTCAAGAAAAGTAGTAGTTACCACATACTATGAAACTCAAAATTTGCCTGATTATGTGGAATCACTTGTAAACTGTACTGTTATACAGCTTTTTCTACTACCAGTATTAAATTCAGCACTGTACTTTATTCTATTCTTTTATGTTTGTATCACAGAATGTCTAAAAAAACTAAAAAAAGAAGAAAGAATTGAAAAGGCAAGCAAACATTTAGCTGAAGCTGAGATTCAATTTACTGCATGAAAAGTCTCGACAAGAAACAGCAGATAATTTTTAGGGAAGTAAAGGACAATGCGAATGGAACTTCAAACAATGGTCTGAATAGAAATGTCTTCCTTACAAAGGAAATAGAAAAGCTATGCGCTCGGCTTCGTGTGCTGTATGTTCTTAGTTTTTAATACACATACAATAAATTATTGCAAAATTTAAATACACGTCTTATATCTTACGAGATTTTATTAAAATCACAGATATCCACAATCATAAATAAATAAATAAATAAATAAAGAATAATGCATTTGTTTTAGTCGACGTTAAACGTAATTTTTACAAAACAAGAATTACCCTCAGAAAAGGACAGTTTAGCCACCAAACAATTGCAGTAAATCTGTGTAAAAACCTAATGAAGCTACGCGCTAATCATAAGCACTAATTATATCAAAAGAAGAAAATCTATTATACTATATAATTAAGATGTATAGTACTAAAGACAAGTTTCAGACATCTTGAAAAGATATTATTAAGTACAAAGAAGTTAAAATGGACATAAACATATTTCCGTAAATTCAGATTACCGCAAAGATTTCTGCTTTGAAGATGGCAATCACGTTAGTGACACATTTCAGACTAAGTCTCTGTATCCAGTATCCACTGGTTTCAGCTCTACTTGAAGTCTGTTAATTATCTTGTAAGCTTTGCGTTACTCTGTGTAATGTAAGATGAAAAAAGAAATAGAAAAAAAACAAGAATAATTTTGTTCAGTATGGTTGTTCCCTCTTCCGTAAGACTATAACATTTTGTGTTAATATTCCAGATTTAAAAAGAAAATGGTAATCGTTGGTATCTATACCATTTTATACTCTAGTTCATCTTTTAATGATTTATTTATTTATATGTACTGAACAATCTATCATTCGATATGATTTTATTATTCATACATATAATAAATTTATTCTTTATATCTACGTATATATATATATATATATATATATATATATATATATATATATATATATATATGTACATAAATGAAAGTTGCTATGTTTGTGACTTCGTATCTCTTGAAGCACCCGACCGACCTCAATCAAATTTTCAACATAGATGAGGTTCAGGCCTGGGATAATTTTTATCACTTCCCTTTGACGGTGCAACTTAGCGGAGGGGGAAGCGGATATATATATATATATATATATATATATATATATATATAAAATGATCGAACATGACTGATATTAAAGCCAAGTCCATAGTTATCGGGATCGCTGAGATGAACAGTAACACTTCCGATGCCGTTTAAATCCAAATTCAGCTCACAATAGTAATACTGATTTTTTTTTCATTTATATAGATTACTTATTATTTTCTGATTTTTCATTACATTTTCTTTGTTTTTATGGATTTGAGGAGCTTCAGCAATAGTAAAAAATGACTGACAAACGGAACATATTACTAATTTTTCTCATTTCAACCCAGCGAAGCGGATAATTGACGCTAGTTTTATATAAATATCAGTTTCTGATTTACAAAAGAATCCAATCCTTCAACAAATACAAAGCTACAAATCTCGTACGTACAATTTGTAACACAATTACCATGTGAAACTTCATAAAGAATCTAGAATACTGAATTGACATATTGTATTATAATGAAGAAATACTTTTTTAATTCTTTGATTGACTTTTCAAAAAGAAAAAAATCAATGTAAGAGTTTACAGACATTACAAAAATAATACAATACAATAAGAACTTAATTAACTAAGAAGTGCAAACCAATTACAATTACAGAGGAGGTCTCAGGGAAGAAAATTCTTCCGTGGCATTTCTCTGATCAGTTTCCATCTGGGTTACTAGCATTTTCGCAGTACTGCTTTAAAATCCTACTTATTCAAAGTTCTTCCGGGAAAATCTTTTGAAATATCACTGATGTAAACTTCTTGATTCTTGAGTCTAAAATGTAGTGCTGAGAGGATTTCACAAGTAATCGACACTTTTCACTTGTTTTTGCAGAAATCATGTAAATAGTCTGTAATTTTAATTATAATACAACAAGAATTTATTTAGTTTTAAACTATAGATTCCTCTTGGTTCCCTGAGTTCGGAAAAGTATGTGATAACTAATAGATTTGGTTAATGTTATGAAAAAGAAGTCCTGAAAATCGTCTGATTTTTTGTATGAACTTCTGAAGGTTTACTGAGGAGTGGAACTAATAGTATAGATAAAGGTTTAAAAGGCAAAATAAAGCAAAAGTATATACATTTGTGTATCTTTCGAGTCATTATCTAGAAACACAAATTGCACTATGTGGCAACGTCGCAAATAAAGAACCATAGATTAGAAGTACCAGTCTTAGTACTTGATACTAGCATCATTTATTAGTGTAGCAATCGATTCAACTGCTTTGTTGTATTCGTAGAATAATGCTAATGGGTCCAAGTTAATCTGCGATGTTGCCGCATTGTGAAATTTTAATTCCCCATAGCGGCTGAAGGAGGCCCCTGAGGGCATTCCATCATATAACATTTTTGCTTTATTTTGAAATGTAGAATAGTGCTCTGTGGTCCGTGGGCGCCACTTTTAGAACACCCGATATATATATATATGTAGCACGGTGCTAATGGTAGAGTATTCATTTCCTATCTTAAGGAACCCTTGTTCGATTCCAGATCAAATGAGTTTGTGGTAAACATTACACAACGGGTTCGTAAGTTTTTCCGTTGTTTTCTCGCTTCCTTCCCCTCACATTACATCCATTCTCCCATCAGTATTTACCATCCGTCTACCTTAGACAACATCACATAGTCATGACACGTTCAACCAGTGGGGTACGCAGTATTTCATCAAGGTGGTTAAAGCACTAAAGTAAATCTCATATCCTTTCAGGACAAGTGTAATCAAGGATATAGTAAATGCTTATTCTTCTATAAAATCTTGCTCAAAGGGAAGGGGGTTAAACATTGAAATATCCCTTACGTAGACCACCGCGTTCAACATTTAATTTCATTTATATCAGGCCGTAGATTTCACGAAAACCACGAGGGAACATCCCAACACGATCTTGTTCTTCACGAAGTGCCTGGGATTGAATCGGGATTCCTAGCTTTAGATTGTAGCTGTTATACCATTGAGCCATCATACTTCCAAGTAGAGATCGACGTCACGTTTTTATCGTCTTACACATTTCAATTTCTTCGAATGGCAACTATTATATTCTATACACAGTGTGCACATTGACTTTTGATATATCTAAGTGAAATACATATACGGCTACACTTTTTCAAGTCTATGCATGATGTATTTGAAAATTTATTGACTTTCATTATTTCTTCTTACGTAATCACGTAATTTTAAGTGTGATTTGAAATTAGTATCGGATCCCGCTCATAGTTCATGATTATTACCGTGCATGAACAATGAAGATCATGACATTCGTAATACTGTTCTTTCAGTTATTGAAAGAAGTCATGAAAAAAGAACTAAAAGCTGAGCATGTTTGAATAGTTCTGAGACCTTTGAAGGCGGTGCTCCATGTTCCCTTTAAATGTTGTTAGCAATTGAGAGGGGTGCGGTGTTGCTACGTCTTTTATTTGGTCCTCTGTCATCTGTTCGCATTGTAGTGCGTTTGCTCAGCCAATCTCTTTACCATACGGCAACATCGCATTTCATTCACTTAGGCCACACACCATCAAGTTTGTCCCACGTTTTAGTTAAGGATACTAATGAATAGATCTTATTTCTTGCTCCATGTTCATAAGACGTCATAAATCTTCTAGAGCACTAAATTGTCATTTTCATCATTGACGCTCATGAAGGCTTTTTAACCAGAAGGCTTTAAAATGCCATGACATTAAATAAACAGACTAAAAAACATTCCTAATTTGCCAATATTACGAGTATTAGCACATAACGAGAAAATCCAAAGATGGAATACACATCAATCGATAGGTCTCATTGCAGGGGCGGATCCAGGACGGACTTAGGGGGCAGTGGGTTGTAACATTGTTGCTTAAAGCTACTTTTAAGAGCTCCAAATTCTGGCATGGGTTTTATTTATATATAAAATAAGAGGGGAAAACAATCGCCCCGATCGTCTCCCCCTGGATCCGCTCCTGTCCCATTGAGTTGAACAACATGATATGGATGATTGTAAATCATCACTGGTAGTTCTTGAGAAACTGCAGAGAAACGTGTTGTTTCATAAATCTAGAAATTGATGCTGTACAATAACAGCGCCACCTATTAAGATGAAATTAATCCTGAACTGTGTCCTTATCAAGCTTTTCATTTTGACACTAGCATCACGACAATATGTTGTATTGTTAAAAGATATACCCCAAAATTATGATTAACTAAAACTTTATTATTCTTTTAAACTATAATATTGCGCACGGATGAGTTGTATATAAGTCAATAGATGCTGAAAAGATGAGCAAAATAACATGATTGGGAGTAAATTTTCATACGTTGTTTCTTAAAAAAAAAATAATTAAAAATAATGATAATAATAATAATAATAATAATAATAATAATAATAATAATAATAATAATAATAATAATAATAATAATAATAATAATGCGATAAAGAATATGCTGTTCGTTGCAAACAGTAACTGATAACATTTATTCATTACTTTATATGAAAAGAAATGCAATGTTAACTATCAGATTTTATCTATTATTGATACTTCTAACAGTGACACACATATTATACAGGGTGAACCTGAAAGATATGCACAAACTCCGGCACAAACACTCGACTCGTGCCTTTCCTTAAGTAACTCGCAAGACGTTAAACTTACGGAGCTGAAATTCAGTATATTAACTCTTTATTGAAAATGAACAGAAAGTGTCCTAGCAGTTTTAAAAATTCTCCTTTATGGGGGGGGGGAGCGGCACTTTCTATATATGGACAATTGGTAGTGGGTTGGTTTGTAAAAATAATCGAAAACGATCGATATTAGTTGAGAAACAAATTGAGAAACAATTATTAACTGACAAACAAAAAATACAGTGCTTTGCTTCATATTGCTTTCTACTATACAATACATACATTGCTTTCTACTATAGTAATTGCTGAAGCTTATGTGTATTATATGGAGCGCTTAGGGCACAGGGGAATCAACCCATAAAGTTGTGAGAAAACTAGGCATAAAATTTGTACTGTAAGCTTAATTACACGAAAATTTTAAGTTTGGACTGTACGCTTAATTAAATTTAAAAATTACAGTTTTTTCTTCCTTTACATTGGTCTACTTACCTTGATTTGGGACTTTCAAATTTCATCTTTTTTCCACTGAAAAGTATCGTTAATTCAACAAGGAAATAATTATACCATGAATATTTAATTAAAATTCATCCTAAAAAACATTTTACCATTTTATATTGTAAAGGTCACATCCACCATTATTGTAACAGAGCGGTGCTTCAGCAATTGATCATAGAAATTCAAATTCTGATTAGTGGTAATTTCACAGCCTTGTTTAATTATAAGTCTAACTCTTTAGTCAGTGGCGAGAAGGGCGTGGATCATGTGCCAGAATTGATGATGTGCTTTAGTGGGTCAGAGTGGTCCAAAGTGGGTGAGTGGATCACGACGGGTCGTGGGTCAAATTTTCATTGACCCACACCATCTCTGCTGTTAAGCTCTTGTTATTTTACTGTGCTACACTGTGAACTAAAAGCACACTACTATTACAAGTATCCAACCTTTTTTTTATGAAAGTATTACTTTATGACAAAAAACATCAATAGATGAATTAAGCAGGTTATGGAATACCATTTTATTTCACAAATAAATTGGTAAGATTACATGTGAAATAACTATTTTTCGTACAGGTGACAAGCAAATTAATTTTATATATATAATATACAATAAACAAAAGTTCTACAAATCCTTGGAAAAGAAATTATAACTAAGAATGTGAAAGATGGTATAAGGGTGAGATTTTGGAATAGTAGTTTTTATCATTATACTCTCCTGCTTGTGAAAATTTCAACATCAAGCATGACATATATGAGTAAATCTAAATTTGAACCACAAATCCATTTAATTTATTAACAAAAATCACAAAGTAAACGCCTTCCGCACAACTAGTACAGTCTCCATGAGCCCACATATTTGAACACATTGCTCCTTATTCACGTTGAACACCTTCAAGAGCATTACTGCTGCGAAAGACTGTGACATAGACTCTTCTTCCTCATTGGAATCTTAGATTATGGAATATCCGCAAAATGAAGTCGTCCAAACTTCCTTGCATAGCTACTTTTCAAAAAATTTCGTTTACAACGCAAGAAAGTTGAGAAGAACGAGAACAATATATCACTGATTTGAAACTTAACACAAGTACTTACAGTTAGATAGAAATGTAACATTGTATAAAGTACATTCATTGAAATAAAATATTGAAGACAAGTTTCTGGCATATCCACAATCGAATTTTTCTTACTGGAGTACTTTCAGAGATTTAATAAAATCTTTATGTGATGAAATCATTCGCTATCTTCATAGAAATACGTAGTTTCGGTGATCAGCGTAAGAATGGAACAAGAAACAAAACAGATATACTGGTATTCTATACCTCTTCCTGTTCCATAACAAACTCGATTCTATTACAATAATTGTCACATGAATATCTGAGAAACTTGACTTAAATTGCAGAAATCATTTGCAATAGGATGCACACAAGTGAATGTGAATATATTCAATAATGATGATACACCTGTATAATGAATATGCATGCAACATAATATTCGTGGATATGCATCAAGAGATTTCCAAAAAGTCAGAAAATCCTCGGATTTCAGTTAAACTATTCTATGCTCCACCTTAGTTTTAACGATCATAAACAAGCCACGAATAACTAAAGCACGCTGATTTGTTGCTGAATTACTGACACAATACTCCAACACAAAATATTACATCATCGCTACAAATATAATTTTCGTCTAAAACCAGGCACGTAGCCAGGATTTCGTAAAGGGGGGGGGGTCCGTGACATGAAATACTGTGGTCATCACACCAAGGGCTCCATCATTCTAAACTATTTTACTGGCAACATATATTGGTTCGTTTAACCAGGATTTAGTAATAGGGGGAGGCGTGACATTAAATACTGTGGTTATCACCACCAGGAGCACGATCAATCTAAACTATTTAACTGGCAACATATATTGGTTTGTTAGGACAATAAAATGAGGATAGATAGTAAGTATTTTAATAACAAACTATGAAGAAATCTCGAGTAAAATAATAAAAAAATATATTGAAAAAGATTTTGCAATATTTATATTCCTTCCTTTGTTCATTCAAATATAACAATTTTCCTTTCATTATGACCTCAATTATTATAAAAAGTACATATCCAATAATGTCTTGTAAAATATTTTACAATATCTGCGTTCCTTTCTCTGTTGAATCAAATGTTAACAGAACTTTGACAGAAATGAAATGAAAACATACTGTTTATTCCAAATGACAGGTTAAAGGAGCAGTAGAAAACTGTTTCTGAAAAACATGTTTGAAACTGCAGGGAAGCAATGACAAAAAATTATGATAAAATGATGATAAAAATTATGATAAAAATGTCCACACTATTACAGAACGGCACATTGCTTTCGAAAGCTTGAAATTTCCGTGACTAGTAGCAGAAATTCTGAGAATTCCGTAACTTTTATAGAAATTTCAAATTACCTGACTTTTCCAGGATATCCCACTCTTTCGCCACCATGTATTGCAAGTAATACAAATCCCCTCATAAGAAAGAGTAACCAAAAGTTTGGTATAGCTTTTTTATTTTTAACGCCCATTCTTCTTTTTCTAGTTTATTTCTGTTTCATCCTTCCTTAATTTTTTCCATTTCTGATGTCGAACGGAGGATGCGGACCCCCCCCCCTTGGCTACATGCCTGTCTAAAACAACGGTAAAGTGTGAGACACTATAATGAGAGAGACAATAACAAAGTAGAAATTACTTAATAATACAAGTAACGTACTAAAAGGGTTGTTTCGTGTTTTAATCACCTCAACAAAATATTATGAAAAATGAACCTTTACTATATTAAAATATGCATACAGAAACCGCGCATGCCCAAAGCCGATCTGAAATTTGGAACTGAAGTCCTGATGAAAGCCTGCGGACGCCACTGAATACTATAATCAGGTATACTTAAAAGAATAATAGAAGCATTTCATTTAAGTTTGAGCAGTAATAAGACTTGTAGTTCAACTGTGCTAGTTGGAAAGGTGACTTACTCCTGGATCCATAAGTGTTGTGGTGAGATAACATGAGAGGTCATTTGCAGACTAACAAAACAGCACATGCATACGTGTAAAACATATTGATAATCATTGGTTGCTCGAAAATATTTAAGAAAAGAAAATTGTTTAATAATGCACTGCACTTGCTGACTCAAATTTCGTCGAATAAAAGTACATTATTGCGTCCTCTGAGTGTGAAGGAAGAATCAATAACCAATCAGTTTTTTTGAATAATGTACGATTAGAACTATAGAAGTTTTTGCTGTTTAGAAGTAAGAGGAAACAGTATAATTCTACTTCTGAAATAAGTTCGATACCAGAAAGAGACGCTAAGCTCAGAATAAACAAAAACAAAGATTAAGCATAAATATATCATATCCGGCTTTGTGGCTTATAATATTTCATTTTCTAAAAGGCTGCATTGAGATATTTCCTTCATTAAATCTAATATACGGGTGTTATGCTCATTTATTTCACGACTGACTACAATGATATTTCACATTTGTTCCTGTGGGTTTCCAGCTTCCACTAGCCTATAGCGCATAGCCGTAGGGCACAAAACTAAACAAACAGAACAACACGTGTTTCCAGCTCTATTAGGAAAATACCAATCAATGTTATTTTCATTAAGTAAATATGTCTGCACGAAAATTGTAACAATTGTTGGAGGTGACATTAGCGGCGGGTCAAGGACTCGAGCATAGATGTGTCAGTGAAAATATCTTGTCATACTCGTTTGGAAATGGTGCTCAATATTAAGAATTTTCAGGAATTCAACTGGTGCAGATTTTTCGTGAATCTCGTTCATTAAAGATTTCCAAAGATGGAGCAGTAGTTGCCATGATAAGAATGATAACACAGCTAAGTGGTCACTACTACACTAATCAGTATTATTTGTCATAACTTCCATAATATATTAAAAATAAAATGAAGTAGGACATACAGAATGATTTCTTACTGACAGAAGTTTTGTCAATAACAAGGGAGAAAGAAAACGAAGTGTACGTGAGTTTTTCAGTATGTAAATACACTACATTCTCATTCATCCGGCCCTTAATACTGGCAGTCAAAACATTGTTTTCTTCTTTTACATTGTCGTTATCACTAACTGTAAGTTGTGAAGGGATTATGTGACAAAGCATGCCTCAACACGCATTTTCACTGAAATAAAGAAAATTAGTAATGTTTCTAAATGCTGAGTAAGTAATTCAAAACTTTGTGTATTTAACCCTGTAGTGATGTATACTAGGGTGTGGAGATTCAAGCTTCCAAGTATCATATTGTGTCTAGATTTGTATATCTATCTACTATATATATACGGTAAATATTTATTTTAGCATAACATCTTATTGAAGGGAGGGATGAAACCCGGAGCACCCTTTTTGCGTACACCACTATTACTCTGCTCTGTTAGGCAGATGTATTCAATTTATGTTATTGTATACATTTTTGACAATTTGTGTTATTTCAATTTGTATTAAATTGTACTTGTAGTATCACTAAAAAAATAAAGACATACTGCTACAAAATTTTAAACATTCTCAGTAATCCGACAATTTCGCAAATTAGGAATTTCTCTGTGTAAGAAAAAGCTGGATTAGCGAAAGTATAGTGGATAGATCTTAAGGTAATGATAAATTTACATTTGATGTTTTTAAATTATCTATTTGTTTATATCTATTAACTAGTAATATCTTTCCAACCTAACGATTCAGTTTACTTTAAAACTGTGTAATACGAATATTTATTATTTAATAAATATTTGTGTACCGATTGAAATTATTTCTTACTACAGTTTAACCTCGTTAATCCGAATATTTGTTTGCTAGAGCTGTTCAGATTGTCAAAAAGTTCGGATTACTAAGGAATGCTAAAAAAAAAACGTCATAAACAAGCTTAAAATACGTATATAAATTTACTGACGTATGTACGTAGGTACAATAAATTGAAAAATTATACAATAAAGACCTACTACAAAATGAAACTTTGTATGTTACTGTTCTTTACATACAGTACAGTAACGTTATGTAAAAATAGTCATCTCGACTAATCCCGGCAGCTTTGTTTACGGTTGCATTGTTGTGGCATGAAAATCTAAAAATACAGTACACGTATGTACAGAAGACGACTGAAGGCCGTTCGGAGTACTGCGGTGTTCGGGGTGCCGTGCGTGCGGATTAACGAGTTTTTGCTGTAGTTGAAATGCCTGTTCTTTGCACGGAGGGAATAATCTTCATCCAGAATCTTTGAAAGTAAAAAAGTGTGAAATTTACAACGACGAGCAATACCTTTGGCATTACCTTATCGATTTTAAGGCCAGTTGACATAACCATTTCTTCTCACGGGAAGAGTTAATGCAAAACAATTCAAATATCTGAATGGTATGCAACCTGGACGACAGGAAAACATTTGGGTTATATTCTTCACAGGTAGTATGGTTCACTGTGTATATACACATATTTTAAATTTTGAAATCCAATTCCACCTCGAGTCGAAAATCGAAGAAAATTGCGATTAGATGTGGTAAAGATACAAAACTTGGTGGCTCTAGGTGTCTCCTTTCTATGCGAAAATATGATCACAGAAAGAGACACACATATGTTATTTTGCATATTAGTATAGACGCGTATAGATTTGTTTGTGACATATGCATCATAGTACCCATAATAAACAAATGCTAAAACACGTATGAAATTTGATCGATCTAATGCACTGGAAGAAAGTCTTTGCTTGCAAACACAACATTGTAAAATTAATTTTAGTAACTGAGAAATTACCTCTACTGTACATGTAAGTAGTATGTTAGCAGAATTAATTTAAGACAGACAATACCTCACAAAAAATGAAAGGAAGAAATTTATCATTGTTCATTAAAAACAGACTGAATTTTATCTATAATTCCTGTTTTCAGATTGTTGATTTGTGTGACTCTACTATTACGAATATGATCAATTTCATTAAAAGTACAAAAGTTACTTTGGTAATTTACCATTCCGCCTCTGGCAAACCTTTTAGAATATATTTATGATTGAAACCATATATTCACTCATTATTGCAATCTGATGTTTGGCCTTCCTCTTGATTCCATTCTGACTCCTCTGACTAGCCTCGTCTGCTCCCTCGTCAATCACACAAAAATTAGTGAGTATATTCTCAACGTAATTTTCATAGTATTTCCTGTGATGTGACTTTGGTACGTCTGTCTTCGCGGATTTTCATAGAAAACGCGGAAAAAGGAATTTGTTGACCAGAGCATGAGTGACTTTTTTCTCCTTTTTTTTTAGCAGATGTTCGTATTCTACCTACTGCTATGTTATAACATTTTCTAAGTTTAAAATTGTATTTTATTAAACAAAATTAAAATATGAATCTTCGACCTCTAATCCCTTATATTACTACATTATGGTTTTTATCTTCTTAACTTTTTAAATCTAATAAGTAAAACGTTAAACTCCATTTTAAACGTTTACTTTTCAAATTTCAGAAAAGTGCACTAAAAGTGTTCTGTACATTTCAATTTTTCGTTCCTTGAATTTACTAAGCTGGTATTAGTACATTTTTGTCAACTTTATATCAGTCATTTCCAACCGCCAGATGTGTGGGCTTTTACAACCATAACAAGGACAGAAAGAAAAAGTTCAGCAAAAAAATAAATAAATAAATAAATAAAAAAGAGGGGAACGAGATATGTGGTAAAAATTAATCAAATATTGGCAGAGTACGATTAATTATGAAGCCACACTGTAAAGAATCGTTGTGTTATTTCAACGACATACATATGTGTTAAAACAATTGTGTTAAAATATAACACAAAAAGTGGTTAGAACAACTCACACTCCATTTGGGGTTGTGTAACAAATGCCGGTAATTGAAATGACACACAGCCTATGTGTTAAATTAACTCAAGTGTAGAATCTTCGGTGTTGTTTTCTGCGTGATTGCCAAATATGCTGGGCATCTAATTATAAAGGATTACGTACTGAAGCTACAGTCAAAGACAGTAGAAAGAAATACTTAAACAAACCCAGGTATTTGCAAAATTTCAACGTGCAAACCGCGCGATGTGTTCTCAATTGTTTTACATAATGTTTCTGAAGAAAAATTCAACAGCGAGAAACAACACCGTATTACTGTTCACTTCTACACTGCACTAGAGCTCACCAGTGAACACCGGGAACTGTGTTCCAAAAATGGTGGAAAACTGGTAGAAACTCGATTAAGAGGCAAACATACTATATGGATATAGGTAAGAGTTTCCTATCATTCTTGAACAAGTTGTTGGTGAAGGTTGTGTTTCGAACCATCAAGAAGTACTTCACAATAAGTGTTGGAGAGGACGACCAAAAAGTTTATGAAGATTTTCTAAAGGAAGTGTTCTGTATTTACTATCCTTATTTTTAAAGTAGAATCTTCGGTAATCGTAAGCATGCACGCCACAAGCTTTTCCAACACAGAAAAATGATTCCATCAACACAGCACACAGAGTTATTTCAACACCGAAATAAGTGTCGTAGTAACACAGAACTCGAGTCGAACTAACAACAAAAACTGTGTTAATCTGGTGGTCTGACCTTGAATTTTAACACAGAGAGTGTTGCATTAATACCAAAGCGGTGTTACTTATACGGCTTTTACCTTGAATTATGACACAGATTGTGTGTTGAAATAATAAGAAAATGATGTTGAAATAACACAGGAACTGTGTTATATTAATACTTGACATGGTGTAATATTAACACAAAATAATTAACACATTACACACTGTGTTACTTTCTTTGTATTGATGCAACACCGCCACAAATAACACTAAACACTTTTCCCCACAGTACCGACCCTGACATGGTGTCGAATCAACACCGATAATACTAACAGAGATCCGAATTTAACACCGCTCAACACCGGTTGTATTAAAAACGTAACACACCGTATGTGTTAAACTCCAACACTGTGGGGTCTGTGTTGAATTAGTTAAATTAACACAATTTTTTACTGTGCATGAGTAATGTACAATAGCTGGAAAATCATCGATTACGTGTTGTTTGCCAGTCACCATTATTTGTAACAAGCGCTAAGTTTCTATTTCTCCTTGTTCTCTCTGTATAATTTACTGAGAATACAACCAACAAAATTGTGACATCACAAAGCTTCCCACTTGCAAATGACTGGTTTATATCAATCACAGTTTTCGTCTGCTATGTATCATTTTTGTTTAAAATAAAGCTCCGAATTATTTTATGTGCAATATTTTCTTATCATTTGATGTAATGTTGATACTTTAGCAAATTAAAAACAAACTTTTATTCAATATTAAACTAACTTCGTCAAAAGGAATGTACTAAACTTAATCGCGAGATCATCTCTCACAAATACTGTTGATAAGAAGCTGAGAATAAACCAGAAGACGTCCTTAACGTTTCTCCCCTTGAGAACCAATATTAATTTTACGAAGAGCAAGCAGGAAGCATTTAATTATTGGAACCAAAAATCGAAAGCTATTTTAGCTACTTAATTTAATTAATAGCAGAAAATCAATTATCAAAAAAAATCTCATAAACTTTCTCTTAGGAAAAAAGCTTGTTGCAAAGCTATGCCTAGGCAATTAGACTCATACTGCTTCCTTCCATTCATCAAGTTTCGAAATAATTTCTATGTTTATACAGTAAACGAAGTTCATAAAAAGAATTTCAATACTACAGTGGATACCACTGATTCAACTGAAGAGTGGCCAATTAAATAGCTCAACTGACATAAAATCATGGTATTTTGAACCAAAACTACACTCTAAAAAATCACTGTGTTATTTCAACGACATGCATATGTGTTAACACGATTGTGTTAAAATATAACACAAACAGGTATTAGAATAGCTCATTCTCCATTTGGAGTTATATGTCAAATGCCGGTAGTTGAAATGGCATACAGCCTATGTGTTAAATTAACACAAGTGAGGAATCTTCGGTGTTGTTTTCTGCTTGATTGCCAAATATGTTGGGCATCTAATTACAAAAGCTTATGAACTGAAACTACAGAAAACACAATAGAAAGAAATACTTAAACAAATCCAGGTATTCGCAAAATTTCAACATGTAAACAGCACGATGTGTTCTCAATTCTTTTACATAATGTTTCTGAAGAAATATGTCAACAGCGAGAAACAACACCATATTACTGTGTTACTTCTACACTGCACTAGAGCTGTCCAGCCAACGCCGAAGACATATTATAAGGATATAGGTCAGAGTTTCCTATCATTTTTGAACAAGATGTTGGTGAAGGTTGTGTTTCGCACCATCAAGAAATACTTCACAATAAATGTTGGGGAGGACGAGAAAAAAGTTTATGAAGATTTTTTAAATGAAGTGTTCTGTAGTTTACTACCGCATATTCTTATTTTAAAATTAGAATCTTCGGTAAGCGTAAGCATGTACGCCACAAGCTTTCCCAACACATGGTTACATCAACACAGCACACGGAGTTATTTCAACACCGAAATAGGTGCCATAGTAACACAGAACTCAAGTCGGACTAACAACAAAAAAAAGTGTCACTCTGATCGTCTGACCTTGACTTTTAACACAGAGAGTATTGAATTAACATCAAAACGGTATTACTTATACGGTTTTGACCTTGAATTATGACAGGTTGTGTGTTGGAATAAGAAAATGATGTCGAAATAACACAGAGACTGTGTTATTTTAATACTTGGTATGGTGTAATATTAACACAAAATAATTAACACACTATACACTGTTACTTTCTTCATGTTGGTGCAACACTCCCACAAGTAACACTCAACACTTTTCCCTACCGCTCAACACCAGTTGTGTTAAAAACGTAACACCGCATGTGTTAAACGCCAACACCGTGGGGTCTGTGTTGAATTAACACCGTATAGTGGTAGTCACGCTGGAACCACTGCCCTGTGTTAAAATTGAGTTGAATTAACACAACCATTATTTACTGTGTAGTATATACTATAAAATGCGTATGAGAGTTTATTATTACGAATACGTTAATGGCTTTTTTCTTTTTTGTAATAGATTGCTGGAGCCATTATCTGGACTGAGTTTGTTGTTTTAGTCAACCCGTTACCATCTTTATGTGAATCGATGATTTTAACGATAGATGCCTATATCCCACTTTCTATTGTTGGAACAAAGGTGTGTAATTATAGAATGCTGGAAATTACACATTGTACTGTTAGACGCAACAAATATTCTCCAGTGGTTCGCATCTACCGGGCTAATTGAAACTTCTATAAATAGAAATAAATGTAGTTCCTCGTGATCTTCTTTATTGTCTTTAACCAGAGTTTATTATTATTTTTATTCATTCATTCTAAAACCATTTCCCGAATCAGCAGAGAACGGTTTATATGTGCTTGTAGGTGTGAATAAGTGAGGCCACGAAATATCGACAAATTGATATGTGTCTTATTGTTGAAAGTATTATTAAATAATGTTAGAAGTAATTTATTACTTATAGATTGAACACTGCTAAGGTACTGCTTTACTCTTTTTTTTTTTTAACAAATATGGTACCCCCTTTTTTTATCTGAAACTTGTTTCTCATACGTCTGAAGAATCGAAAATTCTGAAAAAACACATTCGAGAGGAAGAAATTGCTATGTTTTATATTGATTAAATTATTTAACTAACTACCGCAACAATAATGGAGAAATATTTGGAAGGAAGTGGAACAGAGTAAAATGTTTAAAGATATTATCCCTGTATTTTCCTAGTACAATTAACAAAATCTTAAAAACACTTAGGATAATTGGCCATCCGGTTCGAACACAGAACCTTCCGAATTACGATCGTATATCAAGAATAGTAATCAACGCACACACAGTAAACGTGTTTTATAACACCAAAATCTATCTAGTTCGATAAATTTGCTATAAATCTGAATGAAGACAGCCTGTGTTTGCAGAACTTCAACAATGAAAATATCTTAATTACTGCATTTACAAGTATACGGTGTTAGACACTGCATCCTGAAGCTTGAGTGCTCAATTCATTATCTAACATTCATGAGTATCATATTTGAAACTTTACAAAATTCGCTCTCTTTTGTTGCTTTAACAACCACTAATTTTACTTGCAACGTGGAAAGCAGCATGTCGTAGCGGAAAGCAGAAACTAATTTGCAAGGTTTCGAAACTTCTGAAGCCAGAAATACGGAGAACTTTCTAAACTTTACTCATATATGGTGTAGGTTACTTTGTCCTAACATCTCAAAAGCTAATTCTTAATAAAATTATAAATTGGGAGAACACGTTAATAGTTCACTACAAATTCATAAAATAATAACAGTAATTACCATTTACTTATACCAACCAGCTAATTATCTACAAGTACTTGTTGCGTAATTTTGTAAAGTAAACATTGTCAGTTTTTGACCTTGGTATATCATATTTACGCACTGTCACCACTGATGCACTTGGAAGTCTGTCTACATTTCTAAGAAATGACTTTTTTTTCTAATTTGTTTCCCAATACTTGTAACCCGTTAATCATTGCAATACAAATAAAAATGTATCAATTTCTGTTGATTTTAATAAAGGTTTAGAACTTATAACATTTACTTAACCAATTAGTTAGGTATACAATACTACTATGAATAAATAACATCTAGGCTCAGAACAATGTGTCTTACACTATACTCTGAACAAAACACATACAAGACCTAGTGTTGCCCCCGAGATTTAGAATCTGTCTCGTCTCAAAATGATATTGTGAAAGCACTCTCTCGTCTCGGAAACTATATCTGCTTCTATTGAAAAACATATTTTTCGACTAGTATCTTGTCACGAAAATTCCTCCTGGTGGCGTGGGTAATGTTCATTATAACTCGAAACGATAGGACTCCCAGCAGCATAGTCCATGGTGCACTGAGGAAAAAAAAAAAACAAAGAAACAAACAAAAACTATGTGACCTACGTAAAAACGTAGGTTACGTGTGTAAATTTTATAGTTTTTGGACTTAACGTACAACAAACGTATAACTGAAGAAGTATAATTAATACGTACTTTTCGTACAAGTGTTCAGAATAAACGTACTTTCCATACGAATGAAAGAATGTATATAGACAGTCATGCTCTCACTCAGATGGACTTATGTAACATTTCTGACGTATGTAACATATGTATATGTATGTAATATACGGAAGGCTGTTAGATGTCATATATCATGCAACGGCATGATGTAATATCTAAGCGGGAAAAGTATGTAGCATATAGATAACGTACGCTCCGTACTGATTTCCGTATTAACCTAAAGATTCCGTATATTTGTAACGGATAACGGATTTTTTTCAATGTGTGCTATGGATATCCGCAATTTCTAATGGCAGCACTATCGCATTAGTTCTGGCTCCACAGACCCGAATTAATTACCCCTTAATAGGTAGCTTTCAAGTTTCCCACAATATCGGAAATCATGTGGCCCCTTTGGGAGGAAAATCCGGCACAATATGTATCAAAACTCAACCCACTAATAATTTTCATACATAAGAGATCCTGTATACCAGGATGGTAAGGGAGGAGCTTCTTATGGCCTACTCAGAACTACTTTCAATTTCACTACTTTCGATTACGTTAAAATGTTCTAGTTTCGTTTACTTTCCATGTTTCTTCCAAACTATGACATTTTCTAGACATTTTTAGCAACTTCTCCTACTGGATAATATATCGCAAAGAATGTGGCACTTTTTATTTGGTGTACAAAGAATCCAAAAGTAGAAATTTAATATTACTTCTTACCATTCGTAAATTATATTTATATCTGAAATATCATATGTAAGTATGAATATGGTGACGTCATCCAACTCGGGGATTGAGTGTACATGTTATTCTAATTAAAACAATCACGTTATTCCTTTTTGAACAATTAGTAATTGTTCAAATAAAGAACAATTTATTCCAATAAATTGTTTGATCTATTATTTAATAATTTCTTCTTCGAATTTTAAATGCAATAGAAAGTGACAACATAAACCATCATGATAGGAACAGACTGAACGGTTTTTTCGTAATACAGATTGGTTTACAGAAAAAGAATTTTCATTTAACATGTTGACAAATATTGTTCTTTAACATATACAAATAACATATTCGAAATTCTGTATCTTTTATTTTTATTTATTTATTCTTTTTTGTGTATATACAGTGTGACAATGAACTAAATGAAATAAAACTGAAATTTGTGACAAACTACGTAGTAGACAAACTGTATTGCACATATAAACTGCACTACAGACATTCGGATTTAGGTTATGACATGTTCGATATGTCTGCCATCTCTGGCGATGATACGGTGCTGACGAACAGCAAAATTCTGCGTGACCCGCTGAAGTATCCGAACAGCGATGCTGTCGATGACCTTCTGAATGGCAGTTTTCAGCTCGGCAACGGTTTGGGGATTATTGCGGTACACCTTGTCCTTAACACAGCCCAACAAAAATGAGTCGCATAGGTATAGACCCGGGGAATATGGCGGCTAAGCGAGTCCCTTCCAGTGGCCTCTGGATACCCCGAGCCAGAATGCGGTTCCCAAAATACTCCTCCAGGACGTCAAACACTCTCATGATCTTATGGGGTCGAGCTCCGTCTTGCATGAACCACATCTTGTCGAAATCAGGGTCCCTTTGATAAGTTTCCAAACCCGTCACGTATCGTGCAGTAACCACCGTGATGTCAAGGAATATCGTACCGATTATTCCATGGCTGGACATTGCACACCACACCGTCACCCGTTCAGGGTGGAGAGACTTCTTCATTGCAAAATGCGGATTCTCAGTCCCCGAAATGTCCGACATCACTTGCAAATGGACATCACCACGTTGCGTGCGCATGGTCATACGAATTCCCATCATGCCCTGTGGTCAGCCACGCAGTTTGGACGTCATCATGCGAACCGTTCAGAAATTATGACGGTTTTATTTCATATAGTTCATTAATTGTCACCCTTGTTACCCTCTTCTCCTGGGGAGATTCTTTTGTTTCGACTTGCATCTCTGATACAAGCAGTACACGGATCTCAGAAATCAAATAGTCAAATCATCAACGAAGATTCCCAGTTCGTGGAAGGTACTGTAATTGCGTCAGGATACTCGTGTTCAAAGTACAACCTATCAGCCTACAAATAAAATTGTACGCTTGCTTTTCATCTGTTTTATTGTCATTTTCCCTCTATAAAATTTTCCTAGTAATGTTATTTAGCCAGTACAAAATTTGACATGTCTTTCTAGAAATATCATCAGAATTAATATACGTTTTCCTGCGACTGTTCCTCGTCAGGATATTCACAAAACAGTAAGCAAATTTACATGCCTCACATTACGTACAACATATATCTATCTAACGGCAATGAGATCCGCGGTACGTAAGTATATTAACTTAATAGACATATTTTTGAAATATACAATTACCTGGCTAAATACCTGGTTAATACATATATCAATAAGGAAACACATGCAAGGAAGATTGATAGGCATTTCACTTTGACGGAATTTCGATCCGGAGGATCCAAGGCAGGACGACTCTTACTTTTCCTTACTCTTACTTATTAACGTTGTTTTCTAACTTCTACCATATTATATTTTATATATATATATATAATGTAATTCAGATATGTCACAATCTGTTTGTTTTCTAACAACAGGAAGAACTTTTGTGTACACTACATGTTTTATATATATATGTATAACAACGAAGAAATCTGCTTCCAGAATTCTTCTCTGAACGCGCATATGATAAATAACCTGCGTACAGATAGTCTTATGGGGGCAAATTTAATATTAACACTTATAACAACAAATTGACTCAATATTTCATGTCGAACATAAATATGGTAATCTTAAGGCAACAAAATTAAAACAATAAGAGTAAATAAGAATATTCCCTTAGGGAATACAAATAATAATACTGCAACGACATGACGTTACATCCTGTATTAATTCGATTTAGCTGTACCATTATCATAGCTTGATTAATATTGATTACGAAATTCAGAAGGCAAACACAATCACATTTTTAAAAGCTTATTGAATTTTGTGTTGTTTAACAGAGGAATCTCTAGGGATAAATAAATATGGTACTCAAATTATGGGGTAAAAGTATTTGAAAAATCGGCCCAAACGAAAAAAAAAAAAACTCCCCATGCATACGTATTCAAACAATAATAACCATAATTCCGAACTTTTTATGTGAGAAATATTAATTTCCTACAGGACAATAGTTCTAGTATAAAGGAAAAACGTTTTAACAACATTTTCTATTTGGTAATTCTTGGTTAAATATGTTCACTATAACATGATCTGCAAGATCGTCACAGTAAAATTAGAGTTATGGATATAATTGTATTTTATTAAAATATCTTGAATGGTAAATATACTAATGAATGAACTAATTATTTAAATGAACCAGATTATATGCACATGAATGTAAGTACAGCTGATCTCTTCATGCTATTTAAGACACTGTTTGTTTATGCATTCTAATTTATCATTTATAACATTGAACTGTTACAGCGAATATATAATCTATAGCTCGGTAATATAGTTTGTAAACAGAAACACAAAGGATACATGTAACACAGGACAATTTGATTACAAAGGTAACAGGAAAGCTTAATTGGAAGTAATAAGCAACATATCGCTTCAATACTAAGAACTTAATATTTAGTTAACTTATATTAGATACTGGTGTCCACCAAAGGTATTTGATTGCCTGAAACTCAAGTTGAAAAGATGAAAAGCCGACTTGGAACCTTGTGGAAATTGAAAACAATTCCTTTTTTTTTATCTTCTTTTGGTTAGTATTTCGAAGTCATTGCTTTGATGCTGGTTCTCACTTAAAGATAAATTACACAAAGTTCTTGCAAGCAGGTTCTTGAATACTGAATAATTTTTTTGTCTTGTATTTGTGTCAACCACTATTTACAATTTCAAGTGTGTTATTCATTTTGTCTTAAACAAAAGAACTTAAAATGATTGAACAAAAAGTTTGTAGGTGTAAATTGTATGATCACCATCGCGAGCTCTTTTGTATTCTTCGTGACAAAATAAAAAAAAAAAAAGTGTTGTATTATTTTGAAGTGTGTAATAACCTATATATTAAAATGCTAGGTATATAATGTTTGTCTCCAAGGAAAAGTTTATATGTTTGTCTCCAATCTTTTCGACAATAAATTCTCGAAAACCACAAGTGCTAGAAACGTGCGGTTTTCGCTGGTCGATTCCAAATTTTGTGTAGATTGTTCAGTTCTAATTAAATATTTAAAATAATGTGGTCGTTATATCTTTACTACATTTTTAGAGAGTACACTGAAACTGTTGAAATTTTAAAAAAGTAAGGCATCAATAAGCTATGGGTTATATATTCCAACACCAACTATTTGTATACAAGGGGTTGTATATCTCTCAGGAGTTTGTTTCACGGTTAAATGATAATGAAAAACGAAGGATAACCATTTCTCCATGCTAAAATGAATCTTTATTGTTTGGAGTGTTTTGCCCAATGAGCATCATTTATCACTCGCATTATAATTAATTGTGTGTGTAATGTATTTCCTTATTACATACTGTATGCAAGAAGAAAGAAAACACTAATCATACATAAATTAGAGACTCTAACCGGAAGTAGGCTCGATCTTGCAAACGGTGCGAGTTACACTCTAGTGCGGGATCTGATTGGGGGCAATCGGCTTAAATCAGGCACTGCTTAGAAGAATAAAATTAGTTTCAAAACAAGCAGAAAAACAATCCAGCCACTTGAAGTGATCAACTAAGTTCCTCAAAATGCATGGACGGAAAAATACATAATTAGATTGATATGTTTGGAGTTTGTCCATATTTAGAACCAAAGCTACGTAAGACTGGAACTACTGTTTAAAATTTCATCCGGACCACTACCCGAGTTGTGTCCAAGGCAACGTATTTTCCCCGTGGATTGAAACAGGGACCAAAGGAAGAAACATGCACGGTAACCACTCAAGCACGAATAGAACTATTTGACTGACAAAAAATTGTTTATGATACAGCAGGTGATTTCTTGGCAAATTGTCTTCCTTTGCAGGCACATAACATACAGAAGTACAGATTAATATTTTAACATTGGGCAGCAAATATCTGAGAAAAGCAAAGACAAAGTCAAACGATAAATTTCAAATCAAAACCATAATAATGTGAAAACACTTATGTAATTATTTTGAAGTATAAAGACTTTTCACTGATGTTACAATTGGATTGAAATGCAGTTATGATATGAGTAGAGTGGATTTTTAGTGCTTTCCAAAATGTCATATTACTTCTTTCACTATGGTCTTGTTCTTTGTTTACACATGTGTCGCACTATTTTTTAAGGAAATAAAGATATTTAATGTGCGAGACGGTGAGACAAAAACATTAACGCGAGGTATAAAGGATGGTATTTAATATTTATAGAACTTGGAATTGCTCCTGATAGAAAACGTTACACTCTCTTCCTTCAGAACACATTTCATTATGCTAATGTTTTGATGCAATTCTCCATTTAATTTTTATTGATTTTATCTAATATTTGTACTAATTATATACCATCCATTAAAATTTGTTCATATAGCACCCTTGGTAACAGAATTCAAAAAGATTACTATGAACTATTCCAGACGTATATAAGAATTTCAACCTTTCTCTTACATCAATTATCATTCGAAAGTAAAAGAAGAAAAGTTTACATACTTTTAACCATAAAAGGTCAAATTCTCGTATATTACATACTTAGCTACTACTATAACTGCAGCATAGTTATTCTAAACATCGTTCCAGATTTGCTTCTCACTGTGGTAATCTATATGTTTACCACATGATCAATGATATCTTCAAGAGGAGACTAACATTACTTTCTTGCTCTCGAGTATATTTAAGGACTATCATCTCTTATAACTAGCATTGCCTAAGAGTTCAATACAAATCAAATGAATTTTAAAGAAATAAAAGCTATCATGTGCTGAAGTCTATGAAGCTATATATCGGATTGGTGTGGTTGAAATGTATAATTTTACGTCTGGTAGAACATCACAACCTGTAATACAATCAATCGATGGACCGAGGTCTCATGTACAACGTCACAAACTCCGAAGATGTTTAGATACAGACAACAGTGACCAATCTTTCAGGGTCGTATGAAAGTACACCATGGAGAACTCAAAATTCCGAGTGACAAGTTCAAACTGGGACATTCTGCACATCAGTATCTAGCCACGGAACACAATCAAGAGTGCATTTGAGACTGTAGTGGTGAATTAAAGCATTGTTTACCGTTTGTTTGTGAAATCTCGTGTCCGTGAAACAACATCGAAATATGAGCTCTGCAGCTACGGTACTGACCAACAGCATGTTCTGAGAACTCCTCAGAAATATTGTGGAAGTTGGTCCTTAGAAAAGTGTTCGTGTGATTGAAAACTAGTTAACCATACACTATAGCATTGGCGCAATCGGTAAGGTGACAAGTTGGGACCAATGAGCGCCATATGAATTAACACTGGCCAACACGGGTCGCTGCCTAGAGATGTGCAGTTCTCTGAGTGTAATGAATAACCGGGAAAATTTCCTACATCGATTGTCAGTTGTGATTTTAAAATATGGATCTGCTACTGCAATGGTAAACGGCCAAGGTTAGAATATCATCAATGCCCAGGGATGGTTTCACGAACCATCCCTTCATACCCAAAAGGTTATTTTTCTGGTGGGTCTTTTTTTCTCGGGGAGTGATCCATCACGCTTTCTCCGTTCAGACAAAACTATCACTGCGAATCGTTACAGTGTTTACCTCCACAAAATTCACTGAAAACTTGTCCCCAAGAATCTAGCAATGGAAACAGACAGTGTCATTCTGCACGCCCACATGTCGATCAAAATAATGTGCAGACTCACCATGAGTCTAATCATGGTACTCTTCTCAATCATCATACTCTTCTGACGTCTTTTCCTCCAGTACCACCTTCAGCATTTTGGTCATTTCTTGGCAAGGAAGAATTTCCTTACGATTGGGTAGCGCAGCATATGGTTGAGAACTTCTTCACATCGCAGAATCCATACTCCCTTCGTGATGGAATCCAATCTTTGGGTAAGCTATGGCAAAAAGTATGTGACTGCAGATATTGCAGATTTTAATCCTTTAGGTTTTTAAAGGATAGTCATTTGCATATTTCAATCGCATCAACTCAACAATTGAATAAAGTGTTCACTCATAAAGAGTCTGTGGTAACTTAATTTTCACGTTTTTGAGCTCTTTCTTAAAAAAAAAGTAAACAACTTTTAGGATTTTGATTCTTTAGAAACACCACATTTAGCTTTTTATTCATCATAAAACAGTTCTATTATTCATTTCTGACGTACTTTCCTGGTCGCTACTGCATTAAATAATCTAATTAAGATCATTGAATAACTGAAAATAATCCCACAACTTCTAGCTGTTTTTTTCTTTTTTTCTCTTTCAACACTAACCCCGTATGAGATGTGAACTCACAGCTTAATGTAGGATCTGAACGGTATTTACTGCTACAAGGAATCAAACCGTAGTCTTTAGTTTCAATACAAAAAAAAATTAACTGCAAGAAACTTTTAAGCCGTGAAGTATAAATCGATAATAATGTTAGTACTAGCTGTATTTCATATGTATACTAAGTAACAAGAGATTATCCTCTCAAGATTATAACAAAACTTTTAGAATAGTTTCATAATATAATTTCTGGGTTCAGATAGCTAAATTATTTCTTTTATTTGAACAATACAAAAACATATGGTGAAAATCATTCACTGTTTTACGCAGTGATTAAGTCTAAATTCTTTGTTGTATGCATTGGAGCACTTACTGAATGGAGTGGCCACATGTGGCATACACTGAGACTCCATTTTCCAATTAGATCTATGTCTCCTTCGGGAAACGTTTCTGGGTTTGTTTGCTACATCACGCACACGTACTTTTGTATCTACCATTACTCACAAAAACGGAACCGTTTCAGGTCCTCTTACTGTTCGGTTGTTGCATGAAACCAACAAGGTGCTATTTCAAGCTATCGCAGCATTAATAGCGACAATTCACTCCATGTCACGTACTCTTCTGTGTTAAAAACACTTACAAATCCTCACTGTCAACGACTAACACGGGAAACTAGTTCTGCAGTATGTGTCTATTTCTTTCCTGATTGGGAAAGGAAATTGTAATTGTAAAATAATTAAATTGTGAAATGTTAAACTATTATAAGAATTATCCATTGTTCTCTTCACTTTTAAAAAAAATGATTAATTGATATTAGTTTCGAAAATGGTGACTGCTGACTTCGTCAAGTTGAACTCTATTGTTTCTTTATTACAAAGCAATAGGAATAAAAATGAAACCTACATAGTTAAAGGTTCGACGATTATGCCCTGTGAGCTAAATAAAACGGATGGTTAATGAAATCGGTTGATTATGGAAGAATTGGTGGAATGAGAATGTACGAAAAGAGGGCATGTAGAACATTGAGAATACTCAGTAAAATCATATTATGAAGCAACAAACAATACAATGTGTCAAAACACTAAATTTGTTTATTACGAGTGTTATATTTTCAACTTTGTATTGAGGTGCAAGTACCGCTGCAGAATTTTTTATCCCAAAATTGAAATGTATTAATTGGATAAATTAGTTGTACTCGTATTAGTACTTCGTTATAACTGTACAACTATGTATTCATTGTCTCTCTACTTAGAACTTCTCCATTGCACTTTCACACACTACGTCGTTACTCTAATCCATCTTGTAGTCTTCGCAGCGAATTTATGCGTAGATAAAGTAGGATATTCTTTCTAAGTTTAAGGAAACATAGCTTTGAAATAAGAAATATGGCACTTCTGCATAGAGCAGACAACTGTTACCTTAGTTTTTAATGCTCTGTATTGTGCAACTATGGAGCTATTAACCTTTTAGCTCGTCTCAGGTTACAGCTAAGGTGGTGCTTGGGGATATGAGCTGACAAACGATGCCTAAAATTTAACAGCTACGACAGAAATATACGAGTATGTCTAGGATGTGAGTAAAACAAAAACTCAAAAAGTGACAGAAAACAGATAGTTGTCGTGGAGGATAAAAAAGAATAAGATAGAAAGGATTGTCTTTTAAAGGAAGGACCATAAGCACAGTATCTTAATGCATATTGTCTTCTGAATCACTCTCTGCATCTTGACGTTGGAGTCTAGCTGATTGCATCTCCTGGGTTCGGGCTGGATGGACGATTTTGACGACTCACTGAAGAACCTTTCATGGGACTCTCGACGGTTCTGCCTTTGCAATAGACGACGTAAAGAGACTACAAATGGTCGGATAGCGCTGGGCTTCTGATTCTTCTCGACACCTACATCTCGATCTTTCTTCCACCGCGATGAACTTATCGGTCGCCTACCTTGGTACCTCTGCCTGGTACCTTTCTTCTCGCAGTCGGGCACGTGCTCATTCTACTTCCAAGTCCAAATTATCCCCCGAGCCATACTTTCTTGTGGTTTTCATTTATTCGGAAGGTTTCCATATAAAACTGACTATAAGAAAATTCGCTACTGTACTATGAGGAAGGGATGAGATATACATGTGCGTCAGGAATGCAGTATAAAAGGGAATTTGTTGTTTATTACCATTCATCACAAAAATTATTTAAAAAATGGGCTTACAAGACTCTATGAATTCGCATATGTCTCGACGATTCATGAGTGGTGTTTCCAAGGTGACATCATGAAGTAAGGTCCCAAATATATATTTCTTCACGGTACGTTGAACTGAAGAATATTTACTTTCCTCCGCACTCATTCTCCTATTAATTGTTTTTTGTCCATAACAATGTAAGAATTTTTGAAAGTAGGCAATTTAAAATCTACAGAACTACTGTTAAATGCACCATTACTGTTTTCAAAATTTTTCATATCATGCTAGATATTTGAATGATGAACAATTATGACGTCACAAATTGAGGACCTACATTTCTGTCCTACAACAAAGACCTGACGCAGTTGTTAGTTCTCCATTGAATACCATTTTCTAGATATTATTTGTCTTAGTTTGATATTCCTTAATATATTTAAGTTGTGCCTAAAGTTCAAAAACTTGGTGAGTACCACACAGAAGACCCGTAGATGATATTTTAGATTGAAGAAATTTTCCAGTGACTGACGTTGTTAATATGGCGAATTTTTATTCGAGTAACCTTGTTATCTGATATCTGAGAATTAGAGATTATGATACCCTCTGAGTTTTGTAGTAATTTATAATAAACCACAAAGCAATTATCCGTCTACAAATATAAGTGAAGATTACCTCGATTGATAAGTTGTCACTTCCGTGGCATAGGGACAATTTAAATAAAATAGACTCGTCCAAAGAACGAGCAAGAAACGTACTTTAAAAATTGTTCTCTTGTAAATTTTAATTCTGTTATTAATATAAACACAACAGAACTCATAAATCTCGTTTCAAATTTTTAACGTTGGAATACAAGAGTAAGTGTAATCTGAGAATATTGGGATCTATATGAACCGTATTACACAGATATCACCGTTTAAAGTTTTTCGCACATTATGCATGCCAGCGCTGTAACTTGGAACTTTTCCTGGGGCAAATGGATTAACATTTGGGCACACTAGAGAAATATGAAACATGAGATTTGTCTCCCTTTATAATTTAAAACCCTAATAGACATTTTTCTTTTCACTTCTAGGGGCCTCAGTTGGCATTTCACTGAAGTAGGATCAGTTTACAATTAATTATCTTAGAGAAATATGTTCTGCTCAGATGATGGGGGCAGCTGTAGCACCTAAATTAAATTCAGTTGTTTTGGAAATGATATAATGGACACATTCTATACTTCACTAGTTAGATTGAGAGGACAATACTTGACACTCACTTCCGTATCTTAACATACAAAGTAGGAAAGCTTCATTTTGAAGTATGTCTCCCATTCGAACGGCAGAGAGCTTAAATAGGGGTAGTTGCCACTGACTTCATGAAATTACAGCACTGATGTATGTCTTACTTTATACTACTTCAGCCTCTATACTCGTATTCATCATACTTGTTTATTCATGAACTATTTCCTGCTATTCAACACACACAGACACATACAGTAAAAAAAAAAGGATCTTAATTATTAGAAAGCACGCAATTCTAATGCAGAGAGCAAACTCGGAATGTTACAGAATGACATAAGTAACAGTACAGTTAATTTGATAAATAACGAGAAGAAACACAACATTAAACAGGAATCACTTTCGGATGCTTGGAGAAATAATAATAATAATAATAATAATAATAATAATAATAATAATAATAATAATAATAATAATAATAATAATAATAAATGTACTTACGTAAAGGTTGGGTGTTATACGACTCTTGTAGACTATAAAAATAGATTGCTTGACCTCATGTTTTTGGATTAAAGGATTGAGTGATAATTTGATTTCCTCTATAAAATAGCGAAGTTAGTTGTAGATGTTTGTAGACTGAATATCAAATCAGTCCTAAATGCCAAAACGAAAATATTCAGATGTTACTTCAGAACTGATAGAACATATCGGCACGTGCATTCTTCTGGGGATTACTTGAACTACTTCCACAGTGAATACTAGATAGCCAGTGTTTCACTGAGTGGTGTTAGGCACATAGGCCTCATTTTTACATTAAACCGAATTTTTCCATTTTTGGCACTTAGCACGGATTTTATGTTCTGTCTACATTTTTATTTGCTATTTTTAAATGAAAAAAATGAAATGAAATTTTTGAGTTTAATGGTGCTCGGTTTTGCTCTTTAAGCTAAAGGAGAGAAATACTGAAAGTGCATGATTGTGAAATTAAATGCTTGTGGTCTCCCACCGGCAACCTAACTTGGGACGATGTGCATCAGAGGAATACGCGCTAGCCACTAGACCAACAGCTAGAGCGCTATATTCACTATTTGTCTGGCTTGTGTAAAGGAGACTCAAGTGTTTGAGATTAGTCTCTCAGAGACAAATAGGAAATAAATAAGGAATTAGCGAAGATTAGGTGTCTGTTTTTGAGGTATCGATTTTCTGCTAATCTATTACTACCTTCATTTCGACACTGTCTAATTTAGATCTATGATTATACAGTATAATCTCGACTGATGCATATAGTATGTTCTTCACAAGCCAAGACGAAACTTGTTTTGGAGAATAATTATATAATATAAACACAATGCATCAAAAACTAACAAGAGCACGGTAAGATGATTGAAAGGAGGAATCTGATATTACTGCTCTCGGAAACTACTTTCGCCAGTATGGACTTACTATATTCTCTGGCAAGTTCTTATCTTCTATGAGTGTTTCCAATCTTTCAAAAACTGCGATGTTACGCAGATACTATAACGAATTCACATTCCCATTATTCTGAACGAAATCTAGTTTCCGTTTTCGTATTGAACTGATTCCAAGCTAATTTAGGTCGAATCATATTAAGTTATATCTGAAACTTCATGAATCCGAAATCTATTCCATTAAATTTCAGGTTATTGCTGGGAACAGGTTCAGCTACGAAAAAAAAAAAAAAAAAAAAAAACTTACTTCGGGATTCTTTCAAAACAGGGACCTTTAGAAAGTGAAAATTCTGAATAAGGGCTTAGTTTTAGGCAGAGACAAACAAAAATTGCAGCAGTAAAAATAAAGGGAATAGTCCTATTCGAATTCAGAAGAAACTGTGATTTACAAATTTTCATTTTTGTCAAATCTCTATACAATAAAAAGACGAAGTCTTGAGTGAGTGAATGCTTTATGAACGCCCAGACCAAATTACTTTGCTAAGACAGTACATAGGATTTGTGACGAAAGATACCACTAAAGAAGAACTTTTCGAAATTAGACGAGGAAGGGAAAATATACCGGTTACAATAAATTGTTCATATATCGGAATCTCTGAACGTTAGATACATGAACTTTGGTATATATAGACTTCTCATTTAAACAATTAATCACCTGTTTAAGGACCGGATTATTCACTTAGTATTTCAAGTACGTTTACAGTGGAATATTAAAATATAGTAATGGGTCATTTTGACCCATCCGGTCCTTCTAGTGTTAAACGTTTCCTGATATATGACAACTAGAAGGAAGGAAAAGGAATCGAAAAGAATTACAATTATTACGATAAGAATCCATAACTCAGAAACTCTTAGGGTTAGGAACAATCAAGTAGGTATTTCGACATTAAAGTGATAACACACGTGTTTCAGTTTTTCTTTTCATATTTGATCTACAAAAGAAGAAAAGAGGGTGAGAAGAAAAGGGATAAGGATTACGATTAGAATAATAAAGAGTCCTCAACTTGGGGTCTCTTAACGTTAAAGACAAAGTTTGATATTTGGACATGTCATTTAAAATAATAAGACACGTTTTGCAGTGTTTTCTTAATACTTATTTGACCTAAATGGGAAGTAAATGGGGTGGACAGGAAAAAGGGCAGATTACAATTATTATATTGAAATGCCCATATTATAAGAGAATGGCCTCCTTGCAATCCTTTAACTTTAGATATATTAAATTTGGAATTTGAACATTTTATTTAAAATAATATAACACACATTTCAGAGTTTTTGATATTTGTTCTAGGAGGGAAAAATGTGGGGAAAAAAGAACTGTGGGGTTGCAATTATTATTATTATTATTATTATTATTATTAAGATATTGGATTTCTCAGAATCTCTTAGAATTAGAGACATGAGAATATTGGTGTTTAGACCCTTCATTTAAAATAATGGAGTACATGTTGCATTGTTTTTAAGATTTATCTAAAAGGGAAGTTCAAAACAAAGACCTTTAGAAATTGGAAATTCTAAAATAAATGCTTTGTTTGCGGCAGAGGCAAACAGAAATCGCGGTACTACTAAAATAACTAAAAAGAAAAAGAAATGAAATTAATCTTTTTCTTTTTTTTTTAAGTTTTACGTCCCACGGTTATGCCGGTTAGACTAAAGGAGACGGTGATTATGAGAAATGAATGAAATGGTGGAATGAAGAAAGTGGGAGGAAACGGGAGAACCCCGAGAAAACCCACGCACACGGTGTTTGTCCACCACAAAGTTCACTTGGCGGGAGCAGGGTTTGAACCTGGGACCCCAAGCACCAGAGGTGAACGCTCTACCACCGAGCCACCGCGGCCCCGAACTGAAATTAAATCTTGGAGGTTTACGTCCCACGGTTATGCCGGTTAGGCTAAAGGAGATGGTGATAATGAGAAATGGATGAAATGGTGGAATGAAGAAAGTGGGAGGAAACGGGAGAATCCCAAGAAAACCCAAGCATACGATGTTTGACCACCACGCGGGATCTGGCGGTTAGTAGAACTTAATCGCGAAGGAAAACGAATTTATTTGAACGTTTTGTACTATTTTCATTTGTTAAATTTATATTATATATATATATATATATATATATATATATATATATATACCTTTCCACCTACACTTTAACATATAGTATAAGAAATATTGTTAACTGTAAGCTTGTTGGCGACATTTGCACACACAGACAGACGTGACATTTAATCATTGTTGGTATGAATTGTAACGTCCTTTTGTAGCACCGAGGCTAAATGAAATGTAAACTTACAGTTTAACGATGAAATCTAACTATATTCTCAAGCTCCGAAAATCTAGCCGGAGTCTTCCTCGCCAAATTAAGCTAATCATATAGTCATAAAGGAGCTCAATCAGTGTCAGAATAATCAGTAACAAGTTAAATATTTATGGTAGTTAATGGTGCATTGCTGAAGGAGTTTACGCGTAAGCTTATATAAGTACTGAATAGCAAATTTGCGAAAATGTCCCAAACTAGCGTAGGTCTAAAAGAACGAGTAAATTAATTTGAAGATCAAAGACTTTACGTAAATGGATGGCATATATGTATTGATGTGACGCTGCACCAGCTTATCAATCATATCTTTTGCGCAAATGATTGTATGATTTAAAAAAAAAAAAACTAAACGTAACAAGAAATGGAATAAAGGAACTTAATCATTAAAGTGATCTGAAAAGAAAAGAGATTAACTAGAAAGCACATTAAAGTGAAGGAGTGTAGTTGACGAGAGAAACAGATTTATCTTCGACATTGTTAATGCTTTCTTCTAATAAATGTTCAATCAGAGAAACTTGACAATCTTACTATGTATAGAATACTGTTAATTTATATTATGCTTATTGACACGGAATTTAATATATTTAGAAAAAAACATAACCAAATTGAAATTCTTTCAATTCAAAAAAACTGCAGTATTTTCACAAAAAAAATAATGTTTTTTTTTGCATGCCTCTCGTGACAGGTTTGTCAACTACGAGGGCTATTTTTAAAGTAAGGTTCAAGTTGTCAATAACAACAAAAATAGTAAAAATGGTGCTATACACTTTTGGTTATTTCCTATGTACACATTAAACTAGTTTTCTATATAGTTACCATGCATATTTCAACATTTATCATAGCATTCGACAGGTTTTCGTATACCAGCGTTGTAGAAATTACGCAACTGTGACCGAAGCCAATCTTCAACTATTGTTTTCACTGTAGCTATTGGGTATGTTCGTTCTTTCTGTCGAAATGCGTACGCGCGCTGTCTCCAGCATGCCTTGGGCATGGAGCGACAGTAGTTGCAGTTATAGCGTTTGTGTGGGCAGTTGAACTGTTTTGTCAAATTGAGTATCCTGTCAAGTGTGAAATAAGGTATGTGATTCCATTTTTGACAGCAACGAATGTGTCGAGAGTGGACACTCATTGCCAGGTATATGACATGTATGGTCCGAATGCAGTGAATGACAAAAGGTTGCGTGAATGGGTACATCGTTGAAGGATGAGCCGAACAATGTTCATGATGAACCGCGATCAGGCAGACCATTTGTAATCGCAGACGAGTTGGTGCGTGCAATTGACTGAAAAATCTATGAAAACCGGCGTTTCATTATTTCCACGTTGTCATTTGAATTTCCACACGTTTCACGATTGATGTTGTACACAATCGTTTCTTAAACCTTGAAGTACCGAAAACTTTTCGCGATGGGTCCCCAGATTGCTTACTGAGGAACACAAAAACACAAGACTGTTTTGTGCTTAGACTTTTTGACCGATACAATGACCACATTATCACAGTGGACAAAACATGGATTTCCGACATGTTTCCACGATCGAAGTTGCAATCAGTGGAATAGCGATACACGAGATCTCCAGTCAAAGAGAAACTCAAACAGACAATGTCTACACACAAGATTGTGGCTACTGCAGGAATGGAAAAAAGCAACAACGTTTTACTAGCCCAAGACAAAAGCTACTAGCCAACATCCTACAATAGAAATAATTTACTTATCTTCGGTGTGATACTGAATACTCGCCTGCACCGATGAACCACTCGCCCCGGGCGAGTGGTTATTTGCACCCTGAGTTATTGTATTCTGCAATCGTCATAGCATTCTGTTAATCGAGTTTACGTCACGAAGAATAACCATCAACTCAGCTGCGTATGTCGAGACCTTGAAAAAACTTCGACGTGCTATACAGATGTTAATCGCCGTGGCGTTTGAAGCAGTTAAGGTTTAAGAGATCCGTCGAAATTCGTGCCAGCTGCCGGCCTACTATTATCTAGTGTTTTGTTACTGCATAACAATGCACACCCTCATTCTGCTGTTTAAACCTAAGAGTTAATCACATAATTTGAATGGGGGCTACCGGACTACCCACCTTACAGCCTGGATTTTGAGCCGAGCAATTAACATCTGTTACTTACCTAAAGCAGTTTCTCATCGGTGAGCGGTTTGGCACCAATGAAGAAATGAAAACAGCGGTTGACGATTCGCTTCGGTCACAGACAGCTGATTTCTACATGGGCATATATAAACTTGTCGAACAAACATGGTAACCCTGTAGAAACATACTTTAATGTGTACAGAGGAAATAACTAAAAATGTATGGCACTATCTTTACTAGTTTTGTTTCTATTTACAATCGAACCTTACTTTAAAAAAATAGCCTTTGTATATATACGAATTTAAAGTATCGAACTATGAGGTAATAATTTCAAATCTAAACATCATTTTTCTATGGAAACTTTACACTTCCAAAATATACGGGTCTTGAATGATTCCATGAAATATTCTGCTTACAAAAGCACTTCCGAAGACGCTGTCTCTAAACGGGATTGTTTGTTTATAGTAAACACAAACGAAGAGAAAGTATCTAAAATCGAAGAGCACACAAGGTTTAGGTTATTTCTTTTTTCCATTTTCTTCCTGTTTTTTGCGAGTGCATAAGGAAAAAAGGAGCAGTTGGTTTCTATGTAAAAATCGATAGAAACTCACGCGCAAAAACAAACTATTTCCCTCGTCTTTCGACCGACGATTCATCACCCTGCAAATCTTTCTTTTTCTCCCACTCCTCATGGCATTGTCTCACGCAAGCCCCAGCAGGTAGCTCCTCGAATAATGAAACGTGATAAAGTAACTCAAAGCGAGAACGAGATTAAAGGGAGGCAACTCCAAAAGAACATACTGCAACGAGAAAATGAGGTTAAAATGGGACGTTGAAACTTTAAGTACAGGAATGGAGTTGGCTTATATACAACAAAAAGCAAGCGTAGAATATGCACTTCCTACAAAGTATACTTTGTCATAAAGAAGCCATTAAAACACCAAACTTTTATTAACATTTTGCATTAGTATATTCTTCGCTATGTTGTTAATAACACCGGTCTATAATTTTTTGTTCTTTCACAAGAACCAAAGTGTTTATGTGTCTTCATTCTGACTTTAAAATGTAATCAGAATCTTTCCAACAGACAAGGTTTTGTTGTGGAGATAATTTTTCTCGGACTTATAGAAGAAATGGGCCGTATTTTCTTCAAACATGGATGTGTCCGTAGCAGCAAAACCTTCAGCTGTTCATTAACATAGAAGGGTGGTTTAGGTGTCAGACTATCATGGAAGAATAAAGTTTTCACATAGTATGAACTTTGTCGACATCGATCCCACACGGAGACTGAGGGTCACTGAATTTTCGGTAAAATATTGTGGAAATAGTATATGTTCAATTGCGTAATTCCCCCCATAGCTGCAACCGAACAACGGGCGACAAAATTAGACAGCTTGTGGGACACACAGATGTCATATAGGTATTCGATTTGGCAAATGTGTTCTTGTACGAGAAAAAGGGGGAAACTGATGGCGAAAAATTTGTACATGTAGATCAAGGTCAGACGTGTTTAGTCCGTCAATGTTGATCGTGTGGTTAGCCCGTCAAGTGTTCTTTCCACCAGGGTACCACCGGATTGCCACTTCAGATCAAAAATGGATATACTATGACAATCGTAAATGTTCAAGACAGTGGCTGGATCGTGAGCACAATGTCCAGAACGGTTTCCTAAATCACCTCTTCATTTATAGAAGATACTGTTGCTGGAATGCTGATATATGGTGGATATCTCTCTCAGGCGAAGTGAAACCATCAATGCAGATAGTTACAGTACTGAACTTCATGAATTGCGTTGCAAACTTGTCCGCAGGTATCCAGCAATGGTCAGCAGACATGAGCAATGCAGCAATGCTCATCCACATGTCGCGTAAAGTACGGCACAGGCTCTCTATGAGTTGGAGTATGAAACTCTTCTTCATCCGTCGTATTCTACCGATTCTCTCCCACTGACTACTATATCTTCCAGCACGTCGACGTCTTCTAGGGAGGAAGTAACTTCCCTGATGACCATGCGGTGCCATGTGTGGTCAAGATATTTTTGCATCATCGACTAAAGACTTATTTTACCACATAATCGAATCGTTAGCTGCGTGATAGCAGGTGTGTGGTCGTAGATCAGGGCACAAAATTTCCGGTCGCCAGGTCTCCATTGGCGACTAGAAATTTAGAGCTGGCGATTATTGTTAAGTAGGAATTTTTTGTCGAAACTCACAGGGCTGCAGAGTTTATTTTGCACGAAAACAATTGTCAGTGCATGAGAGAAAACACGGAATGTGTAGTCTTCACAACGAACATGGAAAGTGAAGTCTTCACAACGTTTTAATTCACCCCTCCTTTACTTGAGGACTTAAGAACTTTAAAAATGCAATCAACAACTGGTACTTCAATGCAGAGAGAGAACGTTACACAAGCGAGAAGTCTTAAGGTAAGATATTTTTTAACATGTATACGAATTGTCCAATTCAAAATTGATTAACCGGAATCTTATTGTCTGGTTTTGAAATTTTATGCCCTGATGTAATATCTTTGTCAAACCAAAGGCCGTGAATGGGAGGGGCGGACCTCTCATAATTTGTACCTGAGAGATACTGGCAACTATCATTTTTGGATTGGCGAGTGTGTCTGACTTGGAAATTTTGTGCTTTGTCGTAGATGGTGATTATTTTGATTAACAAGGCATTGTACTATTAATTTTTCATTTTTGTTCTTGTCTTTAGAAAGACACACCATGGGCTGACATTTCATTCGCATCAACCTAATATCATACAGTGGGAAAGTAAAACCTCCACTGCTATTTATTTTACGAAAAGTAAAAGTAGTCCAGCCTTCTCGAAATCATGCACTCTTTGTCACATCAACCTGCACATCTACAATATAGTAGCACTATTTCTTGATAAAGTAACCAATTTTAATCAAAATTTTGAAATTTGTGAGCCCATATTCCACAGTAGCACTAAGAAACCCAATTTTCTAACCTCTCGAAATTGAAAAACAAAGGTACTTACACCAACGCTGTCTTGAAAAGAAATTCTTCCCCATTGCATCTTATTGAGTTCTCAACAAATTTTCATTGGCTAGCTTCTTAAAGTCCTACTCACGAAGAACATTCCCAATTTCAACTGGAATTCTGGAGTTTTGATGCCTGTTTTCTATTCTCTCTGACGCCTTTTTCTAAATTAATCTCCATTTTGTGTCGTTCTGCTTTCTACCTTACTGTCATCCAATTCCACTCGCTAATGTAATGTATGACGTCAATGATGAATTACCAAAAAAATTATTTAAACATTTCTCTGGAAACACCTCAATCACTCATTTCTAGCTATTTTCCATATTTCTTCATGTTTGTATTTCTTAAAGGAATTAAAATGAACTCAAGCATCTCTCAGAAATATTTAAATTTTACTTTTGTTTATTAATATAGGCCATAATGAGATATTGTAGTCTGGAGGGCCGAGGAAATTTTAGTGGGAGGGCAGGCCTCCCTATCACGACTGTATATGGTGGAGCATCAGTAATTTTCGTTTACTAGAGAGCAACAATTTACTTAAATAATCACATTCTTCATTTCGTATATTTCTTAGTGTTATAGCAGAATTTTTCAATATTCTAACTACATAGTTCTATTCATCACTGAAAACAAGCAATTCAGATTTTGCCTCGAACTTATGCAGTATATAACCAAATGTTAGTAATAGCTTTCACCTAACTCGTGATCTTCCTAAAAGAAAAAAATAGGTACTCTGATCAGGAGAATCAACAACAAAGGTAATGGCTCAAGTTCTTTGCGGATTCGAGTTTTTCTTTCCTCTCTCTTTAAACATTATTGAGTTTTTACTCTTGTGAAATGGCGCAGCAACCTCGATACCACTCGGACAAAGAAAGAAAGAGAAAGATCTTCAAGAAAATAATAGCACTTTCCTTTTCCAAATTCATTACCACCACAATCACACAATGTAGACAATATCTTTCTCTTAAATGCACTCTACCTAACTCGAAGCACGTAGAAATCATATTCTCCTAAGATCTCATACATGTATAGCAACGGACCACTACATATAGAGGTCTCACGCGACTGCACTCTTGTTATCCATTGCTTTCCTTCGCACAGGTCACAATAGTTTCTCCAGGGAATTGTATCTTGGTCTAATGTGTACTGCTACTACACACACGTACATTGATCTGCGTAACGGCCTCGTCTCTCACCTTTCGCGTGGGAGACTCGGGTTCGATTTTCGGTGGGAGCTCCTATGGTTGGGATTTCCACGTTAATCAGTAGGTTCCGTCTCATATAGCCTTGCTGCTGAAAGGGACATTAAACTTCCATTCAACTCAACTCAACTCGTCTCGCCACCACATATTCTTTACCGATTCATGTGTCATTTTAGAAAACTCTATTAACATTAGAGAACAATTTCCAAGTGGAACTACAACAATTAAGTAAACAATATTTTATAACTTTTAGTAGGAATTCTATTAATAAATGACAAACGTCCCAGTCTATGGGTCGCGCTAATAGATGTCGATACCTACAATATCACTTAAGTAGTATGGGGGGTCGATTGATCGCACTTTTACTCCCTTGGTTTCCTGTACCAATGCCATGGTCCAAGGGTGTTTAGGACTATCCCCAGGGGGATATAGGACCACCCAGGGGGTACATAGGATCACCGTGAATACCTTGATCCACCATAAGAGGTGGGAATAAGACATCCAAAGGTCTATCTCGTTCCCTTGCATGAGTATAAAATTATCAAAAAAATACATTTCGGAGGTTTTTGACCTATTGTATCTTTTTTTATCATGTCCATAAAAGTGAAGGAAATGGACCTTCAAACTTTTAGACGCCAATCTTAATACGCCTCTTCCCAGACGCCAATCGTCTTCTGAGTGGATTAAGGCACCAATTGCTTTCGAACGTGATCCTATATACACCTGGGTAGTCCTATGCACCCCTGAACTAGGGTCCGTGATCCAGTGGCACAAAAGTACGATCAACCGACCCCACATTACTACCTACCTGTATAATGAAGTTCATGAACAATTGCAATAATATGGTATGAAGTTTGAGGTGGTTGGAGTGTACACCCAAAATAAGTAAATGTGTTAAATGTAAACGATTAGAACTTTTAATTAAACATTTCAATCTATAAAATACAGTATGCAGAAAACTCTGGCGGAAAATTAGTTATTAATAACTTATTTTAAACTTTATACCGTACTTTATCAGAAATCGGTATCCATAACCTATTAAGAGCATTATGAAGATGGCATCTCTTGGGAAGTATACATTTCGCTCAACGAATAAGACCTCTATACAAATTAGAGTAAATGCAGGGGGAAATAGTAACACGGAAAAAATAGCGTCAACGACATTGCCAGAACAAATTTTTAAAAAGAATTAATTTTCTTCATTAATTTCTACTGGCTCTACACAAATTGTTCTATGTACTTTTCGTTACATTCATTATACAATTCTTGTAATATATCTATTCATTTATAATTTTCTTGAGTTTATTTAAATTTTTCCACATGTTTTGTTTAAGAGTTCTGCTAAAACATTCTGCGATATGTTGTTTTACGAAGACAAATGCTCGAAATGGAGGGCTTTAAATTGAAACATTCTCAAAATATTATCTATCTATGAATTACGGTTTCCGAAATATGGCTCCTTAAATCTCCCGAAATCGGAACTTTTTTTAGCCAATATCTCGAGAACAGTAACAGTGAAGAGAAAAATTCCATCACTTCTTTGAGATAGTTTTTGATGTTCTATCGAGTGGAGGGCTCAAAATAGAAAAAGTCGTATATAACAGACACACACACACACACACACAGAGTAATAGAGAATTCAGTAACAAATATTTTAAGATGGTTGAAATGTAATATGAAAACTAGAAAGGAAACTAAAAAAGGGAGAAACAGTATTCTTGATCTACTGGCAAAGACTACTGTAGAACGCAGACAAATATTTCTTTGTTTGAAGTATTCTTCAGTGAAATTGCATGGAACAATATATACGTGAAATAAACCATATTTTTCCTCTTTTTCTTCATTCTTTCTCTTTTCATTTTAGACCTCCAAACTACGCTATTCATAAGTTTCGGAAGCCTTACAGAAGGGGCATGTCCATCAGTCCGTCTATCTATCGACAGGTATTTAAAGAAACCATTCGAGATAACGAAAAACGGCTTTTCGATATGGATTCAGTGCCCAAAAAATAAACTTACCTCGATATTTATGCATCTATTTAAAGATGAAGTGGTAAAAGCCCATTATTTCCGGTTTCAATACTGATCGCCAAACATAAAAGAAACGGTAAAGGATAGTGGGAAGTAATTTTTCTTTATTTTTTTAAAAAAAGATGAATTAATACTGCAAAAATAGATTTAACTTCCGACTTTATTTCTTTATTGCAACTGGAATTTACAGATCATCTACTTCTGGTTTCAGAACTAAATTAACGTAGAATGGAAAAGTTCTAGGTCCAAACCGCGCAAACAATAACAGAGAGGAGCGAAAATACCGCGTATAAATACAGCGTGGACAAAAACAGCGCATGAAAATATCATGTGGATAAAGACAGTGCATGAACAAAAACCGCACAAGGACAAAAACAGCGCATGAAAATACCGCGTGGACAAAAAGAGCGCATGAACAAAAACCGCGCAATGATAAAAACAGCGTATCCAAATACTGTCTGGTAAAAAACAGCGCATGGGCAAATCAGCGCAAGGACAAAAACAGCGCATGCAAATACCGAGTTTACAAAACAGCGCATGAACAAAAACCGCACAAGGACAAAAACAACGCATGCAAATATTGCGTGAGCGGAAACAGCCTGTGGACAAAATCATAAATGAACATTTTGTACTAGGCTCGCTGCGCTCGAGCTCACTTCTTTCAACTGGGCTCGCGCTCAAACGGACTCGCGATTACTTACTTGGGCTCGCGCTTCCGACTACTTCGCTCAACTGTTTTCGCAATCGCTCACGCTCGCGGTCATTTGGGCTCGCACTCAGCTCTCTCGACTGGGTTCGTACTCACTCGGGCTTGCACTCACACAAACGGGTCGTCAAGATATGAGTAGGTTGAGAACCATTTCCACAGAGTGTTTAAATGTTTATAGACATCCTTAGGAAATATGAGTCTGGAACAATTACAGAAAAGTCCCTTAAGTTTGACAACCCGAATGTCTTTACTGTGTTTCAGGTTGCATAATTCACAAACACACTTCCTAGTTAAATAGATATAAGGACAAAGACAGCGAATCGACAGAAACCGGGCTAGGACAAAAACAGCGAATAGAAATACTGCGTGGACAAAAAAGCGCATGGTCAAAAACCGTGCAACGACAAAAACAGCGAATCGACAGAAACCAGGCAAGGACAAAAACAGCGAATAGAAATACGGCGTGGACAAAAAAGCGCATGGTCAAAAACCGTGCAACGACAAAAACAGAACATATAAATACCGATTTTACAAAAACTGCGCATGAACAAAAACCGCGCAAGGATAAAAACAACGCGGCATTTGCATGCGCTGTTTTTGTCTTTGGGCTGTTTTGTCCATGCGCTGTTTTTGTCCTTGCGCTGTTTTGACCGGATACCGAATGGAAGTTTGCCCTAGTTTCACATCGTAAAACAAAACTCATTTGTTTGTTGGAATCATTGGGTTTACAACTTCGTATGTAATCAATTTCAAGGTAGAAACATAAAATATATTTTAACAGAAAATATACATAGAAAGAACTTGATTTATTTTCTTTTATTGCGTTTTTAATTCTACTGTATGATTAATCTAAAAGAGAATTCGATATTTAGTTTATGAAATAATTATGGTCGACTATAAGTTATTTCAAACCACGTCGTTTTATATTAAACTTCACACACTATATAGAAAGGAAAGAAAACTATAGCCCTCGTGATTGCTCCTAACGTTCCATTTCAAAAATTGTGCACTTTTTTTGTCAATATTTTCAAGCTTAAGAAGCCATTATCGCACAACTAACTGGTCTACTGCTGCAAAGGTTTGAAGGTTTTGGCGAAACCTCATTCGTCCTTTTTTGTGTGGAATAAATGTTAGAGAAAGATACTAATGCCATTTCTTTATTTTACTACGGTATAATAACTTCGCGTACCAATATTTTCTCTCTACGAACTTTGCCACTGCACTGGTAAGATTTCATGAACCATGTCATTCCGACATTTTCCCTAATAAATGTAGTAAAATCTGTTAACTTCGACACATTTCTAAGACCGCCACCTGCTTGTTGTCCACTTTTCTATAGAACCTACATTCTGGAAATTGGCCACCTGCCTATCGTAGAACTTGGCCACATTGAAGCAATGTTGTCCCTATGCTGTTAATGTTAAATCCACGTCTGTCTGTAGGATATTTACGTGATTTTCTTTCTTAGAAACCCTTTTATAACATATTTTATGTTGTGTGTTTCAGAAGGTCATTAAAAAGAAAGTAGAAAGGGAAAAAAACTTGTCCACTGAAAGCAACTTTCAAAAATAGAGCAATCAATTATTCCTTATTGCTTTTATTGATATTGTTGGTGAATGTATCAAGGAAGTATATTGGTGCTGTTTAAGGCTTCCTATTCATGTTCTATATTGCAAAACCATTTTGTGGTTCAGTCCAGATGGATTTGAGTGTTCTTTCTTTTCTTCACGTCTTTGAATCCGTTTCTTCCTGAGGAATTCGCAGGAGACTTAGAACAAATGATGGTCGAATACGGGTTGTAAAGTTATGAAAAGAAACACAAATGCGATAATACAAAAGGGTTTCTTCTTTGTTACTTGCTGGTAAATAATTATCAATATATCGCGTTTGGTTTTTCACTACTAAAAGCGGCGGGCGGCATAGTATAGATGTTTGAGTATTTCCTGGACTTGACATTTTATCATATTTCCTCTATTTTACAAGTAGAGAAGGGGAAAGGAAAAATGGTGTACCGCAGCGTTTTGTAGTTGATTAGCATGTTGAACTTATATATAATTCATGGTATGCGAATGAGGAACTGAGATAGCTATTTATTTCATAGTACGTTTCTATACGAGAGCAGAAAACTAATATATTGATAATAATTGGTAGTTGCATTGCGAGTGCTTATTACGATCTATAATTGTTTTTGTTTGAAAAAGAAACATTTATTTTGTTAGTTAACCTCAATGGATCCGATGATAATGAACATAGACAGGTTTCATTATACGGAATATATTCTCATGCTATACTCTTTTGCTGCCGGTTCGTTAAGCCAGGCAGTCACTGCATTCAAACGAAAGACCGCTCACGCATTTCCGCCTCGCAGGTCACTCTTCTTTCTCTTTTCAGGGTCAACTGGCTTCCGTAGTAACTGTAAGTGAAAATTTGAAGTCGCCTGTATACAGTTTGGGTGGTCAAAATGAACTGCGTGATTGAAAATCCCGCCGACTGTGAAGTAAGGAGTATAATATTCCATTTCTGAACGTTTAAAAGGTGAAACCGGCAGAAATTTAACGGCAACTGAAAGCAGTGTCTGATGATAATGTAACGAAGGAAAGAAATGTGAGAAAATGGTGTGAAATGATTTACAATGGACAAACAAATACGTACAATGAAACTCAACCTGGTCGCCCATCACTCGTCACAGAAGACCTGAAGACTGCAGTGAACAACAGAATCTTGCAAGACAGGCGCGTAACTCTCGACGAATTGTACATTGTGTTTCCAGCCATTTCTCGTTCTTTGCTTGGTGAAATGTGTCACAATATCTCGGCTACAACAAAATTTGTGCATGATCGGTTCCACGGCAACTGAGTGACCAACATAAAACTCAGAGAATGGGTTCAGTATTGACATTCTTGACAGGATATCACACAGATGAAGACGCATTTCTTGATTGGATTGTGACTGGTGATGAGACCTGGGTATCTCACATCATCCCAGAGAGCATCACCAGTTATGTGAGTAGCATCATCCCTCATCACCCAAAAAACCGGGAAAATTCAAACAGACTCTCTCTCGTAAAAGTGTTCTTTTGGTTGATTTCGTACCAAAAAGCACTACGATCAATGGAAATCGTTAGTGTGAAACTCTAAAACTACAGCGAGCCATTCCAAACAAAAGAGGACGCGACAAATGCTTTCTGGAGGAACTGTGCTTTTTCGCGACAATGACCACCCTTACACTGTAGTTGCAATTCAAGAATCGCTGTATCAATTCGCATGGAAATTTTTTTGATCATCCACCCTATAGCCCAGACCCGTTGCTCCTAACAATTTCCATCTTTTTCGCAAGCTGAAAGAGTTTTTATACGGTAAACGGTTTTGGAAGTGCTGAAGAGTTGGAGAATGGAGTGACCACCTGGCTTAATGAACTGGTGATGGAAAAATATAATTTCTAAAGCTCGTGAACAGATTTAAACAGAAAAATGTTTAAATGAAAGTGGTGGTTACGTAGAGAATTGAGTGAAGTTCCATGTATGTAACAGATATGTTTTTCCCATAAATATTGTGTTTTTCATTTTGTATAACTGCATCGTCTTTACTTTCTGGATGACACTCGTATATATATATATATATATATATATATATATATATATATATATATATATATATATATATATATATATACATATATATATATATATATATATATATATATATATATATATATATATAAATTCTACAGATGGAAAATTAAATATGTTTATAACACAAAGAAATAAAGAGGTTCAGGAAACCTCAAAAGGGACAAATGTCCTTATTGGTTCTCCCTTGCGGGTAAAAATGGCACTAGTATAGAATTACATTGATTTTACTAGTAGTGTTAAAATTATTTGAATGTTCGTATGTCTCTTATTGGAATATTTTCCTCTATTGTTCTAATATTCCAAAATTCGTTTTCACCTTTATCCGAATTTTCAAATAATGATTTATTCGAATTTTAACAATAGTAGTTTTACACAAATTACCATGTTAACTGGAAGTACAAATGTGTTCTGTCTGTGAAAGCAGTAGCTTACTTGTCGCGTAACCGACATATTTCAGGCTGAATCTTCTTCCTCGATATTTGACGGTTATTTGTACAGAACACTTTGCTTTCGAAAAAGAAAACTACGTTCTATTTACAAAACATATACGTTTAAGACGTAACAAGAATGCTTCAAAGTTAAGAGAAAACTCATGAATATAGAAAAGTAAACAAACATAAAATACCTTGAATAAAGAATACTTCCATATCTATAATCCCACCCTCCATACAAATAAATTTTTATATCGTGTCTATACTCAAGCATGAAGAAATAATCGTATCTCGTATATTCAGAGTATCTTTTTCCGTGCACTAGCTTGAACAGCTCTCATTAAATTTCGCTCATTAATAACTCTCATTAAATAATTTTTCAGTAATTTAATTTTCGTATCGATTGAACGCCTGGCCTCATTAAGCACAATTTGCACACAACTCAAGCTGTTATTACTGCTTTTGCTTGAACATCTACTTTCAAACCCAATATTCAGCTCAGATGACTAAAGTAAGTAAGTAAGCAGGGTCTCAATTAATTTCCGGTTATAATTACTGGTTAAATGGAAAAGAAGAGAAGGAACAGAAAATACGTGGGAGTTAATTTATGTACATTTAGAGTTTCTGGTTATTTAACTCATTAAATGTATGCTTCTGTATAAAATAAAATAAAATATTACAAAGAAATTCTGTTGCGACTTCGTTCACCAAATGATCAAGCAAAATAATAAAACAGAACCATTTTTCTAAAGTGAAAAATGATATGTCACTAAATTCATTACTTTCGTCTAATATATTGCGGAGTTTCGTGCAAGCTCTTGCATGCAATCATTGGATCATGGTATATTAGTATCTCAAAAACTTGTTTATGAATGTTACTACCTCTTTAGACAGAATCGCATGTGGATTACGATAAAAGCATCATTAACATTTGAAATTAGAACGGTCTTGAACGGTTTATTCTCTAATAAACTATACATTAAAGTACTCACTAAACTTTCACCCATTTTCTTATTTTAACACTTATTTACAGTATTCAATACCTCAGGTAGTCTAAAAAGTAGTGAACCTTTTGCGCACGAGATAGTGTTAGTGTAACAATCTAGAGTGTTTGAGTTGCAGCGGGTCAAGCCTAATGTCATTCGACAACCAACAGCTGAAGCTAATAGATGCACAAAACATGATGTAATACGTATAATCAGACGTGAGGAATTGCGCTGAGAGGATAAGTGAAGTTTCCGCAAAATTGCGCTACATTTTACAGTTTGACTTTGATAAAAATGTGAATGCTGCGTAGGCTCGTGAAGAAATTTATACTGTTATCAAAACGGTACGTTATCAAAACGAACAGACAAAAGATGCTTCAGTCACTTTCGTTCTGGAAATTCCGATGTTTAAGATGTTTCTATCAGTGAGTGAGCGGAATCGGAGCAAAAGTACATGAATTCTGGCAAAAGTCGAGCAAGACAAGGATTTAAGAAGTCATGACATCGCGAATGACCTAAACATTAATTACCAAACAATGTTAAACCATTTGGGGAAAGCAGGCTATTAAAAGAAGCTCGACGTCTGAATTCCACATAATCTGACTCATAAACATTTACTCGATCGAATTGCTATCTCCAAATCTCTATTATAACGTATGAACCATTTCTCAAGCCTTTTCTGAACCATTTCTCGAGCCATTTCTGAAGTGGTTGAGCACGAATGATGAAAGGTGGATAACCTACAACAACAATGTATAAGATGCATCATGGTCGAAGCGAATAGAAGCTGTAAAATGTGTGGCAAAACCTACACCGACGCCAGGAAGAATATTGTATGCGTTTGATGAAGCTGGAAGTGTATCATGAGCTACTGCCACCGGACAGAATGATAGCCTCAGACCTGTACTGTCTACAATTACTGTAATTGTACTTAACAATTCAAAATAAACTGACAGAACTGATCCAAAGTTTCCTATTATACATAATCAAGTTAAAATTGAATACATATTTGAACTGTGGAATTTGTGTTTATTTAAAAAACTGAATTCTTTAGAAAATCGGTAGTTATCGATGCCAGCTAGGAGATAGAGCACAGGGTCCTAGCGGATAGACACTGATGTGAGCCGCCGCAGGTGACAAAAATTTAGGGGTCCAACTCCACAAGGTGCCAGGGAACTTGATCCCTGTTCCTACAGAATGAGAGTTTCCTTATAGTTGAATATTTGTAGATATAGAGCGAATTCTTACTGAAAATGATCCTGGCGGCTCACTTTTAATTAAGTGACAGTCAAGAGAGACTGAAATATTGGTGATAGGATCCGACGTACTGACTACATGCACCCAGCAGATCGTGTGCTATGATGTCGACCACAATCCTTCATGGGCTGCAATTCAACGGAGTTTAATTCATGACAAAAGCTGCTAATTGGCTTCTGTAAACGTTTCAAAATGCTACACGAGTTGTTATTCAAGAACACGTGTTTCAATCAATATCCATTTATTAATATACTATTAGAATTATCATACTTGAGTCAGAGAAGGATCGTTAAATTAAACTTCAATTTAGGCCTATTCATTCTGCTAGTTTCCATAACATTATACCTAACATTCTGTGTTTACATCAATTTTCCATCTACATATAAGTAGTATATGCATATCCGACTATAGATGGTGATGACGCTTGTATTTACACTGTATAAGATTGGATATATACATATTCCTCCACAATGTTATTTGTTACTGAAAGGGAATATAAGCCTAATACATGCGATGGAGTCAGATCTAATAATTGGCCACATTAATTACAACTAATTAGGTATAATCTCAATCGATATAATCTCAGTTAGCGGAATACTCAACACTATATCTAAAATTGATCATATACAGAGTTCTTGTTGAAAAGGTTTAGTAGTTCACTCTGAATTTCCAAATCGCAAGTTGTGACTCAAATTTTAACTCGTAAGTTAAATTACGTTTTCTGAATACATGTGTGAGTTTCTTTTCTCAGAGGGAAACAATATTTTGGGGATCTGCTGCTCGAGAACTACGAATATTGAATACCTCTTAACTACAGATTATAGTTTAGTTTATCGAAATAAGATGCAAGGTGGCCACAAACAAAATTCTTGTTTCCATTCTATCACCATTCAAGATGCATGGAGAACTATTTATCTTAATTTCGGATTCATGATGAGGAGAAGATGGAAACCTAGTAGTATGAGTAAACAATATTGCTACAGTTAAGAAAAACTTTAAAAATATATATATATACTATGTAAATTTTCTTTCAATGCAGTTGCACAATAAGTAAATACGAAACAGGGAAAGAATATTCACTTAAAATTTTGTGTAACATATCTCAGCAAAATAGTGAGTACAATACAGTAAAAACATTTTCATGTAACTAAAGCATAAGTTGAACTTTAATCATTACTGATTACCATTGATGCAATACGAGAATATTTGGTAAGCATATGCTAGTTCTTTCGTAAATTAAAGGTGATTATACCCAGAACTATAAAAATGTTAGTGAGTGTGTTTTTAGTTTAACGTCCCACGATTAAGCCTTTTAGACTAAAGAAGACTAATTCATTAACGAAAGTGAATTATTCTGAAATTAAATTTATGGTCCTCTCCCATCGAGAATCGAGCCTGGGATAACGTGCACCAAAACCACGCGCATTAGCCACTAGACAAGCGGGAGAACTAATACGTTATATTACGTCGGTGTACTCCGTATATTTCCATATACATCCATTACACTCGGGAGCGAAAAGCGATAATGCAATTAGAGAATATTAGTAATTCACTGAAATCGTCATTACTTTTAAGATGTCTAAAATTATTGGAACAGATTCTTCGCACAGAAAATGCGCGAGATGTACATGATACACTTGTTGGTAACTTTTGCAAGAAGTATGAGTAATTACAATCATGATTGGTTTGAATTCGAAGAATAAAATTACATTAACTAATCTGCCAACAATTCGACTTCTGTTCATTAAATTCTCTGTCAAATTTTGAATCATTTTAATATCAATAAGTTTGTGTATACTACAAATATATCAAAAGCTAACATTCACTGTGACATTTTTGATTATTGCAAAATTACATATCGATTGTGCCAGTAACAATTTCAGTTATATTACCAGACCCCCGCGTTTGTTCGCCCTACGGTCTCGCATCTCTTGTGTGTCAGCCTTTCCATCAAGAGTGAATTTCGTACATTTGTTCTTAATACTTCCGGTACTCAGCCAGCTGGAAGCTTTGTCCCAAACCCCAGTTTTTGCTCGGCCTATGGCCTTGCACTTCTCAATCCCACAATTCTATCGATTTTCAAGTTTCTTTTCCTATTTTAACTACGTAAAAGATATAATTTTGTATCCCAAGAAAATGCCCATTTTAATAGCATGGAAATTTCTCCATCCCCATTTAGACCCATTAAAAATTTAAAATATTCACTTTTAAAATGTTTCCTGAGGTTAGACCAAATTTCATCATTCTAATCCTGCCGGAAATATCTAAACATTTTGGGTTGAAGAAGATATCCCATTTAAATAACATGGGAACGATTTTTCAGTTCCCCATAAAATCCCTCTGAAGTTGGAAACTTTTGCTTTTGGTGATTTCCTGGGATAAGACTTACAAAAACGTACAAGCACACCGAATTTTAAGATTTTATTCCAGTTCCAAGTACCTAAAATATGAGATTATAAGTCCAAAAAAGCCCATTTAAATAACATGGGGAATTTCTTCATCGCCCCTTTAGATCTCCTAAAACTTAAAAATACTTACTTTTGGCAACTTTATTGTAGTTTAGTCTCTAAAAGCTACAATCAGGCTAAATTTAATCATTGTAGCCCTACAGGAAGTGCCCAATACTTTTGGGGTGTAGAAGATACCTCATATAAATAACATGGGGAAAAATTTTTCAGTTCCCCATAAAACCACTCTAAAGTTGGAAAATTTTATTTTTGGTAATTTTGTTAAATAATCCTATGGAAAACGTACAAGCATACCGAATTTCAAGTTTTTATTCCAATTCTAAGTACCTAAAACATGAGATTATATGTGAAAAAAAGCCAATTTAAATAATATGGGGAATTTCTTCGCTCCCTTTTTACATCCCCTAAAAATTAAATATATCCACTTCTGGCAATTTTCCCGTAGGTTAGTCCCGAAAAGCTACAATCACGCTAAAGTTCAACTTTCCAGGTTAACCGGAAGTACACCTTTATTTTATGTCAGTTCATGTAGTTTTGTATATAGTTAAGATGGGATAGGATTTCATTTATTCGTGAATTTACTATCTAGGTAGACGTACTCCCATTTTTTTTCTGATGGCACTACCAGTACCCTTTTCTGAAGTGTTTTAAGTGTAAAACTAAAATCTGACTAAAACAAATCATCTTTTAATAAATAATAGTGTTACAGTTTAGGAAATACATCATTACCGAAATTATAACACATTTATTAAAAGTGATTTACTTTTGTCAGATTTTAGCTTTAATTAAGGCAAAGATGTTTTAAGTGCTATTTCCCTAGCATTTTTTAAAGTTGTATTTACGGTATAAATATTTCAACTTGTATCGGTTTGATGACTGACACAATAGAATATTAAAAAAGGTAATACTATCAGTACATTGGAGCACACGCTAATTCTTCTAATTGTATTTGCTTGGATTTTGATGCTTTCCTATATAGGCCAACATTCATCTACAGATGTAAGATAAGTGCTTCTTACTTTTTATAAGTGTTATTGCAGACTCACGTAACTAAGGAGGAGCACTTTTCTTACTATTTCTAACTATACCAACTTCTCACTTATGGAACTATTTGTCGTAGAATATCGCTCCAAAGAAATAAAATACAGTTGAGATAGTTTTTACAGAATATTTAGATTGTGAATTCTTTTTAAACCTCACCTTGTTGAATTGTACGCAACATTGTGTTTTACGTTAGAAATCTGAATTAAGTTCTCCGATACCACTGGTTACATTTTCGACAACGTGTTGCAAGAAAATTCCCTTAAGCTTATAAGTTGAGCTACTAAAAAGAAAAACAAAATGGTTTGCAACAGTAGCAATATATGTAGAGCTCCTATGTATATTTGTGGTGAGATTCCAGGTACTTTGCATAGAAACAAGGCCACGAGATTTTCCAACATCGATAAACATGCAAAAGCTTAATCTAGAGGAAGCATTTTTCTAAGTCGTTTGGAATTTGAGTTATGATGCTCCTCACCAAACAGCAATAACGGACGAAGGCGAAACCTGTAATATTGAAATTTTATGCTTTTGTTTGGCGGAGATTTAAGACGTAGCTTTGTGATTCTTGTTTATAGTTCAAAATTCCATTCATAGCACACTTTCCATTCCTACTGAGTTTTTACTTTTAACCGAAAATAGGAGTGAAGAAAGTATTGTCATCAAGAACAAATACAAAATATGACATTCAAAGAAATACATACTATGTTTGATGACTCCTACATGACCATAGGAATATATACAGATCGGAAGCCACATCATTCAACGTAACGAGACCAAATTTTAAATTTATGAGATTCTCTAGAGGTTTAACGAGCTTCCCCTGATCCTAATCCAAAGAAAGACATTTTACTAGAGGCTGACATCGAAAATTACGTCTTTACCGAAAAGGTACGTTTTTCTTTTAATCAATATTTTATAACCAATCTCACAATATAGTGTAAGTTAATTTTCTAGAAAAGTCTACTAGTGGATGGGGGTTAATTTTTCTTCTGATTTTCTCAAAAAACAACTGAGATGAGTTTGTCATACTTCATATACCGTATATTATTGGCCTAGGAAATCTGTAGAATAGGTAATAAGCTGGGGAACATATTGTTTTGTTCCTTTCCTTTTTAATTTCTTTTTTCTTTTTTAAACGAGTCTTTCAGAAATGTCTCTAGCAATTTTGTTTCTACTTCATACATGGAAATTCCATTAAAGCAACAGTAAGGCACAAATTCACTATTTCACAAAATTATATTAATTGGGGGTAGGTACTTGGACTTTGGACTGTTTTTTTTTTCTTATATGAAAAAGCTATAACCATTTTATTCATGTTTCATACATGCACTTCCATTTAAAGTAATGTCATATTGCAATATGGCACAATTTTCTATAATTTTTATCAATTTTGTTTGTATTTAATAAATAATTGAACAATTAACTACCATACAATAAGGCAATTCTTTTATCATAAAATTTAAGAAAAGATGGTGTATTGTGAGGGTAAGGTTTGTTTACATAAATATCATGAAATTGCCCCTTGAGATTTTCTTCCTAATTCCGTAAATGTTTTATTAACAACTTTCTAATATGGCATAAATCATTACTCTTGACAAATGCAGAAAGAATAATTTACTAGTGGAGTGAGTTCCTTCTGTGAGAGCATCAACAATAATTTTGTTTATATTTCATACACAAATATTTCATAACTAACCGTAAATATAAAATAATTGATTATATATATATATATATATATATATATATATATAGAGAGAGAGAGAGAGAGAGAGAAAGGGGGGTCTCAAAAGTCTCGTGACATAGGGTAACCCTGTTTTTATCAGACTTATAACAAAATGTAAGAGGGGAAACCGTCTCCATATGTGATGTTTTCAATCTAAAGTGAAGGGATTTTTTTAAATCGAACAAGCCGTTTGAGCTGTACACTATTTATGCGCCCATTGTTAAATGAAAATGCAACGTTGCCATGTATCTGGACCTACATCGTAAGTAAATGAAGTTACAGTCTTTTACGCCAACGTGTCGATGGCCAGGCCCCATTTCAAATAGTAACTTCATTTACTTATGTTGTGGGTCCAGGTAAATTGCAACGTTGTATTTTCAATTTAACATTAGGCGCATAAAGAGTGTACATACCAAATGGCTTGTCCGATTTAAAATATTACTTCACCTTGGATTGAAAACATCATATTTGGAGATCGTTTCCCCTCTTACATTTTGTTGTAACTGTGATAATAACAGTTACACAATATCAGGGGACTTTTGAGACACCCTATATTATATATATATATATATATATATATATATATATATATATATATATATATATATATATATATATATATATATATATATATATATATATATATAAGAACATTAATATCTGTCTGTTTGTCTGCAATCAGGTTTTCACATAGAAAGGAGTCACGTAGAATCAGCAAATTTTGTATACAGATGGATGTTCAGCAGAACTATTCGCGCACAAAGCAGTTTTCTTCGATTTTCGACTCGATGTAGGGACTAGGGGTGATGATCAAAATTTAAAATAGTATATGAACATGAATTGTATTGCCTGTGAGGTTGGCAACCCAATCGTTTTTTCCGGTTCAAGTTGCTGACCCGAGAACCAATAAGAGGCAACGCCATTGTTCGTCCTTATATATTTTACGCATTTTTTCCTTTCAAAGCTTTTGCATAAACATTAGTCTTAGCGTACGATGAAGGACACTTCGGCTAGTAGGCTAAATAAATGTTACAGTAATACCTCTAAAGAATAGCTTGACTCTTGGTTCAATTTAAGAAATGAGAGCAAGAAATTATTCTACTTGTTTTATATTACTATCGGGACGACTAAGTCAAGTAAGTATATTTGTTATCCAGAGAAATTAATGAAGCAATTATCAAGGGCGTATGTAGCCAACAAGTTTCCATTAGGTAGGGGATACTATTTTAGCAAGGAGCATAATGTTTCATTAATTGCAAAGAACAACTTTGTCTTGCTGTTGTGAAAAGTTCCAAGTGCAATAAATATTAATTCTAGGATATTTAAATTTCATCTTCCTTAAACTATATTCTCACGACTGTCACTAGCTAAAACTGGACACGTTATCAAAGAAGAATCTAGTCTATGAACTATTTTAGGGAAAAATGGTCCCAAATGTCTCCCCATATTTACACACCCCTTTGTCATCAATTATGCTAGTTTATTTTAAAACGAAATGCAAAGAAATGGAAATACAATTTTGTTAAGATTTTCATTTTGTCAAAAATGAGAAAATAGTTTTTCTCTGCTACCTTAAAAGTGAGGAAATAATAATAATAATAATAATAATAATAATAATAATAATAATAATAATAATAATAATAATAATAATAACAAAAATTACATTTTGTATGATGAAGAGAAAACACTTTGATAAGTCAAATAAAGCAATGGTGTGTTTTAAGGCAGACTCATTATACAGACTACAGAAAAGGCATCAGAAGGTGGGTGTATTTGCCATGGTTGAACTTATGTTAGAGCAAAATGAAAGTAGTTTGATTATAAAAAGAATCAACATTGTGAATGATTCTAACCATAATCCTTTTGTAATAGGGATAATTTGATTATATTTCTAAAAATATAATGATATTATATAGTCTTAGTATCGTTACTTCCACATTAAGCATTTATATCTTGCCATAAGCTTTCTTGTTAACGATTGGCCACTTAGGCTGTGAGAAAACCAAAATTACGTGGCCTCAGCAACCGAAGAAACAAGGAAAATACTGAAGATCTTCTTACGGTGCCCTTCCTATGTCTTGTTACAGTGTCAGATTAGAGTAAAAGCTAAGGGCGGTTTTCTTTCTTTGTTAAGCTTCTCAACTCACGTCTCCCAGCTGAGGCTTTTCTAGATGGTAAAGGAGGGATGCTAAGAAATCTCGTTAATCCATTCATGCGCGTCACTAATTAGATTTTTCCAATTTTCTTTATTGAAGAAGGCAATGTTCAACTAACAGATGTTCTTGCAACTACTACCTTTCATAAGGTTGCAACGAAAATCTTACAAACCATGCTTACGATAAGAAAAAGGAGTCTCCTGATATAATAGAGATAGAAAGCTAATTTTAAAATTACGTTTTTTTTTTCGCGATTAAATCAACCTCTTTTTGCTACATAAAATAAGACGACTCTTTGAAAAGAAGGAAAAGATTTGATTCTGAATTTCAATGTGAAAAGTACATAAATCTGTTTCCTCTTCAGTTTACTAATATACAGAAAGAATTCTTTCAATTTCTGTTTGCAATAGAATTCTTCTAAACGTGAGTTAAGTTTACAATATTACAAGTATATGGTTTACCGTTAAGATAAATCATACTATAATAGATTCAATCTGCTATTTGATAGTGTACATTTTTTGCATGTAGTGTATAAATAAATAATAAAAAATCAATTTCAGCTGAACAGAAACTGTGAATTACGAGTGTGATTTGGAAAGTAATACCTCCAAGCCCACTACTTGGTCAATAGTACTGCAAACATTCTGAACTGTTTATCATTAATGCACTGATGTTTAAGTTATAAGTGTCATTTGTTTCACCTCCCTATCTCTTCTCGTTCCAGTGTAATGGAGCAGTCCATGGCATCTATTGATGACGTCCGGTTGAAACGACGGCTGTCATTGAATTTCTGACTGCGGAAAGTTGTGCGTCCAGGGATATTCATCGCCGGCGACGAGTCGTGGATATACCATTATTACACGGAAACGAAGCGTCTGTCGATAGAGTACCGCCATACGTCCTCTTATCTCCCCAAAAAAATCAAAGTTGTCCAACCTACTGGCAAAGTGTTGTTGATCTTCTTCCTCATCCAGCCTATAAACCGAATTTTGAGCTCTGCGACTTTTGACTCTTCCCCAAACTTAAGAATCACCTTAAGGGCCAACGCTACAGTTATGACGCGGAGGTGGAAACAACAGTTCGGCAGTCGAAACAGCAGCCACCACAATTCTTCGCCGACGGCATGAAAACCTTGTTTCGCTTTGGCGCAAGTGTGTTGCCCGTAATTGGGACTACGTTCAAAATGATTCCACCATTTGTAACTGACATTGCAAGCTTTCCACTGACACCCGTATCCGTGCTATCTGTCAACATTGGAGACAATATCTGAATAACCCTCGTACATTATGTTGGCAAAGAGTGACATACATTTAACGCCATAAAAAATAATTTCATCCGATTTTCTCGTAAAGTACTGCTCAAAATGTATCCACAAGTACATCAATTAATTCAGCTCGTTAAGATCTGACAATTCATACATGTCTAATCTTTGCACAACATTATAGATAAAAACAAAAAGCAAAGACAATCATAGTTTTGTGCGATATCTTCTTAACTATACTGTATACTGTCATCTTGCTAGTGTCATAATTAAAAGCTTGGTGAGTGTACACTTCAGTGTCAGTTTCTTATTGCCAGATGGCGTAGTTATCGTTTTGTATCAATTTTTAAATTTACGAAACAAGCAGTGATGAAAAATCCCATTTTGTGGCATTTTTTGACAATTTCCCGAAACTCGATAAATGGACTTCCCATCGCGATTGGTAACATGTTTATGTAAGCACTATTTGTAAGCCTTCTTTAATTACTCTGTTGAAGGGATAAATAAATAAATATGGGATTTCTCACATTTCATCGTCAGCAACCAAATTCTCTATTGTCAGGAAGTAGACTAAATGCACACTAGTGCAGAAGTAATTTTTGATTTTCACAAAACAGGCTCTAAGAAACGTAAATTGTGCTGTGATATCTAAGAACTTAAATTTCAAAACAACTAATTAACAAATGAAGTAAAACACGAAATGAAAAACAACTAACTTAAGAAATGATTCACACAAACTGACTGGAGAATAAAATTCTTCCAGTACGTTTAAGTTTGTTAAAAAGTGATCTCATAAAAGCGTCACTGGGAAAAAATGTACTTGCTTTCGTCCACATTTCAATTTTCTCTTTCAATTAAGGCAAGTATTTATTCATAAACTATTTGATAAATGCAGAGATCGAAATTTACGAACAGGACAGTTCACTCATATATTGAAGTAAAATGAGTACCATACAATATTTTTCATATACATATATACTAAATTGTGTAATTAGTTTAACATGGGAAATTCAAGAGCAAAATGGGAATTTCTGCCTCTTCAGATGCGATTTTGTAATGTTTCAGGTCGGCATCACTGAAAACAATTCGATTTTTGTTTTACATTTTCACGAGCGTATGCGGACTTATAATCAACCATATTATATTCTTACTTCAATGACATCTATTGATTAGTAAATATCTCAATTTTGGACGCATTTTTCCTCGTTAAACCTTATAAATAATATTGTTAAATTATTTTATTGGATGTCACTGCTTACTTGCAATTATAACTAACACCTGTTGACTACTGCAGAAACTTCCGCAAAACTTAGTTTTAAAGGTTAAAGGAACATAGGAAACCACAGATTGCATAATAAGGTTTGTAAGCTCTGTAATATGACCTGTTGTTAAAGTTATTCACTGTTTCATATTAAATTCTCTGCTTCAAGCTCTATAAGTTAGACACATTGCTTTGGAACCAAGGGAGATCAACTTACGTAATCATGTAGCTGAATAAGGTATTTTGAAAATGTTTGAAAGGTATAGTTGAACTCCCCTACTAATCTTTTACGATAAACATTTTTTTTAAAATCTACGTAGCCTATGCCGCGGCTAAAGATAGACCAATGGTGTAAACAACAAGTTTTCTAGGTGCCAGGGGACCGTGACTTTTTCAAGACGACCGGGCTTCTTACACAATAAAAGCAAACCGGAAAATCTTTTTTCAGAATATAAAAACTTTTATTATTATTATTATTATTATTATTATTATTATTATTATTATTATTATTATTATTATTATTATTATTATTTCCAATATCTTCTCTTTCAGAAATATGGATCTTAATAATGTACGAAGTTAGAATTACAGGTTGTAGGGAATTTACGAAAAAGTTATTTATAAGGAACCAAAATGCTTATCGAAGTTTATTTGTTAGTGTTTATATTAGTATAAATGGTGAAAAAACCTTTAAGAAAAAACCTCTAAGAAAAAGTAAGATTAAACTCGGACATTGTTTTGCAATAATATAGGAATGAACTTTCAATTGTATGCGTCCAGTTAGGCACAGGCGGCCTTGAACTTTGCGGGGTCTAGGGCGAAGGATTCTCGCGGGGTTTTCGCAAGTTACATGGTACAATATCAAAAGTAAAATTATCGACGACAGAATATAGCCCAAGATATCGTCAGAAAATATAGAACTATTTTCGATTTCAGAGGTGTCTTCGTTTACAAATTGCAATATTATAGAGAGCTGCTTACATAAACAATATCTCATTACAATCAAGAATAATGGAATATAGTAGCTATTTAGTTAGTTTTTTTTTTTTTTAGCAACTTTTCTTAAATTTTTGCTTTTGCTTGTCATGAGTTTTGTAAATTTACTTTGAAATTTTCATTCCAGACGACCCCTGAATGTTAAATTGTATGAAGTTAGAAACTGAACACTCGCTAATTGATGCCTCTCTGAAATGTGTTTCCAGGGCTGTTGTTCTACTTGAATTGAATCTGGGTATGCAGTTGATAATTGTTCCACGTTTCAGTTACTTTTCAAGATCAAACCCATACATTTTGTAACGCTTGCTGGCTAGTGTATTAACCTTTAGTCCAGGATTCGATTCACTGTGAGAGAGCAATACTGTTTGAACGTGTTGCGGTTCAAATTCTAGCTTAAACTGTAGGCCCACATCTCACAAGGCTGGACTTAAGAGCCTGCCTTACTAAAAATAATACAAAATTTACCATTTTTCTTTTGCTTGTTTATTCATCAGTGAAAGTAGATAATGAAATGCAAGTCATCACAATCATAGATAATGCTATTCTACAACAGAAAATATGAACTTGAAGAATGTTCAGTGTTGCCATCCATAGAAATTACAGTGTTGCCAGAAAAACAATTTCCCTAAAATCTAAGTTAAGACAGCGAGTAGAGGAACAAACTCAACTGCATTTGATTACGTATCATGTTGTTTTGGTTTCCTGTGAACTACTTTTTAAATAATAATTGTGTTTAGTTTGCAATAAACAAAATAGTTTTAATATACAGTTATTAAAACTAAATAATTATGTCAATTAAAAAGTAGTTCACAAGAAACCAAAACAACATGATACGTAATCAAATGCAGTTGAGTTCATTCCTCTACTCGCTGTCTTAACTTAGATTTTACGGAAATTGTTTTTCTGGAAATACTGTAATTTCTATGGATGGCAACACTGAACATTCTTCAGGTTCATATTTTCTGTTGTAGAACAGCATTATCTATGATTGTGGTGACTTGCATTTCATTATCTCCTTTTACTGATGAATAAACAAGCAAAAGAAAAATGGTAAATTTCGTATATTTTTAGTAAGGCAGGCTCTTAAGCCGGTTGCTCGGAGTCGGGCCCCGCACTAGAGTGTAATCTACTCTCGGTTGTCAACTACATATAACGATAGATTGCAGTTCTTTTTTTTTTTTTTTTTTTAACAATCACAGTGATTATGATGTCTAAGGAAAGTAGCTTTTCTAGGCTTAAACTGATAAAAACTTATTGAGATCATCAACTCAACAAGAATGTTTCAACAGTTTGGCAATTTTCTTCATTGAATCTGAAATTAGCAAAGTTTGAACTTACACAAATTTCTAAAAGGCCTTGCAGAGAAAAAACAGGCAAGTAAATTACTTGCATAAAAAGGAATATTAATGATACATTTATTAAATGTTAAATGATTTTTAAAAGTTCAAAAGAAATAATTTGTATCCAATAGTGTATCTAAATTTTCATTTTTCTTTTCTGACGATACATTTACTACTACAGTTACTTGTAGATTAACTATGTTACAATGGAGCTCACATCTGCTTGATATACTACCTTGATCAAAAACTTCCTGGAATTCACTCACAAAATTAAAAATACAAGCTTATTTCTGAAAATTGATGTTGTCCCCTTCGAAGTAATCCCAATCAACTTCAAAAATTTATGCCACGCTTGATCCAGTTCTCAAAACATTTGCAATACTAGAATTTCGGTATGTCTATCAAAGCCGTCTTCGAGCTTTGTATTATTTTCTCTCGGCTGCTAAAACGCGTTCCCCGTAATGGTTTCTTGAGTCGATCAGACAGGAACAAGTCTCAAGGAGTTAAATCCGGTGAAGACTGTGGCCGCGGAATGGTATTCGTTACGTTTTTGGTGAGAAACTCGCGGATAATGATAGCATTGGACGACGCTGCGTTGTCATGGTACAAAATCCACGGGTTGTTTGTTCAGAAATCTTATTTTTTAGACAAATTGCTTCACGCAAACGCTTCGTAATGCCCAAATAACAATCCTCGTTGATTGTCTGACTTTCTGGCAGAAATTAATTATGTACAACACCATTGTAATCCGTGAAAACCGTGAGTATCAATTTCTTTTTCAACTAGAAACGACGCTTTTTTTTTCGGTCTTGGCTCATTGGGTGCTCGCCACTTGTAAACCGTTATATTTTTTTTCAGAACATCATTGCCAAAACACTTTTCCCATAATTCCAAGGTTTTGCACCATTGAATCCGTTTTTAACGCATAATTTAACACATATTCGTTGTTGCAAAATTAACTCCATTGCAAAAATCGAAACATGCACAGATGTACTCAACCCTGTGTCACTTTCATAAATGGCAAACTAGTATGTTCAGATTAGAAGGGAATATCGCTGACAGTTGTGGCAACTCACAAGAAAAGAAAAAGTCAAATCAGGTGACTAAAAGCGCCACACGGTAGTGATTCCGGGAACTTTTTGATCAAGGTAGTATAATACTGTAGACCTTGACGATCGGTGGCTCAGAATGTACCCCCGTCCCACAGCGGGACCAAACCAGGCAATTTTGTGCAAAAACTCGAAAAATGAAGTAAAAGATTGACTCGATATACTGTATTTTGTTATAATGAAACCTTAATAGCCTGTACATAAGATAGCGTGCAGGAAAAGAAGTGATAGCAGCTTACAATGAGCTTATGGCACGTGTAAACCTGGTTATCCGCCAAGCCGGAGAGGCGCTGCTTAGTGACAGAAGATAGGAAGTTGACTTTGAATGCGACTATCCCTACATTGCGTATAGATATTCAGTGGCTGATAAACATGGTGATATGTCCCACATGTATGTATAGTTTTATATATTTAGAATGTTGGTGTGATGTGTAGTAGTACTACTTAATATCATATTTGGAAAATGCTGTGATACTGAAAGCATATAAACTATGGTTAAACGATAGAATGGCATTTAGTAGAAAATATGGCATATCATGTATGTGATTTTTTAATATGTCGCAGTGGAAACATTCTTCTTACTGTATGCAAAGAGAAAACCGGCACATTTACACTTTTGGGAAATACAGCGCAAGAAAATGTTTTAGGAAAAATGCATTCTGGATGTAGTTCTGCTTTTGAATTGAGCTGGAATGAATGCCAGAGCAAGTGTTAGGTTATTAACGTGTGATCCCCATGAACGCACTGACAAAGTTGACAAAGTTGAAGTCGATTCTGGGAATTTTGCCCCCAGGCCCCATCTTATCCCAACATCTAGTCATACTTCTCTGGCATTCACCAACAGAACTAAACTTTAGTCAACCATATTTGATTAATGGTGGCGACATTTTGAAGCGCAAATGTTTGCTAAACAATCTACAGACCATAAGGTAGCACCATATTAAAAATTGTGTTGATCAATTCAGTGTTTTGTTTTCTATGACGCGTGCACAAAAGTAACATTGGGAGCAACTATAATGAGCCTCCGCTCGTTCCAGCTCAGAGTGTTCCAATCAAAGCCCTGAAATGAGCCCACATATTGCACGATGCAATATATGAAACAACATGAACAGGTTACCGATGGGTGTAAATCATAAGATGTTTAATATATCTGCTAATTTATTCATATCGAGAACATATGATGAGATAATTTTTATGTATTGAAGCGTCCTTACATCATCATTGTCATAACGAATCCTCCACAACTCGAAATAATTTGAAGCAAGAAATTTTCTTTAATTTTATTAGGGTCGATTCTTCAGTTGTGAATTGTATAATTACACTTTTTCCTTTCACGCGCAAGAACGTAAGCGAATACTAAATTGAAAAATCAAAGTATATTGCCTACGCGCGTGGAGAACATAAGATGGTATCACTTAGAAAATAGTGTATTCAGGACAGATTTAAACATGAAATCGAATTGCTCGATGATCAACCAAAACCACAATTTGGTATAAGCAATGATGGAAATACAGTGAGACGTTTCTTTGGTAACCACGAATTGTCAGCAAGTATTACTGATGTTGCTGTTGGCATTATATAGAGGTTCAAGATTGTGCTGAAGACACTTGCTAGTGGTCATCATGACATGCATGTGGAAAAAATTTTCAGATACGTTTACGACACTTCACAGGAGCTCATTACGTAATACCCCTGGTACTCAATGCCACCCACTGTGCATAAGGTGTTAATTCATGGTGCTCAAAACATGTCCTCAGTGAGGAAGCGCAAGAGGCACTGAATAAAAAATTTAAGCAAAATAGGGAATACTTCGCTCGTAAAATGTCACGAATGAAGATAAATGAAGATGTGATGTATTTACTACTAATCACATCAGCCTTCGGAAAGCATCACAGAGAAAAAGGTCTCATTTTCATAAGGATGTACTGCGCATGTTCCGTCTTAGAATGATCCACTGGAAAGAAGTGATGAGTCGGATGACATAAATATTTCGGACCACGGATTTTCTTTTGCATTTTCAAAGACATGTTCATATGGTGCATCTTGGTGCGTGCCACCTAAAAAACTGTACTTTTTTGTTTGCTTTTCAATTTATGTCCAAATCTTTCTACTACATATTGAATACATTATTGTAGGGACTGCACACACTGAACTAATTGGTTTTCTTACAATTTTCTGCTTCATATTGCGCATTCCTACTTTTTGCCAAGAATTCAGTGCTTGGCCCCCACTGTGCGTCCCAAGAAAAAAATGTTGCCAATTGGGTTCCACACCTCTTAAGGTCTTATACAGCTTTGGTGCTGAAAGTGGGTGCTAAACTTCAACAAACAAATATTAACAAATTAACAAAATTAGACATTCGCTGTCTCCGGACTCAGAACTAAAGGTGAAGGGATGTACACTGAAAATATACAAAATAATCACATGGATAAAAAAAATGACAAAAGTGGCAGATGACATCATGGACGAAATGATTCTTGACTAGATAACAAGAGACATGGAGAGATACTGAAGCATGCGCGAGGCCCCGGGCAATTGCCCGGTTTACCCCACTTAAAGACCGCCATTGCAGTTAGGCAAACGAGAGTACAAACTTAATAGTTAATTTCAGTCGTTTTTTTAACCTGTAGACCTGTTTAATTTTTTATGAATATTTTTCTATCATTTTCTATTATAACATTTATCGTTTTCCGTAATTATTAAACAAATTAATCGTCATATAAAAGACGAACCCCATTAGGAGAGAGAGGCAATTATCCCTCCTGGTCACGCCCCCTGATCTTCCAAATTTGATATCAAATCGTTCATTTCAAGTATGGATGTATACATGAGACAAACAAACAAATATTCAGTTCTTTTCATTCGTATGGACTATATCGTTGTACTATAATAAAACAGAGAGAGCAAAATCAATTCGTCAAAATACTGTCATTGAACGTAAAATGTTCAATACTTTTTTAGTTAATTCAATTTGTTTTGAATGTATTTGAAAAGCCATGGTGGCTGAGACGTAAATGGGTAATTTTTGGTGTTTGTAGTCCGTGGTTTGATTCGAGCTCACGCCAAGTGAGCTTTGTGCTAAACATCATGTGTAAGGATTTTCTCTGGATTTATCCATTTCCTCCCACTCTTTTTGTTCCAACATTTCGTTCGTTATTACAATCATCTTTCTTAGACTCGGTGCATAATTATGGGACGAAAAACTCAAAAGAAAAGTGTGCATTTGAATTTCGGAGCACGTTCAGGTTTGGAAGATTTCACTCGACGTTAACTTACTTGAAACACAGATACAGCGTGGAGTATAAAATTGAATAGCTTTGATTCGTTTCTGCATACAAATCCCTGGTCTATATACTTTTTTATTATTATTTTGTAAGAAAGATACAAGAACAAATTAAAACCAGTATGGTAATTGCCTTTCTTCTTTTGTTAAGTGTTACAACGTATTATTCTTTACCCTGCAAACGTGGCAATTAAAGCGATATTAAAGATAACACGAAAATTGTCATTAACAGAGAACTATAATGGCTCGGTTCTTTTATTTTGTTATTGGGCTGAGGCTTTCATCTACATGATTTTTGGCCCCAATTTGAATTCGTGAGAAAATTGGTTTCATTTGCTGTTCAGTTGGAAAGAGAATGTTCAACCGAAAAGGTTATTACTAGCTTCATTCCCTGGACACCTTTTGACTCATAGTCTGCTGAGTTCACGAGAATTACAAAAGGAAGACAGTAGATATGAGTTAAATTTTATTGGAAACTAACAGCTGGTTCTCTTTCTAATAGATGAAAAAAAATATTATTAAACTACTATTACTCATTACTTACTTTTAATGGTGTTAAATTATTACAGATTTTTCTTCTAGAAATGTTATTGCATAAACAAGAATTCGCCATGGACGGAAAATAAATGTTTGCCTCTAGTGACCTTAGCCAGCTCACAAGAGAAATAAAAGTGAAATTATATATTTTGCTGCACTTTTTGTTAGAAGATAACATAATATTTTACGTGCATAACTGTTTAATTTAATTGACTAATGTAATTACATATGTCACAAGCATTTTAACAAATTACAACAGTATGTTGCTGAAATCAAAACTAGGAGGCGAAAAATTTCAGTTTTATATATATAAAAAAAAGTATACATCACACCTGGATGAAGTACAAAGTGAACAGGAATATCAACTATTTTGTATTGGAAAGTGCCTCTTCGCTTCTAATATCTGAAACCATATACGAACACCCTAAAATTTATTTTGATAGTTAAGGTTTAAATTAAAGGATTAAATCATAAACATTATAACACATCTCGTCTGACTTACGTAGTACAGATTGGACAGAAATTTTCGGTATTGCTAAAATATAGTATATCGATAAACTAAAGAATTATAAACTTACATGAATTAACCTACACTCCTAATCTATTCCAGTGCCTCCCAAGCTTTTTGTTAGCCTAGGATTCACCCTGAACGGTATTTAACTTTAATTACTGAACTCGTAATTAGTACTGAAACTAGACTATATATATTACAGCCGTGGAATTAGTGAGGCTGGTGAGCTACTTCTGTTTCATAAACCAAAGAGATTTTACCTCAATGACAACTTAAATCATAATTCTAAAAATGTATTAAACCTCTGCCCGTACTGGTTTTCAGTGAGAAGTGACTACAGTGAAAAGTGACATAAGCTAGTTAATGTTTCATTCGAAATTTCAGAACACATATGCATACGTATATCTACCTCTATACCCCTTACTTATATCTTCAAAAATGTTTAAGCTATATAAAAAAGTTTTACTTCTGTAAAAGGTTTCCACAATCTGTCAAATCTCGTCATTAACCATACCAGTGGAAAACGACAAACGGTTTGAGAATCGCTGATCCATATTATTATTATTATTATTATTATTATTATTATTATTATTATTATTATGTACACGACTAAAACAATATTATGTTAGTAAATATTATATTAACGGTTTGAAAATATTGAAAACAAACAATATGAAAGATATAGAAATCAGATTGGACAGTTATCGCCATATACCTATAAATGCTGTCATGGAAGAAGCAGGAAGGATAATGAGTTTTATTTTGAAACAATAGCCTGATTTTCAAAACAGCAAACGTTTGCGGAACTAGTTGTAGATATGACCTAAACTAAAATTTTTCATTTCATTTCATTTCGGCCTCCCACTGGACGCCTTCTTCATAAGCTCGGATTTATAATACAGAATTTCATTTCTATAGTTTTGACAAACAGAATTCAATCTTCACAAAAGTGTATTATTAGATACTTCTATTTTAAAATGAAAATGAACTATTGTTCTAATATTTACGGCCGTTGGAAGAAGCATTGTTGTTTAGAGAGTCGTGCTGGTGTGCAAAATCTATATATATAAAAGAGAACGCACAAATCCTTTGTTCCCTCATCACGCTAATACGGCTGAACCAATTTCTTTTATTTTTGGGGGGTTATTAGGATTTGGACCCTAGATGGTTTTTATCATATCACTTTAATTTTTAATTACCAGTGTCTTGAGATAATTGACCATTCAAGTGTCCATAACGTACAAATCCTTTGTTAGTTCATCATAGGTAAAAATAAACGTATTTATATGCAACCCGCATGACCGTGTCACTCGGCGGGTTAACATAAATGACAGGCGATATAATGTTAACATTTACTGCAATCTACTATGGTAAAAATTATCTAAGTAACAAAGTTTATTGCGTTCCGGGGTGACCGCAGCGAAGCGGGGTGAACGCTGCTAGTTTAAGAATAAGATAGATGAAATAAAATATTGCATAGTAGTTGAAATGAATGAAAGCCCGGAACATGTTGCCAGAGATCTACCACACATACATAAATGTTACACTTTTTCAACCGAGTCTGCTCATCGAACAAGGAATTCTCGCTCCAAAATCGAGAACATTAGTTGATAGAAACACATTTAAAAGGACTGTAAAGGCGCCCGATCTCACCCTACTAAGTGGCATGCTGACTGCATGGAACTAGTCTCGTTGTCTTACGCAGTTAGGTTGTATTTCGTTAACACTAGTAACTTGGAGGCACTATTTGGAGTGGTGCCAAGAACTGGACCGAACAGAAGTGAGTAGTGCCCTCATCTCAGATTCAGTCTTGGTGGTGACTCTGGACTTACATTGCGAGAGGTGGAAATGCACAACCCAGGAACCTTGTCGAACATGATCGTTTTGGTGATCCAGTTGTCCTTGCTCACGTGCGTCTTTTCAGAGGTGCAGTAGGTTCATCCTTATGGATAATAATGCACGACTACATCGAACAGTGGAAATGGCGTAGCTCTTACTTACCGGTTAGAACGAGTGAAAATTCGGCAGAGGGATGCTATGGAAAGACGTCTTGTAGCACGTTCCGACGTCCCGAAGTTAATGCAGCAATGGCCAACAGAGCTGGTGAAGATATAGAACTCTATATCATAACAACTCATTACCAACTTTGTGAGCAGCATGGGAAAATATTCGAGTGCACTCTCCCTTCTAAGGACCATCTTACTTATTCTGTAATATTAGGGGGGACATCATAAGTCACAGTGCCTCATTGTAAATTGTCTCCATATGAAAGTGTCATTTTTGTTCCTCTAATCGCGATTTATGACTGCTCTTTCCTGTATCATATAGCATTACTTTCTACAGAAGTTTCAGTGATCTATGCCACTTGAGTGTGATACAACATACGAAAGTTACTTTCATTCTTAAGTTTTACAAACCAATATATACAGGTATATTAGTGACTAGTGTTTACATTGGATTGGTTTCAAGTGCTAAGACAAAATTGTACTATATGTACTGTACAATTATAGTTCCTCACACTGTAAAGATGAAGTTTTAAGAAGATTGATTCATTCCTTAAATAGCTAAATTCAAATCAAATTCGTATTGATTTTACGTAATTTCACTGATTTTTGTAAAGCGATAATTCTAGTAACATTCTGTAAAATAGAATTTTAAAACGACTACTTTTCTTTTTCTTTTTTGTTTGTCTGTACGAAACATATGTTTAAATAATTTACAATCAGAAACTCTTGAATGTGTTACAGGCCCGCAACCAGAAGGGGCTAGGGGGCCCTGGCCCCCTAGACTTTTCATGGCCCCTTCAGATCTCAATACGAAAGACACAATTTAGATATTTGTAAGAGAATTTATAATGACTTGGCTTTCCCTAACATATTCATGGCCCGCTCAAACCTCTGTGGCTGTTTTTGGGTCTGATGTTTTAACAATGCAACTATCAGTGATGAAAAGTTTCCGGAAAATTTTCCGATTCATAAAAACATACTCCACTTATTCCTACATCGTTGTATAGCCGTGATGTGAGGTGGAAAATTTTCTTCTATACTTTTCCGGAAAATTTTCCGTTCTTAACAAATATCAGTGATCAAGTAACAATTCCTCAATATTCATAAAATTGATTGAAATCCTGTATAACAATGTTAAAAAGTGAAAGATTGTTTAAAGAATCTGAAAATTTTCATGGCTCAGACAATTTTCAGTGCTATGTAGGAACAAGTGAAACAATTTTTCATGAATCGAAGAATTGTCTGTCCTGTACAGTGATGAAAATTTTCCGGAGAATTTTGAAACTGAAACTTTTCCGATTCATAAAAACATACTCCACATTCCTACATCGTTGTTTAGCCGTGATGTGCGGTGGAAAATTTTCTTCTATATTTTTCCGGAAAATTTTCCGTTCTTAACAAGTATCAGATCAAGTAACAGTTCCTCAGTATTCATAAAATTGACTAAAAATGTTAAAAAGTGAAAGATCGTTTAAAGAATCTGAAAATTTTCATGGCTCACAATTTTCAGTACTATGTAGGAACAAGTGAAACAATGTTTCATAAATCGAAATATTTTGTGTCTTGTATGGAAAAATTGAAGAACTTTTTATGAGTCGGAAAATTTAATCATTTTGAAGCAAAAAGTAAAACAACTTTTTGTGAATCGGAAAGTTTTATTGCTCTGTAGAAACAAATGTAAGGAATTTTCATGAATCGGAAAATTTTCATCACGATGTAGAAACAAGTTAAAACACTTTTCATAATCCGGACAGTTTTAGATATTATGTATAGTGATGTTAGGTGGAAAATTTTCCACCATATTTAACTACACATTGAGATATACAGTTCCTGTAGAGAAAAAATTAGACAGCAACAAATTATAATTTTCCAATTAGATTTCGGGAACCAGAAAATTTTCTAATATTTCAAGTTGGGGAGTAAAAATTTACATAGTGTTTCTCTCTCTTTCTATTATATCTACTTATTTATAAATGTTGCAGAATGTAAATCTATAAAAGTAGCAAAGCTATGAGAAAACCGTCTTATGCGTATTAAACTGACGAAATCTACTATTGTAAGATCATAGGTGGATTCTTCGGGAAAAACGCACTGAAGTTCTTAAAACATTCTTGAAATGAAGAATCGTTAGATTTTCACTTCATGAAACTTTTTAAGGCAATATTTATTACCAATAAATTTTACGGCTAAACAACGATGTAAGAATAAGTGGAGTATGTTTTTATGAATCGGAAAACATTCATGACTTTTAATAAATTGAAATTTTAAATAATAGAATGGGATATTTGTACTCTACGAACTTATGTTCTCTGCACTTTGCATACACACACACACACACAGAGAGAGAGAGAGAGAGAGAGAGAGAGAGAGGAGAGTTGAATTGAGTTTAACATCCCTTTCAGCAGCGAGACTATATAAGACGGGACCAACTGATTAACGTGAAATCCGAACTACATGAGCTCCCGCTGGGATCGAAGCCAGGTCTTCCATGCCAAAGGCGCGTATGCTAACCGCTTGGCAATGAAGGAGCTCGCTGAGGAAGAGAGAGAAACACTGTGTAAAAGTTTACTTCCCAACTTGAAATATTAGAAAATTTTCCGGTTCTCGAAAGCTAATTGGAAAATTATAATTTGCTGCTGACTAACTTTCCTCTACAGAAATTCAATTTTTTAGCTGAATGTGCAGTTAAATATAGTGGAAAATTTTCCACCGAACATCACTATACATATTTTCCAAAATTGTCCGGCTTATGGAAAGTTTCTTTCACTTGTTTCTATATCGTGATGAAAATTTTCTGATGTATGAAAATTCCTTTCACTTGTTTCTACAGAGCAATAAAACTTTCCGATTCACCAAAAGTTGTTTCACTTTTTGCTTCAAAATGATGAAAATTTTCCAACTTATAAAAAAGTTCTTCAATTTTTCCATATAAGACAGAAAATATTTCGATTCATGAGAAATAGTTTAACTTGTTCGTACATACTACTGAAAATTGTCTGACTCGTGAGCCATGAAAATTTTTCAGATTCTTTAAACGATCTTTCACTTTTTTTACATTTCTGTACATGAGTTCAACCAATTTTATGATTGCTGAGGAATTGTTACTTGATTACTGATATTTTTTTAGAACGGAAAATTTTAAGGAAAGATACAGCGGAAAATTTTCCGAAATGGAAAATTTTCCGCGGAAAATTTTCCACCTCACATCACTAGCAACTATAAACTTACTCTGCTTATCTGACTTCCATTACTCATTATGCGTGACGTAACTTTTTTCTTCCTTTCTTTATAATGTTACTGTATATGTTTATATCCCGATAACATGCAATGTGCTGTATATTTGCTCAAAGCCATTCGCGGCACTAAAAACATTATTATTATTATTATTATTATTATTATTATTATTAATAATAATAATAATAATAATAATAATAATAATAATAATAATAATGTTTAGATTGTCGTCCCATCTCAGAACCAAGACTTTATGAGACGTAGACCTACAGCTCAACGTGAGATCAGACCTTATGTACTTCCGCCAAGGGCTGCTGCACCATTGGTGTGAACACTACTCATTTCAAAAAGAGAGATGTTACTCTATCGAAGTAATTTCATCTGTTATATGTGACCGCTGGTTTCTCGGCATAGACATGCAACTTTACATACCCTCAGGGAAAATAATCTAATGGCGTCAAATCACACGAACGAGGTGGCCAGTTAACAGGTCAATTTCATGAAATTAATCGTTCCATGTCAAATATAAATTAATTGTGGCGCGCACTGTGTGGCATGTGGCCAAGCCCGTATTTAGGTAAGTGCTATTCTGTGCTCGAGCACAGGGCGGCAAAATTTTGGATTTTTTAAAAGATTCACAATAAAGTAATATTTGAAACTAGCAACCCGCAGAGTTCCACGCAAGCGAGACAAAATATGTTAATGTGTTTAATTCGCTCTAATTACGGTAGTTACTAATTAGCTTATCTGACTATTTTTTTAAAAAGTCATCCTCTTGCATCTCCACTCTAAGGAATGAGGATGAACTTGAACATCGTGAGAACTGATACCGTTAAACTCAGTGACCTCGAAAACTATGAATTCAACACTAATATCTGTCGTTTTCTATTACTTTTAAAATGTCGCCCCCTCCCTGGGAAGTGAAGTATGACCTTTAAGTTGAATTGGATTAAAACTCTCACTATTTATCTCAGTGACCCCAAAAAACTGTGATTCAACTCTAATATTGGTCGTTTTCGGGGCAGGGGCAAATTATTTAGAGCACAGGGGCACACAATATATAAATACTGGCCTGCATGTGGCACCGTCTTGCTGAAACCACACATCTGCAACATTAATGTCTGTCAATTGGGACACGAAAAAGTTAAAAATCATGTCTTTGTACCACTCACCATTGACTGTAACGTTCTGACCAACATAATTTTTGAAGACATCAATTGCTTGTTGTGTCCGCAATGTACAACGTCTTACGGGATATGTATTATCGTTTGGAGTAAACTATTGCGAAAACGATCCATAGTTTCTGGAATTAATCGCTCTGATGGACGATTATGAGCACCGTAAAATGCACACAATACCCGATGAGTTTGTCGAATTGAACCATGGTTTTCAAAATAAATTTGCACAATTTGCAAACGTTGCTCCGGTGTGAGTCTATACATGATGAATTGCCAAACCAAACTAACCTCAAAACAACCGAGAAGTGTAATATCAGCTGCCACATAAAACAGTGTTGCTAGTTTAAAGTTATTCGTCTTTAAAAGTTTGAAAAATATCTTTATCTCGACTAAGTATATCATCGTAAAGAAAATATCGCTATTCATCCGCGCTGGATTGCCGATCAGAATCTATTCACCACATGTCCACGAGGAAGATTTTTTAAAAATCTACAAATGGAAGAACGTCAATTAATTGAAAAACCCATGAAGTAAGGAACTACAAAGTCTGCAAGTAAGTACAAGTAGATTGACCTATCCCGCAATATTTCCCTTCTTTACCATGTTCTTCCCCTTAAGGGTCTTCACTACAGCGAAATTAAACCACCGCTAATTTTTGAGTTTTTCTGTAATATCTTCATAACAAATAAAAATATTCGAAAAGCAGAAACGTAGTGAACTAGACAATACGATTTTGTATATGATACCATTATCATAACTCATCTATCTGCTTTCGATTTGCAACTGTAGATAGATTTAGGATCTTTTGCGGATTCTGTAAATAGCGGCATACCAAAAGCAGATAGGTGAATTGTGGTAAAGGTATCACATGCAAAATCGTATTGTCTAGTTCCCTACGTTTTTGCTTTTCGAATATTTTTATTTGTTTTGAAGATATTACAGAAAAACTATAAAATTAGCGGTAGTTTAATTTCGCTGTAGTGAAGGCCCTTAACATCACAATCTGTTTCAATTTTACATGTGTTCAGTTTCTTTGAAAAGCAACCCAGATCCAATTCCATTATCTTTAGCTCTACCAAATTTGATTTCTAAATCCTGAGCGCAACTTGTCAGTTCAAATATCCCCAATGTTTCAATTTATTTTTGTTTTGTACAGTACAATTGAATACTCGTTAAATGACTACTTTTAAAATAAGTTATGATTCTAAATGAAAACAACCAAATGTAGTAGAACAGAAAAAAAAACTTGCCTGAAATAATCTAATAATGTTTTCCACTTTAACAACAATAGCTTATGCAAATTACTTTGTTAATGAAGTTTAATTAAATCAAAATAAGTAGACAAATACATTTAAAGGATCGAACACTTCATCGAAGAGTAATGAAAAGAAGTACTTACCTTAGCTTGTGCGATGACAGAGAGGCATATTGATATAACCATCAAAAGAACCAGCGATGCATGTTTACACAGCATGGTGAATCTAGAATAAAAACAGAAAATTAATAGAATAAAACAATTGAACATGCTTAATGGACATAAAATGTTTTATATTAAAAACTGGGATAAAAAAATGCATTAAAAAGAACAGAGCAATCATTTTTCAACAAATGTGTGTGTGTTTTTTCTTTCTTTTTTTTTTTTTCGAGAATTTCATGAATCACTCTATTCTATATTTGAACTGGTTCAAATAAGCTATAAATGTGCAATTATTCAACAACATTCATTAACAAGTTTTTTTTTTTATTCTGCTAGTTCTTGGTGTTGAAATTGCATATGCTGTTTCAGGAGCTACAACATTAAAGGTTTAATTATTGGGAACAGTAGAGTACTATGAAATTAAATCATAATAATAATAATAGAAGAACAATACTCGGATTTTCCTCTAATTATTGATTCCGTTTGTCTTTGGGCAAAGTTCTGTCTGACTCTTGAATTTTACTAAATTTTGTAAACAGTCTTCTTCTTCTTCTAGCCATATTCCCAGTTACCTGGAGTTGGTTTTTCGGATCACTATCCTTGATCTGTTTCTATCCTGTGTTTTATTCACCGTAACAATACACTGCACTATATCGTTTTTCAAACAATGTCTCCACTTCTTTGGCCGGTCTCATGCTCCTTTCCCTTCAGGTCTATAGCATCCACTCTATGAGCTGCATATCCCGAAGTTCTCCTTGTTACGTGACCAAACCATCTCAGACTACTTTTGGAAAATTTCAACTGCTAATTTTACATTTACTGTTCCCCTTTCCCGGACCACTTTATTCTTAATTCTGTCCATCCCTGTCACTCCTCATATCGACTGCAGAATTTCCATCTCCACTACAGACAACTTCGGTTCCTCTCTCTCTTGTAGTTTTGAAAAAAAAAAATGGAAATGGGTGAAACTATTGCCCTCTATTACCAGTTGATTCTTTTTCACACATATCTTATATTGTAAAACTTCAGCGATATTAAAAATTTATTAAAGCATTCATTTCTATTAAACAGAAAATTTAGTTTGTTGGTTGGCTGGGGTTTAACACAGAGGCTAAGACGTAGATATACAGTTTAAGATGGAATTAGAACTACCTCAATGTGTTCAAATTTCAAGGCTCTCTCACCGGGAATCGAACCCGGTACCCATCTACAAGAAGCGAGCACATTAGCAATTAGATAAACAAAAAAATTGTAGCAGGCATCTCAAAGGTTCATCGCAGAAACAAATTGTAGCCCTGTGTATGTTATTTTTCTTCGAAAACAGGAACGTGGTACAACATCTTGAAGCTAAATCATACACACATATTCTCTTACAAACCACTTAGACAATTTCCCCATCAAATCAATTGAGATTTTATAAAAACATTGTAATATTGTACCGGTATAACTTAAATTCCCAAAGAAGTAAAAAGTGAGAATAATGTAAATGAGATAAAAAAAAAAAACAGTAAGTTTGTGATCATACCAAATTTTCGATAAATTTTACCGTGAGACGTTTTTGTTTTTAAAATACTGCCGACCGCCCGCAAGTGTCGAAAAATCAGGTTTCGCGAATAAATTCAGCTACTCGCCACCACTGTCCGTAGCTTTTTCATGAAAGTACTAGTTTTAGGTGTATAAGTATAAAAGTATTTTAAGCCTTTGCGATAAACAAAAATTTTACAAAGACATCTCTGTAGCGTCGATTTAGAGAGGATTGTATGCTACAGTGAAATTTCAAGCTGTCATCCGCATAATGCTATGTCATAGGCCATCTCTGTCGAATTGATTGAAATGAAGTACCAGACAAAAATGCCCTTGAGGAAGGCAGCAGTTTGTCCAATATAAACTTGACGAAATTCATAGTTGTGATATGGTTTAGGGAAACCACATGACAAAGGGAAAGTAGAAAATTTACAGAAAATTATTTATATCTTCAAATAATAATAATAATAATAATAATAATAATAAAAAGGGGCTAACGGGTTGGAGCGTTTAAAACTACGCAAACATGACATCGCCGAAAAGACTAGCGTAGCATGGAAAGAATAGAGTTAAAAAGATATAGGTTACAGAAAACGCGTTGAGGAGAATGAAGGAGAAGAAAATGTACAAAGAAAGTTGCACGGAAGAAAGACAAACAATATATATCAAGTCAAACATCAACCTGCGAGAGGAAACTGACAAAACGAGGAAAGCTCCTAAAGATATAACTGTGAAGATATAAAGAATTTTAAAGAGTAGGAAAATAGAAAAATAAAAACCAATAGAAATAGGAAGAAAGTTAGAAAGAAAGAAAGGGAGAATGAGTATGATAGTTGAACCTAAAAATAGAAAAATAAATGTAAAGGGGGCGAAGTAAATGTTCAGCTGTTGGAAGGGATACATTACATACTAGTATGAAATTAAGAATCGATCATGCAGTTTAAGTATTGAAGAGCAGAACGAAGTAAGTGAGACGACAAAGGATTTCCAATACTAATGGTTGGGTAATTTTTTTAGAGGAAGGAAATGAAGTGTATATAATACTACTCGATTTAGGAAAGGCCTTCCACCGGATGGCCCGAAAATCATAATGCTGAAGAGAGTTGGGGTGAAATAAAAGGATGGACACTAATAAAGAACTCGTGTAAGAACCATGAGGCAGAATAGAGAACTTGACGGAGTGTTATCTTTCGCGAAAATTAAGACCTAATTAATTTCAGAAAGCTTGAAGTAAAGCTGTAAAGAACATGAAGATAAATACAAAAAGGACGAAAATAACGGTTATTGTAACAAAAGATATTGTAGCAAATACAAAATTCAAAGGTGGGAAAGTTGAATAGGCAAGTAATTTTATACATATATATATATATATATGAAGAAGAAAAAACATACTTTGTGGATCTGGATCTCTTAATGAAACAACTAGAGGTTTTGAACTGTGCATCTATAAGAGAATTGAAAAAAAAAAATACAGTATAACCTCGTTAACACGAACTCGCTTAAGACGAACACTCGGTTAGGACGAACAAAATTTCGGTCCCGGCATCGCTGTACGTTATCTTATAGGAAGTTTTATCGGTTAACACGAATTTCGGTTAGCACGAATTACGAACTAATTTTTAGTCTCTTGAGTCAGTAAAGGTTTTCATTTAACACGAACTTTATATCCTTTGTTTTTCTTTTTTTAGATCATTTCTCTTATTTCAGATTTCACTCCAGCTCAGTTTTTGTCATTGGCTCAGTGGTAGAGCGTTCACCTCTGGTGCTAGAGGTCTCGGGTTCAAACCCTGCTCCCGCCAAGTGAACTTTGTGGTGGACAAACACCGTGTGCGTGGGTTTTCTCGGGGTTCTCCCGTTTCCTCCCACTTTCTTCATTCCACCATTTCATTCATCTCTCATCTTCACCGTCTCCTTTAGCCTAACCGGCATAACCGTCGGACGTAAAACTCAAAAATTTCATTTCATTTCATTTCAGTTTTTGTCATACAGTATTTATACAGACGAAAATTGCCTTGTAAATAAAAGAAAAACCAGAAACAGTTATCTTTCCTCCCTTATATGGTGTTGATTCTGTCCTCCGTCAAGCGCTGAACATGCAGGAGCTTGGCAGACGAGCTGCTGGCGACAGCTCGAGACAAAACATCTTCTCTCCCCTGTAACTCCAAAGTGGTGACAGCAGTCATAAATACCTTTCCGTTACTAGCGGTACCCAACTTGCTAGCGGAGTTATCAATTTTATAACTTGACCTGGATTTTCTGCGTGGAAGCTTTTTTTTAATATTTGAAGATAGGATAATAAGCTTACTGTAGTGTTTTCACTTTTCAGAGGACGGTACCGAGACCGAAGCTAGTCTCGATCTCGATCTTAACTCGAATTTGAGACCGAGCCGTGCTTTTCGAAATCGAGACGAGACCGAAACTCTCAACCTCGTCTCGATACAACTCTGTGGATGGTATCAACACGGAGAAGAGTCTTGGTCTCGTCTCGATACCATCTCTAGTGTTTTCTATGATATACATAATATACTCTAGTGGCATGTATAGTCTGTATACTGTAATACGTATGTATGGAGAAAATGTATTCGAATAATAAAATTTGGGTCCCCGGTTAACACGAATTTTTTTAACACGAACTCCTGATTTTTCAGTCCCTTGGAATTCGTGTTAACGGGGGTTTACTGTATTTGGATGAAACAGAAAACCAATGAGAACCAATGAAAACCAGAGTTTGGGAAAACATTGTATTCCAAAGAACGTGACAGTAGGTATGGTGCACAAGGAAAACAAGGGGGTGGCGGTAAGACTACAATTCATGGGTAATATTAAAGCTATTAACGTCTACGAGAATACGAAATGGTTCTCTGAAGAATGTGGCGCAAGGAAATTTCTCTATTTATATCAAGCGATCTGCCTGAAATGACGGAGTACTTATGAAGATGACTTTTGAACTAAATTCGACCAGTTGGGTCAACAATGAAGGCAGATGGCGAAAACTCAGATTTTTTTTTAACCCATCAAAGGGATGAATGAATTGTTATTTGAAAAGCTTTATCAAGATAAACATGTTATTACTTTTACGACGTTTCTTTGTCATAGGGATGCATTCGAGTCGAGTCGAGTCGAGATTTAAGCCTGTCTCGACTCGTCTCGAGAAAATGTTGTCTCGACTCGTGTCTCGACTCGAAAATATGTTTCTGTCTCGACTCGTGTCTCGAATCGACAGTCTCTGTCTCGACTCGACTCGAATTCGAGTCGAGACATCTCGAAATTCGAGTCGAGACAAAATGTACGAGTTAAAATATACGCACACATCAGCCAGACCATCATGACTACCTACCTAATTGTCAGTATGTCGACTGTTGGCATGGATAAAAACGGCGACACGTCTTGCCATACACGCAATGATCCTTGATAGGTCGCTGGAGAGAGCTGGCACCACATGTGCTCACTCAGGTCACCTAATTCCCGTAAATTCCGGGAAGGGGGGCGATGTGTTCTGACGTCACGTTCAATCACATCCCACAAGGGACATCACTCAAATGTACGGCTCCAATTTCAATGAAACTTTTTTTTTTTTTTTTTGCTGATAGAAGGCATGTATGCATCCTTACTTGTGATGACAAATTTTTGCCATGGTGCATGTTTTCTATTTTTTTTAATAACTTTTAAGAGTTGTGATGTGGTTATTAGAGATTACTACAGAATTCCTTTACTACCCTTTGTAAACGGAGCGTTAATGAAGAAAAGTGAAGAAAAACCATGTGGATACATATAAGTCCTGGGGGGAAGTCGTATGGTAGATATGACCTTGATGGCAGCCATCTTGAAATCCGCCATTTTGAATTAAGGTCAAGTTTTCAAAATGGGAATAGGGAAATATGATACATAATTTCGGGCTAGAATTTAATTAGAAAAATAATGGTGAGGTTAGTTTTAAGATACACCCATTTGGGGGAAAGTTACAGGCATATTAATTGTTTTTACTTACTGTGTGCGTAAGTCCCTTCTTACTTTCGTCTCAAGACCTGTAAATCGATCGCAACGGCAGAGCCCGGTTTCGCACTAGTGTTTAGAAATCTTTAAACTCACTTGAGGCAATATTTGTGGATTATTGTATTGTATTTTGCCTTTAATTAAATTTGAACCCACTTCATGATCTTGTGTAAAGTACCACTAAAAGAGAATTTCTGTTTTTATGGAGAACGTAAGCATAGCAATTATAAAAGGTGAGTAAGGTGCGTATGTATTTATAAGAAAGTTTATTTTACGAGTCTTTTGTGGTTCCGCCAACCTATTCTTTAGTTGTTGTTTTTTTTTTCAAAATACTCATATCTCATAAATAAAAGAGCTATTATAAAATCTCTTAGCACTATTCTTTAATACTTATAAAATTTTATTTATTGTAAAAGCACTGGCGAAATATTTCTTATCGCCCACTAAAATTATGGTGGAGCTCCTTCGTGGCTAACGGTTAGTATACTTGCCTTTGGCGTGGGAAACCTGGGCTTGATTCCCGGTGGGAGTTCATGTGGTTCGGATTCCACGTTAATCAGTAGGTCCACGTCTCACATAGCCTCGCTGCTGAACGGGACGTTAAACTCAGAATCAATCAACTCAAAATTATGGTTTTCAATTTATTATGATGTCATTAGTTTAAACGCCCAACTGCCCAGTAAAATGAAATGAAATCTTTTAAGTTTTACGTCCCACGCTTATGCCAGTTAGGCTCAAGGAGACGATGATGATGAGAAATGAATGAAATGGTGGAATGAAGAAAGTGGGAGGAAACGGGAGAACCCCGAGAAAACCCACGCACACGGTGTTTGTCCACAACAAAGTTCACTTGGCGGGGGCTGGGATCGAACCCGGGACCCCAAGCACCAGAGGTGAACGCTCTACCACTGAGCCACCGCGGCCCCCAACTGCCCAGTAATTATAAACATTGACTACATTATAAAATTGTAATTTGTGACGACTAAAATATCATAAATTAAAGATTATTCTTTGGGTTTTGGAACATTTTGAAAAACGTGAAAAACTGGTACTGCACTGATACAACACACCTTTTAGATTTGTCATTGTGTAAAGTGATACAAACTAAAGAAGAATTACAACTTTATGAAATTGTATTAGGACTTATTATTTAGAAATAAACACCAAATAAGTGTAATAGTTCATATCCGTATCAAATACCAAGTTTATGATTAATCAACTACACAAAGTAGGATCCAAAAACGCTCATTGCAATTTGTTCCATTCTTAAGTCGAACCAGGAACTGAAACATAAAGAGTGACATTTTCTTTTTAAAGATACTTTGTCCAGCTAAGTATTGTGAAGGTTTATGTCAGTAGAAGGAAAAAAATGAAATGAAATCTTTAAGTTTTACGTCCCACGGTTATGCCGGTTAGGCTAAAGGAGACGGGTCAGTAGAAGGAATTGCATTCCATTATACAAGCGCAATTTCACAACTTTATGTACACATTACTAAATATCGAACACCCTTGTCCATATGATTAGCGTACGCGTCTTTGGTGCGGGAGACCTAGGTTCGATTTCCGATGGGAACTCCTATGGTTCTGAACCCACGTTAATTTGTAAGTGCACGTCTCATATAGCCTTGATGCTGAAAGGGACACTAAACTCTAATCTAATACTAAATACAAATATTTAAAGAAAAATGATGACGCACCAAGATGACGTGAATTTGGCTATCAAATCCATTTTGTGTTTTCAGTTATTTTCTAGTAGTATTTTTTTCTAGGCATCCTTTCAAAAGACAGTGATGCAAATTTCGTAACTGCGAATTCCTGTTAGAAGCCATGAAATTATCCGATTAGATGCAAAATTTCCCGTACACTAAAATAGATACCGTAAATTTACAATATCTAACAATAAATAATTTTGAAAGATATCGCTTTCGAGGGAAAAAATGAAGTGAAATCTTTGAGTTTTACGTCCCACGATTATGCCGGTTAGGCTAAAGGAGAGGGGTGATGATGAGAAATTAGTGAAATCGTGGAATGAAGAAAGTGGGAGGAACGGAAGAACCCCGAGGAAACCCACGCACACGGTGTTTGTCCATCACAAATTTCACTTGGTGCAAGCTGGGATCGAACCAGGGTCCCCAACCACCAGAGGTGAACGATCTACCACTGAGCCACCGCGGCCCCGCTTTAGAGGGGCCATGACGTATAGTTGAACTCATTCTCGTAGTATGAAAGGCATTATTTATAATTATGCACGATAGGATCACAAACAAAATTTTAAAATATTATGTGCACTTCTTGTTGCTACACACTGCATGTTCCTATCCACAGAAAAGATGCAGCGATAGGTAGGCTATTTTTCAATTGCTTTACATTAGCTTGATGTTTCAAGTCTTTTGTGTGTTTCTGAAGTTCACTTTTACCACAAAAGAGCTCAATATTAACATGTCTTACATAGCTTTGGTTCGATTCTCAACACGGACTGTAACTACCCGTTAAATTGTGCATCCGAAAGGCACTCTTTGTTAAACCTCGCTTACCACCGCTCATCTTAATAATATGTATAACTTCACCTCGAAGCAAATGTTGAATTTCTCTCTTTCATCCTAACACAAAACAAAACTTACCACAGCTGTGACACGAAGGAGCTATTTCGAAAAGAAACAAGCTGTGCTTCATAGAGATGTGTACCAAATGATAGAAGTATAAAGTATTGTTTTCTTTCCTGTTTATTGATATCAGTTAGTGTTCTTAATGAGTTTACTCATTAGTTTAGAAAGAGTATATATGGAATTTGGGCATATGTTGTACGTATTCTCCTGAGAAATTGATGAGACCAGAAAAATTATAAGGACAGATGGAATGGGTTTAAGCGCATCTACGTGACTTTATCAAATATTTATTCTCCATAATGGTACCACGCGGAAAACTTGGTATAGGCCTACTTTTATCTTTGCCTCCCTCTGTTAGCTGTTTCGTATCATATATATCGGATGGTTTTGATATTTCTTCTGATCATTAATACAACAATGGTACCTGTGTGCGTGCAGAAATGCAAAAGCACAAGGAAACTTCCTATTTGTTTTGGAAACAAACCCATTTCACGTGTGCGAGAGAAATTGAGCACAGCGAGATCGGGTGTTTACTCACGGTCAGTTCGCAGCAGGAGTCCATGGTAAAAGATTTGGATATCTCGAAAACACTCGCAAAACCTTACAAATACAAAAGACTGCGCTTCAAAGAAAGTTTAGACACAGATGTTTCAATTTTCTTTTAGCATCTTTCTTCAGCAAAAGAGTCGGTTCATTGTATTCGAAAAAGGGAAGGGAGAAAGGGTGAATTTATATTTTATGTGGGGGGTAAGGTTGTAAGTAGTATAAACAATACATACCGCTTCCGACTCTGTACTGAAGCACTTCCTTTAGCGGTATATCACTAGATCTATTCTGACCCTCATCCCACCTCAAGTTGTAAAGTAGAAAGGGACAGAAGTATTCTACATGACTGCGCACTTGAGTTTCAGTTCACAATACTAAAACCAGTGAGCAAGTAAACAGTCTTTTGTAGGATCGTGTTTTACTTCTTGAATTGATTTTTGAACATTTCTGTGAATTCAACAACAGAACGCAGTAGAAATACGGACTAGTTTTTACTCCAACCATTACTTTTGCTCCAACCCAGGGATGCCACATTTATGATTTCGTACTAGATTTAGTGATTTTACTGTTGAACTAGTGATCTAGTACGTACTTTGGGTAAATAGGCACATTCTAGTGAATTTTTTGCATTTTTTTCTGATGCAGACAAATGAGAAGGAAATGGTTCTTAAAATAAAAGGAAGAAGTATAATGCAGTTCAAAACAAATGTAGAAACCTTAAATTATTTTTCTTTTCCCTCTGACTGAATGAAACCCCTGCTGTGTAACGACCTTAGGTAAACAACGGCTATCTTTGGTCCGCTACCTCCTTTTGTTAGCCGACATGAGATGGGTTACTTTTTTTTCTGGAAGAAAGTGAAGAAATAATTATCCAGTACATTTACGTTTTGTCAGGCACACAGGCGCAGTCTGTACTTGTTTCCTAACGAATTTTAGCAACATAACATAAATTAAACATATGTACCAGAAAATAGAGGCAGTACAAACGGAAATTTTCGTCTGTGACACATTTGATGAGAAATATAGTTAGATGTCACGTGCAAGCACTCTAAACATGTCCTGTCCTGTAATTCTATTCGTATGTTTATGTAGGTGAGACTGAGAAATCAAGAAACAATAATAACTGGTTTTCTTCCAGGGGAAAAATCTAAATGTGAAGGGGTGTTACACTGGGACTTTAATTGCGTCCTTTGTACAAGATTAACAAGTAATAGCAATTTTTTAATTTATTTTAGTTCTTGGGGAGAGGAAGATGGAAGCGAACCCTCGTAAGGACCTCTGCAAGGAAACATGAATACTATCCGCCACTGTTTGTTACATTACACAAAATAGTTATATATATATATATATATATATATATATATATATATATATATATATATATATATTGAGTTTTAGTCAGGGTTTTCATTCTGCAGGAGAGGGGGGCTAGTAATGCCTGACGAACATTTTTTCTATTCTCAGAGTGTTGCAATGATAGCATTTCCTCCATTATAACTTGGCCAAGCTAGTTGCATTATATGTAAGGATTAAGTTAGCCTAAAAAGCTTAAATTTCTATGGCTGTTTTACTCTGTACCCATGTTTCTCATTTTCGGTCTACGGGACTCTGTGTCCGGAAATTTTCGACACCAAGTCGGAAAATAAGTGTATGAAAGGCATATATATTATATCTATGGTTATATGAGGCATGGATCTACAGTTTAAAGTGGGATACCGGTAACAACTTCATGAGCTTCCACCGTAAATCGAACCAGAGTCTCCCGCGATCAAGGCGTATGTGTTAACCATACAGCCACGAGGAAATTCACATAAGCACACACACATATATATTGTTGAGTTGATTTACCGTCTCTTTCAGCAGCGAGGATATATGAAATGTAGACCTACTGATTAACGTGGAATCCGAACTACATGAGCTCGCGCCGGGAATTGAACCCGAGTCTTCCACGGCAAAGACGCGTACACTAGCCGCGGAGTTCCCACCCACACACACAGAATCAGAGTCCTCACACACCAAGGGTGAGAGCTGTACCACTGAGTCACAGCGGCCACGGGGCTAGGTCGAGTCCACTTTACGTTCATAGTTTCTTAGTACATAAATGTTACGATTATGAAATAGATTTTCCTTAATGAGCTGCATAAAAACAAAAGCTTTCGAAATGCATTAAACAATTAGCTCGATTTGAGTGTGAACTTAAGTTATATCAGAGTGTAAATACGGATACGCACCAAAGCTCGAAAACTTAATACACTATTTCTCCTATATAGTCAGCATGTATCAAGCAATCGTTCAGCTTTCATTTGAGAGGATGGAAATCGAAGGCCCCTGAACAACTATGTTACTAATGTGCGGAATGTATTTATCTTACAGTGAACTGCTTTGATGCCAAGTGGCCTAACTCCAAAATTGAAATTTTCCAGGAGTGAAAGTTGAAGTTCAATATCTCATGAACAATCCATATTTCTTTTATGTTGGGAACCAAAACCATAACTACTGTATGTAGTTCATTGTTTTATAACTTAGTGTTTACAAAAATCCTTTTAAAAATACCTATTTATAGAAGTGAATGGTACTTATCTGTACTAGTTCTTGGCATCCAAGCAGTCCATTTATTGTAATACTAGCTTAATATACCCATTCTTCGCATGGGGGCTGTATTTGGAAGTCAACACCTGTGGAAGTATCACCATTCATTTCAGTGACCGCGAAAACTACGGATTTGACACTAGTATCAATCAATATGGGCTATTTATACATGTCTCGGTATTCCTCACCCGCTGACACCCGGCCCGCATACAGTAGTAGCTGAATTTGCAAGTCATCGCTGATGGAAGTGTCACAATTGATCTCAGCGACCGTGAAAACTATGGATTTGACACTAATGTCGATCAATTTGGATTACTTTTACTACATGTCTCGTTAAACGCCCCCCTGAGACCCCCTGGTTCCAATTTTGACAAAAACGCTTCGCCTTAGACTCGGACCTGGACCAAGGTATCCGTGACCAAAATTTGGTAACTCTCGGTCAACTTGTCTGGTCCCCAGGTCGGTCCCAGTAAACGTCCCCCCCGAGACCCCCCTGGTTCGAAATTTAAAAAAAAAAAACGCTTCGTCTTGATCTGGGGCCTGGACTAAGGTACCCGTGACCAAATTTTGGGAACTCTCGGTCCACTCGTCTGGTCCCCAGGTCGCACACAGACAGACAGACAAAGACACAAACAAACTCTTTATTTTATTTATATTAGATAAGATATACTATGTAAAATAGTCTCGTATCATAATATGTGATGTACAACAAATGTTACATTATATATTATCCGTAGCTCGTGATATGCTGCAACATATTAAAGCCTCAGAATAGTTGGGCAAGCGAATAATCCAGAAGTTACGTAACCCTATTGCAACGAAAACACAATAATTATAACTATGCTAAATTACTATAGACTACCAACTGCTCATTCAGAGAATTTTTGAAGTTCACTTTATCGCAATAGTTTTATACAAACTAGATTTAGACTACGGATAATAGTTTTATACAAACTAGATAATCAATTATTATTATTATCATTACATTTGCAGTACAACCAAATACAACGACATTAACTATTAGTTCTAATTAACTGAATTGAGCTGAAAATTAAATCTTGATATTTAAAGATTAACTATTAATTTTATGCGTTCTGTACCTTTCTGAAGGAAAAAAAGCTGGAATTGGTTTCAAGGCTGTTTCTGAGTGAATACTTTCTTCAAAATAATATTAAAAATTATAGAAAGATTTTCGAGACATTCGAGTCGAGTCGAGATTTTTAAGAGCCGTCTCGACTCGACTCGTGTCTCGACTCGAAAATTCGAGTCGAGAAATACGTTTGTCTCGACTCGTCTCGAACTTTACAAAGTGTGTCTCGACTCGAATCTCGACTCGAATTCGAGTCGAGTCGAGTCGAGATTCGAGACATGTCTCGACTCGAGCGCATCCCTACTTTGTCAATATCTAACGTCATAAATCTAAAACTGAAATGTTATTGTTCATTTTGAGTATGTAAAGGCGTCGTACTTGTAACAAAATTTTTGGCTTTCTAGGACCTTCTAAAGGGTAAATTATATGACCTCCTTTGCAATTTAAAATCATTGATCTGATCCTTCTGTTCACTCTGGCGTCAATCCAAATTCAATTTTCTTAGCTCATACTTTTTAATTAATAGGGTATATATTCGGCAGTTTTCTGAAATTTAATCCCTACTGAGAATGCTGAAAGGGGTTTCAATCTTAATTGCAGGTCAATTTTGAAATTTGAAAGTAGTCCATTTTTAGATAAACGTTAGAAAGTAATTTGTGACAAAGATAGCTTGTTAGCTTTCAACTTCTGGTTTGGTATATTTTTTTTATGTTAGCAGTTACAAGAAAATGTTTGCCTTGCAAAGACATTTTTCTAAATGATTGACAGTGGAATATATCCATGTTTGTTAGCTTTGATTCCATTGTAACGTGTGCAAGTTAGACAGTGTTCAACTAAGAAAAAAAGTAATAAATTAGTTTGGTTTGTTGGTAACAAGTTTAACTTACTTTTAAAAAACAATGGTATATGAGATACGGATGTACAGCTTAACGTAGAATTCGAATCACATAAGCTCTCATCGGAATCGAGCCCGGGTCTCCTGTGCCAAAGGTTCATGTGGTAACTGCACAATATTGACGAAGATCATAAACATACTTTTTTGTTATAATAATAATAATAATAATAATAATAATAATAATAATAATAATAATAATAATAATAACTTCAAAAGTCTCATTTTAATAACTAAACAGTTTTAGAAAGAGGTAAATAGGTAAACAATTTTTATTATACAAATACAGTAATTCATTGAAATAACATACTGTATAAAATAATAAATATATTATATTGACATAGGATCTAATTTTAGTACATTCAACACGCTAATAATTTTATTTTCCACCGAGGTCAAATGATTAATGTACATTTACAACTTGCAATTGTCACTAGTTAGCGACCCACTGGAACTGTACAGTCATTTGATAAAATACTCCCTTGGGAACCGCAACGAGTCAGTGCGAAGCCAGGAAGATTATTCACAGCAGACGTCAATCTGAGATATTCTGATGACAAATGTAGACTAAAAGTAAACTGCCTTTTTTTCTGTTTTCTTTTTTATAAACACTGCAGCTTTTCATTAGCAAGTCCTATCTGCTTTTCTAGTCATTAACTTTTAAGGAGTACTAGGACGGTTTTGGAAATGAAACTCATAAAGTTTAATAGAAACGGTAGCTGTTTACTGTTATACTCGCGTTAATATATACTCATCATTTAAATTTTGCATTTCGTCATATAGAGGCAACTTGAAGTATGTAGAAATGAAGTTCCTTGAGTTTGACCAAGTTCAAGAAGTTAAACGGGAAACTTATAAGGTAATTAAAATGATGATAACCCAGCGTAGATCTGACGGTAAACCAGCGAAATTATTGTTAGGAATTATTTTATCAGAATATACACTAGGAGCAGATCCAGGATGGACTTCTGGGGAGGGCGATGGGTTGTAATACTGCTACTTAGAGCTACTTTTAAGAGCTCCAAACTCTGGGATGGGTGTTATTTATATATAAAATTAAAAAACTTTCCTCTTCTGGGGGAGCAATCGCCCGATCGCCCCCTGGATCCGCCACTGATATACACGATATTCATATACCGTGGGTTCCTTTCAACACGGTATGGCGTGTCCTTGGGCTGCAGATAGAAGAGAAAGTCTAGATATAGAGGTTAGCTGTGAAAATATTGAATAAGCAGTGGCGGACATATTACAAGGAGTAGTCCTGCAGATTGGGCTTTAGCGTGAGGCTGTCAAATATATCCTTAAAAAAATGTACAGAAACATTTCCAGAAGCTTCGGACCAGGACTGATAACTTTGTTCGACCTCAGCAAAGTAAAATGAACATAATATTTGGAACATAAGAAGACTTTATAGGGCAGGTGCATTAAAATCCGTGACAAGAGGGTTAGAGAAATATAGGATGAACCAGGTAGGAGCTCAGGAAATTTGATGGGAAGGAAAACGAGTAGTGCAAACCGGAAATTTTACGTTCTTTTACGGTAAAAGAAATAAAAATTATAAACTAGGAATAGTGCTTTTCGTTCACAAACTAATATAATTGACAACTAAAAGAGTTGAATTTGGCTTTATTTTATCATTCTTAAGAGTCGGCGGTGTTATGTCATTGTTTCAGATGGACATGCCCCAACAGAAGGAAAGGATAATGATACAAAGGACAGTTTTTACGGAAAGGTAGAAGGTATATTTGACCGACTCCTGCGATACTATATGAAGATTCTATTAGGAGAAACGGGAAGGCAGAACAAGGGGATATTTTCAAACAGATTATAAAGAATGAAAGTCTGTATAAGGTAAATAATGACAACAGTATTAGACTGTTAGTCCAAAAACCTTTGCAACAGAGCAAAAAACCTATTGTGGAAATACAAAATTTCCACATCGAGAAATTCATAAATATACTTAGACCTCACCAGATAAAAATAAATAAATAAATAAATACTTAAATTGATCATATTTTAGTAGGTAAAAGAAAACAGTATAGAATAACTGACATTTGGTCGTATAAAGAAGTTGACTCTAACACTGACTACTACCTTGTACCAACACTTTAAGAAACAAATATCACTGAAAAAGGAAGAAATCATATTCAAAAACGGGGAAGTTTAAGTTAAAGAAATTAGAGGAAGAAAAGGCGAGAGCAGAATACCAGATTGAGGTGTCAAATAGATTCTTTGTTTTAGAATGCTCGAAATGCACTAGTACCGAGAATACTTGAGTACAATTGTGGATTAGGGACAGCATTAAACTGTAAGCAAAAGAAAAATTATGGCATATGGTATGAAATAAATAGAAACAAACCATGGTTCGACCAGAAATGTACTGAACTAGCACAGAAGAGGAAAAAAGTCAAAACCTCGTTAGCTACAAAATCCGAAACATAGAACTGTATATAACTATATTGACATCAGGCGGGAAGCTTCCAAAACTTTTGGAACAAAGAAAGGTGATTTTGTGAAAATAAAAATTGTTGAGCGTGAAGATAATGGCAAAAATAAAAATATCCGGAACATATACACATTTCATCAACAAATTTACGAATTTAAGAGAGGTTATCAAACTCGCACGTGTATATTAAAGAAAGCAGACAGCACAATACTCACGGATACGGATAATATTTTGAATAGGTGGAAAGACTACCTTGACAAGTTGCTTAACACACAGTCAAAAAATAATATACGTGGAGAAAGTGAAATGTATATAGCAGAACCTTATATTCCAGAGCCCATCCGAACAGAAATAGAAACTGCTATATAAAAAATAAAAAATAAAAAAAAAATAAAAGAAACAAATTTTCCGTTTGTACACGAAATTTCTGTTGTGTTAGTTTTTAGATAATTATGATTGCTGTGTTCATGGTTTCAAAACACAGTGGCTTTGAGGGACGAGCGCAGACTGAAAGCATCTCAGAATAAAATCCTAAGACGAACATTTGGACCAGAAAGGGACATAAATGGGGAATAGCGGAACTTCATAATTTACATTGTTTACCTAACATCGTTAAGGTAATTAAGTCTAGGAGGCTCAGATGGGCAGGTCATGTAGTAAGAATAGAAGAAAACAGAAACACTTTCAAAATTTTCACTGAAAGTTAAATCGGTAATTAGGAAGACTTAGGCACAGATGAGAAGACAATATTAAAGAGATCTCGCAGAAATATGTATGCGAAGTTGAAATTAAATCCAGCTGGATATGGACAAAAGTTAATGGAGAGCTTGTGTGAATGTGGCATTGAACCTACGGGTTTCACATGTTATAGAGTTAGTTAGTTTATATACTTGTACACGACGCAACAAACGACAGTAAAATGTAATATTTTTATTTCAACTATCGTTTTTTCCTTTGGTTGGAAATTTACCGATCTATTTATTTTTTGTAGTAGCCTACTCAACGGAGAACCAGTACCATGTTTAACTAATCGTTTAACTTACGAAACTCGAAGATCCATCGTCTCAGAAATAGTACATTGGCACTAGATTTTTACTGTAACAAACAGTCCAGTGAGGACTGTTACTGTTATACTGTTACGATCCTTTGTGATCATGCATAGTGTAGTTGTTAACGTTATAGCGGTTTGGTCGAGTAGTTCCGGATTCGATTCCCAGAGAGGACGTTCGGTATAAAAGATATAACAGCTTTTTTAGGCCGGCTGCTCATTCACGCTAGACAAATGCCGAAATTGTACGTGGTATACAGATTCCAAACCACATCCTTAATTTCCCATGTCTTTCTTCCTTCCCCCTGCTCCGGACAGTGTGCTCGCCGAGGGACGTCATCCCTTATAACGTGACGGACTTAAGGTAATGCCCACAGATACCCGTAATGCCCATTAATGAAGTAAGTAAATAAAAGATCCTTTGTGAATTTACGAGGCTTGAGTTCAGCTCAAGGTTTGAGCCAAGAAAGTTCATATGCAAGAGTTCATATCACTTTCTTTTCGTCGCACCAAAAACGAGCAGCGTAACTTCTGAATGAGATTGCTGTGAGGTTTAGCAAGTCAAAACGTAGTAAAAATTTTTATTGAACTAAATTAAAATAAAATAATAATACGAAGAATTCATATCATGAATATTAATGGTTTGACGTAATTATGTCTATCTCTTCCAACTGCACTAGAGTCTTAATTTCGGTATTGAGTACAAGAAGAGCAAGTACAGGATAAACATGATAATTATATTACTCTGTTTGATATAACTTAAGTTGTATAAACATTCTCACCCAGACTAATTGTTTTAGTGTCTAAGTCTTCCTGAAAGGTCGATTACAAAATTTACTTGTCATAATTCTAAATTTTAACGTTTGCTTTCAGGATCGAATGATAGAAGTACACATTTGCTGACGACACAAACTAACATCTCGTTGCCAAACCGATAACTGTAGAGGTTTCATTAGAGTAAGGTTCATTATTTGTTTCCGACATCTGGATCAACCTTTGGAACTTTCTATTCGATGGGTGGAAGCAGCTGCATTTTTAAAAATAAGGTAATTATTAATTCTAAGAGATATTTTTGTGATGAATCCTTGCAAACACTCGGAATACTTGGATTTTGTATTGTAAGGTATCACGCAGGGGTGTACTGGCCAGGCGGGAAATTTCCCGGTGGGCCCTAGACAACGAATTTTTTTAGTGCGCCCTCCGCCTCATATCTAAGTAGCGGTATATGTACCAAAAGGCACACGTCACGCATTCCTTGCATATGGTAGTAACAGACCGGAGGACGATAATACATCTAGTACCAGCAATACAGTCAACTAATCCCAGGTCAGGGTTGCCAGCCCATGATGTTGCGAAAAAAAAAAAAGCTTCACATTTTTCGTAATTCAACCCTCGAAAGGTTCCTGATTTCCCACTCTGCCTTATAATTTTGCTAGTATTAAAGTTTTCAGCTAAATTGAAATCTCAAAAGATGCCATAACTTGAAACTAAATAATAATTTACATTTTACAGTACCGTTGTTTTAGGTATAGAAGACATACAGGGCCTGGTTAAGATAATTGGGGACTTTGCAGCTTGAAAATACAAGGGGTGCCCCATCAAAAACTTATATGATGGACCCTCTCTCAACAAGTTCAAAAGGGTCCATGAATTATATATGAGTGACTCATGTCATGGTTTTTTTAAACTTTTATGGTGAAAATGTTTTCAGTATATATATATATATATATATATATATTTCTACAATTTTTGGGGTCTCTTTGGTTACAGTCTTGGAGCAAAACATGAAAACTCGATCCGAGTGACACTCCTGGACTCCCTTTTATTGTCGGGGGAGGGAGCATTACGTACATGTGAGTGGGCCCCCTAGAAAGTACCTTCCCGGTGGGGCCCTGGGTTGCAGTACGGAACTGGTACAACGTGCTTGTGTTTATAAACATTACAAGTGCTCCTGTTTGTAAACAACAACCACATGTATTTACAAATTAGATTTGTCACTCAGCCATTCCTACAATATGTTTTCAATTTTTAAAGTACAAGCACAGCCACGCTCTCAAGAAATAGATTGTTTGTACAACTTAGTTTTTTTAAAAAAAAATCTAACCACTAGTTGTCACTTAAGACATATTCTCTCACGAACTGATGAATTTTCTTTTATACACCCAACGAACTTCATTTACAATTCACAAACCATTGAAAATAGCTCTCAGAAGAAACCACACGCTTGCTGCCGACGCTGTTAACCCTTTCGGGATCCTATGGTACAATTTGTACCATATGCACTTTTCATGGTACATTGCGTTATTTCTCTTCTATTTGAGCTTTTTCGTCCGGGTTTTTTTTTTTTTTTTTGTTTTCCAAGTCTAGAGTCCTTGTAGAAGACATTACATATGGTTTCAGACCGTCCTGCGTCCAGACATAGGTGGTGATGACGTCATAAGTCAAAAATTTCTCTTCTCATTTTTTAAGCCTATGTTCAATATTTTTCGGCGGGCTTATTTTTCTACGTAGAAGATTGAAGTTTTGCACAAACATTCAGTCCACCGAGTAGTATTTACCAGATTTTTTGTTCCGATGTCAGTGCTAAAACAGGGGGGAAATAGAGGGGAAAAGGGGTAAAAACAGAGATTTTTTTACCCCCAAAATCCCGTTTCTCGTCATTTCCCCGCCTCACATACATGATAGGACCACGTGAGTCATACCGTCTGAAAGGCCGTTCCATTGTAAAGAGAATGACGGTCGAATTATTATTCTAGGGTAATTAGGGACGTCTCAGGGATTTTTTGAAAAATATACTTCTATATAGGGAAATATGGGGCATTGTCGGTATATATATTTTTTGGCGGGCTTATTTTTGAACGTAGAAGATTGAAATTTTGCACAAACATTCAGTCCACCGAGTACTATTTACCAGATTTTTTGTTCCGATGTCAGTGCTAAAACAGGGGGGGAACCAGAGGGGCAAAAGGGTAAAAATAGGGATTTTTTACTCCAAAAATCCCGTATTTCCTAATTTTCCCGCCAAAAAAACATGATAGGACCACGCGAGTCATACCGTCTGAAAGGCCGTTCCATTCTGAAAAGAACGACGGTCGAATTATTATTCTAGGGTAATTAGGGCCGTCTCAGTGAATTTTTATCCAAATATACTTCTGTATAGGGTAAAAGTGGGGCATGGTAGGGAAATTTTTTCTGGCGGGCCTATTTTTTCACGTAGAAGATTGAAATTTTGCACAAACATTCAGTCCACCGAGTAGTATTTACCAGAAGTTTTTTTTTCCGATTTCTGCGTAAAAACAGGGGGGTCCAGAGGGGCAAAAGTTGAAAAACGGGAAATTTTGCCCCCAAAAATCCCTTTTTTCAGGAATTTCCCGCCTTAGATACATGATGGAGACATATGAATGGTACCGCCTGAAAGGCAGTTCTATTCTGAAGAGAATGATGGGCGAAACATGACCCTAGGGTAATTAGGGATGTCTCAGGAATTTTTTTGCCTGAGATCGTAGTGTTTTATGGTACTTTGGGGCACTGTGGGAATTTTTGATAAAAATTCTCCCGCCCTTACTATTCAAGATAGAAACTTGAAATCTGGCACACACATTCAGTATACTATGTGCTATTTATCAGATTTTTTTTAGATGGCTACTATCACATAGGGGGGTCCAGGGGGGGGCAAAGTTCGAGAAAAAAAATTTCCCTCCGAAATTTTCACTTTGACATTTTTTCCCGCTTCTGGTATATGGTATGAGCACGCAAGTTGTACCATTTGAAAGCCAGCTCTATTCTGAAGAGAATGAGGTATGAACCATGATCCTAGGATAAATAGTGACGATACAGTAGCTGCTTGACTGAAAGTCTAAAAAATGGCCCAAAAAGCCAGGATCCGGAAAGGGTTAACCATTCATTAACTTATTTCTTCAGATATGAGAATTTTTCAGCGTATAATCATTGATACTTTAATTCTTCCCACCAGAGTTTCTGTGAACTTCTCAGTAATATTTTTTTTTCAATTACCAAATAATCCAAACTTCAATTCTTATAATTTACAAAATTTACTGCGCACTATCACGTCCATGCATTCACTACTCCAACATGAAGAAAGTTATTTTTATTTTATTTTATTTATTTACTTTTTTTTTTGCCAGATAATATGCCTGAATTTTATCTATTCAGTGCATTGCCAGGACTATTATTGATAATGCTACTTTGATTATCATATTGTTAATTGGTCTCGGGATATTTTTGTATTTCATGTACAAGCGTTTCATTCGTGCCAATGCTACGTGAACATTTTACCTTATACAGATTGTCCAACAAGTCTCGCCATTCATAACATAAATTCTCTTATTTTTCAGTTTGGACTACATTTTCAATACAGTGCTTATCACAACTTTACTAGTGCTTACAATTTTGTTGATTTTATTCCTACTATATTATTGTCTTCACTCGACGGATCTTCAAGCGACGTAGACTCGTCATATCTCCTCCGATCTGATTAGATACTTTTAACTACAACACTACTCCTGATGCGCAAACTGTAACACCATCTACTACATCTCTTACCGTTAGTGAGCTAGTGTACGTATACTGATATTTACGCCAAAGCTTAAAACAGCCTTGCCTTTCCTCGAGGGAAATGACATGTACCACCGATCCTGCCTGCGTTAAAGGATTAACTCTTTAGTGCTTTCTCCCCTTTCATCCTAATGTTCAAGTGTGATTTTTCAAGTGCTTAGTGTTTCCAGTGTTTTTTTTTAATGGTGTGTTCCCCAAGTGTCTCTCTCCCAGAAGAAAATATAACCCTTCGGCTTATTTTTTAAACTTGTCTGGAGGGTGAAATGTACTACGTGTTTGTGTTTATAACGTTGGATTGCTACTGAAGCAACAGACAGTCAACAGTTTGCCATTGGTCACCCCTCCTCTAGCTTGACTGGAGCTCTAGGAGAAACCCAATCTAAAAGCTTCTAGTTTGCTGTGGCACTCTAAGCTTCCCTTCCTCCCGCCTTAGATTGCACGGAGCTCAGTTGGGATCCCAGCCTCAGTTGCTTAGCCTGGTTCGGAGCTCTGTGACTCTTAACCTCACTGCTTGCTTCGGAACACTGAGGTTTCCTACTCCACTCTGTTTAGCTTACTCGGAGCTCTGTAGAGATTCTGTCCTAAGGCTGCACGGTCTTGAGCCAACTTTTCTCTACCTTACATTAGAGAAAGTTATATTGTAGTATTTCTTTAAATACTGTTGAATTTTATTAGAAGACTTTTATAATAAAAACCAGTGGATTCCGGACTCTAAATTTACTCCACCTTGCTCTACCTACCCCTACAAATGGAAGAACTTTACCATATCTTTACTTATTCATCATAAAATAGTCACTTCCATACATAAATTAAGATATAAAACTAGCTACTTCTTTTCTGACGAGTAAACGAAAAAAAAAAAAAAAAAAGCTAAAGGTGGTCATGTATTTTAAAACTGGAAATTTTACTATCAATTAACCACAATCAACTACCCTTAATGGTTTATTCAATGGCTATTCTCAATAAAAGTCCCAATTACAATCCGATACATCCTGCGAAAATATTAATTTTATACTATGTTAAAGTTTAACCCAATTAAATGTTCATCATGATATATATATATATATATATATATATATATATATATATATATATATATATATATATATATATATATATATATATATATATATATAATTGACACAATTATTAAGTTGCGTTTGTTTGTTCTATGGTGGTGTATTTTCGGTTTTACTTCTAAGCGTATGTTAATCTATATACTGTACATATAAATGAAAGTCACTATGTGACTTACTCGTAATAACTCTTGAACCACCCGACCGATCTCGATGACACTTTCAACATTGATGACGTTCGGGCCTGGGATAGTTTTTGTCATATCAATTTGACGGTGCAACTTGGGACAGAGGAGGAGGAGGGGGAAATATTTAAAAATGAACGAAAATGACCAATATCAGTGTCGAATACATAGTTTTCTGAGTCGCTGGGATGAATATGACACTTCTGATGCCGGTTAAATCCAAATTCAGCCTCGCAGCTTGGGAAGGAGAAGGGAGAATATGAATATATATATGATCGCAAATGATCGATATTAATGTTTACACCATAGTTTTTGTTATCTCTGAGAGAAACAGTTTCACTTCCGATGCAGTTTAAATTCAAATTCAGCCCTGTATGTCCAAAATGAAACGTAGTCTCCTCGTGTGAAGAATGGTTAGTCAGTAATAACTATGAAATAGTTGCATATAGTTTACAGATATGTAGAAAAGCTTGAAGAACCAGATTATTGGAAAAGTTCGATTATCTGAAGAAAAGATCAAAAATAACGGAGACAAATTAAACAAATGATGGGAAATTATTTGACAAGAAATTGTGTTTTGATGGATATAATAGAATATATGATTGAAAGGAAAATGTGAGGGAAGAACAATATTACAATTAATGACTTATTAAACTAAATTAAACTAACTTAACCCCAAGAGGAAGAGTTATCGAGCGGAAACTTTTCAATTACGACACATAACAACTAGTATTTAAAAGGTCAAAGTATTACATGGAATACAAATTAAATTAATATGCTCCATCCCGTATGTAATCGAAGGATTTATTCATTTCGCATGGTTTTGAATTTTCTAAATAGTTTTCTTCTACTGAAAAAAAATATTCCGAAGGATCAGACAGGAGGGAGTGATGGAAATTACAAATTTCCAGCTTCAATACTGAATTATTGAAAGCTTAATTAGCATAAAGTCTGCAGATCGTTAACAACGTCACCCATACAAAATGTGGCCAACAAATTATGTATACATATTCATATTTACTCAGCTAAAACGAAATTAATGGCAAAATTATGATATTATTTCACAAGCCATGAGCTAGGGAATATGATCGACTCCTGGGAAATGTCTCAATGGATTAAAAATAGATTGGTGTGGTAGTTGCAATATATGAAAATGAGGATATGACTGCGATCAATAAAAACATTCTAAAATTGTTTTTGTACTTGGATCATGAATAGGCTTAATTAAAAACCGTAAAATTAGTTTCCAATAAAGGTTTTAAAATTCTTTATTACAGTCCATATCAATTTCCATAATGTTAATGAACAGTGCTAACACAATTAAGAATACAAGGCGTATCAATTTAGTACTTACTGTTAGAATTTGAAAGTAATACGAACATCACCATCCAGTTAGTATTATTATTTTTAAATAAGAATTTTACTGATATTTTCTACGGTGTTTGAATTTCTCATAATCTGGTGTTGAGTTGAGTTGATTTTAGTTTAGCGTCCCGTTCAGCAGCGAGGCTATATGAGACGTGGACCTACTGATTAACGTGGAATCCGAACCACATGAGCTCCCGCCGGGAATCGAACCCGGGTCTCCCACGCCAAAGGCGCGTACGCTAACCGAATCTGGTGTCGAGAGTGCAATACCAAAAACATCTATCCCCGTAACAATATCTACGCAGAACACTTGCATTCTCTTTGGTGCTCCCAGAATATTCTCTACAAGAAATACACTTCTTCCACACAACGATCACATATACAAGGTGTTAACACTTTTATTCGTATCTCTGTACATATTACACAAACCCTGATTTCATTTACGTAATTCGAGATTTTTTTTTTTTTAACTCGTAAGGAGTATCAAGCAACCACATTCAAAATCCTTTCAGCAAAAATCTTTAAAAAGAAAGTCTGTAATTTTGACCATCAGTTTCTTTTTCTAAAATTTTAACCAATATTATGAAAGTTCCCCGGTTTTATATGCCATAAATCTCAGAGCGAATAACTGCCGAACTCAAATTTCTGTGCTATATAAGAGATCTCTAAAACAGCTTATAAAACTTTTAAGAACATTTTATAAGCAATAAACGTCTTATTTTTCGCAAATAGATACTTACACACATAAAGATTACAATATGCACCGAATCAATTGAATTCATAGTCCAAAGACTCCATAAAAATCGGAATAGACCCCAAAGTATATCTATAAAGATTAGGAAATTGGCAGAATGTTCATCTCTGATGTAGGGAGTTACTAGATTTTCTTTCTTTCTTTCTTTCTTTTTTCGTGTGAATTTGTTTGTGGTGAACAACATCGGTGCAAGGGTTTCCTCGAGATTTTTCATTTCTTCTCAGATTCGTAATCCACCAATTATGTCATAATAACTCACTTTTTAAATCATGCTTCTCCTTCAGCCTAAACATGGGGCGTTAAATTATTTTTTAAAAATATAAACGTTAACTTAAAAAGAAACTAGCTTAAATAAAGAAGAATGAAAAATTTAGTACTATTTAAATTAGGTATCAGGTTGTTATTATCATACTCCAAAATTACATATAAATACAATAAACACACCTTTGCAGCAATTTCTATTCCAATATGTAAAATGGACGGAACACATGAGTGGATGTATAAGGAACAACTGTCTTCCAATTTTATCACATCAATACGTATTATATTGAGTATTACATATTGAGTATTACATCAATAATCATCAATAATGTGCAAATTATGAGATATTTCATCCAGCTTTAGTAGAAAATTGCCGTCCATAATACTTGCGGATTCTTGAGAATACACTTGTACTCTTTTTCCGATGCGACAATTATGTGTACCGAAAAGTTAACTACATGCACTGACGTACAAGAATTTTATTCAAAATATAAACATCTAGACCTAGTTCGGTAGTTTGAATTTCCGGCAACTCTGATATAATCTCTTAGACATGAAGTCTCGTTTGTTTGTTTGGAGTTTGATATCCATTTCCAGTGTCTATATATGACATGTAGACGACAGTTCACAGTGGGAATTAAGCCACATGTGGTTCCATTGGGAATCGAATGCGCTGATGCGTTTCATTTGCAATAAAACTTGCACACATCAAAGCACATTTTAAGTAATAATAATAATAATAATAATAATAATAATAATAATAATAATAATAATAATAATAATAATAATAATAATAATAAATGTACATCAATCTGCGTAAAATCAACAACGTATGTACAGAGACACCTTTATACAAAACATCCAGATACCCTGATACTCATTACGCGAGAAACTGTACATATTTTCTTGTTTTATTTTTGTTCATAATATTCTAAGTCCTCTACTTTGTTCAGTAATGGATTTGCTTGTTTAGTGTTTTTCGATGCGTTTATCTTGATTTATCGAGGGTTCGCGAAATGCGGATTTGGCAGTGTAAGTGAATATTTGTGTTAGTGGAGCCATTATTGTCGAGTTCTTATATACGCCTTGTTTCTAATCGCCTACCTTTTCAACCTATTGTTTTATTCCTGCTACATAATTTCAAGTTTTCTAGGTCTTCTTAAACTACAGGGAAAATAAACTATCATGTTCCTACTTTATTGAGCAAGTGGACTCACCGAGTTCCACTAGGCAAATCGGGTAGTACGTTCCCTCTCATTAGGTACTAACACGTACACATACACGCACTCAACCATAGCTTCAATTGTTGACTTATTTTGTGAGAGTTTTATATGAAATATTAAGAGAAGAATAGACCTTCACTCTTTTGTTATATATGTGAGGAATGTACACTTAATTCTTAGTACGGTATTAAATGAGACACATCTCCAGATTTTAGTCTTGTTTGTGAACATCGGTGATTCATTAGCACCCAATGTGACCATAGTACGGGAACTTATAGTTTTATTCGAAGTATATATATATATATATGTTCCGTTTGTTTAGATGTCTCTCATTAAAGTATTGACTTCAGTGGGGCTTACAAGATTCAGAGAAAAGCTCCAAATTTGAACATGAAAATATTTAATAGTGTAAATATAAATTAATGCAGGATAACTTTTTTTTAGAACAATGTTTTGAGTGATACTGAAAAGACTCCATGTAATAAGTTCTTTGAAGATCATAACACTACGATCAATAAGAGAGTCATTAATAAAATGTTAGCCAGTTTTCAAGCAATGAAGTGGAGCATGTCGCTTCCGCTACATTTCAGCCGTCCCTTCCCGACATTTTCTGAAAAAAAAAAAAAAAAACTCTATGAAGTTAGAACGTTCGGACAAACATGATAAAAATATTGAAGACATTTCTATCATACAAAAATGACAGTTTCTGTCGTAACTATTCATAAAATAATTCTAAATTAGCACGTCTTCACTCGTATCATGAAGTGTAATTTATATGTCAATTTCTGATGTATTCCTTCAGTGAAATTTTCGAATTAAAATTTTCTGATCTTTTCAGTCTAATGATTTTCGAAAATGAATGGTCCTCCTCTCTGGTCTAGTAGCTAGCTCATGCGCCTTCGGTGCACGGGGTTTCGGGTTTGATTCCCGGTGGGATATCGTTGAAATCTGAACGCATGAACAGTAGTTCGTATTTCGCCTTACACTATAGGTCTCGGTGGTGAAGGGTCGCTGAACTTCCTACTTTATTAAACTCTAATAAACAAACAACACCAAAAATTCATAAAAAAAATGCTCTAAAGTCTAGTTGTGTAAATAATGCTGACTTTATATGTCAACAAGATTTTGAGCTAATGTTTTCCATATTATAATACTACCGAAAAATTCTCCTAATTTTGAATAAAAAATTATTGAAAATTTAAAGCAATTTCTAAATTTAAGAAAAATTGATTGTGTATTTACTTACTCTGAACATCAGAAAATATTTCATACGTTCATTGTTTATAAGTTTTCAACTATTATTGGAAATATTTGTAGAAAGTAGTAACTAACATTAAACACGTGTAAAAACACAGTAGAAAGAAAACACGGCCCTATGAAAGTAATGTAGGCCTACCCAATTGCTCCCAGTTGACTCCTGTAGTTACAGCCATGAAAAACGACGCCAAGAAAGGTCTCGTTAATTGACATTGCAATACCATTCATGCGCAGTGAATAATAGCAATCTACAGTTTATTAAATCATTGACTAACAATTTGGTACCGTTTGCAAAATGTTTCAACGAAAACTTTTAAAAGACTGTTAATTGATATAATAGGTAAATATTACTTGAGAACCAAAGAGAATAGACAAGTAGACAGTACATTAAGAATTTCCTTCGCTAAAAGATAAGAATATGCCTACAGAATAGGCTATGTATAGAAAGGTCAAATTACGCAAATAATGTTAGCTTAGAATAGGCAAACAGAAGTAAAAGCGGGAAGAAGCTGATGACGTCACAGGCAGCTGTTGTTGCAAAAGATCAATGAATTTGCGTGTTGACTGAATTATAAAAAAAAAGAAGAAGAATAGAAGAAAAAGGGAAAACTAGAGGTAAGTTCACGCCCAACTGCGTCGTATTTTACTCGGAACCTTGTAAGCAGCATCATAATAAGAGAACATGTATTTACTTTCCTAACGTTTTATATAGTGAATACAACTTAACGCTTAAAAAAATATCAGTGATACAAATGCACCTAATTGGATTTCTACAACAATTTCCAAAATAACCGCAGAAGATTAAAAAAGAAAAGAAAGGAAACAAATGAGATCGTTTCACACTGAGACCACAATACACTTGCAAGCTATGCGAATTCGATGGGAAGTAGACATATAACTTCCGGTCCAAATAGAGACTCCGAGACTTTCCCTAATCTTTCTTCAGAGCGGAATTCCCACTAAAACAGTTACTCGCTATCTTTTCTATTATTATTATTATTATTATATAATCATCATAGGTATTCTACCATTATTGGCAGATCACTTACCACAACGGAGAATCTCCTTTGCTTCACGCTCTTCAGGTAAGCTTCTCTTTACATTCGAATTTTCTGTTTCGATATCGTCGATCAATTGTAGCCTCATTCGCCCCTCCCTCTCTTTACTGCCACCATACATTCTAGCACGTCCCTCATGATACAGTTCCTTCTTAGCCAACGTTCAAACCAGTTTCACTTTCTCTTTTCACTAATATCTATTTTTTTCTCCCCTATCATTTCTAACACCTTCTCATTCATTTTCCGCTCGATAGAGCTCTCTCCATTCTTCTCAATACCCACACTTAGAAAGTCGTCAATCCTTTTTCATCACTTTAATGTAACACCCATATTTTTGCCTCATACAGTATAATACTACACACAAAACATTTTATGAGTATTTTTCTCAATTCTTTATTCAAGGTTCCACAAAATAGATTCTTCTTCCTCTTCTTCCCCTTTCAACTGCACTCTTCTCTGTCATTTCCTACTTATTCTAATCCTTATTTGTTAGTTCATATATACATTTATTATGAGTCTTCGACCTTCCCATTAAAATCTCACCTTCTTTAGAACTCCCAACAACAATTTCCAATTCATGTGGTCAAAAGCCTTTACTAGATAAATAAATTCAACATACACTTCTTTCCTTTTTTTCTATAAACCCTTCACTGACTACCCTTAATAATCTAGTTGCATCTCTTATACCCTTACCTGACCTGAACCCGAACTGTTCCTCCTAAACTTTTTCATTTTCTTCCATACAACTTTCTGTTCAGTATTCGAAACAAAGTTTTGCTGCATGTGATATGAGACTAATAGTTCTATAATCCTCACATCTCTCTGGGTTCGATTTCTTAGCCATCGGTATCATGATCGTCTTCAGGAAGTCTTTTGGCTACTCTCCTGTTTCGTACATTTCATTGCAGAGTCGGAACAATTCTTTCTTGCGCTTGTCTCCTACATTCTTAACGAATTCTATCGCAATTTATCTATCCCAGTTGCCTTTCCATTCTTAATTTATTTTCTATCCGTATATCTGAAATGTTTCCAATCGCTCATGCATCTGTCTTACAACACTCCGCAATACAGTATTTGTACTTAGTGAGGTGTTAATATTATGAAAAACAAATGATCAGTGTGTTCAAATGGTTTTACTGTAAGTACTTTGTCAGTTAGTCAAATTGGGCATAATAAAAGAAAAATTGCGTATTTCACTAGTAATGTGTTGAATATCTTGGCAACTTGGTCTCACAGTTATTTTAAGTAATAGGTCTATACACCAGACATTTTGGTTCCATAACTATCTACGATTCTCTCTGAACTACGATAATAATTACTAAATCAAGGTCCTAATATGAATTAGCTTTAATAACGCTATACTTTTTTTTTGGTCAGAATCCGTAATTTTGTGGTAAAATCAACAGATATCCACATGACTTTCTGCTGTGTTAGAGAGAAATAAGAAAACTTCCGATGTAAGGAATTAAATTACCAGCAGGTTTCCCCACGAGGCAATAATCCAGATATGCGTTTTCAAGGTTTTCTTTTCCTTTGATTTGAAAATATTTGTTAAAAACGATGTGCTTCTAATGAAGGATTTATTTCTATTTTTCTGTCTCTAATTCTTTCGTCAGTGAGGAACTAACTTGAGAAGGAGAGATGAAGATCGGAACTAGCTGCTGCACAATGACGTCTGTCAATATTTAGTGTATTTAGCTCATGTACTAGAGCGGGTATTACTAGAATTCACAAACGTATCCAGGAAACTAACTGATACTAACCGCTCTACCGTCTTCTCCCAAAGGATGACATCTCACTAGTACAAGAAAGTGCTCTATAAAGATATTTTTGTCATGCTACATACTAAAATGAAATGTACTGATTTTTTTTAATGTTCCACCATTATATCCTTTAGACAAATGAGGAATGATAATTAATGATTTAAAAATATAATATTTTGTGTTTTTCTACCAGGAATTGGGATCACGTGTATCAAAGGCACACAGGCTAGCCACTAGACAAGCGGGGAAATCATACTTTATACTGTGCTTACGAGTCAATGCACAGAAACATACGACGCAGCGAGAGATAAGAGCACCTACAAAAGTGGATGAGAATGAAAACTGAAGATGAATTACATAAAGCGAAATAAAAATAAATTTTGAAGCGACTTCAATAACATAATTTGTCATAAATGAAATGAAATCTTTGAGTTTTACGTCCCACGGTTATCCCAGTTAGGCTAAAGGAGACGGTGATGATGAGTAATGAATGATATGGTGGAATGAAGAAAGTGAGAGGAAACGGGAGAACCCAGAGAAAACCCACGCACACGGTGTTTGTCCACCACAAAGTTCACTTGGCGGGGCTGGGATCGAACCCGGGACCCCAAGCACCAGAGGTGAACGCTCTACCATTGAGCCACCGTGGCCCCATAATTTGTCATAATTTCATGGTATATACATTTATACAATATTTGATTTTGAAAAATTTCACACTAGTATTACAATACTAGTAGTTTTAAGAAATAGGCCTCTGATAGGCAACTGTAGTGGCTCACCAATATACATAAATATCCATCGATGTTTTAAGTATTCAAGTAAGCTTTACTTCAATTATAAGTTTCACATGATAAATAGAAAACATTAATTTAAAATAAATTTTACCAGAAAAATCGACAAAATAAGAACTTCATAATAAAAATAAATGAATATATTCATCATTTGTAAATTCTTAGAACGAAGTCCTAGAGAGAACTTCGTTACAATTTTAGAATAAAAAATAAAATTAGTTCGAGTTTTCGTGTTTTACGTCCTTTTCAACCGAGGTTATGAAGGACGGACTTTGAACCACGACCGGGGTTTCAAACCAGTGTACTTGATGAGTGCAAGCACAGATTACCATATAAGATTAACCCACACATCATTTTCCACCACACTATTTCGTCTCCATGAAAGCAGAATTACAAGACCATGTTACTTACTGCCCACACCGGCAATATATATATATATTAAAAACATAGAAGGCAATAACGGAATAAAAAACAATTTGGTAATTGTACCAACATAGATGAACTATATCATACATGAACAGATGTTCCACATATTAATAAAACAGTCTCTGTACCAGGCACGAATCCAGAAACTTTTGTTGAGGGTCTAACACTATAAGCTACTACGTCTATGTAGTATTGAACGCGTATTATTCTGTACCCGATAAGTAACTGTAATATACTTCCACCTATATTTTCAGAAAAAAATGATGAAACTAGATTGTTTTTAAAAGAGAAAGAGTACAGACATAATGCGAAATCAAATATTCATGTTACATCAATCTTTTCCTTGTTAAGCAAGTATAGTTTTAAGAAAGCATACAAATGTATGTTGAGTTAGAAAGTTTTGATGGGAAGTCCGGACCCAGTAGACTCTCCCGTGAGTGCGCTCTTGAACGATATTAAAACAGGGGTATAGACGCAAAACCTGCTAAATCCATTTTTCAATTTTGTCAGGAGACGAAACAAAAGTAACTCCCTTATGGTTCAGGATTGTTGAACAATTTTTGTTTGTTTAGTGGTCATTACTTAAGCCAGATGAAGTGAAATCTTAAACTAAAGGAAAACATTCGTTCAACAATTCTGATACAAATGGGTGTTACATTTTTCACGACCCGCTCGGGAGGGTAATACTCAAGGAATTATGTTTTTCGCGCGCTACTCTAGCCAGCTGATTTAACAACTGGAACAAAACGAGCCCTGCGGGGCTTCTAACCCATTCCTCCTCTTACTACTACCACTACTAGTAGTAGTCATAGTACTGCTACTACTACTACTAATCTGCACAAAAGTAAGAAAATCACTTTTTTGAGTATTATTTTCATCTTATTTTAATGAAAAAAAGGTGTTATGAAAATTTAAAAAGAAATTAATAACTTTCCTTAGGCCAGGTTTGAACCCACGCCAAAAGCGAGTGCCGTTAATAGCCCGTAGCGCTAGCACGCTCGGCTACGAGAGCCGGTGGCGGAAGAGTTTTGATTTCTGCTATATGTTTGTTACGTGGCAGGACACGGATAACGCCAATCAATCAGGACCGTGTACTTAGTTCCTACTTCCGGAAGTATTGTTCTCCCGAGCTAGTCCTTTGTTCTTTTGTTGTTGTTGTTGTTTTTTTTTTTTTTTCGTTTCCTGACAAAATTGAAAAATGAATTTAGCAGGTTTTGCTTCTATACCCCAGAACTTCCGGTGTTAAGTATTGTATAGTTAAGGGAACCTGTAAAACAGCGAAGTCTAGTAATAGAAAGTTTCGCTCGGTTATTTGTGCTACATTTCAGCATAATGAAAGTTTAATTCGAATAAAAGTGAATTCGATCCGAAGTTATCATGGACTATTTTAAACAGAAATGTAGAAAATAATACAAGTGATTTTCTACAGATTATTTTGTGATACGTAATTAGATAGTGATGGCCTATGATAACATTATCCTATCATAAATAATATAAGTACCGGAAGTTTCAAATAAATACTAATCATTATAATATTCTACTTCTTAATAACGTGCAGTTTTATTTAATCTTACATATACATATCTTTGTACGATTTCTGTTTATTAGTTAGACTCACATTAACGTACTAAAAACTCGAAGTAAAAATACAATTCTATTCAGGTGAACATATTTCAACCCAATCGATACGCCACCGTATTCACTGTTCCATCGTTCAATGCGAAGTTCATTGGTCGCACCGAACGACAATCAATGACGGATTCAAGGCTATTGTTCATGTCATGCACACCTGGATTTATCGAAAGCAGCAGACATCATACTATGTCCCTCTACTACTTCAGTTTCAAATGTAAAAGCTCAAAACAATAAATCATTCTCGAGTCTGCCACTTGTCTTTCATCTGTCACTGATTATTTGATGAAGATAATGTCTGTTAAAATACAAAAAATTCAGTCAAGTATTTGTAATGATTCTTAGTTTATAACGTTAATTATACTACGCCAATTACACACCAAGAGAGAAAAGAATATAAATGAGTTTCGTTTCACAGTGTGGAACTACGATAGACTGCCAAACTTTGCGAATTTCTTGAAACAACATCTACAACTATTGAATGTAATAGAGTAATGAAATCAAAGGTAGAAACTATTCTTGAGATACTGTATCGATTGAAAGAAATAGTTTGTTGTTAATCTATTGCTGTCTGTGTTCTATTGTGACGAATGTAAAATCGGAAGTAGTTCATTAGAATCACTTCCGGTTTGAATAGAGAGTTAAAAGATGGAACATATTCTTGACAAGCTGAATAGATCGCAAAAAGGCAGATTCTTTATATCTCTTACCATTTTTCTCTATGGAAATCAGTATTGAAACCGGACGTAGTAGTAAATTTCAACCGCTTCCGGTTTTGGCAGAGTGCAAGTGGTAATGATCTTGAGACTTCGCATCGATTGCAAAAACCACTGGTCACTATCTATTACAACTTTTGTTTTGTGGCACTAGACAGCAGAGAGACTACAAAGAGAGACAGCAGAGAAAATCCAATGATTTTTGGCATCAAAATTTCGCTAAAAGTAAGGTAAAATTCACATGGATGATCGTATTGTCTGCAGTTAACTATGATCAGTAGATATGTATATATTCCGGTTTGCGATCAATCTAGTTTACGACTATTTTAATTTTCTTCCACTTAGCGAACGAACTCTAATTAACAAATAGATAAGATTTGTCAGCTAAGATAAAATATTCCAGTTTGCGACCAAACGATGACCGATTCTTTGAATGAAATTTTGGGAAGCAGCAATCACTGAATTCGTTTGTTAGATTCTACTATTTTTAATTGTTAATAGGAATAAACTAATCGTCGTGCTAAACATGAATGAAAACAAAACATTGCTTTGTGTTTTATAATGTTGTTACGCATAATAATAATAAAATAATGACGAAAACGGTATCTGACAAGGAACGGACATCAACTTGTCATCTGGGCATCCAAATCAAACCTAGTTCATTCGATAAACATATGTTCATGCAAAAAAAAAAAAAGTGCCATGGACAATGGTGTAAGTCTCTGGGCCCATTAACCATGTTAGTATAAAGAAAATCGTAGACTCACTGTGAAATAGCTATTGCGCCAACATTGTTCATTGGAAAGTCATGCTTTATAGTTCATTCTCTTCAGCATGAAACAAGCTTTCCAGAGGTGCTATGTATTGGGGTTTATAACGTACTTGAACAGGAAAAATTGGGAGAATGTCGGGAAAATTCTCTCCTGAAATCCCTCCCATCAAATTTGGATCCCTTTGAGTGGCCCCGGGTAAAAGCATAAATTTCAAATGTATTTCAAAAAAATAATATAGGACATAAGAAGTGTGTGAACGAAGTTTTGTATTGATAGATGGAATAGATATGAGGGAAAAAGCTTGTATATCTATAGACGCTTTCCCCTCATACCTTTCATTTATGTAATTCCAGGTTTCAATCGCAGAGGAGCGTAGAATTTTCATTCTTGGCCCAATTTCATTAAGCAACTGAGCAATTAATAAGATGTATTGAACTGCGTTATAGAATAACAATGTTGATAGGCAGTAATGATTTCAAGGGGTGGCCCCGAAGAAATTTTCCTGGAGCCATATCTATGTTCACGCTCAATATCTGTTACCATAATCTACTGTATATTCATAGTACTAGTTTTCATTCCTGAATTGAAAGCTTTTCCGGAGGAAATATGAAATTACCACTGTTGATAGAGGTCGATATATACCACCAATCCAAATCACCAAACCACAGTCCTTTGTCTATTGTTGTGTCTGGGATCAATATTTCATGATGTATTAAATACACTGAAATATTATGGAAACAGGCTTGAAATCAGTCAGTTCATTCGTGAAAGAATTTATGAAATGAAGATTTTAAAAAAGTAAAAAGAGCCCGTCAACACAATCATAGTTAATCATGTTGTCCAGAATAAGATCGCATGATATAGGATTGATGCCATCAAAATTATCTGGAGATGAGAGGAAACTAAATTCGATATAAAGTTTCGGAATTCTATGATGTTGAAAGTGGTCATAATCATATTTAAATAATTTATTGAAAATCACAGAGATCATACATTTCTGTAGGGATTGCTTGGAACCTAACTCATAGTTGAGTAAGGAAGTTACTGTTGGGATTCGTACTTTTTCGTTAATAAAGATCGAGAATTAACATGTTTTCTATTGAGACAGTTTCGATTGACAACTTAAATGGAAGAAAAAAGTGGAGAAACAAAATTTGTTTCTTACTTAAAAAAATGATATTGTAAGTTCTACCAGTTTCATCGAATAGTGTGAAAAGAAACCAGCAGTGTTTCTTTCTGACCCCTCATTATGGTGATGGTATGCTACCGCCAAAGTAAAAAGCTTATATACTTAAACACTAGTTAAGTATCCCCTTTGGAAGTGGTGTATTCCATAATTTGATATTTTTGCATCTATTTCCAAACAGAACAATGGCTAAATTGGATTTTAAATTAAAATTAATTATATATTTGAACTCAAAAAAATTTTAAATTGTGATTATGTTTTTCTTTGTTCTCTATTCAATAATATGAAGTGAGTTATACAAAATATCCTATTTATTGTTCTACTAATGACGTTTCTGATATGCAAAACTAGGATAGATTCACGCCATGCTTTCAAAATTAGTGAGCATTATCATTATCATTATTATTATTATTATTATTATTATTATTATTATTATTATTATTATTAATAATAATAATAATAATAATAATAATAACTTTGACATTATAGCATACAAAGAGCTCTGGTAACGTTATTATAAAAATATCTATCCACGTTTGTTACCCTTTAATTCAAGTAGAAGATTGATTACTTCACCATATTGAATAAACACCAACAAATGTGCTCCCCACCGTGAATGGAACCCAAAATATTTTCAGTAGAACCGTCAATGGTGTTTTATTTACTTAAGTTCTGGAGGTCAACCAGGAAAAACAATTCTCTAATGATAAGTGTCTGATATTCATAGTTAGAATAGCTCTAGTGATACGCACGAGACAAGATTTATGTCTGTCTCGACTCCAAAAAGTGCTGTAAAAGTGATGTCTCGACTCGAAAAATATATATTTTTCTATTGGAAGAGCCGTGTCTCGACTCGAATTTTGTCAGGAAAATCCTGTCTCGACTCGTCTCGTGCGTATCCCTAAATAGCTCAAATAAGTCTTTAAATTGTAGAGGATATTAATTGGAAATGTAAATGAAAGGTAATCATTAAATTTTGCTGCTGCCCTTTAAACACGTACAAGAGGAGCTGTTGATTAAATATCATTAATTTTATAATTAATCATTTATGTCTTGAGTCGCCCTTTCAATCCATCTATGCATAAAGATTATCAAAGTCATTAATATGAGAACGCATTGAGAGATAAGATCTGCCGAAGCGGTAGGAAGATCAAAATGTCACAGAGAATCACTTTCATTAATACGTTAGAGAGGGTAACCTAATTCATTAAAATGGCAAACAATGGAAATATTTTCTCTCGGTATATGCAAAAACAAATACTTAAAGAAGTTCTCATATTCTACCCGTATAAATTGTATTTTGTATATTCTATTTTTATATATTGTACTGTACCTAACGATAGCTTTCGACCAGAATTACCGATTATTATTATAATAATGAGTATATCATCATAGTTTGCGCCAGTGAAAAAAGCAAGCTATGTTTTATTTTCTATGTATTACTTACAAGTACCGATAATGCTGCAAAAAAATAGAAATACTAGAATTGGTTCAGTGATTCAACCTTTCTAGAGTTTTGTTCAAAGAACTGATTGATCGCAAACTTTTTTCTTTCTTGTCATTCATATCTTATGTCAATCAAAGTTGGTCGTTACATGGACGATAAGAAGGTTAGTCTCAAACAGGAACGATCGCAAATCAGACGGAACAAGTAAATAGGAGTTTATGTCTAGTTTCTAACGTATAAAATTTTGCCAGCAAGATTGATGCAAGACCTTTGGATTCCTTACAGTTTTAAAAAGAAATGACAGAACTTATAACACAGTAGCTGAGCAATTTTGTAGAAATAAATATATTCTTTCTTTTCTTGCAACAGATTTTTTTCTGTTACCAAATATGGAGAAAAATGTTACAGTTGGAAGCCAAAGAAGAGGTGCTTAGATCGAAATTGAGTTCGAGACACAGCGATTGGAGTAGTTCCATACACCAAAAGCATTACATAACCAATCCGGAGGTGGGAGAAGGATATAGTCTATCCTCCAGGGAGAGTTGCATAGAGATAGAGAAAACACTTGACCAATTTCCAGATGGCTAACACAACCAGCTCATGCCAAGGGTAAGAGCTTATATGGACGTTATTTCGCAACAGAGAAAATGAGGGAGAAACCTCACTGCTTTTGTTGTGTTCAAAGTAGGGATCTTCGATCGTGATGCAACCACATTACCGCACAACTATGCCGCTAGACTTAAAGTGTGTTTCTTACAATGGCATCTAATGTGGTAAACCTACATCAATACTGGATTTAACACGTACATAAACTATACAGTAATTTTCGATGAAAATGGTTTTACTCATTACTAACATGAATGGAAGAAAACTATAAAAAAAACATGCAGCTGTTTTCGTTTAACTCTTTGTAGTTATTTACTAAATTGAAGGATATAAAGAAATTGATATAAAGGAAACCCAAAATTCAAGCAATAAAACTTTGCAGGTCAAAATAATCTTGTACGTACCACAATATATGCGAGTGTAGTCAATATCTTATCAATCTTCAATAACTTGATACACAATTGGTTATTTGGTTTTACAATTTGCCTTATATATATATATATATATATATATATATATATATATATATATATATATATATATATATATATATATATATATATATATAATTCTTTTTCCCTCATTTTCAATGTTTCTGTCAATACCATTAAATACCTTTCGCGTATCTTTTTCACATTTGAAGGACATTAATTAGCTGCACAACTCTACAGCTGACCAGAAATGTTCACATTTCCAAAATAATTACTATAGAAATAGTTTAAATTACTGATATATAAATTAATTGAAAGATACACGCACAATATATTATTGCATAGTACCTATTAATAGTCAAAGGAACAAAGTTCAACTTTACAGTGAAACATGAGTTTAATCTAAGGCGTAAACGAATAGAAGCAAATAAGATCTACAAAGGAAATTTTACTCAGTGGAAGAAAAAGAGCGTTTCTGAACCCAGACAGTTTTCAGAAACCCAAGTTTCTACAAAAGAAACACAGAGCTGTAGAAAGAATATTATTGTATATTATGTACGTGCATTCTTAGCAGAAAGAGAGAAAATAGCCAAATGATTCATTAAAGAGCGTCAGTTAAACGACTACATAGACAGTGGTTCGATAATTGTCTTCGGATTTATTATTACTGCGCTCATGGCATTCTCAGAGATTCTAACCTATGTAAGCTCTCAGCGAAAATTATACTTCTTCGATTCTTTGAAAAAACGTGTAATATCTTTCCTTTAGAAAGATCAATGTTTGTGGCAACTTTTTCATCTTCTTTAAACAGGTTATGGCTTAAATACGTCCGTTTCCAATCTTTGTAAATGACATAATTAATTTATATATTGCCAAATTACCGGCAACTGAATCCGGATTTGAATTATGTTACTTTCATATAGAATGCTTGACATGTCAACAATAAATATGTTATCTTTTGGTTTAGGGAAATTTGTATAATATTGTTTCCCTATTTGTCCTCTTGTGAATTTATTGTATTAATTTGGCTTTAAAGATACTAAACAATTTAATGCCCATCTACTACTTTGCTATTCATTTACATTATTTAATAATGATTTACATAAATTGGTTCCCTTTGCACATGAATAATTAACGTATTGCATATTTAATTAGAGGTCAACTCTTAACTGTTTGACTATGTAGAAAGTATAGCATTCAAACATTATAGAATACATACATACATACATACATACATATATATATATATATACACACCTTGGACTCTTGAATCATCATATACGAGTATATACGAAGATAAAAAAAGAGAAGCAGGTGCAAAACTTCTCAGAAAAGGCACATGAAAGGAAATAAAATAGTATTAGATGGATACAGTGTTTTCATTGCCATGATAATAATTTGAAGAGGTGATAGAATAAGAATTGAAAGCTTTTACTAAGTATAGATCCAACATCACTTCCTTTAAGAGCTGGAGATTTCAGAAATAAAGGAAAATGAATTTCGGAGCTGAATATCTCCGAAACTACATATTGCCGTCTTAGACCTGTAACTCGCTCTATGCAAAAATTCACATTCCAGAATCAGTCAACGCCAGCGCAAGGGATTTCCGCAAATGGCGTAAGAGATTTTGAGAAATAAACGTGAGTGAAAATTAGCATATACATATGAACCAGAACCAGAAAGTTTCTTGTATGAACCAGAAAAGTAATAGTACAATTACAATAAATTCCCATTTCAAGTACATGTCGGAGAATTTATACAAAACGATGTGTAATTGTAGAGCTCCAAGGATAATATTCTACCAATTCAAAAGAAAATTTTATTTAACTACGAAAAGTAATCAAATTATAACATTTTTCAGTCAAATAATGATGATTCGTTGTATAGACCAAGTGTTTTTAAGTGAAAATTACATAAAAACACACAAAATTTAATAGTATAAGCTTGCAAAGGGAGGACTGAGTACCAAAATGGCTCAGTACCTGAGTAATCATTTCTGGTATAAGAAGTCCTTATTCAATCCTAGATTGTATCATGGGAATATTGTGATGACCAAGCACTATATACGATATATTTGTTCCATAATGTATGTCTTTACCATTAAGTTTATCGTCCGTCGACATCTCAAGATCGGAAGAGTAGGAGATTAAACTTCAAAATTTCTTTTAATTTCATTTCGGAAACAACTCGAACCATTGCTTGGATTATTCTAATCTTCCATGTTTTCAGTGGGAATATAACCAGTGATAAAAACCTCGATAAATTTTGTCTGCTTTGAGATCTAATGATTAGTATCATCTTGTGTGACGTCTTTTCTCTCTCAGCTATGCTTATGTTTATTACATCTGGATACAATTGGTATTATTTAGATGATAAATTTAACTGAATGATTAATTTACAAAATACCTTCCGACTTTATATGTATTAAATTTACGAACACATTCGCCCCATTCTTTCGGAAATAGAATGGAATGAATGAATTCTTATATTTGAAACGATGACCATATACTTTAGATGGGGTTAATGAAAGAAAGTGGATGGTTATGAATGTCACACACGATGGGAGGAAGAAAGTGGGTGAAAAATGGAAGGAGTGCAAGAAAATTCTCATATATTTTGTTTGTTTCCTATAATGTTCAAATGACATGACCTAGAATCAAACGAGGATTTCACATATTGGCAGTCAGTGCTCTAGTACTGAAGCTACCGTATAATCCTGCTCTCCATTTGCAAGTTCATGCTACTGTATTTTGGTTGTTATTTGCGTGGTCTTCATTTCAAAATTCAAGTCAGTAATTCTGAAATCTATTTAACTGAAGATTGTTATTCTTCAATTGCTTTCAGTATTTTTTTTTTAACTCATAGACCGCAACAAATCGTTGTTTAGCATAAGTCCCTCGTTGTCTTTAAAATATTTGAAATAGCAGGTTTTCAGAACCGTATTATTGCTTCTCGATAGTTTCGCGATCCATACATTTATTTGCCTGCTCGTTTCAACTTCCCTTTACTTCAAGGAATTTCCAATAATTGCTCAAGTCTTTAGAGGAAATCCCTTGCGAATTATTCTGGAATGTGTTTTTTTTTTCGCTTTTTATAGATTGGATTACACGTCTAAGATGGAACACTACACGATAGGCCTACGACTAATATATATATTTCAGGAGTATTTAGTTCATTTTTCTACTTTCAGGAAATCCTTAACTCTATTACGTAGTTTCTAGCTCTTAAAGGAAACGATATTCGCCTTATATTTATTAACAACTCGTTTCTCTCTTTCTCTCTCTCTTTGACAGCAATTCTTAACGTACAAAACTTCATACACATCAGTTTCCCATTCCAAAGACATATTATAATACTTTCGAACTTGCGCTCGAGGTATACGCACATCTGTATGCAGCTACTACGTTGGCGCGAATTAAATGTCTCCTTCAATTACATTATTTCCAAAGAAAAAATTAAAAACTTCAATACCTGGTTAATCAAAATTGTCGCCACCTGAAACTGGACATCTTGCCAATGCTCAGCCAACGATTGGATTCCGTGGCGAAAGAAGAATTGAGTCTGTGATACGAAGAAGTTCTTATTCTTGTTGGCCTGTCTCAATTCATGTGGCACTCATGAGTTCAACTTTTTCAATAAAACGAAGCATCTGGACGACTATGGCAGGGTGTATACTTAAATGATTTGTAATGGTACGAATAGTTTTCTGAAGATCTGCCTCCATGGTGTTCTTAAGGAGCTCATCCGAATATGATGTTTGTTGGTCAGTGCTCACGGGGCTCACTTAGCAATGCTGTGACACCGGAAGAAAATTTGACAAACCAACGCTGAGCCAACGATTGGAGTCTGTGATACGAAGAAGTTCTTATTCTTGTTGGCCTGTCTCAATTCATGTGGCACTCATGAGTTCAACTTTTTCAATAAAACGAAGCATCTGGACGACTATGGCAGGGTGTATACTTAAATGATTTGTAATGGTACGAATAGTTTTCTGAAGATCTGCCTCCATGGTGTTCTTAAGGAGCTCATCCGAATATGATGTTTGTTGGTCAGTGCTCACGGGGCTCACTTAGCAATGCTGTGACACCGGAAGAAAATTTGACAAACCAACGCTGAATGATACATTCATTCACCATTTCTGGCCGAAATGTACTGTTATATATTTATTTATTGTAATTTGCTGTGCAGAATGTCCCAGTTTGAATTCGTAAATAAAAATTACTGGCAATTGTGTATTTTTATTGGCTCAGTCTTATACAATCCTATTCAACTGCAATATACTCGTACAATCCGTACAAACGTATACAATCCACTGCAACCTGACTGACTTTGTACCCCCAACCTGTTAGCTGGGCGTGTACAAATTTTGTGATGTTAGACACATAATCTTACTCCATATCTATATTGTGTTGCTGACGTTTCTCATTAGACATCAAAGCGGACATTCAATTCGCACCAACTTAATCTACAGAACACGCTGAAACACGTAGTCTCTTATTTTTAATTATGAGTTAATATATAGAATTTCACAATACTACTGAAGTAAATCCTCAAATTGAGTATTTTCTGAATAGAGTCGGAGATATGAATATTATATACAGTTAGTTATTAAAATAATAGAAACACTTGTAAAGTGCAACTTAACGAGATTAATATGGTTTTGGACCACCTCTCGTCTTCAGTAAACTCTGGCGCCACGTAGAATTAAATTATAGAGATCGTGGAATACTGCACCATTCTGCGTGCATGGCATCACTCTGTTCCACGACAAAGGATGGAGGCGGAAATCTGTGACGGATTCGTACCTCCGAAGAGACCATATGTGTTCAATTACGTACAGACCTGTGAATTGGGTGGGCGTGGAAAATGTTTAACTTCATCTCGAATTTTCTTAAACCACGTTACAATAGCTACAGATATCTGAATAGGCGCATTATCATCCTCAAATATGTCGTCATTGCCCGCAAGCAACATCACATTATAGTATGTGTGTTGTACCCTGAAATTGTGACATAATCATGAGCAGTGACACAATCGATAAGCGTCAGCACAGGATCCACTTATTTAGTCTATAGCATCACAGACCCACGGCCATATTTCAGATTAGAATCAGACACTGCGGAATACAAGCGCTTTTGGGCATCAGCCATACATTAACACTGTCTGTCTGTGGTTTGAAATAAAATGAACGATGTCTCAACCGGCCATATTACACGTTTCTAGTCATCAGTAGTCCATGTTTTATGTTCGCGGCACCATTGGTGGCGTGCTAAAGCAATATGGACATTTATGAGTCCATGTATCCTGTATGTCCGTATGTCCTGATCCCGTATGTCCATGTAACGTAGCTCAAGGTGGACTGTGATTATTGATACAGGCTGTAGGAAATGCTGTTTGAGTTCTCCATCATTTTCACCGCAATTGCACGATGGTTTCAAGTGAGAATCTGTTATAATGCTCGGCGCAACTTATAGCTGAGTTTTTTCTTCCAAATACTGTCCCTGTTCGAAGATATGGTTTTGCCATGAGTTTTATAGGCCGTTGTAACCTTGGGCACTGATCTCCCAACACACCCAGCATACTTACAACTTTCGTCACGTATGCACCACATAACCGAGCGTTAACAACTTGCTCTCTTGTTACCCGTTTACACTAACACCGTTTGCTTAATTCACTTCACCGTGTCGTTCTACTGCTCCTCATGTAGTATGCGGTTTGTCCTAACACGTCATCACTACCAGTTCGGTGCTTCGGTCACCACCTTACTGTTCCCAATCCACATATATGGCGTGTTTCCAATTCCAGATGTTTGTGTTATTTTCATAACCATGTGTATATTACCCGTGTCCTCTTTCAGAGCAGAATTTTCTAAAACGCTATATACAAATGCGCTCATATGCCGAGTTTCACTTCCCTAACTGAATTAATTTGTGATATACTCTATTATATTTTTTAAAAAAAAAATACCCTTACGATACTGATTTCCACGTATCCTTTCTAGTCCATTGCTTCCGTGAGAAAAGAAGTGTTTAACGGGGTATGTACTGTAGTACGAGTTGGGTTTTTATGGACGAGACACTTATACCAATCAACTATATTTACAGTGAAAATAAGGTTACTTTCATAATACAGACAGTGTATGTATTATTATGAGACAGAACTTTCCTTTATATATATATATTCAAATAACATATAACGAGAAAACGACCAAAAGTGAAAGTGAGACACATATAAATCGATAGATTTTGCCGAGGTCAACTAAACGACATGCACGAGGGGAAATCCAGCATAGTTATAGTTATATGAAAAGTAATACTATGTGAGAACCTACCGCTTCCAAAATAAAACTGTTGCTAAAACTTTCGGAGGGGTGAGAAGACATAAGGAACACGGACAATCTTTTTCCCGACATCGTTTTAGGTTTTAGTAACATCTTCATAATGGACAGAAATTAATTATATGCTAGTTCATATGTGTTCAGCACAGAAAATACTACTTTTTGCAGTTTTGAAAATTAATCTGATATAGTACAATAGACAGAATATCACTTCTCCATTGTTATAAGTCAATGATTAGGTAAATCATCACACCATTGAAGTTGCAATGAGTACTGTAAAAACAACCGACAAATCAATCAAGTGTTAAGTATTCTATGCAGGAACTTATTCGAGTCACTGATAAATTCACTTATCTTTTTTCGTAATTTCAAAGGTAAGGAGCAAACTTAATATGTTTTACAACATAAAATTTCAATTAGGAAATCTGTTTAAAAAATATCACTAGTAACTCGAAAATTGAGTACAGTACTTCCATATTATCTACAAATTAGATTACTTACAGTTCATGCGGTAATCCTAACTAACTAACTAACTAACTCTATGGCCTATGGAACCCGGAGGTTCAGTGCCGCGTTCACAAAAGCTCTCCACTGACTTCTATCCTTAGCTAATTGCATGCAGTTTCTACTTTGTATTCCTATCTCTGCGAGATCCATCTTAATGTTATCCTCCCATCTGCGCCTAGGTCTTCCTAATGGTCGTTTTCCTATGGGTCTACCAATCAGGACTTTGAAAGCGTTTCTACTTTCTTCCATTATAGCTACATGACCTGCCCACCTAAGCCTCCTAGACTTGACGACCCTAACAATTGAGTGTAACTACTGTGTAGTTACCAGGGTTGGACTGAATGTTTCGGGAAACTGACAGAAAGACGATAACCAAAACATATATTTTATTTTATTGTTTTTCAACGTATTCACCTGAACAGTTAATGCTACTTAGCAGTAAGTACTTCAGAAACGTGTGTTTTGTATATTTGCACTGTCTCTTCTGGACTTAGAAATCTCTGCTCACATATTTTATTTTTAATAGTTGGAACGAAGAAAATATCGTTGATCTCATAAATAAACAGGGGAGATATGAGTTTAAGATTTTGACTGCTCAGAAATTACAGTGTTTGAGCTACTATCTGAGAGCTTGCATTATCATCATGCAAATATGATGCAACATTTAGAGTTGTCGAATCCAAGTGTATTTGTTACTTTTGGTAAACAAATAGTATTATACTACTCAGTATCAACTGTTCTGCGATTGTCTGAGCCAATAGTAGAGATACTTCCAGATTTCCTGAAGAATAAACAATGAAGCAACAATTTGCTTCGCAACATTGCGTGAACGATTAACTTTTGTTGCTGGTTTTGACTTATTTTGAAACACCAATACCGGAGATTGTCATTCATAATAGTTTCAGGTTCATATGAGTAGATTCATGTTTTATTATCTGTGATGGTGTAAACAAGATTTGGCGCTCCTGCTTTGAACCATTTGAGCATGATCTTGTACCATATCACACGTATATCCATTTGCTCTTTAGTTAAATTGTGGGGGGATTATACGAGAACTTCTTCACATATAAATAATCATAAAAAAATGTTTGTATTCAACTCATGTCAATATGTAAATGCGTCTAAATTTTAAGTATGCCACATGTGGGTCATACTCAATTAGCTCACGCACAGTTTCTATATTTATTTGTAGTGTGGCTGTCGCAGGGTGACCTTCATGAACTCCATCACTGAGACTGTGTCGCGGCCAAATCTAAACTCCTCAAACCAACGATAAATGGTTCTTTTAGATGAGGCTTCATTACCAAACGTAACACTCATTCGACTGATACATTTTCGTTCCGTTAAACCTTGTGAAAAACCACTATGAATCATTAGCCAAAAATGCTCTCGGATTAAATCCATTTTTTTTTCACTGACTTCCTCACTTCAAGCTATTCTTGTAAAACAAAACAATTATTGTTGGTTGGTTGGGGTTGATATATTTAACATATATCACACTTCACAAATAAAACAACTTTCCACATACGGTATTGCAAATTCTCCAATACTAAATACCCGAAACTTTCAGTGCAACCTCGTATAAATGTGAATATAGCAACCTCTCTGTTAGAGTATCTCTCATTTACGGACAAAAAATCATGTCCCATCGGTATCCCCTATTCAGAGGTTTCACTATGCATATACTATTATTTTTAAACTGTGTGTTTTTTTTTTTAATGGAGTATCACAGTAGTTTGGTCACTTTATGTTTGTTCATCTAAGGAAGATAGTTTCATTTATTTTATTACATAGCTTGAGTTGACGAAGAGGCTTAATTTAGTATGGATGACTGAAAAAGAGGAAACACATTCATAAGGCCAGTGAATGCAAGCTAAAAGCAACATCGTTCGAAAAGAGTGAGTGGACTGAATGACCACGAGATTCATAAATGGCAGCCTTTGTACCCAAAGAGTAGATAGTCAAAACTAAAAGCAATGAAACGTTATCAGCAGCGAAAGAGCCTTGCAGTTTACAACGTAACAAAACAGTTTGTACTGACGTTTCATTCAAATAGAGATACATTTTCCAGAAATGCACTATCCACTCTTTCAACAAAGAATCTGGTATTACATTTTCCTTCTCAACTGCAATTATGTGGTATATCACAAAAGAAAAAAAATCGAAATTTTCTACTCGTACACAAATGGTTGCTTCGTTACACATAATTTCAACTACGAAAAGATATAAATATTATTAAAAAAAGAACTGTTGTTTTTATTCTTGATTCCAATTATTTACTCAATATCGGTTTTCCGTTACAATGTTCCACAACATGATCAAAAATATTCTTTCTTCACGTTTCATTACATCAACTATATGCGACTTGTACTGTTCAATTTTATCAAAGCTCGAAAGAAATAAGGAACATTTTCAGCTTTGTCATATTATATATATATAATGTGTTAGTTCGGTAGGAAATAAATACCCTGTTTGTAGGTTTTACCAACCTACTCTGTCTCTTCCTATTTTTGTCCTACGTTCCACCAAGCTCTTTCCTATCATTGATTTGAACTTTTTCGTAATACCGATCGTTTAAACCTATAACGAACAATTATTGATAAAAATTCCCGCTTGTCTAGCGGCTTGCACACGCGCCTTTGGTGTAAGTGGTCTCGGATTCGATTCCCGATAGAAGAGCATCGGAAAAGTTTGAACGCATTACGCTGGTTCGAATTCCACCTTAAATTTTACGTTCATGTTTCATATAGATAAACAACTATTGAAAAATAAATAATCTTAATATATATATAGGGACTCAAAATTTATAGTACATATATGTACAGTGAACCATACTGCCTGTGAGATTGGCAACCCAACTATTTTTTTTGGAGTTGCCGGTTGCGTATATGTCAGGTCCGAATTCTTTTGTATTAACATTCTTCTTCCCTTAAGCAAAGAACGAGCACGTTAACTGGCCCGAGAATCAATAGGGGCAATGTGATGTGATGTTTTGACTTTCGCATCCCTTTCGACAGCGAGGCTGTATAAGACATGGATCTAGTTTAACCATATGAGCTTCTGCCGGAAACCGAACCCGGGTCTCCTACGCTAAAGGTGCATATGCTAACCGCTTAGCCATGAGGGAGCTCGGTAGGGACAAAGGCATTATTTGTCGTCATATATTTAATGTATTTCTTAACTTTCAAATACTTTGCATAAACATTATTTCTTTTTGTGCACAGAACGGGGACTTCTGCTAGCAAACAATGAATAGTTCTATAATATTTCTAACATATAATGTAGAAATGTCCAAAGTTGAGACATATGCGTACATCAGTCAAAAGGTATCATTAAGTTCAGCCAAATGGCATGTATTAAAGGGAATCCTCATGCGTAGTTTTCGAGAAAATTGACAAAACCGAATTATTTTGTTAACATGAAAAGTGATGCTATGCGAGATCCAAGTCATCTTTTAAGGTAAAACTGATACTAAAAGATACCTCTGTCGAACCTTTTGTTATGACAGACATCTTAGAATATTGTTTTTAATTCGCAAACTACAAACAGCAATTACTGAAAGCGTGCTTCTTACAGCACATTACGTATTTTATTATTGCCATTTAGAATATCGCATAATTATTTTGAGGTAATTTACTGGGTGGTCATATTCTCTTAAAATTACAGGAGAAAGCTATAAGTGCAATAAGAGGTTTATCAGATAAAGCATCATATAGACCATTCTTTAAATGCAGACCATGACAGTTTCTTCTTTGTATATTTATACATACCTTATGCACTTTAGAGAAAATCAGGATGATATTGGTTATCACAGTAATGTTCACTCATATAATACAAGACGTAAAGATAGCTTAATACCACACGTTAGGCTAATACAACCCAAAGAAGCTATAAATATACTGGCATAAAACTGTATAATATATTACCGGTACCTATTCGACGGATATGTAATGTCGATTTCGAAAACCATTGTAAAGCATTTATTGTAAATAATTCTATTTATAGTATTAATGAATTTGAAGAAAACTGATCTATAACAAATAATCTGATTTGTTGTTTATTATTGACGCTGTCTATTGCAACATTCCTTGTTTAATGACAATAAAAATTATTCCATTCTAATCTATACGTATATTCAAGAGGATACAGTACGCATTATGATTAATGAGAGATAATACACAGAAGAAAATGTAATTATCCAAGATTGGATCTCTGCGGTACACCAAACTAAACACAAACCCGAGATCATGTGAGTATAATTATTACAATAATAATAATAATACAAAGAAACGAGAAAGTTTTGACATAACTTTGAATAAGACTATAGTGGTTCACCTGAACTGGAAATTTTTTTGTTTTGTAATTAAATATTACCAGCTTTGACTAGAAGGGTTATACAGCATGGCTGGATTCGAGAGATCCGATCCTTTTGGAGTGTCCATAGTGCTTGATATTCTGTTTTGCTTTTCCCTATTTTGCTCTATACAACTTCTGTACTTTCTCCATTGTTGTCAAGATAATAGTAACATTAATGTAAAACTGTGATGGTCAAATTGAAATTGAAAAATTTACCTATGATTTGTTCTTTTTTATTATTTAACTCTTAGGTGTAATAGGATATGTGTACCTCATTATCATAATACTTTATACTTGAACCGAGGCTTGATTTTTATCTTTTAAATAATAATTTTTTACCTTTTAGTTACCGGTCATTTTGTAAGATAGAGCCTTTAGTACTGAGCAGTTGTTTAGATAAATGCATATTTCTTAGGCTCTATTTGACATAGACATATGAAACGGGAACCAGGATGTAAAGAGTACAAAAAGATTCGCAAAATGGACTTACGCACATTCAGTGAATCCCAGACTCTGGGATGAGTACGGGGCGGCGAAGGAGTGTGGAAAATGGCCGTGAGGTTTGATTCGTATTTTGTACTGACCCGCAGTGCATTAGAAATTGACAATACTGATATAAAGCATAATAATAGGTTTGCTTTGTCATTCCCTGCTTCGCCGTAGAACAAAAAGGAATTGTTTTAACTTAGAAAAAAGGGAAAGAAAAATAAGACGTGGAAAAGACGTCTCTTATCAAATTATGAATGTTGGTCGTCTTAATATTAAGAAATGATGTCTGATTCTGTTCAATACGATAGTTTTCTAATCTAATTATAGTTCCTATGATATTCATTAGTAACTTTTATAACGTTCGATTCAACCCTTTATATGTGATGTGTATGTTAGATGCTTATTTATCACAAGACTCTTTCAATAGCATTTAAAAAAATCACTTAAATAAAACATTTTCAACGGGATATTTATGAAGTTTACTTAACATTAGTTCTGAATTATCTGTCACAACAAATAATTACATGCAATTATTAACTAATTGATTAATTACTTAAAACTTAAAGTCCTTTCCAATTTCGAAGCTAGACCAGACGGATTTTACTGCTTAAAACGAGATATAAATAAACTCGTATTTATATCCAAGACACATAGCCCAATCGGAAATTGCATCCAGGACCATGTGCGTAAACCAGTCTGCCACAAAACTTCAATTAATGATAATTCTTTCTAGAAGAGTAGGTAAATACAGTCTTGGGAAGTAACGTAACGCAAGTAACGCGTTACTTGTAACGCGTTACTTTTTAAGTAACGTTTCCTAGTAACGCGTTACATTTTTTCCAAAGTAACTGTAACGGTAACGCGTTACAAGTTTTTAAGTAACGTACCTAGTTTGCGCTACTTTTTTCGCGTTACATTTCGGATGAGTAACTACAATATATGCATATTATTTTTTTTCGGAAACAAATGTTTCTTTCCTGTAAGTGACTTTCTCAGAATGGAACAATGGTACATGAACGATATCAGTGGCCGACGATTCCTGCACTGTTCGCCTTTTCCTGTTTCGCCTTATGACCTCTAGCAATGAAAGTTGCATGTAAAAACGTTTAATCCCTTTTTATCTTAATATACGGCGGAACGGGAAATCTCGATGTGCATTTCCCGTTTCGCCTTACGAACTTTATGTTGGTAGGCTTGCAAATTAATTCATGGATACAATTTGATTTGTTTATATAACAAAATATAGTGCCACTTGCTGTTTTTGGAAGATGAGGACAGCCTCAGGGAAATTGCGTGTACTGATTGCAAGCAACTGGAAGATTATGTCTTAGATTTTGACAGCTACAAATCAATACATTCAGTGAGTGAACTACGAGTGCAATGGTACTGGTAGTGTACGAACTGTGATTGGTGTTGTTTTTATAAAGATGGGGAACGAAAATATTTTATCGTTTGAACATTTGAAAGAATACTTTTTCTTAAAAGCTGAAGATGATGCTGAACAGAATTTAAAAGTAAAGTGGTGCCCCGGCGGGAAATATTTATCTACAACTAGGATGCAATAATTAATGGCATACAGTAAGAGGTTAATATGAATAAACTGTGTTCTGATGAGCAGACCTACTTTATTGATGTGATGTTGATGGTGTGTAATATTAGAGTTCTTTTAGATCAGTTTGCATATCTTAAAGTCCCGTTGATTATAGAGTTTGGAACAACTAGCTTTAAAAAGCATATTTCGATTTTAGAGTTATTGGCAAATTTTGATTCAGCCCCAGTTCGTGGGTTCTCATTTTGTCAGTTGTAGTGTACGTAATGTTTCTCTATATTCTGTATTTTTAATTGTACATAGCAACATTGTTATTATTATGTAATTAGTTTAGCAGAATAATAATAAGCAACCGTTTTTTCTAACGCATAGAGATGGTCACGAGTCAAGCTAAAACTCGACTCGAATCCAATTCGAGTTTCGAGTAGAGCCAAAAGTAATATTCTCGAGTCGAATTCCGAGCCGATTCACTGTTTTTGGCGTCGAGTTTCGAGTCGAGTCGAGTTTGATAAATGGCTCGCTCGTTTTAACTCGTTTTGAAATCATGACCTGATTACACTGGAAAGCGAAAGCCATGAGAAATGTAAGCTAAGTAGTAATATGGAATACTTTTAGTGTTGCTCATGAGAAGGGACACTGCTCGCATCTCGTCTCGTCTCGATAGCGAGACTACAAGAGATTTTTTATAAGAAGCTTAGATCGGTTCGGCTTAACTGAGCCAATGGCTCGAGCCGGCTCTCTTGGAATGAACCATCGGCTCGAACTGGCTTGGTTGGGATGAGCCATCTGCTCGGTTCGACTCAACTGAGCGAAGGGCTCTAGCCGACTCGGTTGGGTGAGCTGTTGGCTTGGCTCACTTCTCGGTTTGGGCCGATAGTGAATGAGCTGTGAGTCGATCTGCTCGAGTCGTTGACAATTCTAAGCCCGGACCGAGAAGTTTTTAAGATATTTGGCCAGTGCCCTATAATTTTTACCAATGTTTGGCTCGATCCCGAATACTCAACCTAGACCCTCAACCCAAATTCAGAAGCTCGTGAACAATGTCCTTGACTCCTAGACTTCACGACTACCGAGGTTGGCAATCATCTACTATTGTAGTATTCAGATATAAATAATAATAATAATAATAATAATAATAATAATAATAATAATAATAATAATAAGTTGTAGTAGTAGTACTATCATTGATAATAATTATATTGTCTATGTAAAATACTTGAAGAGAGTACTCGAAACTATACACCAGATTTGACTCGACTCGACTCGAAACTCGACCCGAATTCGAGTCGAGTTGGAAGAAATTTTTCAAGCCGAGTTCTCTTGTCGAGCTCAAAGATGTTTGTTTCTAGTCGAATCGAGTTTCAAAGAAAACTTGCTCGAATTCACTCGTGCCCATCTCTACGAGTAACGCAGTATTGCATTTTAGTCAATGTTGCATTACATTAAAATGTTCATATAGCTGTCAAGTAAAAATTTGTCCTTGCATTTACATAAATCGATTCAGAACGTGCAATCATAATAATAATAATAATAATAATAGCGGTAGTAATAGTAGTACGGAAAACTGAAGTAATAAGATTTTTTCACATATTCAAAGTTTCGGACCTAAAAGTAACGCGTTAGTAACGCGTTACTTTCGAAGTAAGGTAACAGTTACTTTTTTAGGCAAGTAACGCGTTAGTAACGCGTTACATTTTAAGAGAAAGTAAAGTAACTTGTAACGCGTTACATTTTTACAAGTAACTTACCCAACACTGGGTAAATATACGTTTAAGAACTTCCTATATCAAGACGAGATAACAGTGGGCAAAACGAAGTAGTATGTAATTTATATTTTAATCTCCAAAATGAAGTCCAAATAGTTAAATCCTTTACAAAAAGCATTTTAATACATACACCTAAGAACTGAATAATGGAAAACAAGAAATCACTTATTTTTTTTTAACAAATTGCCTTCTTTTTTCCAATTGTAGTAGAAGTTTGTAACAAGAGTACGCAAATATATGTGATATTGCATAACTATTATTAGTTCATAACATACTACATGTATACATGTGACTCCAAGATAAGGTCTTATTACAGTTATCGGAGCTTCCTAGTCTACCAAAATGTAACCACGCTTTATTTGCATGAATTAGCGTAGTTGTTAGTCGTATTTACTTATTAGTAATTAATTACAAGGAAGGTGGGCCTTGAGAGAAGTGAAATTAGCGCAGTGGTTTGTGTAATTTCGAGTGCAGGTACAAGGGGTTGAGTCTCTCATCTTGCACAAACGTTATTGAGAAAGATACCGGTATAGAATAAGAGTTTACCAGCTAAGTATAGAGAGAACCTTGATGTGAAAAAATCGATCAGAGATTAGATGGCATTCTCAGTAGTGACTGTGACAATATCTTACTTAGATGTTCTGTCCGCGTGATTAAAAGACTCAGGAACGAAAATAAATTATACAGAAGGGTAGTGCGATGGTATTCAAAGATTCGGATGTAAGCGCCGAGAGTAATTTGGACAGATTATCTTTCATTTACCTTCTGAAGCATGAACAACAGGAAAACAATTTAAGGTGATCCTGTTTGAAGCGGGATTTGTTCATTAGAAGAAAATCAAGGCCAATAGTCTAGGAAGTTTCTGAACTTAAATAATGGAATACATGCATGTGTTAGATTACGCATATACTCGTACGTAGATATATTTTATTTACGATTATCCACGAGACAAGACATGACGAGACACAGCTTTTCAATAGAAATATATACATTTTCCTAGACAAAACATCACTTTCATGACACCTTTTGAAGACGAAACAGCCTCAGTTATTGCCTTCAATGCAACCTTACTTTTGTTTAATTTATATATGGAGAGAGTCGTTAGTTCTATAGATTTCACTAGACTAGACAATTAGACATTCTCTCTCTTTGATATACATTTCTATGATAACATGCTGTTAATCTATATCGCAAGTAAACTGCGTTATTTTTCTAAATATATGTGGCTTCTCTCGACTTTTTAAAAAATATTTCTTTTAGAAGCACTCTCAGAAGTAGAAGAAAAATATCTCTATGTGGAAACCGTATTTGCACTTTTGTTCAACTCTGTGTCACAAATTAAAGCGTCACAGAAATCCCAGTTTTCTAGTAAAAAAGATTTTTCCCAATATACACTATGTGATCAAAAGTATCTGGCTGAAAATGACTTACAAGTTCGTGGCGCCCTCCATCGGTACTGCTGGAATTCAATATGGTATTGGCCCACTCTTAGCCTTGATGACAGCTTCCACCCTCGCAGGCATACTTTCAATCAGGTGCTGGAAGGTTTCTTGGGGAATGGCAGCCCATTCTTCGCGGAGTGCTGAACTGACGAGAGGTATCGATGTAGGTCGGTGAGGCCTGGCACGAAGTCGGCGTTCCAAAACATCTCAAAGGTGTTCTATAGGATTCAAGTCAGGACTCTGTGCAGGCCAATCCATTACAGGGATGTTATGGTCGTGTAACCACTGCGCCATAGGCCGTGCAGTATGAACAGGTGCTCGATCGTGTTGAAAGATGCAATTGCCATCCTTGAATTGCTCTTCAACAGTGGGAAGCAAGAAGGTGCTTAAAACATCAATGTAGGCCTGCGCTGTGAGAGTGCCACGCAAAACAACAAGGAATGCAAGCCCTCTCCAAGAAAAACACGACCACACCATAACACCACCACCTCCAAATTTTACTCTTGGCACTACACATGCTGACAGATGACGTTCACCGGGCATTCACCATACCCACACCCTGCCGTCGGATCGCCACATTGTGTACCGTGATTAATCACTCCACACAACGTTTTTCCACTGTTCAATCGTCCAATTTTTCACCTCCTTACACCAAGCGAGACGTCGTTTGGCATTTACCTGCCTGATATGTGGCTTATGAGCAGCCGCTCGACCATGAAATCCACGTTTTCGCACCTCACGCCTAACTGTCATAGTACTTGGAGTGGATCCTGATGCAGTTTGGAATTCCTGTGTGATGGTCTGGATAGATGTGTGCCTATTGCACTTTACGACCCTCTTCAACTGTCGGCGGTCTCTGTCAGTCAACAGACGAGGTCGGTCTGTACGCTTTTGTGCTGTGCGTGTCCCTTCACGTTTCAACTTCACTATCATATTAGACACAGTGGACCTAGGGGTATTTAGGAGTGTGGACTTTTGACGGATTCTACGGAAAAAAGTTCGTATGAAATGGGTCCTAACATCAACGGTTTGAGAACTAAAGGTTGTGAACCATTTTTGATTTTATATTACATATTGCTCACCCTGTAGTTATTCTACAGAGGTAAGACATAGCGGATTTGAAAGATTATGAAATCGCCTTTCCAACAGTATAATATGTGGCAGTGGTGTCTTTGGAAGAGAAGTTATTGAAGGATACTCTGGAATCAGTGTTGCCATCTAATTTCTTTAAATAACCTTAACTTTCCAAAATTTCCATCAATAGCTTCCCTTCCAAACATACTACTGCTACATGTTGCATACCGTTCGAGAAGTCATTTCATCGCCTTTCAAATTCGCTGTCTCACCTCAGTGGAGAAAATACAAGATGAGCAACACGCAACATAAAGTCAGGTTGTGTATCTCTCAAGCCGATGAGATTACAACCTATGTTGCTTAGAATCAACTATACTACTATTTCTCAAATATTGCCCCTTCCTCCTGGCACTAACTAACTAACTAACTCTATGGCCTATGGAACTCAGGTTCAATGCCGCGTTCACAAAAGCTCTCCACTGATTTCTATCCTTAGCCAATTGGATCCAGTTTCTACTTTGTATTCCTATCTCTGCGAGATCCATCTTAATATTGTCCTCTCATCTGCGCCTAGGTCTTCCTAATAATCGTTTTCCGATTGGTCTTCCAATCAAGACTTTGAAAGCGTTTCTACTTTCTTCCATTATAGCTACATGACCTGCCCAGCTAAGCCTCCTAGACTTGACGACCCTAACAATGTTGGGTGAACCATATAAATTATGTAGTTCCTCGTTATGAAGTTTCCGCCATTCCCCATTCCCATTCCTCTTGGGTCCGAACATTCGTATCAGGATCTTGTTCTCAAATATTTTCAGTCTATGTTCTTCCCTCAGATTAAGCGACCATGTTTCGCAACCATACAGAATAACAGGCATGATTATCGTCCTCCTGGGATACCCTGCATATATATTCTAACTTAAAAAGATAAAGGCGAAACGAAAATAAACGAAATACGCGTAGATGCATTATGTAGGTAACGTATAGATTGTATTTGTTTGTGGTCAAGAGGTCATACGAAAGAGTGTTCGTCCTGATGTGCAAACTGTCATGTTCAAAAAATATTGGCCACCCACCTTGCTTTAGAAGGCCATATTCTGGCAAGGGAATTCTAATATTTCAGCTGTAAATGAAGATCTCAGTTAGGAAAAGAAAATCTACATTTGTTGATTTAACACGTTAACTGCAATGTGAGTCCGATCGGACTCAGTGGAATGGTCTAAGACAATGTTCTCGTAGGTCCAATCGGACCCACAATTTCTAATTCGTCGAGTTGTCGTAAGAGTACTTGTATTTTAAAGTGTTGCCTCTAGTGTTAATGAACTGTAGTGTTTCTATTACACAAAATATAGGAGATATTTATGCTGTAGGTTTTGTTGTTAGATGTTGCTGGTTAACACCGAAAGAGGCGCTGAATAGCAATTAACAAATATTTGCTGTTTCTGTAGGACTGATAGGGTCTACGCGTTGCTTTTTCAGTGACTTTCATTTATTTTGACAAGATGCCAGTATTGTGAAGTCCCCGTCAATTTGCTGAATCTTCAGAAAGGTCTAGATCACTATACTGTTATTACAAATCCGATCAAGTTCTGCACATATTTCTTCGTTTCTTATTGCACAAAGAAACTACTTATTAGAACTAAAAGCAACAGGAACTCATCTATACTTCTGACACAAAGCTAGCTTGTTCATATAATGTTGATCATTATGTTTCAGCATTAACATTATGTTAAAAAATATATGAGCAAAACAAAAATAATATAAGTAAGTACGTTTGGCAGTCTACCGGTGTACAAAACAATTCACCGTTGACAGCTAACACGTTAATTATAACTGTAGGTATAAGAGTGCAGCGATTTTCAAAGAGAAATGGGTGGCAATTTTCTTTTGAACAAGACTGTACATTCGCATAGGCTTCATACCTTTCAACATATCCGTACTAAATATAAGTTATTATAATATTTCCCACGGAAGTCCCAATATTTTCCCTACTCGATAAGAAAGGATAGTTTATTGGAGGGTAAAAACTAGAAGAAGTCATTTGCTCAAAATCGGTACTAACGATTTCATTTATATAGGCTATATCAACATTTATATATCAATATTTTATCAAGAAATCTGTACAATGTGGTGTAAATCATTTCTCATCAGATAAAGAAATCCATTTTAACTATGGGGTTGAGTTACTTCTTCCTCACTTTTTTTTTAAATTTTCTCAAATATGACACAATTTTGGTGATTTTATTCATATTTTATAACTAAATATTCCATTAATTACCTTTAAATACAACATAAGTTATTTCTTTTTTTTTTTAAGTGATGGTTTACTCGTGGGACTGAGTTTTCTTTGGAGGAAGTTGTCCGAAAACGTCTTAAAATTTTATTCGTATTTCATAAATAAATGTTTTAATAATAATTGTAACATAACAGGATTTAATTTAAGAAATAAATGGAAGAGAAGAATATGTAGTGCGATCAATTTTAATTAAAGATAAAATCTCAAAGACAAACTGCTAATTTCGCTCCCGGACTCTTAAACTGGACAAACTCTTTCCCCAGACCTGTAATTTGGGGATTTCTGGAACTCCTGCAAAGCATGTTCCCATTAGTTTTCTGTAAATAATTTCAAAGGGGATCCTATATTATATTAATGACGAGCCCAATGATGTTGCCGTTTCAGCCCAAAAGCTTTATCGTAATGGTGAGAGAAGACATCACGCTCAAACTTGCTGAAGTTGCAAGTAGTAACTCATTTTATGGTTCAATTTGTGTTTATAAAGGGCACTAGGAAAGTTTTGCAATACCACACAACCACATGCGCAGAAATCTGACTCTTGGTGCATGCTGAGACATGTTCATACTTGCACATATGACAAGTCGATGGACTAAATTATTCATTAGCAGTGATAGTCTAAAGTGCTTGCTATGGCATCATGATCACCAAGTGAGATACGAGCAGTTCTCAGGCATAACTTCGCGCATGGTTTAACAATCGCTTAGAAGGTAGAACAGTTGCGCGCGCCGCTAAGAAGAAATGACTCTTCCACTGGGTGGTGTCGGTTCACATCGTGCTACTATATTCATCTGGTACAGAGAATTTCAATGGGGAAATTTCCCTCTGAAGGATGCTGAGAGAGAGGGAAGGCTACGAAGCAGGAGGAAAACATTACTGCTGCAAGGAAAATAATTGACGAAGACAAGCGAGAACTTACCAGCAGATTGAGGATACCTTATGCCTAAATGCACCAGCAATTCGTTCGATTTTGCGTGATCATTTGCATGTGAAGAAACTTCGTTTTGTCTGGGTGCTGCATAGTCTGACTGAAGAGCAGATGACATGACGTGTGACATGGTACTGGGAGATGCTGCAAATGTTTGATAAGAGACAATCTCGATACGTGAACAATATCATGATAGGTGACGAGACTTGTTGTACTATTATGATGTGCCGACCACGACTCAGAACAAAGTTTGGGTCTTTGATGACAAGGATGCACTTGTAGCTGTCAGAAAATCCCAATCAGTAAAGAAGAAAATATCTATTTTTCAAATCAAGTGGAATTGTGGAGCGTGTTGTTTCCGACACATAAAAAACAGTCACAGCTAAATGGTACACTGAATAGTGACTGCCTAAAGTCATCGAATCTATGAAGAACCTACGACCAAATTGAAGAATGGGCACCTGCTTCGTCCATCATGACAATGCTTCAGCTCACCCCGCGAAAGTCTGTATCTCCTATTTTAGCTCCTGATATAAGTGAATGTGAGTGGTAGTTAATTAATTTCTAACTACTTCCCGAAACTAAACCAAATTTGGTGAACAAGTAGCCCATCGTCCAAGGATATGTGGTGGCCGAGCTCAGCCAGGGACAGGGTCGGCTCGGCTCGGTTTATATTGATAGGTTTACTTTATTTTTCGGTAACTACTGGTAGGATCTGGAGGAAATTAGGTAAAGAAGCAGTCCATTGTCTAAGAAACAAAGTTAGCTATATTTTTAAAATGAGCTCGACCAGAACCAACCTCGGCTCTGCTTATATGTGGTACTTTATTTCTCGGTAACTATTGGCTGGATCTAAATGAAATTTGGTGGGCAAGTACCCATCGTCTAGGCAATGAAGATCACTATATTCGGTAGCCGAGCTCGGCTAAGGACAGAGGTGTTCCACAGCTCTGCACACCGGGATCTTCTAAGTTCGGTACATGGATTATTTTCCTCTCTTGTTATAATTTATCACCCAAAAGGTACTGTGTAATCAAAATAATTATGTTAAAAAAGAAACTTCCCAGATGTTTTATATTTAATCCTAACACTAAGTAGGACTGTAACATGTTAGTTATATGCAGTATTCTTCATGTTTCTGATATCTTTCTCTGTGACATATGTATCAAAATTTACCAACTTCAGTTGCAAATGGAAAGCATTAAACAAGAAAATGGGTGTTTATTTTTTTAAAATCTGTATTATATATATTACTGAGCTCCTGCTTAGCCGAGTTGTTAACTTGCCCAACTTCGACATACAAGGTCCATTACTCCCAGTGGGACCACTGAAATTATCCTGTGTTGTTTCAGCGTCATGAGGCAATTGAAGAGCTATCTGAAATAAGTGCCATCTTTTCTGTTCAGGTAGCCAGAAATACTAGCTGGCGTTTGAGAGGCGATAGACTGACCATGAATCACTCAGTTGAACGAGTGCTATCTACGCGACCATAGATCTGTATTGACTATAGCGAAAGGGATTTTAATAGTTCCCTCTATCTGTTTGTAAATTTTGTGAGTTTCTCAATACTGTGAAACTATAGAAAACTTACAAGAATGTAATCCTAGCCAGCCATATAGAGAACATTACTCCCGATGATAGGGTCAGGTCCAAATTAACACCTGACGCAGAATAGGCTGGATCATAGGATCACATATTTGACTCTTTCATATTTGATCTAGTTATTTACATATTATAAAATAAATTGATTTATTGTGCTAGAAATTTCCCATGTGGGCTGTTCTGTATTAGATATAATGTGCTTTTCTCTTTTTGAGTAATCCTGTCTTATAAACGTGCATTAAACAATGAGATTTTGTGTATCCCCGACTGAATACTAAACCCGTTGCCGAAGGTAATTTGGTCATTGTATGGTATTGTTGAGAATTGGGCATTGTTGAGTAGTTTCCAATATATGAACTACATTTTGTCTGAGGGTGGTAAGAAGGTCCGGAAATATAGTCGTGGACGCCACAGTGCGTTGATTCGGCCCTGTATGTGACTAGTTATTGGCTTCAAGCGCTATATTTGACTTTTCCAGGCCAATATATGTAACGTCTTCTAAATTATGTTTGCTATATATTATGGACAGGGCACGAAATTTCAGATCTGAATTTAATAGTCAGATGAGAGAATTTAGTCCCTATTTGTTAACATAGATGTAATTTATGCAAATGTCTTTTGGCAAAGTAAAACACAGTCACCGATGGCGACCTGGCAACCAATTTGATTCATAATCGTACATATTTTGGCCTCAAATTGGCTAGGCGCCAGACTCATAATTATGGCGACCTAGAACCAAGGATTTTTGGAGCCTAGATAAGGGAATAGGCTTCTAGGAAATATTTGAATCCCTTTTCCTCTTAGAACATTGATATGACTTATAAAAACTCAACTTGAAGTGAGGATGAGCTTGAACTTAAACGGCATTGGTAGTGTCATATATATATATATATATATATATATATATATATATATATATATATATATATATATATATATATATATATGTGTGTGTGTGTGTGTGTGTGTGTGTGTGTGTGTGTGTGTGTGTGTGTATGCAACAGGGGCATTTCCTTGCCTCTGTAAATTTCCAATACACCCTAAACTTGAGATTAAATGTCATCACTATTGTAACCTAACAGCTTGACAAATACAAACTATGTATTGATTGAGATTTTTATTTTTACCCATTCTCACTCTCCATGCCAGTGGCAGCGGACTGAACTTGGATTTTAACGCTATTGGGAGTGTAATTATTTACCTCAGTGACATCGAAAACTATGGATTTAACACTAATGTCGGTCCGTTTTCGATTATTTTTATATGTCAATCTCTTCCCGTCACCGCTAATGGAAGTTAAATGTGAACTTCAACAGCCTCAATACCTATATTAGTGATTTAACACTTGAATGCCAATGCGAGTGAGATACAGAACATCATTGTTACTCCACGTTCGGGATTTGAAACTTGGATCTAACTAGACTATTATTACAATAAATTTTAATGTGTTTTGAAATCTTAACGAAATATAATTGCAAGAAGTGGCACAAACTATTTTTGTCCTCTTTATCTCATTCTCTGTTCCATTTGCCCTCATGTTCTCAGTCTCTGTTCTAGTGGTTTTCTTCCCCGGAGGAGACTGAATAGGCGGTATTCAACAAATCTTGTTACGTTCGATGTTTGATGAAGCAATTCAAGTGAGAGCGGAAGCACAAGGTTTCCTTGAACATTTCAATAAGTTTTCTCGACAAGCTACTTAACATCTACTTTAACAAGTTTAGTTGAAGCTTTCCCTAAGTGAGTAATTACTTAAGGTGAATGTAAAAGTCGCAACTGTCGATAAATAGCAGCGCTTTCTGCTGTTTTTTTAAAAAAGTTACAATATTCCTGATAATTCAGTCAACTTCAACGCATCAATGTTGAAAAGTCATTTTGTTTCTTTTTGCTTTATGCAGACGATTACACCATCTCTATGTTAGTGAAATTTTGATTTGCTAGTTTATCCATAATTCCGTTGGTTTAAGGAATTTTGTGTTAATTTGCTGGAAAGATAGAATTCATAATTATCACAAACATAGGCGTAGCCAGAACTTTTCATATATGTGTACGCAAAAGTTATTAAATTATAACTTTTCATATGCGCGTACACAATGGTAATTAAAGCAGATACTTTTGCATACGAGTGCGCCCACAGGTAATTAAAGTATTAAATTTTCGTGTGGGTGTACACATAGGTAATTAAAACCAACGCACTCTATCTTACAACACGTTTAGTGTATTTTAAATATATCAAAAATAAGATAAAATGTTCTTTCAATGAATTGAAGAATTATTTATAATAAAATCATGGAATGCCCAATAACTGAAGAAAAAATCCAGTAACTTAGTGTGCACATAGGCACATCCAGTTACTTCGCGAATGATCACAACTAAATGAATTTTTCTCTTATTAACATATTTATTATGTAAACAGAAAAGCTTAGTAATATTAGAATGTGTTTTGATGATCGAGATGTAGGACACAATAACAGTGTAAATTAGGTGAATACATGCATAGTTAATAGTTATAGTAAGATAGTAAGTAAGCTGATGTAGTAACGCAAAACAAAGAATAACAAGAGTTTGGTACATGCTTATAAAAATGGTACATGCTAATAAATAAGGAGACAATGAGATCACAAGATGAATCTAGTTTATACTGCCAAGAGATTGTGGATGCTGAAAGTTAGATTAGATGTGTTAAGGAAATAGAACGCATACACAGTTTATAAATGGGACAACTTATCACAAGCGGGTCAGATGTTTTGTGCAATAAAATGAAATGGTGTTATTGTGATCCTTGTAGATTTGAGTAAAGGGATTCAAATATGGCTGGGAAGTAGTGAGAGGGCTATGTCGTATAAGACGATAATGCTATTTAGTGATGCTGTAGTTCTTAGTAAGCTAAAAATAAAGGTATTAACTGACTAATTCTATGGCTTATGGAACCCGGAGGTTCAATGCCGCGTTCACAAATGCTCTGCACTGACTTCTATCCTTAGTCAACTGGATCCAGTTTCTACTTTGTATTTCTATTTCTGCGAGGCCCATCTCAGTACTGTCTTCCCATCTGCGCCTAGGTCTTCCTAATGGTCGTATTCTGGTTGCTCTTCCAGTTAAGATTTTGAAAGCGTTTCTACTTTCTTTCCATCCTGGCTACATGACCCACCCACCTAAGCCTCCTAGACTTGATGACCCTAACAGTGTTTAGTAAACCGTATAAATTATGTAATTCCTCGTTATGAAGTTTCCGCCATTCCCCATTCTCGTTCCTCTTGGGTCCGAATATTCGTCTCAGGATCTTGTTCTCAAATACTTTCAGTCTATGTTATTCCCTCAAAGTAAGCGACATTGTTTTGCAACCATACAGAACAACAGGCATGATTATCGTTTTATATATTTTAAGATTCAAATTCCTCGACAGAATTCACAACGACACGAGATTTTGAACTGAATAATAACACGAATTCCCTGCTTTTAGTCGACATTTAATTTCTTCGTGAATATGGTTTTCGTCTGTTAATATTCATCCTAGATATCTGAAAGTATCTAGTTTATCAAAAGTATTATTCAATATTTTAACGCATCCATAGTTTGCCGTATTATGATCCCGATGAACTTTCATGCATTTAATTTTCTGTGCATTAACTTCTAAACCCATGTCCCTGCAAGCGTTTAATAAGACTTCTGCATTTCTTTCTATTGTTCTCCTATCACCCCGCATTAAATTTATATCATCGGCATACGCCATAACCTGGTGAACACCATTCAACTCTAGGCCCTGGTTCCTATCTTTGATTTTCATTATAGCGTTTTCCAGAACAAAGCTGAATAAAATGGCGACAACGCATCTCCTTGTTTCAGTCGATTCTCGACATGAAAGCTCGTGTACAAAAATTTTGCTACCCGGACTTTACTTTGGGATTCATTTAAACATATCTTAATTAATCTAATTAGCTTCTTCACTATTCCAAATTCTGTAAGAATGTTGTACAATGTTTCTCTCCTAACCGAGTCGTACGCCTTTCTAAAATCAATAAATAGTTGATGTACCGGGATATTTTATTCCCACTTCTTTTCGAGTATTTGCCGAATGGTAAATATTTGGTCGATAGTTGATCGATTTCGTCTAAATCCGCACTGATATTCTCCAATAATTTCATCTGCGTATGGGGTCAATCTTGCTAATAGAATGTTTGAGAGGATTTTATAGGACGTTGACAGAAAAGAAATGCCTCGATAATTATTACGGTCAGTTTTGTCGCCTTTCTTGTGAATTGTAACAATGATTGATTCTTTCCACTCTTGTTGCAATTTTTCCTTGTTCCAGATAAGGAGAATGAGTTTGTGCATCTTGTTGCACAATTTTTCGTCTCCAGCTAAAATTAACTCAGCCGGAATTTCATCTACACCCGGAGATTTGTGTTTCTTTAATTTCTTTATACGATTTCTACTTCTATTCGGTTAGGTTCTGAAATATAAAGTTCTGCGGTGTGCATTTCCCTTTCTCCACGCACATTAGTTTTTGGCTGTGATTGAAGCAATTCGTCAAAGAATTTTTTCCATCTATTTAAGATGATATCTATATCGGTGAGAACTGTTCCTCAGCTATCTTAAATATATAAGCACGAGGTTGATAGCCTTCCTTAAATTCGTTCATTCCCATATACATGTTTCGAATGTTTTTTATTTCTACTATTATCTTCAAGTTCCTTAATTTTAGCTTTCAAAAAATCGCATTTCTTTGTTCAAAAAGTTTAGGAAGTTTCCCGCCTGATGTCTACGAAATTTTGCATAGTTAATTTATTCGGATTTTGTAGCCAAAGTAACTGCCTGTTTTCTCTTCCCCGCTAGTTGAATGCATTCCTGGTCAAACCATGGTTTATTCCTACGCATTTCCGAGTATCCTAATTTTTCTTTTGCTGAAATTTTAATACTACCTCTAATTTCAATCCAAGTATCCTCAACACTATTGCACTACGAATCTTCTAAAACCGAAAATCTATTCGAAACTTCAATTTGGTATTCCTCTCTTACCTCACTTCCTTCTAATTTCTTTAAATTAAATCTCTCCGCTTTCAGACTTTGAATATTTCCTTTATTGAACGATAATCTCTCTCTTATTAACGCTGCTATCAGTGTCACAATCAGCTCCTCTAAACGACCGAACATCAATTATGCTAGATTATCTTCTTCTATCTACTAAAATGTGATCGATTTGATTATGTGTTTTTCCGTCTGGCGAGGTCCAAGTATATTTATTAACGTTGCGATGTGGAAATTTTGTACTCTTCACAATAAGGCTTTTGGATGTTGCGAAGTGCACGAGTCTAACACCGTTGTCATTACTTTCCTTATGTAGACTTTCGTTCCCTATAATCGGTTTGAAAATATCCTCTCGTCCTACCTTCGCTTTGAAATCCCCTAATAGAATTTTCATATGGTATCGCGGGAGTTGGTCAAATATCTGTTCCACTTCTTTGTAAATACTCTATTTTATATCGCCATCCTTATCTTCTGTGGGGACATGTACATTTAAAACAATAATGTCACACCACCGACCCTTAAGAGTAATAAAAGAAAGTCTATCAGTAACAAATTCAACCCGCTTAAGTGGTGATGATATTAGTTTGTCAACGAAAAATCCTGTTCCTAGGAAAGTGATTTTTATTTCCTTCCCCGTAAAAAAAATAAAAAAAATAAAAAAGTAAAATTTCCGGAATTCGCAGTTCCATTTCCTTCCCACCTAACTTCCTGGACTCATACTAGGTCCGTCCTGTATTTCTCTAACTCACTCGTTACGGATTTTAACGCGCCTGTCCTATAAAGACTTCTAATATTCCATGTTCCGAAGCTCATGTCCATTTTCTTTTGCTGAGGTCGTGCCAAGTTATCAGTCCTGGTCCGAGGACACTGTGAATGTTTCTGAACATTTTTTTTTCAGGATGCGTTTGTTAGCCTTACCCCAACCCTCAAGTTGGAAGACCACTCCTTATCATCTATCCGCGACTGCTTATTCAATATATTCGCAGTGAACCTCTATATCCAGAGGCCTTCTCCTCGATCCGCAACCTGAGGACGCACCATGCCATGGAGCAGGAATCCACATTACATGGAAAATATAGAATGGATAATCTTTTCTATACGTTATATTGAAGTTAAGTTTACTTCAACATGAATATTTTCGTATATTTAGATTGTGTGATGCTTTCTATAATTTGAGAACAAGATTGTAGACCACTACTTCCCTATTACTTTAGCTCATCATAATTGGATTTTTACAAATAGGTGTAAAATTAATTAGATCATAAAACAAACATGCTGGGCTAAGACGTTTAATTTGAGTTTGCTGTAAAAGACAATGGCTGTAAAATTGTATGTTACACCGGAACAAAGAAGCTAATTTGAGTTATTGCTTCGGTAATAGAACATTTATTCGTTGGCTTTGTAACAATCTCCTTAATATCTTGTATTTGAGTTATCACTTCAAATTAAGAATAGCCGGAGGGGACGATAAGATTTTTTCTTCTCAATCACATTTTGATATGCTCCCGAACAAGCTTACGGGAACATCCCTGCCGGCTGTTTGTCTTCTCCAAAACCATGTTTAATGTTTAAAAAAAAGTTTGAATAGGCCTATATTGTCAAATTCCACTGGTTTCCGTTCTTTCATGTAGTTTTGACCTGTTAGCTGTATTCCTAGATGAAAGATATAAACTATCATTTTTGGTTTCTTGTAATTTTACACTCACAGCTAAGCTACCTCAATATACATATTCGCTTCCCCTGTTTTCACCGTCGCTATATTTTTGTATGTTACTGTGCCTTTAGTTGCCACTTGGCAATCGTGTCCTCATATACTTTTCAATTCGTCGTAGCAGATGAAATCTAAATGACAATATACTACGTATAATGAACTCAAGTATGGATTTGCATGTACATTATACATGTACAATGTAACGCTTTTAATCTTACACTCAAACACGTTCGGAAAGGTTACCTGTGGGTACTTTATTATGTACGCCTGTAGCCAATACATAGCTAATTTAGTTATTGTTGCTATTTATTGATTTAATAAATTTATTGTTTATTACTGTAGCCAGATATTTATATTTGCAAGAGTTGAAAAATCTTGTTTGCAAGTACTCGCCAGCCAAAATATCTACTAGCCAGACCATTTTGTAGTCACAGTGTTTATACAAATAAACAAAAGTCACTTTGCGACACAGTAAACATATCAATACATTTTTATTTTGTTTATTTTGTTCTTACAAATAAAAAAAAAGAAGTGACTTCTGCTATGTATTCTTGAATTCACGTTTTTGAATGATCGGATTTTACTCGTCAATGTAAAAAAAAAAAAAAAAAAAAAAAGAAGGGTACTCGCCACTGGCGAGCAGGCGAGTGCATTTTTCAAGCCCTGAATATTTGTATGTGTTGCGGGGTAGGGGGAAATAGCGCCATTATCTAATTTGGACTGTTGCACCTTTATACCCTGTGTAACGTGGGTTCCTGTCACCACGGCATGGCGCGTCCTCAGGTTGCGGATCGAGGAGACAGCCTCTAGATATAGAGGTTAGTTGCGAATATACTGAATAAGCAGTCGCGGACAACCGACTAGGAGTGGTCCTCCAGCTTGGGGCTTTGGGTAGGGCTAACAACCTCATCCTGTAAAAAAAAAAAAAAAAAAAAAAAAAAAGCATTTGTTCAGAAATATTTACAAAAGCCTCGGACAAGAACTGATAACTTGGCACGACCTCAGCAAAAGAAAATGGACATGATATTTGGAACATGGAATATTAGGAGTCTTTATAGGACAGGCGCGTTAAAATCCGTAACGAGTGAGCTACAGAAATACAGGATGGACCTAGTAGGACTTCAGGAAGTTAGGTGGGAAGGAAACGGAACTGCGAATTCCGGAAATTTTACGTTCTTTTACGGGGAAGGAAATAAAAATCACTTTCCTAGGAACAGGATTTTTCGTTGACAAACTAATATCGGGTTTTTCGTTCATAAACGTATATTACCAGCAATTAAACGGGTTGAATTTGTTACTGATAGACTTTCTTTTATTACTCTTAAAGGACGGTGGTGTGATATTATTGTTTTAAATGTACATGTCCCAACTGAAGATAAGGATGACGATATAAAAGACAGTTTTTACGAAGAAGTGGAACAGATATTTGACCAACTCCCGCGATACCATATGAAAATTCTATTAGGGGATTTCAATGCGAAGGTAAGACGAGAGGATATTTTCAAACCGATTATAGGGAACGAAAGTCTGCATAAGGAAAGTAATGACAAGGGTGTTAGACTCCTGAACTTTGCAATATCCAAAAACCTAATCGTGAAGAGTACAAAATTCCTACATCGCGACGTTCATAAATACACTTGGACATCACCAGACGGGAAAACACATAATCAAATTGATCACGTTTTAGTTGATAGAAGAAGACAATCTAGCATAATTGATGTCCGATCGTTTAGAGGGACTGATTGTGACACTGACCACTACCTGGTAGTAGCGATAATACCAGAGAGATTATCGTTCAATAAAGGTAATATTCATTGTCCGAAAACGGAGACATTCAATTTAAAGAAATTAGAAGAGAGCCAGGTAAGAGAGAAATACCAGATTGAAGTTTCGAATAGATTCTTGGCTTTAGAAGATTCGGAGTGCACTAGTGTTGAAGATACCTGGATTGAAATGAGAGATAGCATTAAAATTTCAGCAAAAGAAAAGTTGGGATACGCGGAAATACGTAGGAACAAACCATGGTTCGACCAGAAATGCATAAAACTAGCAGAGAAGAGAAAACAGGCAAAATTACGCTGGCTACAAAACCCGAATGAAATAACTACACAAAATTTCGCAGATATCAGGCGGGAAACTTCCAAAACTTTTAGAACAAAGAAACGCAATTTTTTGAACGCTAAAGTTAAGGAACTTGAAAAAATAGTAAAAATAAAAAAACATCCGGGACATGTATAAGGGAATCAACGAATTTAAGAAAGGCTATCAACCTCGTGCTTACATATTAAAGAAATCTGACGGTACAGTTCTCACCGATATAGATAGCGTCTTAAATAGATGGAAAGATTTCTTTGATGATTTGCTTAACACGCAACCAAAAACTAGTGTGCGTGGAGAAAAGGAGATACACACCGCAGAACCGTATATTCCAGAACCCAACCGAATAGAAGTAGAACCCGCTATAAAGAAATTAAAGAAACACAAATCTCCGGGTGCACATGAAATTCCGGCTGAGTAATTTTAGCTGGAGGCGAAAAATTGTGCAACAAGATACACGAACTCATTCTCTTTATCTGGAACAAGGAAGAATTGCCACAAGAGTGGAAAGAATCAATCATTGTTACAATTCACAAAAAATGCGACGAAACTGACCGTAATAATTATCGAGGCATTTCTCTTCTGTTAACATCCTATAAAATCTTTTCAAATATTTTATTAGCAAGATTGACCCCATACGCAGATTAATTATTGGAGATTATCAGTGCTGATTCAGACGAAACCGATCAACTATCGACCAAATATTTACTATTCGCCAAATACTCGAAAAAAAAACTGGCCTGAAGCAAGGAGATGAATTGTTGCCATTATTATTTAACTTCGTTCTGGAATACGCTATAAGGAAAATCAAAGATAGCAACCAGGGCCTACAGTTGAACGGTATTCACCAGGTTATGGCATATGCTGATGATGTAAATTTAATAGCGGCAGATAGGAGAACAATAGAGAGAAATGCAGAGATCTTATTAAACGCTTGCAGGGACATGGGTTTAGAAGTAAATGCAGAGAAAACTAAATACATGGAAGTGCGTCGGGACCGGAATACAGCAAATTATGGACGCGTTAAAATATTAAATAATACTTTTGATAAAGTGGATAGTTTCAAATATCTAGGATCAATATTAACAGACGATACTCATATTTACGGAGAAATTAAATGTCGACTAAAAGCAGGGAATTCGTGTTACAATTCGGTTCAAAATCTCTTGTTGTCGCGAATTCTGTCGAGGAATTTGAAGCTTAAAATATATAAAACGATAATCATGCCTGTTGTTCTGTATGGCTGCGAAACATGGTCACTTACTCTGAGGGAAGAACATAGACTGAAAGTATTTGAGAACAAGATCCTGAGACGAATATTCGGACCCAAGAGGAACGGGAATGGGGAATGGCGGAAACTTCATAACGAGGAACTACATAATTTATATGGTTCACCCAACATTGTTAGGGTCGTCAAGTGTAGGAGGCTTAGGTGGGCGGGTCATGTAGCTATAATGGAAGAAAGTAGAAACGCTTTCAAAGTCTTGACTGGAAGACCAATCGGAAAACGACCATTAGGAAGACCTAGGCGCAGATGGGAAGACAATATTAAGATGGATCTCGCAGAGATTGGAATACAAAGTAGAAACTGGACGCAGTTAGCTAAGGATAGAAGTCAGTGGAAAGCTTTTGTGAACGCGGCATTGAACCTCCGGGTTCCATAGGCCATAGAGTTAGTTAGTTATTTAGTTAGCACCTTCAGCCTCATTCTATCCGTGCCCACCAATATAAAAAACACCTCATTCTCACACTGACTACCTCAGTACCTCTAAGGTGGTAGAACTTCTTTTAGGCGGTGCAGCTCCTTCTTATCACATGTAGTGTCTTTCGAATTGGCATGAATATTCTACCACCTACTTGTAATGTATCATCTTTATTTATTTTGCGTTTTGAGCAGCAAAGTTTAAGAATGTTTGATTTTATTTACATCTGCTTAAGGTTTTCAGTTTTCTGTTTGTGTAACGATTTATTTTGAATGTAATTTAAAGACATCTGCTGACTAAATCTACCGTATATGAATTGTCATGTTCGTTCATTATTGGGAGAGTTTTGATATTAAAAATCGTAAACTGTTATTAATTGTGAATAAAGCAAAAAATGCTTAAAATTGAATAAAGTTATCTGTGATTATTGAGTTAAAAGAATGATTCGTAAGTTTTCTGGTACAAACATACATGTATATTTATTACGGTTCAATGAAACCAAGTTAATATTCAAAGTATACGTATAGTGGATTGTCTGTAGCTCCTTCCTGAAAGTTTCTCGATTCAATGTCAATACAACATTTTGTCCTTAGAGGTAAAGAAGTCAGTCACTGCTGTTGTTACCTCTTGAAGCATCGTGATTTCATAAAGTGTGCCATGAACCGAAACAGCTAGTAATCCGAGGGAACAAGGTCAGGACTATATGCTGCATGTGACATTAGTTCGACACCAACAAGTAATGTATTTTTTGTGCATTTCTTGAGCCGAGTGTGGTTTTGCGTTATCCTGTTCCAGTAGGACGAGTTTTTGTTTCAACAATGTGTAATATTTTTGGCTTAGTGCAGCATATAGTCCTGACCTTGTTCCCTCGGATTACTAGCTGTTACAAAATGAAACCTTTGAGTTTTACGTCCCACGGTTATGCCGCGTTGGCTAAAGGAGACGGTGATGATGAGCAATGAATGAAATGGTGGAATGAAAAAAGTGGGAGGAAACGGGAGAACCCCGAGGAAACCCACGCACACTAGCTGTTACAACTGTTAAGAATAAAGGTCGACATTAATGGTACGACTGTTAGGGACAAACTTGAAGTAAATTATCCCTTCGTAGTTCAACCACACACAGATAATGACTTTATGTTCAGAACGGCGCTACTTGAGATCTGTTCTAGAAATTCGCTTTTGTACAATCACTTCTTTTGCAAATTCATATATCTGAAAAACACCTACTTTTCGTGGCATATGATAATCCGTTTCAGGAGAGACACAGTCGTCGGTATACATCTACTCTCCTCTGAGTTTGAGCTGGAGGTCAACTCATGTATCACAATGCGGCTGCTCCTGGAGGTTTTCTCGAGTTCGTGAAGATGATGCATGGCAGTGGACCAGGACATGCTAAGTTGGTTTAACAAACGTCGTGTAGTAGTGAATAGATTTTTCCTCAATGGCATGTCATACGATATCAGAATCTGCAATCCTAAAGCGATATATCTTGGTTAGTCTTCGATATTTTTGTAATCTACACGAAATTCCTGGATCTAACGAGTTGCTGTGCTGTGGGTCACAGCAATTTTCCTCTTTCGCATGACAAATATTTTGGGTTGCTGATGTAGCTTCGCATGCAACTGAAAAGGCTATATCCGAAATTAGGAATGGAAAGGCAACCAGGATAGATAATATACCAATCAAATTCATTAAAAATATAGGAGACAAGGGAAAGAAAGAACTGATCCGACTATGCAATGAAATATATGAGACAGGGGAGTGGCCAAAAGACTTCCTGAAGACGATCATGATACCGATAGCTAAGAAATCGAACCCAAAGTGATGTGAGGATTATACAACTATTAGTCTCATATCTCATGCAGCTAAAATTCTGCTCCGAATACTGAACAGAAGGTTATATGAAAGAACAAATAAAGAAGTTGAGGAGGAACAGTTCGGGTTAAGAGGCAAGAGCACAAGAGATGTGACTGGATTATTAAGGGCGATCGGTGAAAGATTTATAGAAAAAGGGAAAGAGGTGTATGTTATATTTATTGATCTAGAAAAGGCTTTTGACCGCGTGAATTCGGAATTGTTGTTGGGAGTTCTAACGAAGATAGGGTTGGAATGGAAAGATAGAAGACTCATAAGAAACTTGTACATGAACCAACAAGTAAGCGTTACGATAGGGGAAGAACTGAAGAAAGAGAGTGCAATTTGAAGGGGAGTTCGACAAGGATGCTGCCTCTCGCCAACACTATTTAATGTCTATCTAGAAGAGACAGTGAAAAAGAGTTTAAATGATGATGACGGCATTTTGGTAGCAGGTAGAATGATTAGATGCATAAGATTTGCAGACGATATTTTACTTGTTGCAGAATCTGAAGAGGAAATCAATAAAATGTTAGAAAACCTGAGGATGGGCTTTGAAGAATATGGGATGAAAATAAATGTTAGAAAGACGAAAACCATGGTGATTGGAACGAAGAGGTCTGTGTCAAATATAAAAGCGGGAGGGGAGCAAATAGAACAAGTGAATAGTTTTCGATATCTGTGTAGTATTTTTAGTAATGACATGAAGTGCGAACGTGAAATAAAAGCAAGGATAGGAATGGTGAGAGAAGCCTTTAGGAGGAAGAAAAGTGTTTTGTAGGACCTTGAATAGAGAGTTGAGAAAAAGACTCATAAAATGCTTCGTGTACTGTATGGGGCGGAAACGTGGACACAAAAGTGATAAAAAACGACTGGAAGCATTCGAAATGTGGGTGTGGAGAAGGATGGAAAGAATTAGTTGGGTCGAGTGGAAAACGAATGAGTGGGTGTTAGAAATGTGGGGGAGAAAAGAACACTTTTAGATATTGTTAAGAAGAGGAAGAGAAACTGGTTGGGACATTGCCTAAGAAGAAATTGTATCATGAGGGACGTCATAGAGGGTATGGTGGCAGGAAAGAGAGGCAGAGGGCGAAGGAGACTACAATTAATGGATGATATAAAAACAGAAAGATGATACGTGAAGACGAAGAGGTTAGCGGAGGACCGTGGAGCATGGAAGCTTCTCAGCTGCTGCAAGTGACCTGCCAATAAGGGCAGAATACCTATGATCATGATGATGATGATGATGATGATGTAGCTTCATTCCCAAGTTCGAGCTCATACAGTAACTGTTCACGTATTAGATGTCGTTGAGCACTCATCGTCACTACCACTAAAAACTTACTTAAAATACTGACGGAGTGGTAGAATTCGCGTGAAATAGTTCGCTTGCCACACTAACTTTGTACTTAAGGTCGATTACGGTGTATATACCCGCCTGCTGTTCGGGTTGTGGAAATATTGAAAGACTTATGACATCGTTGTATTTTATTTTTGGCCAACGTTTTATATCCATGTCTTAAATTTAACTAAATAACTGAACATTGTGGTAGCTGTGAAAACTTTTCCTTTTTTAAGTGGGAAGGTAAAAATGAATGATGTATGGTGCTCCTTTACACTAACTTTACGTAACTTTTTTATGTAGAAAAAATTACCAATCAATACGAAAATGTATTTGTAAGAAATTTTCATTTAAAAAAAAGAGAGAAATTGAGTACAATGTCATTTTTGTCTCCATAGGCCTAGCCATAATATACGTTTTATATTATCTTGACATTGTATTCTTTCTTTATAAGTAAAAAATGTAGATAGGGGATAAGTTAAATTTATGAGCTGTTAAATAATATTTTATATGGTAAGTTTCCTTTTGGAAATAAAATGTTATTTCTTGAAAGTTCATTTGTCATTGTCAGTGAAGAGAAGAGTGCTGAGAAGAGATAGCAGACGATTGATCGAATAGTGAGGGAGGCGTCTTTCCAAGTATTTCACTTCAACTAGAATGGAAGGCCATAAATTTCACTAATACCTTCCACATACATCCATTTCTTTCTCTTCCCCCTTTTAGTACAATTCTTTTCGCTCCGATTATTTGTGGTTCAATTCACTTTATGACATAAACTGCTCATCGAAGAACAGGGAGTTTTCGTTTATACCTTTATGAGTAACTGTCTCTATGCCCTTTCCCAGGCGATTGATGGCCTTTTACATTTTCAAAAAGTTAACACACTGATATGAGCTGTATGGTACATTTTCAGCGGTATTTCTAAGTAGGAATATGCGTTACTAAAGCAGTGAGTTATCGTAATTATTATTCGGGGTTAGGAAAGGAGATCGACTGATGGTTTCGCGCTAAAAACACTATATAAGTAAAAATAGTAATTTTCAATAGAATCATTAATATAGAATCATTAGGGGTTATTAATGATTCTATTCAAAAGTACTATTTTTACATTATTATTATTATTATTATTATTATTATTATTATTATTATTATTATTATTATTATTGGTAGTTTGTTGCGCTTTTTCTGCCCCCAGATTATAGGAGATATTGCCCCTCACATTACGTTTTTTTAATGACAATCGAAGCGAGTAACACTACTCACAATCATAGAAGAAGCTCACAATTTTAAAATGAACACTTTTGTATCGTTTTAATACACACCAAGTTTATCCTTTTTGTTTATAAACATGTTGCTCAGTCAATGGAATAATTAATGGAGTCATTATTTTCTACAGATTTCATTTCTTGTTGCTAACGCGAAGGACAGCTTCCCCCCTCATACTACCTGTCAAGCAGTTAGGTCAATTTGAAAATTTCCATTTTAACAACACACAAAGATGGATTCATCTTTGAAAATCTCATGACTTTCATAATTATCAATTCAATTATGTAAAAGCCTATCAGGTTACCAGTTAATGACAATTTGTTAATTGATTATTATGGTATTACTCACCCAATAAGACAACAATTAATGCTTAATGACATACGGAAAGCAAAGTGATTAATCTTCTGTAAGTATTGAAGAAAACAAAGAAAATGTTTAAGCAATGAACAGCCTTCGTAGACTATCTAAAGATTTGATCTCCTTTAAACCTTGTTACATTAGACTCCACCAAGAGAGTATTCCCCTGATACAGCTTTGGTTGGGAGGTACGTGCGGACACAGATCAATCCACGTGAGTGAAGTCGGTAGTGATTTGGACTACCGATGAGGGTACGCTTAGCTTTTATCTTAGCATTCTGTTTGGCGATCCGACTCCAATTTCCATTGATTGTTTTCCTGTTCTCATTCAATCAAGGATCCAGCACATTTGGATATCAAGGACAATCAGGCAGTTCTTGCAACTGGAACACTTTTATGGATCTCACAAACAAAGCCCCTCGTAAAGTCACTAATTGTCTTCACTAACGATTCAACACAGCCTCCGTACTTTAGAACAAACGTCGTTACCTGAAAGCTTCTAATTGGGTAATCGAGCGGTTTCAACTCCTCCTCTGGCCAGCCTTCCACAGTGGTTTTCCACGTGTTCCTTTATTCAAATTGCGTTTGATGCATCTTGTGTTCTCTGTAGAAGCACAAAATATTTTTTCTTAGTTTAACCAGCTAAATATATACGAGAAAGAGTCCTGAAATTACAATAAGAGTCAGATCGAGTAAAACTGGCACTTCTTAAAATCTTCAACAATAGCATAGCATTACAAAACAAAATTGTAGCGTGAATACGCTCGCTACACTCAGGACCTTCTCGAAATGCCGTCATATACTTTAAACCCCTTTCCCGATTAATGCATTTTGCACAATTTCCATCATAACATCCTGTTATCAACTATTAGCCTTTCTTGAAAGAAAATCTTAAGTAGAGACAAGTTTGAAACAGAATGCAAGTATTTTAGACATATTATCCTCGCCATGTTCATACTAGGGTGACTGTGATTTTTCCAGCTGCAAACATCATCAAAGTAAATAATTATCACCGTTTTAAATAATGATACTTCTAAATTTTAGAACGATATACTCAGAGTTTTAGTTGTAGGTCTGAAATTCTTAACAATTTGCGAAAAACAGGATTTTTTTTTTTTTTTTTTTTTTTTAGCACTTTCGATTTCTCTTTGCCAACTTTAATAATGTTTGTGATTATCTATATTAGAATACTAGGTTTATGTTTGTGGTCAAGAAAAGTTCATATATTTGTCTCCAATCCTTTCGATGACAAGATCTCGAAAACCTCAAGTGCTAGAAACGTGCCGTTTTTTTCTGGTCGATTCCAAATTTTGTATAGATTGTCCAGTTCTAATTGAATATTTAAAACACATGGTCGTTATTCCTTTATTACATTTTTCAGCGACACTGGAAGTGTTGAAACAAAGTATCATATCCTACGAGTTATATATTCCAACACCAACTACGTTTTTGTATACAGTGGTTGCATATCTCTCAGGCGTTTGTTTCATGACCAAATGATACAAAAACGAAGGATAACTATTTCTCCAGTCTAAGATGAATCTTTAATGTTTGGAATGTTTTGCTCAATGAACACTATATATCACTGACATTATAATTAATTGTGTACGTAATGTATTTGCTTATTACATACTGCATGCAAGAAGAAAATTAGAAAACACTGATCATACATAAATTTAGAAACTCCAATCGGAAGAAGGATCAAATCTTGCAAACGGTGCGAGATATTGGAAAAATAATCGAAAAAAAATTCCCCTTTATGGTTTCCCTTGCCGATTTTTAACAAGTCGTCTTTCACTTGTGTCTGTAAAGTGTCATGTAAATATGTTATGAGGAATCACAATGAGATTCATACTCACATGTGAATGATGCGCTGTATAGAGAGCGCAGATTCAGCTAGTCTGTTATTATTATTGAGCTTCAGATTTCGTATTTTACGTCTTTATGCAACACCGAGGTTCAACCTACCATTAGACTAGGATCCGAAGGATGACCGCAGAGTCAGTGCAATTAACGAACGCGCAGACCATCATGCAAGATCAACCTTTACAGTAAAGGTAGTTTCTCACCACACTATCTTGCCTCCAAGAGAGCTGGATTACAGGGCCATGGCATCGGTCACATCCATTTATTATTATTATTATTATTATTATTATTATTATTATTATTATTATTATTATTATTAAGTATTGATAGTACAAATAAATTTCATTTTCCTTCATTTTGTAAACATAGAAGTGAATATATAGTTTGTTTATAATCTAGTAGGCCTATAGCTTTGTAATTTCACTTTTTTATATAATTATTTATAAAAAAAATAACAGCATTACGTATACACTGCGTGAAGGAGTTTGTTTTGTATGCCGTGATATTTTCTCAATGTTAAAACCAGAAATGGCAGTACTACTTCTGGCCGGTTATAGTAAAGATATTAGAATGGAGGTGGAATTCTTCCGTGCAGAAAACCAGTCCTTGCTATCTATTACCGTTTTAACTCTATAAAGATTAACGTGAAAACCGGAAGTGGTTGATTTCTGCTACTTCCGGTCTGAATAGATTATACCCGTTCGTCGAGCGCTAAATCGATTTCAGAAAATCGTGTATTGCTCTCTCCTATTGTTTCTGTTCTATGTAAATCGATATTGAAACCGAAAGTTGTAATGGATTTCTATCACTTCCGGCTTTATTAGAAAATTACGGACGAGCAAGAAATGCATCCTTGGGACACTTAATCGATTGCAAGAAAGCACTTCTCGCTATCTATTACTGTTTTTACTCTATAGTGATCAACATTAAAACCGGAAATTGTTTATTTCTACCACTTCCGGTTTGTATATCATCCCCATTAACAAACTCGGCTCCTAACTTTTGACCCTCTACATCCTGGTCAAAATTGATGATGATCCACCAAGTACTTTCTAAGAGTTTTATGTCTCCCGGACGGATGGACGTACAAAAACGTGTGGGTAACTACTGAACGGATCTTTATTTTTCGGTAACTACTGAATGGATCTGAACCAAATTTGATGGGCATGTAGCTTATGATCTAACGAATTGAAATTGCCAAGCTCGAGCTCTCCCATGGACAGGCTCGGCTCTACTTGTATATGATACTTTATTTCTCGGTAACTATTGGCCGCGTCTAAACTAAATTTGGCGGACAAGGAGCCTATGGTCTAAGGCAGTGTTTCTCAAGGTGTGGGTCGCGACCCGTTGGTGGGTCCCGGCCCGCTTTTTGATGGGTCGTAAGAAGTTTCTCCTTTTAATTATGAAATTTTATTTTGATGCACAAACATATGTTATGAACTACTATTCAGAAAATGAAAATTGGAAGTGTTTGTTAATGAAATGAAGAGTTAGTGGGAACTCAGAGCTCTGCTCTCTTGTACAGTCAGTAGAGATGCTGGGTTAGGATGGAAAAAGTGGGTGAGTCAAGATCTGTCACAAGGTCGCGAGTGATGTTAGCTCTGTGTTATCTTTCTATGGCAAACACTTTAACTCTCTTTGCGCATGCGTACAATTTCATATAACAGTTACAGTTATTGAGAAAGAAATTTACATTAAATTTACATTTATGATCGTCACCGACTGATATTCTCGTGCTGACACAGCCACTATATTCATAAATTTACATTACAATTTAGTTTGCAAGTGAGATATTTGAGGTAAACATAAAAGAAACAAACTAAATTTTGATTTATTAAGATTTAAGCATCGAGCTCCACTTTGTAACATTCGTTGTCGCTCGGGGTGTTCCCAACATCCCCCAATAAATTTAATGTAATTAGTTACGGACGAACGAACTGGAATTAGAGATATGATTTACAAAATTTGTTTTGAAACACATCACCATTACGTAAAATGCCAATGTGTATTTGAATAAAAGTAGATGGGCCACAAAATACTTTTTATTATGCAATATGGGTTGCAGTTACAAGAAGTTTGAGAACCACTGGCCTAAGGGGTAAAGATCACTATATTTGGTGGCCACGCTAGGCCAGGAACAGGTTACTTTATGGTACTTTATTTCTCGGTGATTACTGATCGGATCTAAACGAAATTTGGTTTCGAAATAACTCGTCGTCTGAGAGACACAGATAACTATATTTGAGGGCTTGGCTCGGCCAGGGTAAGATCAGCTCGGAAACAGAAGCTGTGTTCCACAATTGTGCACGCAGGAAGCTTCTGAGCTTGGTTCACCTCGGATTGTTATTTGGACAGAGTCTTTAGAAGAAAATGGCCTTACAGCATAATTCAAATACAATTACCATCATTACGACTAGTATTCTACCATTAAGAGGTTACTTGCCTCACATTGAGAAGCTTTCATCAGCTAAGGACTTTCATATCAATCTCTTTCTCTTGACGCTGCAGTTGCCTGTTTAAATATCGTCCATCAAATGTAGTCTCTTTTATCCTTACTGTTTCCTTTCCAACTTTTCTTCAATCACGTGTTTCATTATAAAATTTCTTCTTGAAACATATCCTAACCAGCTTCCTCTTCTTGATTATCTCCATTATTGTTATTTTCTTCCCTATTATTGGTAACATTTTCTCATTAGTTTTTCGTTTGAGCAAACTAACTTTCCCAATTTTCTCTTCATCCTCATATTTCCAAAGCATCTAATCGCTTTCCGCACGTTTTGTGTAATAGTTATCCATTTTTGCATTTTATATAATACAATATTCCAAACGACACATTTTATGATTTTTTAAAAACTTGTTGAAAGATCCACAAATAACCTCTTTAATAACTTCTTTCTTCTATGCTCTAAATTAGATTAGTTCGCTTTGTCCTTTGTTATATTACACTTTTCTTGCTTTTGGGGGTGAATAGTTCAAATAATTCTTTGCCCATCTTTAGATATTCCTATAACACAGTTTAGGGATAAAGTAAAACGACCGTCTGACTTGAAAAGATGTGAAACGACAATTGTGGAAAGAAATGTGAAATTACATACAAAACAAGAGTAAACTTTTACATGATTTTATTTTTCAATTTAGATGATTGAGCTAAGAATTATTGTAGTTTTCATATATATAAAAAGAGTTCTGTTGTATAATTTTTAATTTTTTCAATGTACTGCGAAGTTTAAAGTTTATCTTTGAACTCGATAACATTACTTTGCTATTGTTCATACAACCATCTTCAATCATTTTATGTGGGAAGAGAAAAAGAGAGAAATGTAAATTAACAATAGTTTACTAAGAACTCTGCCATGATCTACGAAACCAGACAAAAAAAAAAAAAAAAAAAAAAAAAATCAGCTTTAAAGCTCGCTTGGTAATTTACACTGCTAATTTTAAGCCTTAAGCGTATTCAAACTATTTGCTGCTTTTACAGTATTAATTAACTTCGTTGAAGAACATATAAGCATTTGTTACTAATGAGCACCTTGCTTCAATTAATGCTTCAATGATTGACATGAAAGAAGCTCTTCAAATGATTAAATGAGTACGAAGCAGCATGGCTAAAGCAAAAAGGAAGCTGAGACATTGCCATATAAATAGATACGAGGCTTTGAACGAACTAAGAACTACAGGACAACTCAAGCAGAACGGCATATGGTCAGAGCTTAGAGGAACATGACTGTCAATTGTCTTGCCTTTCATTTCATTCTGTGATGTCCTTTTCAAAACATTAAGAACTTGCTGCCTTCTCAGCTATATAATTTTATTGGTCTGTATAGCATTTAATCGTATATCAAAGTACGTTATATAGCACTTGAAAGTTTATAAACAAGTAGTACAGAATATGTGTTTGCACGTTCTTAATTCGTAATACTCAAGTACATAGAAGTAAAAGCATTGATTTTTTAATTCTACAGAAGTATTCTACCTCCTAACACAAAGTAGACACTTAATGTGCAGATGCATTTATACAGTATTGTAAATATCGCCAACTTAAGACCGATTCGATCAGCACCTTAATTTTCTCCGACACATGTCAACAACTTGATTTTAGGTTCGAAACATCAAACGAGAAAAAACTGTCATAGATTAAGGGTAAAACTAAAATGTCCCTGCATAATGTAACGTTGCATGCTGCCAGAAGATGACATTGGTTCACAGCATTGTTGGATACTACCACTAGAATAAAAAGTAATGTCACTTAATGGATATTTTAAAAATGAATTCCTAAATTGGCAGAACTATGAGCTCAGAAACACGAATCAGATATTGGCTAAACGCTGTCGGTATCTACCAACTGCTAAGGAAATCGGAAAGTTTCGATGTGAATACAGAAATTCATAATTATTATAGTTAACTTAAATTTCAATCACTCCAAAAATATTATCTTTATAAGAATGATTCACAGAATAAGCATATGTTCCCACGTTATACACCGTCAAAATTGGAATTAAAACTTAACAAAAATTTTCGCGATCGTTGAAATATATCTGATCTTAGTTATACTTACCATATGAAAGGGTACTAGGAAAGTTTTGCAATAGGACAAAACCATTGTGCGGAAGTAGTCTGTTTCTTCGTGCTTGCTGAGATATGTTCATACTTGCACAGTAACCGCTGTGCCAAGTTGATGGGTGGAGTTATTCATAAGCAATGATACTCTAAAGTGCTTACCGTGGCATCTTGGTTACGAAATGAGATAGAGCAGTTTCGCGGTATAACTTTGCGCGTGGTTTACACATAGACCACTGCTTAGAAGAAACGATTCTTGCACTGGGTGATATCGTACGACTTATTCAGCTGGTACAGAGAATTCCAAAGGAGAAATTTCATTCTGGAGGATGCAGAGAAAGCGGGAAGGTCACGAACGTCAATTACGGAGAAAAACATTACTGTTATTCGAAAATGCTTGACGAAGACAAGTGAGTGACCTACTAGCAAGTGAGTGAGTGACTGAGGATGGTTTAGGCCTAAATGCACCAACAATGTGTTCGATTCTGCATGGTTATTGCACGGGAAGAAACTTTGTTGTGTTCGGGTGCTGCATAGTCTGACTGAAGAACAGATGACACAACATGTCACATGGTGTCGGAAGATGCTACAAATTTTTGATAAGGGAAAATCTCGATATGTGAACGACATTGTAAAAAGGAAGAAACTTGTACCTAGGTATTATTATGATGTGCCGACCAAGACTCAGAACAAAGTTTGAGTCTTTGATAATGAGGATACATCTGTAGCTCTCAGAAAATCCTGATCAGTAAAGAAGAAAAAGATATTTGTGTTTTTCAAGTCAAGTGGAGTGGTAATTGTGGAGCATGTCACTTTGGACACACAAAAGACAGTCACACTTAAGTGGTATGTTGAACAGTACCTACCTAAAGTCATCGAACTTATGAAAAATCTAGGACCAAATTCAAGAATGGACCCCTTGTTGCTCCATCATGACAATTTCCCAGCTCACCACGCGAAAGCCTGCACCGAATGTTTCACCACTACAGAAGTGAAACTTCCTGAGCACCCTCCTTACAGTCCAAACATTGTTTCCTGCGACTTTGCACTGTTTCCGTATGTATAAATGAAGCTGAAAGGGATGAGGTTTTCCAGTGATGAGGATCTTATGAGGGCTTGGGACTACGATTGTGCTTTGCTCTCTAGTGAAACTTGGCAGAACTGGTTTAACAATTGGTTTCGGAGGATGGAAATTGTGGTATTGAATGTGTGTTGCAAAATTTCCTAGTACCCTTTGCAGTGTCTTGTGTAGACCTTTGGTTTCCAAGTATAGGCCATCAAAGTTGGGGTTTAAACTTAGTTGTTTCCTCAAAAAACTCTAGTTCCTATTTAGAACAAAAGTATATAAAACAAACCTGTAAAACATGAATTTATGGCTTAATAAAACAAATGATGTTGTACATACATTAATTATGTTGTAAATACAGCATACACATAATTATGATTCACTACATATATTAATGAACGGTTTTTGTTTCTGTAATAGCGAAACCTACTAGTAAAGGTGAACAGGAAGTATATGTGGAGTCATTGCAGTAAGCTCTGAAAGTTCGATATGTTTAAATGTTCTGGTTTGAGAAAATTACAATATAATTACCCCAGAATTATATTATTGTCATGTTTTCACGTAAGAAAGTAAACTTACTTTCCTAGCACTAGGATACCACGAAGAACTATGGAAGTCGGGTTGATGTTTCGCAATAGAGTATTACATGATCAATACATAACTACCCTTTGACGCATCATGATTTGGATTTTTCTGTGGTATAGTAGGAAATATCATGATCAAATGCCTTTCAATGAAATTAAAGACTTCTGACATATATGACTGTTCAATGTTACACAATGAATGTATACTTGAATATGCATTGTATATATATTTACCCACTTGTTGTTGTTTATTCATTTGTTTTTAAAAAAATGTAAAACTGTTTACAATGCATTTACATTTCTTCGTTAAATAAATAATGAAGTGATGGACCAACATTCAACAGCTTTAATAATAATTTTATGGAAATTCTTCTCAAGAGTGAAAACAAACAAACCAGCAATATATATATATATATATATATATATATATATATATATATATATATATATATATATATATATATATATATATATATATATATATATATATATAATATGCAAATCTAAATTGAGAACTAATCTTGAAACAGGAGTAGTATATTTTATATGAAATTAGTAACATTGAAATCACCATTATTCAAGATGATTACATTTATCCTTTTCGTATGACACTGACATGATATATAGTTATCACTATTATTATATTTTATCATCTTTACTATATATAATCTATATATACATAATATAAAATATATATTATCAATATATTTATCTATACATAATCTAAAATATTTGTCCTACGTACAAATATATAATTAACAATCAAAGAAAAGTTAAATAAATTACATTGATAATTTGTTTTTCAATTTTGTGATATTTTAATTTTATTTCAATTAATTCAGTTTTGTATGAAAATAGTAACTTTTCGATTAATATTTTAGATTACTAAAAAAATAATCGATTTTTTCATTGTTCTCAATTTTATTCATTCAAATACCGTGGTGATGATGGTAGTACAAACTTAAAAATGTGATTAGATAATACGAATAATAATAGGCGTCTAACATGTGTTGGGACACACAAGGGAAATAAGCACGGAGAACCGTGTGAAAAGGATATGTTTCATTAGAGGAAAAAGTGGTTGGATTGAGATATAAAGATGAATTTTATAAAGCATAAGATTACCAAAGCCAAAAAGTGCTAGGTCTTTTATTACTTTTGATGGATGACAGTAAAGATAAAACAGATGTTGAGAATGCGGCGTTCACCCACAAGTAGGGAATTACCTGAAACAAAGAGGTAACAGCAGACACATAGCTACAACCAATGTTTCTTCCAGGCACACTTCATAGGACCTTTTCTCCTCTGGACTTCCGAAGCCAATATATTGCACCTCCGAATGAATATAAACTAAATTGCGATTACGTACACTTGTGTACAGTCACGAAAGAAATAAGTCAGCCGGGCAAGAGGAGAAAATATTCCCAACCCTGTTCACGTGAGTTAACTTTTTCGAGAGACTTGCTGCTTTCACGTGAGGTCTGTGAGCAGCTCTTCCAAACAAATCCAGTATCTGCTGTATGCATGAAAAACAAATTATTCATGCATAGTAGTTTACAAGTGCCAGATTACCTATTATAATTAATTTATAAATCTAAATAGTCATGATCTACTCATAGCTAATTGAGGAATGAACAATGAAAAGTGATTTCGGAAATTCAAGACTGCATTATTGGTCTAATACTATAAAATGAAATGGGAATTTTAACATCGCACGATTATGTCCTGAACGCTAAAGGAAACAAATGATGAGTGAACGAAATGATTAATGAAAGGAACTGAGGAATGAAGTGGAAGACAATAAAGAACTCTTAGAAACAAATGGACCAATGCTGTTCAACACAAACTTGCATAATATACCCTTTTGACATTGAAACCAAAAGTTAGTGCTCTATCATTGAGCCACTATACTCTAATTATGACGGAAAGGCGCTCCCGATTCCGACGTCGATTGGTTGGGTGGTGGATTGATTTGGAGTTTAGTATTCTGTTCAGCGCCGAGGCAATTTAAGACGTGGAACTATATCTTAACGTGGAATCTGAACCATATAAGCTAACACCAGGAATCGATCCCGGATCTCCCGTGCCGAAGTTGAGCACTGACTATTACGAGGGAATTCCCCGCGGTCCGGTGGTGCTATTCAGCCGGTTCGCTAGCCAACAGTAACAGTAAATATTACCCTGTTATACCCAGAAACAGTGCATTTTTGTTTAACTATCTTTGCTTTTAGAACCTCTTAGAGCTACAGGGTTAAACATATGATCTCTCAGAACAAGGTATAAGCGCTTATCTCTTAATCTCAAATGCTCAGATATCAAGAATGAGAACTGCGATTACATCAGTATAGTTGTGAAGGTTATTTATATTCGAAACGCATACACATCATTATCAACAACGACATGAACTTCGTGGTCTTTCTAGTGTTGTTCACGACGGGTGGCTCTCTCGTCTCATGAAGTATGATGGAGAGTCAATTTCGTTTTCAAAAAGGTTTAATTATTTCTATTGGGCTTTGTCGTCTTGTGTCGTTTCCTCAGCAACACCACTTTCTGTATACAATAACACACATATGAGTAAATAGCATGTGCATCAGTCTTCAGTATTATAACGTTTCGTTTACTCGTCATACATTTCAATTAAAAGATCATATAGTTGTAGGATCTATGCCATCATATAGGTTGTGTTTTAAATATCCTAATCTATTGCGTAATTGTGCTCGTGAAATTTTCACCAATATTGTTTCAATCGTTTAAGGGGAAAGTTTGGATCACAAATTCTTTATGAGATTAGGAGGTTAAGGAAGAATCGTGCTTAGTCTTGAAGGAAGTAGTAGAAAAAAAAAACATTAGGTAACAGGAAGAAGATCCTTAGGTAACAGGAATAAGAAAGACTTTGTAGTTGAATATTATGCTGCCCATACCAAACGAAAAATTTTATTTTCAGGTGAACAATGACCCAGACATTTTCATCTTCCATTAAATAATCAAGGATCAGATCTTATATAAAACGCTTCAACTGTTGATTGAAAGTGTGAGAAATAAGATGTTTCATTCACAATGTGTACGGGGACACTTGGTCTAAAAGGTGTAACAGCTTTTTCAGTCCAGCCATTCTGAGTGAGGTTTCCCTTCGGTTTTCCTCATTCATACAAGGCAAATGCCGGGATGGCATCTAACATACAGATCCCAGTTTACTTCCTTCCTTTCCGATTTCTGTTTTCCTTCGTCACTAATTGATTCAATGCCTCCTCGAATCAATGCGGTGATAGATAATCATGGTTCGTGGACACGCTATTAGATTTAAAATTATAAGATGTTTATGTTTATTGAAAAGTGTTTTGTTCAAGACTAATATTAGTTTGAAGATATGAAGTGTTCACGAGAAGAAGGAAAAAATAGTTCTAAGCATTTGGAATTGCCAAGGCAGACTGAAATATTTTAACTGGATGTAAATTGGATGTATTTTCAACTTGGGCATTTGGATGTAAATACAAAATTACGCTCTGTTTTATAACTGGAAGAAGGAAGCTGAAAGAATGTTTGAAAATATGTATTTAAACGTACGTAGTTTTTGTATAGTTAAAAATTCATTTCTTTTATTATTTGTATAGATTTTGCTGATGTTATTTAGTTATATGTGTTTACTGAGTGCCCCAGAGTGTCCATTGCAGGGATGCGCCGAGGGCTGAATCCTCAGGACCAGGCCTTTCTCGAAATCTTTAACTTATACGTAAAGGTGTAATATATTTTTACATATACGTACATAATTGAATGGGTTGGATGAAGAATGAAAAACTTCCGTATATAAATACATGGAATCTTTTCTTCCTTATCTCACTTATTCAATTGCAGTACAAGAATTAGTTCTCCCAAATCATGTGTAAAGTCCCGGCCAAAGATCTCAAAAGTGTTTAAAAGGGTATTTAGAAACTAAAATAAGTATCATCAGTAGTTGTTCAAAGAGTGTCTGTAATGTGTAAAGTATCGTAACCTCTTTAAAATTAATTTCTTCCTTTATGTACATTAAGATAAATTTTCAACATTCTTAGGGCAGTTTATTTTAACCATTTGCATTCTAATAATTTTTCGTTCACTGATACAATATTTCAGGACAGTTTTGAACAGGCTAAACATGACTATCAAACTAATTTCTAAAAGAATGTCCAAAACATGTTCAAATATTGATCATATTTGCACTATAGTGTTCCAATGTAGAGCCACACAAGTTTATTTCCCTTCCGGACAATATTTCTCTAAGAAGATATCTAAGACAAGAAAAGGAGGAGAGTTTTCTGGAGGTTAACTTCAGTTCACCTTCAGTTCATAGTTATTTAGCACAAAAATACTTCACCATGAACTAAGATTTTCCTTCTTGAGCTATGTAGAAAACTAAAGTCTTTGAATTATTTGAACAATCAACACAGTTTAATGTGGCTTTAAAACAGCTTCCGAAAATTGAAAATTGATTACAAGACGAATATCGAGTGAGTATAAAGTTACAAAAGTACGCCAGGCAGCAGAAGACAGAAATATTTGAAAGTTTCGTGAAAAGAAAGAGGAAATGACGGAGAAGCCAGATTAGCACACTAAATGAAATGCTGCTTCCGACAAAATACTTGAATTTCTTGAAACAAGAAAAATACTAAATCCGTCTAGGCTCATTTCTAACACTAACAGCGCCTTGGACACAGAACATAAGAGCGTCCCCAATACCGTAATATGAAACTTTTGGAGAGCTTTTCCATTAACCATTACATATGGGTCAGCTGTGTCCTGATATTTCAACAAGCAACTAAGTAAAAACCATACTTTTTAATACGTCGATAGTTAGCGCGTAACAATTAGTTAAAATTATGATTTTCTACACAAACCTTCCACCTTCCACATTCTATTATTGAGTTACTTCTGTTACAGAATTGACTTATTCGTCAACGATATCCGCAAAATCCATTTTGATAGGAATTCTACTCTCAATATATAACATTAAGCTTCGCTTCGTCTACTGTTGACCTTTACTCGTTTTCTTTATTACATACCGAGAAATCTCTCTGGCTGCTATGCAATTGGTGACAGACAAAGTAAAATAAATTCTCACTGCAACTTCTAAATGGAAAAGGATTAATACTTTCTAAATGGTTACTCTTGATATACTGATATACGTTTTGTATATACAGGATTGTCCTGCACTTTACAATCAATTTTCCTATCATATAGCAGTGTGTCTATCGATCACGAAAGTCACGAAAATCACGAAAAAGTCACGAAATTAGAAAACGGTCATGAAAGTCAAGAAAAAGTCACAAAATTTACCTTTTGGTTCACGATTGTTTTATCTGTACAAATATAAGTACAGACTGGAAAATGTTGTTCTATAAAACGTCAAAATTCACCACCAAAAATATCTATGGTCGGCTTTAGACGCTACTAAATAGCAATCAAAGCATGCTTCTACCACATGAAAATTCGGCCTAATTCGCACCCAAATTCGTTCTTGAAAGTGTTACGAAATTTTATGGTCTCGTAAAGGAAAGGTCACAATATTTCATTTTGGAATTTTAGTAGACACCCTGCATAGGAACGTTTATGTAGTTTACAAATGGCTTTACTTCAGATTGAATACTCAGTACTGTATTTACAGTAGAAAAATGCAGCGGTTGATTCAGTTATATAGCCGAATTTGAATTCACCAGTTACCGTGGAAATAACGTGTTTCCACCATCGGTTGTGTTCGATCTGCAGGTTACCTCTACTGACTATTGCCCGGCATCGGAGTTTCCATAGCAGGAGACTGAGTTGCATCTGGGCCATAGGTATCACATCCTATTCTTCTTTATAGACCTTCTACAGGCCAGAGACGGTGCGGACTCGACAAAGAAACAGGTGCAGCTTGAGGAGCCCAGAAAGCACAATAGTCCATGGCATCTGGACTTTTGACACGGATTGTCAAATTCCAGCTTACTGTTCCACACGGCGATAGAATTTCTGCAAGTTTTTTTTCGCTTAGCCACATGACACGGTTTCAGGGCGTCGACACTGCTCTTGCAAACGATCATGAGGCGTAAATCCACGTAAGTGAAGCGGTTGTCGCCTGCAAGATAGGACATTTGTTGGCCATCGCACACTGTGTGAGGGATTTTCAGAGGTTGCTATAGGCCGAACCACACGTAATAGCGGTGGAGTCCTCCTCACGGGAGGCAAGCTACTCGCGTCAGTTTGGAGAACCTAGAACTCTGTGCCGCATACTTTCGTCTAATACGATTCACAGTGGCATGACCTACAAGAAAATTACGCACTTGACGCATTTCTACGATGCGCGATGCCGTGAACTTTGTGTCAGAGACGGCAACAATTAACCCTTCCCAGGATCTGTTCAGTTTCGGCAAGATCAGACTATGCTCGATCACATTCCTGAACTGTGTGACTAACGATATATTGTTGCCTGCCTCGTGGCAACCTCACAGCGATGGGTTGTGCATGCGTGGTACAGTTCATATTGATTTCAGCTCAATATAACAGACTCAACCTCTGTATGGCACTCCTAGATATGCAACTCACAAAGAACGGTTTTCAGTTCACATAGGTTTGAAAAAGCAAACATTTTCCAGTCAAGTTTTGTTCATCAACATCTTGTTAATAGGAATATACGTACAAGTGGTTTTGTTTGAATTTCTACGTTCTGTAGTTCTTTCTTGTGGAACTCGAAACATCTCTTCGTTTCTTGAGTTGTACTACAAGATTGTCAGCAATAGGTAAATTATACTCCAGGTCATAATCTGTTTCTCGTTACAATTTTTGACTCAACTTCTTTTTTCCTCATCAGCAAGCGTCGTTCGTTTCCTTTTCCTATCATAGTCAGCAATTTCAGGTCTACAAAATGTCCGTGCTGAGCGTTAGTTTTTTTCAAAGGTTTCTCTGTATTCTACAATCGATTGTAAAGTCTGGAGCTCTTTTGATACCGAGAAGTGCAAATCTTGTTTTTAAAGCATTCTATTTGTTTGTTCCATTCTTTGTAGGATACCATTCCAGAGAAAAGCAAGTAGAACCAATTTTCATGTTACTAAATATCTTATTCATTCCTTCAGCTGATAGTTGAGTATTGCAAGTTGTAAACCATGTTGAATGAAAGTCTCAACAGCGTGTCCGGTCTCCTTGTAACTCAAATCCAAAGCACGAACAGCATCTACTATATGGAACTCATACAGTTTACGTTGCTTTCATGAAGACTATTCTGAGGTTTTCTTCAAAATGAAATGTTCCTGTCCTAAGAGAGGAAGATAGTAACTTTTGTTGACACCGAAGAAGGGATAGTAGGCAAGAATTCGTTCAAGATAGTTTTACTTTTTCTTCGTGCTTGATATCTGCCGACGACGTTACTTATACATTTATTTTCAACCCATTAAAGGCTGGTTTATACCAAACACTGTTTTTTCACTTCTTGATTTTGTTAAGCATAATTGGTTTTTGGTATTCAAAACTTCGTATTTGACATAATTAGATTTCCTCATATAATATCACATTAAATACTCATTTTTGTCTGGTTTTCAACTTCTAGATTCTAAAAACCTTATTTGGTACGCATGCTTAAACCATTTCGTGGCTACCTTTGCAGCATGAGCTCTTGAGTATTTGCCCAGACTGCCAATTTACAAATAAGGAGGTGAATCTATCTCTCATTCAGAGATACAAGGTATCGTTGTCAAGTCAATAAGAACAGAATGCTCTATGGTAACAGAACGGCCAAGTTAAAAAAAGGAAACACTTATGTTCCCTCTTTCGCTATCGTTCCCTATTCTTCCCTCTATTATATTCTCTACAATTTCAAACTAGGTTCTGTATTCCACCCCATAACAAAATCGGATTTTTTTTAACGAAATAAGGTATAAAGGTTTTTTGATTGCCGACTGTTTTCAGCACATATTTATGTAAACAAACAAGTGAAATATTCATGAACGATGAAGGTGGTCGCAAACGGAATAGAACTGAGCTTCCCTGGACGCTTATCTTGCCCACGAGATGAGACAAGACAAGAAATAAAGTTATCTCGTCTCATAAATTGTTGTCAAATTTTTTGTCTCGTGTCGATTTTCGAGAAAATATTTATCATCTTGTCTTGATTCTTGGAAACCTTTCCTCGTCCCATCTCGAAATTTTTCTCCTCTTGTACCGTAAATGAATGTACAAAATTTATGCTTCTGACTGTTTTGTTAACTTTATCTAGAAATTATCAGAATCCCTTCGCGTAATGGGAATTCCAATATTACACCATTTAAACCACATTTATTGTTAGAATATCTTGTGTAATGGATTGAGTATTTTTAAACGTTGATAAATGCTCTTCATTATGTTCGTAAAATCACTTTATCAATTTGTGGTTTTATATTATGAATTATGTAACACTAAAACAATATCTGAGATCTAAGACTTGGTTGAACTAGGTTGCCCACGGGACTAGAAATTTATCATTTCTTCTCAATTCGCGTCTTAAAAACAAGACAAAATTTGTTTCTATTCTCGTCTCGAATTCAAACATTCACTTCTCATCTCGTTTTCGAGACCAAAATCGTAATTAGACGCTAAAATTTTCGTTTCGTGTTCAACATTGCTGTACATCCGTGGCCCAACAAATGTGATAGCAGACTCCTGTGTAAAAAAAAAAATAATAATAAAAAATTAAAAAAGCACAACTAGTAATGGAACAAAGAATACGCTGAACACACACATCCCAACTTCCAGTCGTCGGCTAGCCTTTTGTGGATTCATGGCAGGGAGTTTACTCAAATGTCAACTATATTCTCCGGATTGGCTTAGCATAGGAACGATCCAAAATAGAAGACATGTTTCTGCGCTGATGAATCTTCCAATTGCTTAAGCTATTGTACTAGATTCCTTCCTACGTTTGAACTAACTGTAACAACGACACTTACTTAATAATGATAAGCAAATGAACTATTCTTTCTGCTTCGAAGACAAAGTTGGCAGCGCTGAGAATACCAAGATGTCTTCTGCTTTTCGAAATGTCGCAATATGAAGAAAGTTACTCAAGAGATGCTAATTAGCATTCAACTCAATAAAGATGTGACAATTTCCATTCGACTGGAATCCAGATGTTAACGGGCGCCAGAAAATCGTTAAAACCCGGGAGAATTGCCAATTGCTAGCGCCTCCACGAATTAGATATAATGTAGCCACTACTCTGAAAATGAAAATTGTTTTGAATTTCAGAACCTCCATTCCTATCGACTGAATAAATTTCCGGAGCAAACGATCATCTGAAGGATGCAAATAAAACAAATGTTCGCAATGTTCGCAAATAATGTCTTAAAAAAGAAATGTAATGTAATTATGAAATACAAAATCATGTAAACTATATAGTATGCTCATCTTATTTTACAGGTATTTTGGCTGGACAGTGATTTTAGACCATTTACCTTACACAGCTAGGCGGGGCCTTTAGGTCAGTAGAATAAGATTAAAATAACTAATTTCTTTCTCCTGTGGTTCAAGAGGAGATATGAAAAACTCGAAATTATGAAGATGGAGTAAAAGGCTAGATTAGAATTTAGGAACACCAGGGACCAAAAATCGATGAGTCTGTCCATATTAAAAAAAAAAAAAAAAAACTTACTATAGAAACTTTAAATCGACTTCTGGTTTCAATAGATGGATAACGGGGAAGATGGAGTTTGAATGTTTCTCCCTCTCTCTTCCTACGTTTTATATAAAATAGAAAGAAACAGAGATAAAAGTAAAGGAAGGAAAGGAAGATAAGATAGAAAATAAATAAATAAATAAATTAATTAATTAATTAATAAATAAATTAATAAATAATAATAATAATAATAATAATAATAATAATAATAATAATAATAATAATAATAATAATAATAATAATAATAATAATAAAGGAAATGAGGTGTTTTTAAACATCTATCATCATCCCTTAGTGAATACAAAATTATACAAATTGCGAAGTCACCACGACACGCTGACAGAGTTTCTGCGCACTATTGAGGCTGTTATGGACAACAGGTGGCAAGCTTTCAGTTAACAACAAACGCCGCCACGTTCAAATGCATCACAGGAAGAGGTAAATTCAATTATGTGTAATCAAGTCAAATATATATATCTTACAGTTTTTATCCAAGTACACAGAGAATTAACGTAGGTTACATACGTAAATCCTGTAGTTTTTGGACTTAACCTTCGAATATATGTAATACCCTGCAGCAGATGTATAACTGAAAACATGCTTTATAATATGTTCCGTATAACTGTTCCGGTTATGGCGTACCTTCCGTATGATACAAAGAGCTGTATATAGGCGGTCAGGTTCTCACATACAGATGGACATATATGGACATACGTATTCATATATAATATACAGAACACTGTTAGATGTCAGACATCCTGCAGTGACATGATGTAACATCCAAGCGGGAAAAAGACAGTACCGGTACGTATGTAGCATATGGATAACGTATGCTCCGTACAGATTTTCGGAGTAAATATATGGAATCCGTATATTTGTACAATATACACTGTCCGAATAATGGATTTGTATCATTGTACTAAAACTGAAAGCCACAGATTTCTGTTAACTGTCGGTTTCAATAAAGGAATAAAGTCGAGGTTAAACCTAGTCTTTTAATACTAAGTTCCAGTGAATTTCAACCATTTCCGGTTTTAATAAGAGCAGAGAAGAAATCAAACCTTGAAATGCTCAATCTATACTAAATAACTGTTTCTCGCTCTTCTACCGTTTTAGTTCTATTGTGATTAACATTGAAACAGCAAATGGTAGATTTCGGTCATTTTCAGTTGTGGTAGATAGATAAGGATGAAGATACAATCTATTCTTGGGATGCGGACTTCATATGAAGAAAGCGTCTCTCGCTGTCTTTTATCGCACTTTTGCCCTGAAACCTGTCGACAGACTAACGGATGGATATAGCTTAGTTTGGAAGTCTGATAACAATGTTCTAAAACTTTTAGTTGAATTACATCTACAGGAAAGCTGTTTGCGCTAAAGAAGGTGAATGGAAGACGAAAGAGGTAATTGAATGAATATAGAGAAGGAAATAAACTCACAAACAAGCAATGTCCACTATAAACCTACATTGTTTGGGATCGAGGAAGAGCCTCGAAGGCGTGAAAAGCAATCGCTTTATCACTGAATATTGTTCCCTCCCCTTTTTCTTTCATAATCTATTACCGTTTATAGTTCAGCTTTATTTATTTTTCCTTTTTTTCTCAGAAGACATGGGGAAAACGACAAGAGAGAGGAACAAAAGGCATATTTTATGTTTATTATTAGCAATTAACTACAAATATGTGAATTGTGGGAGGGGCCGCTATTCGGGGCTTCTATAGTGCACTGTATTCGATGTAAACGTTCTTTTCTTTAGCACGTTCTGTGACATAATATAAAACCAGCACGTTCATTGAGGCGTTCAACAACTGCCTTTAGTGTCTGCGTATATTTTCTTAAGTTTTTCTTCCTTCTATCGTTTTCCTGTAGAGATAGCAGATATCCCTTAGTCCATCGATTCCGGGGCGTTTAGACCCTCCGTTCTCTTCCGCTGAAGCCATCAATCGATCTGACCCATTTGAGACTTGCTCAACTGTGAAGAAGATTCCTTCCACAGATTCTTTTCTAAAAATAAGACTGGAGCTAGTACATTGCATAACTTTCTCATTTTTAGACTATTATCATCTCTGAAATCATCCTGTAATACTACTTTTTAAAAAATGCACACTCATTTATTAATATCAATGAACTTTATGAACTTAATGACATTTTTAGTGCTATATTCTGTTGATAGTTCATCTTCGTAATTGAGATTACTCCTATATGAACTTTGTGGCGTGATCAAACACTAACTGTAGTATTTCTCCAAGCTTCGTTGTCTGTAGTTTTATGTATTTTGCAACACATAGGTTATAAACGACAAAATCTCTTAGTGTAAGCTTCTAACTAAAAGTAAGATTTGAGCTTGAATCCGGAGCAGTTTGCAGGAGTAGAGACCATCTTAAAAGATCAACCTTCATAGTATAGGATGTGTTCCACCACACTATCTCGCCTACAAGACAGCTGGATTACAGAACCACGCCAGCAGCCCCACCTTATCACTTTTGAATTGTAATCACTCTGAAACAATTATTTAACCCTTATAAGATCCTCGCTTTTTGAGGTAAAGTTTAGACTTTCAGTCAAGCAAGTACTGCTTCATTGGATCATGATTCATCTCTTATACTCTTCAGAATAAAGCAACTTTTCAAAGGTACAATTTGCATGCCCATATCATACACCAGAAACGGGAAATTAGGGAAAATGCGGGAAATTTTCCGATGAAATTCCTGTTTCGAAACCTTTGAGCCCCTCGGGACCGGATCTGAGTTGACGTAAAGACAACAAAATCATTGGAAAAATACGTCGTTACGTACACAATACGTGTGCAAAATTTCAATGTGATACCTTGAATACCATATTTACTCGCGTAATTTTCGCACTTTTTTAGACGAAAAAAGTAGGTCCATTTAGTTGTAGTGCGACATCTTCAAATTCGAATTTTAACTAGCTCAGAATTTTGTCCATTTTTGTCCACCCAAGAAAAAATTTTGTACCATTAAAATAAACGAGACAGGGCCATTTCAAAATTTGGCCGAACCATTTAGCTGTAGTGCGACATCTTCAAATTCGAATTTTAACTAGCTCAGAATTTTGTCCAATTTTTGCCCATTTTTGTCCACCCAACAAAAAATTTTGTACCATTAAAATAAACGAGGGAGGGCCATTTCAAAATTTGGCTGAACCATTTAGCTGTAGTGTGACATCTTCAAATTCGAATTTTAAGTAGCTCAGAATTTTGTCCAATTTTTGTCCATTTTTGTCCAGCCAAGAAAAAAATTTGTACCATTAAAATAAACGACGGAGGGCCATTTCAAAATTTGGGACACTTCGATCACCTGTAGTGCATCACCTTCAAATTCGAATTTTAACTAGCTCAGAATTTTGTTCAATTTTTGTCCATTTTTTTCTACCCATGAAAAAATTTTGTACCATTAAAATAAACGAGGGAGGGCCATTTCAAAATTTGGGACACTTCGATCACCTGTAGTTCGACATATTCAAATTCGAATTTTAATTAGCTCAGAATTTTGTCCAATTTTTGTCCATTTTTGTCCACCTAAGAAAAAATTTTGTACCATTAAAATAAACGAGGGAGGGCCATTTCAAAACTTGGGACACTTCGATTACCTGTAGTGCGACATCTTCGAATTCGAATTTTAACTAACTCAGAATTTTGTCCAATTTTTGTCTCTAGTGCCGTTTCAAAGTTTTTTCACTTACATCACTTGTAGTGATAAAGTTCAAATTCTAATTTTAATTATTCAAAATTTAGTTTAGCTTTTGTTCATTTTTGTAACACCATGAAAAAATTTTGTACCATTCAATTTAACAATAGAGGGCAATTACAAATAGTGGCCAGTTCGTTCACCTGTAGTGCGATATCTTTTTATTCGAATTTTGACTGACAAGTGAGAACTAAGTACATTTCTCTTACCACAAAGAACTTTGTATCATTCAAATAAACGACAGAGGGTCATTTCAAGATTTAGCCAATTCGATGTCTTGTAGTGCGACAATATTTAAATCCTAATTTTAATTAACTCATAATTTTGTGCGATGCGTGTACGTTGTTGTAGAACCGAAAATAATTTTGTAATATTTAAAAGAACGAATTAGGCACATTTTTAAATTTTAGCCACATGGATTATTTGTAGTGCAACATTTTTAAATTAAAGCTTTTAACAAGCTTACAATTTTGTCTAAATTTTGTACTTTCTTCTATCCCCAGTAAAAGTTTTTCTACAATTTAGATAAACATCAAGGGGTCATTTCAAAGTTTGGCCAGTTCGAACACCTGTAGTATGACATCTTCATAGCGATGTCAACCTGTTCGGCTCGGAAGGAGCCATCTCGGTTGCGATAAGCCATCGGCTCAGCTCAGGCGACCCATCGGCTCGACTCAGGTTAGCCACGGCTTGGGTCGGTTCAGCTCACGTGAGCCATGGGCTCGGTTTGATTCGGCGGAATTGAGTCATCAGCTCGAACCGACTCAGTTGCGACGACCCACCGGCTCAGTTCGGCTCGGCTCAGGTGAGCCATCATCTCTCTTTTTCTCGGCTCGGCTCAGCTCATGTGAGACATCGGCTCGGACCGGCTCGGTTTTGAGATCTGTTGGCTCGGCTCAATTCTCGGTTCGGCTCGGTAGTGACTTAGCCGTGAGCCGAGCCGCTCGAGCCGTTAACAACACTATCATATTCGAATGTTATGTAGCTCAGAACTTAGTGAATTTTTACTATCAACAAAACTTTTGTAAAATTCAAATAAACGTGGAAGAGTCATTTCAAATTTGGCCAATTAGATCACCTGTAGTGTGACCATCTTCAAATTCTGAATACAAAATGAATTCGTATTAAAGAATTAAGAACAACAGCGTCCTCTACGAGTTTTGCACCTTCAGAAAATGTAGATATTTTATTTTATACCCTCGCCGTTAATGAGAAATTCCTAATTAAAAATGCGGAATTACCATTAACTTGGAACACCACCAGCGTCTTCTACGAGTTTTGCACCCTCCGAAAATGTCGATATTTCATTTTGTACCCTCGCCGTTAATGAGAAATTCCGAATTACCATTAACTTGGAACGCCACTATTTTATACTAAAGAATTAAGAACACCAGCGTCTTCTACGAGTTTTGCACCCTCAGAAAATGTCGCTATTTCATTTTGTACCCTCACTGCTAATGATAAATTCCTAATTCCAAATGCCGAATTACTATTAACTTGGAACGCCACTATTTTGTACTGAAGAAATAAGGACACCAGCGTCTTCTACGAGTTTTGCACCCTCCGAAAATGTCGATATTTCATTATGTATCCTCGCTGTTAATGAGAAATTCCTAATTCAATATGCCGAATTTCCATTAGCTTGGAACACCACCAATTCGTATTGAAGAACCAAGAATATCAGCGTTTTCTACAAGTTTTGCACGCACAGAAAATGTCGATATTTCATTTTGTAACCTCACAGTTAATGAGAAATTCCAAACTCAAAATGCCGAAATAACATTAACCTGGAAAGCCAACAACACATTTCGAAGAAATTAACAACATTAGAGTCTTCTACCGTTTTAACATTTTCAGAAAATGTGGATAATGAGAAATTTAAAGTTCAAAATGCCGAATAATCATTAATTTGGAATGCCACCAATTCGTATTGCAGAACTAAGAACACTTCTACGTCTTCTACGAGTTTTATATTCTCTGAAACTGTCGATATTTCATTTTGTACCCTTACAGTTAATGAGAAATTTTCAATTTAAAGTGCCTAATTATCATTAACTTGAAACAGCATGAACTCATTTTGAAGAAATAAGATAAGCTCAGAAAATGCCGTCCTGCTCCGTCAGAAAATGCCGATAATTCGTTTTGTGTCTTGTTAGTTAACGAGGAATTCAAATTCAACATGTCACAAATCAACATTTTGTCTACAGTAAAACAACATATTTTAGCAAAAGGATAGTTTAGTAATGAATAATTAATTAAACTGTACTAATACGTAGATATTATGTTACAAGATAGTTCAATTAATTACATTAAAATATTACTAAGTATACTGATAAAGTACATTATTTTATTATTAGCATAGGTGAAAGTGGATCTGAAAAGGAAGAGGACACATGAGGTCTCGCTGTTCCCTGTGCCTATCTTTGTCATTTTTTTTTTTTTTTTTTTTTAAGTAGAGAATGGCATAGATATTGTCATTAACTTTTAACGCCATAGATAGTTTTTGGAAGCGGGGTAACAGCGTCCACTTACGTTCCCCTTCACTTTTACACCCAATTGTTTGCTCGAAGTTATTTCGATGTGCAAAACTCGTAGAATAAGTTGGTGTTCTTAATTCTTCAAAATGAGTTGGTGGAGTTCCAAGTTAATGGTAATTCGGCATTTTGAATTTTGAATTTCTCATTAACTGTGAGAGTACAAAATAAATTATCGACATTTTCTAAGGGTGCAAAACTCATAGAGGACTACCGATGCACACGAGTCGAGTCGAGACAGAATTTTCCTGACAAAATTCGAGTCGAGACACAGCTCTTCCAATAGAAAAATATACGTTTTTCGAGTTGAGACATCACTTTTACAGCACATTTTCGAGACGAGACAGCCTCAAATCTTGTCTCGTGCGCATCCCTATAGAGGACGCTGTTGTTCTTAATTCTTTAATGCGAATTGGTGGCATTCCAAGTTAATTGTAATTCGGCATTTTCAATTCGGAATTTCTCATTAACTGTCAGATACAAAACTACATATCGACATTTTCTGTGGGTGCAAACCTCGTAGAAGACATTGGTGTTCTTTATTCTTCAATACAAATTAGTGGCTTTCCAAGATAATGGTAATTAGGCATTTTGAATTTTAATTTTCTCATTTACTGGGAGGGTTCAAAATGAAATATAGACATCTTCGGAGGGTGCAAAACTCGTGGAAGACGCTGGTGTTCTTCATTCTTCAATACGAAATAGTGGCGTTCCAAGTTAATGGTAATTCGGCATTTTGAATTCGGAATTTCTCATTAACTGTGAGGATACAAAATGAAATATCGACATTTTCTGCTGGTGCAAAATTCGTAGAAGACGCTGGTGTTCTTAATTCTTTAATACGAATTGGTGGCGTTCCAAGTTAATGGTAATTCAACGTTAGATTTCTCGTTAACTGTGAGGGTACAAAATGAAATATCGACATTTTGTGAGGGTGCAAAACTCGTAGATGACACTGATATTGTTAATTCTTCGAAACGAGTTGGTCAAGTGCTCCAAATTTTGAAATGGCCCTCCCTCGTTTATTTTAATGATACAAAATTTTTCTTGAGTGGACAAAAATGGACAAAAATTAGACAAAATTCTGAGTTAGTTAAAATTAGAATTCGAAGATGTCGCACTACAGGTAATCGAAGTGCCCCAAATTTTGAAATGGCCCTCCCTCGTTTATTTTAATGGTACAAAATTTTTTCTTGGGTGGACAAAAATGGACAAAAATTGGACAAAATTCTGAGCTAGTTAAAATTCGAATTTGAAGATGTCGCACTACAGCTAAATGGTTCGGCCAAATTTTGAAATGGCCCTCCCTCGTTTATTTTAATGGTATAAATTTTTTCTTGGGTGGACAAAAATGGACAAAAATTGGACAAAATTCTGAGCTAGTAAAAATTCGAATGTGAAAATGTCGCACTACAGCTAAATGGTTCGGCCAAAATTTGAAATGGCCCTCCCTCGTTTATTTTAATGGTACAAAATTTTTTCTTGGCTGGACAAAAATGGACAAAAATTGGACAAAATTCTGAGCTAATTAAAATTCGAATTTGAAGATGTCGCACTACAGCTAAATGGTTCGGCCAAATTTTGAAATGGCCCTCCCTCGTTTATTTTAATGGTACAAAATTTTTTCTTGGCTGGACAAAAATGGACAAAAATTGGACAAAATTCTGAGCTAATTAAAATTCGAATTTGAAGATGTCGCACTACAGCTAAATGGTTCGGCCAAATTTTGAAATGGCCCTCCCTCGTTTATTTTAATGGTACAAAATTTTTTCTTGGGTGGACAAAAATGGACAAAAATTGGACAAAATTCTGAGCTAGTTAAAATTCGAATTTGAAGATGTCGCACTACAACTAAATGGACCCGAAGAAAGTTGTTTTGAAACAAGGGTGCGTAAATTATGCGGGGAAAAAATTTAGCCACATCAGTGAACACAATCTATTTTTTCCCCAGTCAAAATAACACGAAAATACCGGTACATATTTTCTTTGTAGCAAGAATTGACAACAAACAACTAATTCTTAATTTGTAGAAAAATGACATTAAACAATTGATTAAGAAGTCGTGTGGTTTCTTATCTTACAACAATGGCTTTGCTGTGTTGCCAATTGTTCATTAGCTACAGTAATTGATTCCTGGAAAAATGCTGTTTCACAAAAAGTTTCCGCGTGCGCAAATTACGCGAGGAAAATAAAATATACAGAAAATGCCCTTCCAAATTCGGATGCGAAAATTATGCGAGGGCGAAAATTACGCGCGTATTTACGGTACTAAAGGCTAAAAAAAGTTTTGAAAATTGCCTGAGGAAAAAGTATGATGTCACGGTCCCCCGCCCCATTTGGTGCCACCAAGTTGACCATCTGGTAGAGGTCTACACGGGCTCGGACCGAGCCCGCGGGCTTAAGCCCCACCCGGCTAGCGGGTCAGACTCAGGCCTATAAAGCATATATCACTTTGGGCTCGGGCCGTAAATTTTTAAATATACAACCATAATTCTTGGAACTTTTCGGGCCTAACTTTGTAAATATACTGTACAACGATATCACCGATTTTTCTGGAGAACTTTAAAATTACAACTGCAAAATGGAACCTCTAACTACTGTCAATAAAAATACAATTTTGCGTTAATTATTGTTTCTGTAATTCGGGCTTATTTCGGGCTCATTTGATTATCACACAAGCTCAGACCGGGCTCGGCCTAAATGCTAAAACATATTTCGAACTCGGGTCGGATTCACATTACATATTCACAGGCCGGGCCGGGCTGGGCCCGGGCTAAAAACTCCGGCCCGTGCAGACCTCTACCATCTGGTTCCAAAACGCGGCTTAAATGTCTGTTATAGGACCTAAATAAGCAATTAAAGACAAGACAACACTGCATTTTGGTACGAAAAATGTACCATGGATCTTCTAAGGGTTAATATAAATTTTACAAGATATACATTCATAGCAATGAACTACATACACTTAATGAACATTTTTGGTATTATGTTCTGTTGATGGTTTATAATCGCAACTGATATTATGTGAGCCTTGTGAGGTAATCAAACATTGACTATAGTACTTCTCCAAGCTTCATTTGTTTTATCCCATTTCATAATTTCAACATAGTACAGGTATTATACATCACATTATTAGCTCGTTATTATTTTTTACCCCGAATTTATTGCTAATATAAAATATTTTTCAATTGCATGCAGAGATAGTGATTTCTTCTATATGTTCAGCCCAAAAAATACTATTTCTATTTGAATATTAAGTACGACCTTTCAGTGTGCTCCAATTCCTTAACAGTTCAAACACTGTGCATTTAGATTCTAGTGTTTAGTTGCTGTGGATTGGGTTATGAAAGTAACATCGTCAGTATTGAATAGTTTGTGATGTGTTCCAGAAACTGGTGTCACTTTTTATCGCCTATGGAGGATACTGACATCGTATTTAAGATACGAAAAGGTGCAGCGAAAATGAGAACATGTGCTTTACTTTAATATTCTGTCGATAACTTTGAAACGAGTCGGTCGATTTTAATTGAATTTGTTTTTCGTGTAGAGACAACATATCTGAACAATACTTAAACTTGTGTTCTAATCGGTCAATTTGTGCGGAATATACAAACATATTGTATATCCCCTTTTGCAGGTATTGTACAATTATTTTCCTTACCAGAGATACTATAGTTATTTATAAAAGTTTATTCTAGCTGCTGTTCTAAAACTGAGGGAAATCAGGACAAGTGTGGAGTTATTATAAAGGTAATTATGTTGTTATACCTTAATTAATACAGTAAATAGTACAGTTGAGAGAGTAGTATTGATTACTTCAACATCTCAAGCACACATATCCCAATACAAACACACTACTTTCGAGTGACGTTATGGTTTCATTCTTGCAAAAAGGAACACGGTAGTTCAGCGATAGAGAGCACAGTTCCGATCTGAAGTCATTAGTTCAAAGATAACCAGGGATGTAGAGAGGTGTATACCGGAGTATACGGTGTATACTCAAGTCATGGAACATGTCTCAAGGATTATGTTCCATCTTCTTCTTCATTAACTCTCTATTCAATCGGAAGTGGTTCAAATTAGCCCTTTCCGGTTTCAATACTGATTTCCATAGAGCAAAAACGTAAGTAATAGCTAGATGCGGTTTTTTGCATTCCATTCTGCGTCCCAAGAACAAGTCTCACATCCTCCGTTAAGTCCCTATTAAAACCCAAAAATGGTTCAAATGAGTAATTTCCGTTTCAACGTTTATCGCCTTTTTTTTTTTTTTTTCAAACGATCCACCGCCTCAAGGCAGCGTACCACGACTATCCCGAATACTCTACAAAAATCTGAAGTGATTCAAATGTAATATTACTTTCGGTTTCAATATTGATTTCCACAGAGAAAGAACGGTAAGAGATATCGAGATGTAATTTTCTGCAATCGATTCATTGTCTCAAAAATAGGTTCCATTTTTCAGTTAACCCTCTATTGAAACCAGAAGTGGTTCAAAGTTTTCATTTCCGATTTCTTCATTAGCCATCCCAATTCAAACTGAAATTTGTTTAAGCTACTCATTTAACATTTATCGCCGTAGAATAAAAATTGTAATATATATCGACAAGTGTCTTTCTGGAATCGATTTATGGTGTCAAGGGAACGCATCACCACAATCCGCAATACTCTACCAAAACAAGAAGTGGTTAAAATTAATTACTACTTCCGTTTTCCATAATGATGGAAATTACCGTAGAGCAAAAACAGCAAGAGATATCCAGTTGCAGTTTTTTTGCAATTGATTCAACTTCCCAAGAGTACGTTCTATATCCTCACTTCACCCTCTATTGGATTCGGAAGTGGTTAAAATTAACCATTTCCGGCTTCAACATCTATCACCGTAGAACAAAAACACCGTACGGAATAGCGAGTAATGGCTTTTTGATACTGATTCAGCGACGGAGAAACTGGTTCTAGCTTTAATCTCATTAATCTATTGTAACCAGTACTTGAAGATGTATCACTTCAAGTTTGAGTATTGAATTTGCATAGTTTGGAAATCTACCGTAGTCAGACGCTAAGAAACGAAACTCACTTGTTTTATTATTATAACTCACATAGATACATATTGAATATATAAAACAAGTTGTCATTAGGAGAAAATTTTGGTCGCATTGTGGAGTCATAATTAAATATAATGTACTGATTAACGGTGTAACTTTTAGAATAATGTTTCATAGTACTTTGTAATCGAAGAACTGAATTCATATGAAAGTCATAAACATCTTGCTATTTTCGTCTAAAAAATGTAAAAAGTGTATTTCGCGAGATGCTGCTCCTGATTGATTGCAGAAAACTGTTCCGTAACTTCCATGATATTACAGTGAAAATTTTGGAGCAAAAATTGAGATAAAATGTAATGCTAAGTCTTGAGGTCTAGTAGTAAATTTGTGACAAGTGGGTTTCGTTTCACACAGTTAAACTACGATATAAGCTTCTAAACTGTGTGCATTTGATATCGAAACAGATCTATAGATTCTGGATCCAATAGAGGGATAATACAAGAAATGGAACTTGTTCATCTGAGGCTGTATCCATATCAAAAACAGTTTTTCTCTCTTAATATTTCTAAATAGAAATCAATATTGACACAGAAAGTTATACCGTAGAAGAAGTTATACCATAGAAAGCACAGTAGAAGAATAAGAGTTGAGTAGAAATCTATTCTTGGGATACTAAATCCCATATCAAAAAGCCACATGTCGCATTCTATTACTCTTTTCGCCCTATGGCAATCAATATTGGAATCGGAAGTGGTAATATATTTCTACCACTTCCCTTTGCAACAGAAATAAAGTAGAAAATGGGCCCTATCCTTGCGATACTGAATCCACATAAAAATTTACTGCTATCTACGAGGGTAATTCGAAAAAAGAACTCAGTTTGCACATGTGTGAGAAATGGCCCGAAAGAGCGACCTTACTCTATGGCGACGACAGTCCTGTGGCGTTGTGTGCGCTAGTCCAGTGGATAGTGAGCAGCTGAAGGACAAGGTTATGTTGCAGTTCACTCATCCGCTATAACAACTGAAAATGAACGCTCAAAAAAAAAAAAAAAAAAAAAAAAAAGCGAAATGTGAAGTGCGTGCAGTAATACAAGTTCTGAGTGCGAAAAGAACTTTCGGCACTTGCGATTCATCGCGAACTGTGTGGTGTCTACGGACTAAACATGAGTGAAGGTGTCGTACAAGAATAGTGTCGCTGACTTGAAGATGAACAAACTGGCGTGCATGATGCGGCAAGAAATGGGCACCCATCTGTAGTCAGCAATGAACTCGTACTGCACCTCTTCAGACACATGAAACAATGGCTTGCGATGCATCGCTCGGACACTGACAATGAGTTTCACAATGCTGTTAGCGGATGGCTTCATTTTCACATGGGAGAGGTATATATATATACACGTATATATAAGGAATTTCAATCCTTGTACAACGTTATGACAAGTGTCTCAATTTGAATGGTGAGTATGTTGAAAAGTAATTTAATGTTGCTTTTCTAATGTGTATAATAAAAGTTCTGTATCTGCGAGTGTATGTCATTGATAACTAAACGGTGTTTTTTTTTTTTTTTAATTGCCTTCCTATTACCATCTTTACAAAATGCCAATTATTATTGAAACCAAAAATCGAAGTAAATTTTAGGTTTTACTATAGAGAAATGGCAGGGCCGGCGCTAGTAGTTTTACCGCCCTGGGCGATACTTTCACATGCCGCCCCTTTAATCCGCAAACTTTATTTGGACAGAAGACGTTCAAGTGTCACGAAAAAGTAATATGCTCCATTCAAAAACATGTACGAAATGGAAAAGTAAACAAAAAAATGAACTACTTCTTTCGAATGCTTACATATTTAAACGACTACATACATGACACAATATTCAGTATGCTCGATATCGCTGTATATCTGTAATGTACAGCAGTGCATACAGAAAATAAAATAAAAGAGCTATGTTTTAGTCACGATTAAGAATTTTAAGTTTATTTTATATCAAAAGGTGTTTCCAATAGAGTATGGAACATGAAGATAATATAGTGAATTAGATATTACGGCAAAACTAAGTGATTAGCCTAAACCCTATAATGTACTAGAACACAATAGACAGACACAAATTTAACACACCTTAATTGAAAGAAACTTTTCTTGCTTTGTTATGAGCAAATTCTTTTATCACATTCGCATAGTCCAATGTTCCAGCCAATTCGTGTACTGTTGATATCATCGCTAGACTACTCAAGTGTGTTTCAAACATGAAAGAACGTATATAGTTTTTAATAAGCTTGAGTTTCGAAAAACTTCTTTCCCCACTTGTCACTGTTACCGGTAAGGCTAACAAAATCCTAAGTGTAACACTGACATTGGGAGCACAGTCATGTGCCTTAATTAATTTTAAAGTCTCTTTTGGTGAACATTTAGGCTTAATTATAGTGGATAACACTTCTCTCAGTTCGTCTTTCAAAGCACTGGGGTTAATATCTTTAGATTATTCGTGTGTTAAAATGCTGGCTAGTACACTTTTCAGACAAAAGTTCAGATGGCATATCTTTACGATTACTTATATCGTAAAGAAAATCGAAATACTTGCTGTGATGTTTAAGTTGCTCAAACCTTTATCTTAAAGCTAACAAAATCATTTCTAGAATTTTGTAATAAAAACCGATCTTGTATCTTGTTTGTGTATCTTCAATAGCTCTGCCTTGTACTGAAATTGTCTCTTCTTCTTTCGACCTCGAGCATGCACTGTATTACCTATCCGTGGATCATCCATATCTAATGCTGATACCAACTTCATCACATCAACTAAGTAAGATTGAAACTTTGCATAATTTCTTTTCTCAAAGCACTCAAATACGTTTTCAAGAAACCCGACTGCATCAACACATGAGAATCAATGCTTTGGAGTGTGGGTTCCTGTCACCACGGCATGGCGCGTCCTCAGGTTGCAAATCGAGGAGAAGGCCTCTAGATATAGAGGTTAGCTGCGAATATACTGAATAAGCAGTCGCGGACAGCCGACTAGGAGTGGTCCTCCAGCTTGGGAGTTTGGGTAGGGCTAACAACCTTATCCTGTAAAAAGAAAAAAAAAAAAAAAAAGCACTTGTTCAGAAATATTCACAAAAGCCTCGGACAAGGACTGATAACTTGGCACGACCTCAGAAAAAGAAAATGGACATGAGATTTGGAACATGGAATATTAGGAGTCTTTATAGGGCAGGCGCGTTAAAATCCGTAACGAGTGAGTTAGAGAAATACAGGATGGACGTAGTAGGAGTTCAGGGAGTTAGGTGGGAAGGAAATGGATCTGAGAATTCCGGAAATTTTACGTTCTTTTACGGGGAAGGAAATAAAAATCACCAGTTAGGAACAGGGTTTTTCGTTCATAAACGTATATTACCAGCAATTAAACGAGTTGAATTTGTCACTGACAGACTTTCTTTTATTACTCTTAAGGGATGGTGGTGTGATATTATTGTTTTAAATGTACATGCCCCAACTGAAGATAAGGATGACGATATAAAAGACAGTTTTTACGAAGAAGTGGAACGGATATTTGACCAACTCTCGCAATACCACATGAAAATTCTACTAGGGGATTTCAATGCGAAGGTAGGACGAGAGGATATTTTCAAACCGATTATAGGGAACGAAAGTCTGCATAAGGAAAGTAATGACAACGGTGTTAGACTCGTGAACTTTGCAACATCTAAAAACTTAATCGTGAAGAGTACAAAATTCCCACATCGCGACATTAATAAATACACTTGGACATCACCAGACGGGAAAACACATAATCAAATTGATCACGTTTTAGTAGATAGAAGAAGGCAATCTAGCATAATTGATGTCCGGTCATTTAGAGGGGCTGATTGTAACACTGACCACTACCTGGTAGCAGCGATAATACGAGAGAGGTTATCGTTGAATAAAGGTAATATTCATTGTCCGAAAACGGAGAGATTCAATGTAAAGAAATTAGAAGAGAGCCAGGTAAGAGAGAAATACCAGATTGAAGTCTCGAATAGATTCTCGGCCTTAGAAGATTCGAAGTGCACTAGTGTTGAGGATACCTGGATTGAAATTAGAGATAGCATTAAAATTTCAGCAAAATAAAAATTGGGACACGCGGAAATACGCAGGAACAAACCATGGTTCGACCAGGAATGCATAAAACTAGCAGAGAAGAGAAAACAGGCAAAATTACGCTGGCTACAAAATCCGAATGAAATAACTACACAAAATTTCGCAGATATCAGGCGGGAAACTTCCAAAACTTTTAGAACAAAGAAACGCGATTTTCTGAAAGCTAAAATTAAGGAACTTGAAGATAATAGTAAAAATAAAAACATCCAGGTCATGTATAAGGGAATCAACGAATTTAAGAAAGGCTATCAACCTCGTGCTTATATATTAAAGAAATCTGACGGTACAGTTCTCACTGACACGGATAGCATCTTAAATAGATGGAAAGATTTCTTTGGCGATTTGCTTAACACACAACCGAAAACTAGTGTGGGTGGAGAAAAGGAGATACACACCGCAGAACCGTATATTCCAGAACCCAATCGAATAGAAGTAGAAACTGCTATAAAGAAATTAAAGAAACACAAATCTCCGGGTGTAGATGAAATTCCGGCTGAGTTAATTTTAGCTGGAGGCGAAAAATTGTTCAACAAGATACACAAACTCATTCTCCTTATCTGGAACAAGGAAGAATTGCCACAAGACTGGAAAGAATCAATCATTGTTCCAATTCACAAGAAAGGCGACAAAACTGACTGTAATAATTATCGAGGCATTTCTCTTCTGTCAACATCCTATAAAATCATTTCAAATATTCTATTAGCAAAACTGACCCCATACGCAGATGAAATTATTGGAGATTATCAATGCGGATTTAGACGAGATCGATCAACTATCGACCAAATATTTACCATTCGCCAAATACTCGAAAAAAAGTGGGAATACAATACCCCGGTACATCAACTATTTATTGATTTTAGAAAGGCGTACGACTCGGTTAGGAGAGAAACATTATACAACGTTCTTACAGAACTTGGAATACCGAGAAAGCTAATTAGATTAATTAAGATATGTTTAAATGAATCCCAAAGTAAAGTCCGGGTAGGAAAATTTTTGTCCACGAGCTTTCACGTCGAAAATGGCCTGAAACAAGGAGATGCGTTGTCGCCATTATTATTTAACTTCGTTCTGGAATACGCTATAAGGAAAATCAAAGATAGCAACCAGGGCCTACAGTTGAACGGTATTCACCAGGTTATTGCATATGCTGATGATGTAAATTTAATAGGTGATGATAGGATAACAATAAAAAGAAATGCAGAGATCTTATTAAACGCTTGCAGGGACATGGGTTTAGAAGTAAATGCAGATAAAACTAAATACATGGAAGTGCGTCGGGACCGGCATACAGCAAATTATGGATGCGTTAAAAAATTAAATAATACTTTTGATAAAGTGGATAGTTTCAAATATCTAGGATCAATATTAACAAAGGAAAATCATATTCTCGAAGAAATTAAATGTTGACTAAAAGCAGGGAATTCGTGCTACTATTCGGTTCAAAATCTCTTGTCGTCGCGAATTCTGTCGAGGAATTTGAAGCTTAAAATATACAAAACGGTAATCATGCCTGTTGTTTTGTATGGCTGCGAAACATGGACACTTACTCTGAGGGAAGAGCATAGACTGAAAGTATTTGAGAACAAGATCCTGAGACGAATATTCGGACCCAAGAGGAACGGGAATGGGGAATGGCGGAAACTTCATAACGAGGAACTACATAATTTATATGGTTTACCCAACATTGTCAGGGTCGTGAAATCTAGGAGGCTTAGGTGGGCGGGTCATGCAGCTAGAATGGAAAAAAGTAGAAACGCTTTCAAAGTCTTGACTGGAAGACCAAACGGAAAACGACCATTAGGAAGACCTAGGCGCAGATGGGAGGATAATATTAAGATGGATCTCGCAGAGATAGGAATACAAAGTAGAAACTGGATCCAGTTAGCTAAGGATAGAAGTCAGTGGAGAGCTTTTGTGAACGCGGCATTGAACCTCCGGGTTCCATAGGCCATAGAGTTAGTTAGTTATGTTTATGTGGAGTAAAAAGTCATACCAGATAACGAGTGAGCAAAGTAGCCACACAGCTGGTTTGCTATACACAAAGCATCGTGGGTGACCATTCTATCTGTTCTATTGTCATTACTTATTTGAAGTAAGGCATCATAAACCTCCCTATTTGATATCTAACCAGTAAGTTGAGTCAGAGCATCAATTCTGCTCTCCCACCTTATGGTGCTTAACAGTTTTAAAGTTAGACTGCTAATATGTTCCTTTAGTATGGCCCAACGTTGAACTGACGCAGAAAAAAAAGTCATCAACTTTTTTAGCTGTAGAAAAAATGAAACGGTGTACTGAGATGCTGTAATTGCATCGTTTAGGCAAGATTTAGTGAATGACTACTACAAGGAGCATAGAAGACTTGGGAATTTATTTCTTAAATTCTCTTCTGAATACCTAAATGTTTGCTTTTCATATTGGAACCACTGTCGTACCCTTGGCCCCTCATGTCTTCGATAGGAATGTTTATTTCCTTTAGCTGTTTAATTACTACTTCTGTGAGTCCTAGACTAGTGATGTATGTTACCGGTACGAAACCAAGAAAATGTTCGCAATTTTTTACAAGACATTCTCCATTACTGTATGTAATTTGTACAAAACGGAAATTGGTTATTTGCTCAGTAAATTGGTTAACAACTTCTGCTAGAACCTAAATGTCTCTAGAAGCTGTGGGCTAGAACGGCCTGCCTCAAGTGAAATTGTACCTTTTGCAAACTTGGAGTGGAGCGTTAGAACATTGCTGAATAGAACAAATATAAAAGAAACTTTGATAGTCTTATCCACCCTAGCTGAAAATCTTATCTACGCCATTGCAGGAGAAATATTGAACGAGATATCTGTGGCTAGTAGTTTGATAATTGAAAATGAAGCCGAATTTCCTGAGTGAGTATTATTTCGAATGTGAGTGAAGTAAGTTCAATTAAATTCTCGGGTGAATACAATTTTATTTCTCCATGTGGGCCTATTACGAAGCATTATATTTTGATAGTATACTTTTCTTTTTCAAATTTTGCCGCCTATTAGACTTGCCGCTCTGGGCAATGGCACGGCTTGATCCCCCCTCGCACCGGCCCTGAGAAATGGATGGATATAGAATCTATTCTTGGGACGTTCAATAAATTCCAAAAATCCACTCCTCACTATTACCATTTTTACTATATGATAATCAATCTTGAAACCGTAAGTAGGCCTAGTTAATTTCTATTACTTCCAGTTTAAACGGAGGATTAGTAGAGGAATTCTAAACGCTAAATCGATTCTAGTACATATATTTTATGACATGGCTATGAAATACATAATTTTATGTAATTTAAACAGAAGATAAACATAAAATTTGCAGCGCTTATGAAAACATATTGAGTCCATCTGTACATAAAATAGCCTAATAGAAGTATTTGTAGTTAATGATGTAGCGAAACAACTTCTGTGCCTCATTTTAAAACCTTACCCAGTATGCATAATTCATAAGATTTGTCCATTACCTCTAAGATGAATTCAACTTGTTCGCAATTCCTAAGGTAATAGCCTGACTACATTGAAAACCTGTAAAACCCACTATCTTATTGATTGTGATTCATATACGTTGCTTTCACTACCCTTCTGTTTTCTCCTGACTCGTTATGGAAATTAATGTTCTAATGGTCCCTATACATTTGTTCCATTCAGAGGAGTGAAAAAACAGTTTAACATCCCATAAAAGGAAGTGATAACGTATTTTTCACCTTTTTTAATGTTGAAACAATAAACAGGGAAAGTGAAATATGAATACATGATTATGTATTCATTATTATGATTACTATCTTCCGAAATTACGATATTATGGGCGTAAATATTGGGTATTTCTTGTTATTATGTGACCATGTTATATGAAATTACACTTACAATATTCAAATATCAAATCCCTTTCGGGCACTTTCTACCTGTCTCCTGTGCTCACTCAAAAGTAATGGATATTTCGTGAGTCAAATACACACATAGCGCACTCCCATGTGTAACTGGAACAACACAAATTATCCATTACATTTCTTATTTATTAAACTATTGGGAACAATAAATCGAAAGTGGCAGTTCTGCATTGGAAAAGATTTTAAAGAAGTATATTTTTCTTTTAACAGAATTTCATTAAATGACAATTTTAATGTTTTATCACTAACTGACAACCATTTCATAGATATTTTGATGCAAATTGCAATTTAACGAAAAATCCTTTAAAACATGTATTTCCACAACGGTCGAACTTAGATCTCCCACTCTAAAAGTGACAATGTTAACCACTTATCCACAAATAAAACTATCACTAAAAGCATATTAAGACCTAATCAACGGGAAATAATTCCTATAGCGGAGCCATTCGAGAAACTAAAGTATTGTCTTTGTTTAAATTATCTAAGTTTATATATATATATATTGTTAATACGATGTTTGCAGCATGGAAAGATAAATACGATGTTTGCTTGTGTCACCACAAAGAACATTTAGAATGTACTTCTTCTCTTACATTTTGCCCTAGTTTCGAATTCAGTTCATTTTAATCTGAAAAGTCAGGCAAATTCTTTCGGAGCTTATTTAAAGAGACCGAAAAAAGAACTTCAAGAAGTTCTACATACCCGATGTCCTATACATCTCACCTTGTCTCGTTGGATTATGAAGGTATAGTAACTTCAAATGCGTCACAGATGTAAACTCAACCGAGTATAATGTGAATAAGACTACATGTGAGCCAGGCAGTTGTAGAAGTGATTGCATCGAGTACAATGTCAAGTACGAAAATACTGATGCTTCTGACATTTTGCCCATCAAGTATGTGTGGGATGTAGTTGATTGGTATGTTGTGCGTTACGGGCCTACAGCAGATAGTATCGAGATGTCCTGTAAACCCTCATACAAGCGGTGTTTCACGCGATTTCCCCGAAACACATTCCATATCTGTTTGATTCTATGCCTTGATATTTCCACGTGAAAGCCTGATGCCATGCTGGTTTATAAGGGTTTCAGGTATTGTTTAGGTTTAAGTTGTAATTAATTCTGTATAATTACGTATCATTTCTGGTATTGATTTAATTTAACGTATTTTGATTAGTGTTGTAATTTACAAACACACACACACACATACATATTATATATATATATATATATATATATATATATATATATATATATATATATATATATATATATATATATATCCCCTTGTATATGTATTTTGTAGTTTGTGGATGTATGTCAGAATATGTGCAATGACATTCCGCTAAATTACCTCAAATATTTTCAAACTTATTGAAAACATTTGAAGCATGTCATCCCAATGCTCTCAAGTGATGACAACGTTCGTTTGTAAACAGCGAAAAGGTCATTCCATAAAACTTCAAAGAAAGAACTTTCTTTTCTCCAAAAATAAAAATTACTCTTTGGGGATTTGCCTTTTAGGCAGCGATAGAGTGGAATATTTCACTTAAATTGTATATGTCAACATTAAAGGTGAGGGGAAGACTCGAGTTAAGTATTAATGACATAACATGGGCAATCCAAAAAGAAAGATATTAAAAAGATATTGAGTTTACTTTTAAGAACTGAAGATAGCTAGTTTCTTATTCAATAGTAAAGTTTGAAGACGTGTCGTAAAACTAGTAATTTTCACACAGTCTTATTTGTACTCAAATAACACTCATTATTGATGTACTTATAATTATTAGCGACACATTAAATTCTGTAAAAATAAGTGGCAGAGCTACTATAGTGTAAAACTCAGCAATACCTGGGGCCCGACCTTCTAAATTGCTCTTAGCAGACATCGTGTTAATGCAAGAGAAACGAACCAATGAGAAGAGGTTTGATGGGTTGTGTGACCGTCTCTGTGATTAATTCTGCATCAGAGTTAATATATTTAAGTTGCTTGACAGTAAGTACTTAGTTGGATGATTTATTTCTCTGTGTGAAATAACTTCTAAATTATTTGTTCTACTTCCTTGTAATTTAATTTACCTAATTGAGGATAACACCTTCAGGTGGGTAGAAGTTTTTCAAAAACATAAAAAGAAAAAAACTTCCACTACTGATATTGGTTTCTCATTTTCATTTGAAGCAGTTTGGTATATAAAGCAAAGAAAATCTGAAATAAATGTTTAGATGAATGTATGATTTGCCAAGAATATTTATTCTAAAATACTCTTACTGGTTAGACCAGAATTTATTTAGAGTTCCTCTGAAAGATCATTTTCCTAAAGTTAAATTAATAAAATATACGTATATTAATATATGTTAGGAATACAATAAAGTAGATTTCGCTTCGTTTAATAGACGTTGAAGAGAATAACTTAAAATAACTTACACATATTAATATAAAATCACAAAGAAAATAGTTCAGTTAACAACACGATATCAAAAACATCGAGCCATCCGAAATCGCTAAAATGCTAAGTAATATATACTATATCTTTTTCTAATAAATTTTGTTTATGAGTGTTTATTTTTATTTGTTTAAATGTACTCACGATAAGGAATACATCTGTTCGGAATATGTCTAGCAAGAACAAATTTGGTGGGATGCTTATGTAGTATCTGCATAGTGATACTCAAGAATTCTTTGGGCTGTAAAAGCTAGTATCACATCATAACATCTTTGCATTTTCAAAACAATGCTATATTTCTTCACATTTTAGTACCCAGTATAATTACACATATTTCTTCATAACAAGTTGATGGAAAAGGACATAGAGTAATGGGTGGGAAGTAGAAAAGATGGTTAGTCCATAAACTTGGACAATTTTTTGTTGTGACACAATCTTGGATGTGACACTATCTACTCAGTGCTAGAAATATGCTATGTTTAGAAATCTAAAAGAGTTATTTCTTTATGAAATTGGCTTTGAACAAATTTGTGATCCTATTCTAATATTACAAACAAGAAAATAATATTGGGAAAAATACTTTTACAAACAGTAATAGACTAATATCCAAAACACTATTAACACTTGTCCTTATTAAGGCTAGGATAGTATCTACCTTATATCCCCGGTTACGGGTTGAAGCGATATTTTTATACGCATTGCTCGATAGGTGGGGGCGCCACTATAGATAGAAATGCTAGGTTAAGGAGATAATAAATTTACAGGTGAAATGGTTGAGTGTCATCTAGAAGAAAAGTTATTAACACAAGTTGTTTTTCGATATTATTATATTTCAGACACTTGAAGTGTGTTTCATATTTACTACACATGCGATTGTCGTAACAAGTATGGGCTCTTGCAGCGGGGCCCAATTATCCTTTTGGGTTTCAGTTCTTCTAAATACATGCCAAAACATATTAGATTTGCTTACCAACCAAATACAGACTTTAATATATTTACTGCAGTTAATAAAGTTATACAATCTGCATCAATAATAATTATTTCACATGAAGTATATTCGCGACTTAGCTTATGTGCCGGTCTTCCTTCCCCCCAGGGAAAATTATAGGACGCTTCTAGTAACAAGAATATCTCAAAGTTCAAGAACATTTCACTCGTACCATTCATCTAGTTCATTATCATGTTTTGTAAATAATGGTGGAAGTACGTTTTAAGATGTTGTGCAGTAAGATGGCACACTGCGTTAACTTTCTTGCAGTGAAGTAAATGCCTGCAGCGCTTTTGTGATACACACAAAAACACGATGCACATAAGTCAAGCAGAGTTCAGAGAGACTAGAACATGGAATTTTAAGAAGTCCGATTTCTGAAATGCTTGTATTTATATTGTTTCTTCACAAGTGACATAGCCTCCATTTTTCATTAAAAAAAAAAAAAAAAAAAACTGGATGATAATAAAATTCCAGAAGAGCATGAACCAAATACATTTCGTAGTATTTCTCAAAACATAACGGATTATACCCAACACTAAACAAGTTCGCTTTCACGGGCACAAGAAACTGCAATTTCTTATTTTGACAAGTTGTACAATCAAACAACAAATACTAGAGAGAAAAAGAAGTAATGCAAAAGGTAGGGATCAGTCTGGCGTAAGTAAATTTTAAATGTGCAAAATATATTAAATTCTCTGAAAGGAAAGAATTGAATGTATTTATGTCAATTCTGTGGAGGAGTATATAATGAACCATCTATGTAAGACTGAATTTTGCGTAACACATGTGACAGTGGTGGCATGAAGAATGCACTGGTTATGAAGAGCGCGGTGTTTACCGGTTCTACTTGTACTGAAGCAAGGATTTTACGTTAAGATTAAAGTTACGTTCTGAGTACCACTTCAATTAAGATATATTAAATAATGTTTCAATTATATTGTTTTGTAACTTTCTATGGAACTATATATAACCTAGATTTTTTGAAAAAAGAAAGAACGGATTTCTCTCTGTAGAAACCAGGAAGAAAGGTATTTGCCAGTAAACTGTACGATAGTTTTGAGGGCAAAGAAGATGTACGTAATATGCATTTCATCCCTTGTATTGTACTGTTACCCGTGAAAGGTAGTAGAACCTAAGTAATTTAAGATCATCAGAAATCGATATTAATTGTACTTTTCGCAAATGTGTTTGCCCCCAATCCATTAGTCTACTTATAGTTCCGTTTGTAAACTTGAGATAAAAAAATAAACCTGAAAAATGTGGTGTATCAGGGGCGCCCGAAGAAAATTTTAAAGAGGGGGGGCATCTCCATGTTGTTATATTACGCCTGGTATTTCTGGTATTTAATATACGTAGTTTACTATATTACGTATACATTTTCGTGAGCCAGGGAGGGGCCTTGCCCTCCCCTTCGGACGCCTATGTGGTGTATGGTATTTTAAGTGATTTGTAGTATTTTGCCTAATATATTGAGGACGATGATTATTTTAACTTGTGGATAAATATTTCTTATTATTTAACTGTCTGTTGGATTGTAATGACAGTTGGATATTACATACTGTAGTATAGATATACAGATTTATTTCATAAAGAATATTGTTTTATTTCTATTTATCTCCTAGACTGTTAACTTCTATTAGAGAAAGCTAGAATTAATTCAAGCACCTAATATTACGAAGTTCGAGAAGAATCAGAACTGCTACTTTAAAAAAAAAAAATGTACGAAAGTAAACTTTTATTTTACCTTATTTCGACTTGGAAACTTTCAAGTTCTAAAACAAATTCGTATTTCATCTACCCATCAAGGAGTGAAGAGTTAATAAGGGATTCCCCATCATTGCACATGAGTAATTTAAACATTCAGAATACAGAATGTATTTGGATGTTAAAGGGAAGATTAAAGGTTTAGCAGGGAAATGAATTACACAATTTATTCTCCTCACCACTTTACCAAACGTAGCTTTTGAAGATTTCCGGCTGACAAGTAGGAAAAAAGAAAACTTATGGCTGTTTTTCCTTTCTGCTTGTGTTCCTCCTTTTCTCTCTTCCTTTTCTTTTGAAAAAAAGTTTTAAACTTGTGAAAATATATTAAAAGGGGAAATTTTGCTTTTATTATATGTCTTTTATTGAAACTTAGCGTCTCATCTCGAATTCGTTGCAGTCATTGCAAGAGAATACCTTTTTAAAATGAATTTTTACACGTGGCGTGGAATGAATGCTACATATACATACATACATACAAAAATGATTTTTAAAAGTTAGCAAGAAATTATTTATGTCCAATAAAGTATCTATATTAAACATAGGTCATGATTTTTACACCTTGTAATGAAAACAAGGTAATTTTTTTCTACTATTTACTTTAATTTCATTATGATATTATTTCACCACAGAGAAAATAATGGCATAACCTTCTTCTCTGTGATTTTAGTCACCTGCACAGGTTAGGAAAATCCAGAAAATGGATTGAAGTATCTAGCGAAATAACCGTATTTTGAAAGTAGAAACAGTATAACTTTCATTACAGACTAATAAAATATTTATGGAATCTGAAGAACGTTTCTCGACAGCTCTTTTCGTTCAAAAGCGTTACAGATTCCATAACGACTGAAAAAAGTGAATGTAGATTTTTTTCTTTTAGAACTGCAAACAATATTTTACTTACACTTTAGTTCATTTTCGGCGCAGAAGACACTGCAGAATATTGGTGCTTGCAGAATAATCATGTCTAGAAATATAGACAAGTGTTTCAGAAAGAAATAGCAGATTCACAATGCTACATGAAGGAAAGTACCACGTATTCCAAACTCCTGCGAAGGGGAGATACATGCTATGAGGTATTGACACTTCTGTACCGATTGTATAGCCTGTTGAATGAAAAGTATTGTATACACAAGATGATACCCCTCTTAGCTCTTACCACAATGTAAAAAGAAAACAGCGAGTCAAGGGTCGTGAGATCTCCTGGCTCAATGGTAGAGTACTCAAATTTGATATGTTTCGCTTGGTTCGATTCCCGACTACGCAAGTTTGTGGTGGACAGCACCATATCCATGGATTTTCTCGAAGTTCTCCTGTTCCCTCCCACATTCTCAATCCATCAATTATTTCATAATTCACTTCCATTATTCATTCATCTCCTTTAGCCTAAAGGACATGACTGTGGGACGCAAAAATAGAAATTTCATCTTCATTTCTTTTAAGAATTGAACTTAATATAAATAAATAAATAATACTGTTATAGTTATTAAGTGTAAGGGAATAATTGAGTTTTTCCAGCTGTGATTTCTCTAACCTCTCATCCTCTGCAGGGTATCGATTTTTTAAATAAATAAATAAAAAAGTTGCCTTTCACTTGTCTCGCTCAATTACAGTCACTGATCCCAGGATTGAATCAACTTGTTGGAAGTAATTTTCAGATAATCTTGTGATCGGTAGAAATAAAACAGAAATCATGTAGCTTGGCAATTACTTTAACACGAGCAAACTGAAGTAATTTTTTGTTCTTGTTTCGATTCCAAGAGGTCACTGGCTGTGATTACTATTGGAGTTTCTCTTGTTTTCTTTCATCCCACGAGACAAAAAACGCGATGCGTTGCAGTCAGGCAGAGGATCAATTCTTTTTAACAACTCGGATAAATAAAGAATGGAATTTAGACACACTGAACTGTCAGTGGAAAAGTTCAACATTACTCATAAAATTCATGGTAGGCGAATTGACACAAGTAGATAACAGACAAAGAAAATGTTATAATAGGTAATACATATGTAGTAAAAAAATTCTAACAAGATCTAGAATTCTAATTAGATCACATTCTAAAAATTCTAATTAGATCACATTTAAAGGATAACAAAAATGTGAATTATTTATTATTGCTTTCAACAATTTTAGCATGTTCTATAAAATAACCAATGGCGGTCTATAAGGGTCTTGCTGATACTGCGATGCTGGTAGGATGTGCGGAGAAAGAAATGTGGCCTCGGAGAAATGTTTACAGATCATATACTATATAAAAGAGGAATTACGTATATATTACCACAGAATTTTTCGTTAGTTTTATTTATCTGTAATAAACTTACTGCATGGCTTTGTGATTAAGACAGATAAGTGTTATAAAAGCTAATATAATGAGCTGTTCATTTCAGCCATTATTTCTCACTTCGGTGTTTCATTTTTGAAGTACACAAGTAATATGTGGAATTGGTAGAAAGTAGGAAGCTCTTCCCTATTATGTATAGATATGTTAATTATCACCACCGATTTGATATGAGATATTTTGTGCAGCTCAGCTCAGGATATGGTATTTTTTAAATATATATTTTACGAGTAAGAGATTACATATGCTGTAGATTCTTCAGCATTTCACGAGAATAGACTTATCTATAGATATACCACGTTGACTTGACACCTAGTCTTCCGTTTCAAGTGCTGCTATTTGCTGAAGGAATTATACTCCCTTTCGTTAAGGCTCTTTCGCTTAGCAAAAGCTGAATCCTTATTGGCTCAACGCGTGGGTGTGTCGAGGATGTGGGCTTTAGTCCGCATGTTTGCCACGGCTCAAGCCATTTTGGCAGCACTATAGCACAAATAAATTATACAGATCTAAGGTTTAAACGAAAATGAAATATTGAATATTAGATTAGATGATACTTCCAAAACTGCGGATTTAGTGAAATTTAGAAGAAGCATGTTTGACTAAACAGAATTAGCAATATTGTATACAGAAGTGACAATGGAGTATGAGTCTGACCTTTAAAGTTAACATCATTAATTCACTCATCAGGAAATTAGTACTCAACACAAACTTTCAGATGGAGATTTAGCGGTTATTGTCACTAAAGATTCCATTTAGTGTTGCCCATGAGGTGAAAAATGTATCGTCTCAGTTCTATTCTAGTCTCAAAAATGAGACAAGAACAACCTTTTAAATTAGAGACAAGACTAAAATACGACAACTCTCGTCTCGATTTCGAGACGAGACTAGAGATTTCATGAGTCCTATGGGCAACTAGTTCTCCCAAGTCTTAGATTACAAACACTATTTTAAAATTATATGATTCACACATAAAAGCTATAAATTTACTAAGTAATTGTACCAACACAATGAAGAACATTTATCAACGTTTAAAGTTTGCAAGTCAATAATAAGTACTATATTCCAATAATAAATACAGTTTGGATGTAGTTATATTACATCCTTTGTGGGCCTCTCGTGTGAATAGGAATAGGCACGAGCGAGTTTTCTTTGAGACTCGACTCAAAACAGACATATTTGAGCTCGGCTCGAGAACTCGGTTCGAAAAATTTCCTCCAACTTGATTCGAATTCAGGTCGAGTTTCGAGCCGACTCTAACCAAAATGAGCCAAATTCTGTGTGTAGTTTCAAGTACTCTCTTCAGGTATCCTACATAGACAATATAATGATTATCAATGATACTACTACTACAAATTATTATTATTATTATTATTATTATTATTATTATTATTATTATTATTATTATTATTATTATTATTATTATTATTATTATTATTATTATCACCGTTTATAAACATGTAAGATAGGCTGTTTGTGTCTGAATACTAAAAACTAGTTGACTGCTGACCTCAGTAGTCGGGAAGTCTAGAAGGCAAGGACATCGTTCATGAGGTTCCTGGTTTGAGTTCCGGAGGGGCAAGTATTTGGGCTAAAGCCAAAAAAAATATTAAAAGTTATAGGGCACCGACCAAACATGTTCAAGACTGCTCAGCCCGGGTTTAGGGTTGTCAAAACAGCTCATTCAATTATCGAGCCCAACCAAGAAGTGAGTCGGCTAATAGCTCACCCAACCGAGACGGCTCGAGCCAATGGCTCACGTGAGCTCAACCGAAATGAGCTAATGGCTCACTCCAACCGGGCAGGCTCGAGCAATCGTCTCAGTTGAGCCGAGTCGAACGGAGCCGATGGCTCACCTGAACCGACTAGAACCGAGTCGGTGGCTTATCCCAACCGAGCTGTCTTGAGTTCTCGGCTTAATTGAACCAAACCGATGACTCATCCCAACCAAGTCGACTCGAGCTGTTGGATCAGTTGAACCGAGACGAGCTGGTTGGCATCACTATCCATGTCTGCTTCTGCTTGGGCTCAAAAATGGACCGAGCAGGTCTCAACCTTGATGGTAAGAACTACAGTAGTCTATATATTTATATTGATTCTCACGACATTTCAGGCTGTCTCGTTATAAGAATCTACTGTCGTCTCATTTTCAAGATAAGACGAGATGCAAGTAATGTTCCCTCTTGTGAGCTACACTAAAAGTATTCCACGTTACTGCTTACATTTCTCATGGCTTTCGCTTTCAAGTCTAAACAGGTCATGATTTCAAAACTAGTTAAAACGAGCTGAACGAGCGAGCCATTTATCAAATTGTAATTCAAAAAAAGTGTCACAGCTCGAGAAAATTACCTCTGACTCGAATCGAGTTTTAGCTCGACTCGTGCCCATCTGTATGTGAGAAATTACGAAAAAATATATATATTTTTTGATTTGGATATAAATTTACAAAACGGGACGAGACGAGATTACAAAATTTACAAGATAAAACAAAGGAAAACCTCGTTTGTCATCCTGTCTTGTCTCGTGGGCAACTCTGTGTGTGATATCTTGTGATGGCAACAATTAGTCTTTTGTCTTTGTTTCAAGTCCTGCTTACTCTTTTATCTCTCTTTTTCCGTCTTGTTTTTAGCCTGTCTTTATTTTTTCAATCATCAATGTCTGCATACTGTGTGGTTTTTTATCCCTAGATATCCCAAAAATCCTTTGAGCATAAAGACTTTTGTGTTTGTGTGTTTTACTTCTTGCTTAGAGATAGGTAATATGACTGAACATCAACATAGGTAATATAACATCAACAGAAGATCATTTATTTATGTGAAATTCCAAAATGAATTCATTTTACAAATACACTAAACAAAATTCATAAATATATATTAATGGGTAACCGCTTTTAACATGTAAAGTAGAAAGACTTCAACATATCTTATAATCAGTGAAGAAAGTTTAAGAAACTACTGTTCTCTTCTTCTTCTTATATTATTATTATTATTATTATTATTATTATTATTATTATTATTATTATTATTATTATTATTATTATTGTATTAGAAGAAGAAACCATTTAAACTCCATGATTGAAATGTGTCACGGAAAATACTAAAGAAAGCCAACAATTGCAAGAAGTTACATGGTATAAAAGTTTCTATGTTAAATTAGTAGGGTTAAGTGTATATACACACATATATTATTATAAATTTTCTGAAGTTCGTACTTTACTTCATTTGAAACCACAACATCACTGAAATTATTTTTTCCTACAGAAATTCGTAATTATTATATGCCAGTCCCTATTTAATATATTTTTGATATTATTTAGTAAATTTTGAGTAAATTCAGCATTTTGATATACTCATATTAAATGGAATAATAGTACAGGTTTATTGCATGGCCAATCTAATCCGCTTAGATTAATTAAGCCAATTACAATCAACACATAAATCTTGGTTGAAATATATCAGAGCAATTTAATTGAAGCAAGTAATAGCGAAGCTTCTTTTATTCAACTCGATTGACATTTGTGTGTCTGTCTGTTCATCTGTCTGCCCACCTGTTCCACGATAATCTTATAAAACTTATCCAATTTAGATGAAAATTGGTATGTGCCTTCCCCTTCACTATCAAAAATATCCCTGGTGTTTGAGGTAGCAACTCACTAAAATATAAGAGGGGGAAAGGGGTAAAAAACCACTCCATGTTGCAAATTTACATGTGTACATGCAAGGCAATTTTCCAGCATAATCCACGTAAAATTTTCTAAATTATGACAAAACTTAATATATATTTCCTTCATGGCATTGGGAATATCTGCACTGCTTGGAGTTAAATCTGCGAAGAATGAAAATGGGAAGTCACCTACCCACCCGTATTTCAAAATATGTTCCATGATAAGTTTCGTTAAGAAAAATGTTTGATTCTTTCATTACAAGTTTCTCATATTTTTAATAAACACTCTACTTAGGAATTTTACATATTTGGTTCTCTCCAAGGTCCGTTAGGCATGATCAAAATTTTTCCCCATCTCTTGTCCCTAATTTTTCTTGTATGGTAGTTTGAAATGATAAGTTAGGTGAAACATTTACAGGTTTTGTAGATTATCAAATATTTTAAAAAATAATAATAATTGTTACTAACTTTATAAAGGACTATTTCATCATTCAACTGTTTGTTTAGATAGGTAATTCCATATAGTTTATATATAAATAAAGAAGCTCTTGCCTATCTCTACATTAATACCAAAGTAAAGCATCAAATGTATCGAGATTACGTTATTCTTATGCATCTCACTGTATTAATCTTTTGAATTTACTTTATCCTGCGTTAGAACGCTGAGAACACTTTTCATGCTCTCAGTACACGAATAGTATTTCTCATGAGCTTTATCTTTGTTACATAACAACCACCACTCGGGTAATAACTATGTCAATGGGAATAAACGTAACGAGAGTGTACATTTTAGTTCAAAAATGATTAGTGCTACCGCAGTGTTTTTTTACTTGTTTTATTTAGGATAATGTTGAATGGAAATAGAACGTTGCATCAAATATTGCACAAAACCCCTAAATTACACACAACATAGCGCTGTACACGTTGAAGTTTTTAGTGTGATGGGATATTTAATACACTAAACGATGGAAGCTTAAAACGTTCCTCTCCTCTTTCAGAAGGTCTCGAACTCATTTAATGGCTTTATTATATATTTAATGTGTATTATAAGTCAGTATCTAGCGGTATGCCATAGCGGTTCCATGCGCTTCACTCAACGATAAGAAGGAGCCTTCCTTTAAAATTCTGATTTCTATATCGTGAGTGGGGAGGTTGGAGCAATGTTCATTTAACATTTCCTAACATTTAGACTTATAAAGAGTTAGAGAAGTAAATCGGTCATTATTAAATGGGGATGTGTTTCATTACATTCTAATAGATGCTAATGATATTCCCTTTTAATCCTTTAAAAAATCACCAACTTAACTTTAAAGTCTTGTTGGAAAAAGACTGGACGCTCACTTTTCTTTTCAATGTCATACCATCTAAATCGTACGTAAGAAACTTCGACGTTTTGCTCTGAAAATAATCAATTTTCCATTAACACAAGTATAATAAATCATGCCATTACGGTACGTATATTAAATCTAACCACAAGAACCCTGGAATGGAAAACTGAGACACTCTGTAAAAACATAACCTACTTTATTAATAGTAACTAAAATATAAGTTATATGATGAAAATGCAATCCTTTTCGCCAGAGATTTTAGCGATTCCCGACTCGGAAATTTTCGGGCAGCTCCAAAATTGTCAAATACGGACATTTTCCTGTTTCATGCTTTGTACGATACGGATACAGGCCCAAAAATACAAAGAGTCCGTACAAAATACGGACATATGGCAACCCTACTTAAAACATTTAAAGGTTCTTGATTGTGGTTACTTTGGAAGTAAGTTGTAAGCCATCTATTTTGTGAACCAGAGAGACTTCTATTTTGTATAAATTACTTTTTACGTTTTTAAAAGGTACTACATTATTCAGAATTTAATCTTGCCTACTGTTCTCAAACTAAAAATAGTTTTACACTTATCTACATATTAAATATATTTCAAGCATATGCTTTATATAAAACATGTAGAGGCTATGTACTCGACGACTACACATACGACTTGAACAGCCTATGTTCTATAATGCTCGATGACAACACATTTTTAAAACAGAATTTCCGTTAAGTATAGTCGGAATATTGTGAAAGTGTTTGAGGTTAATGAAGAAAACGTAGATTGTACCATTTGTACTGACTTGCCTTTTAAAATGCGAAAATTAAAGGTAAAAATAACATTGAATAAAATAAAGTAAAAAGATATTTAAAAAGAAACATTCTTTCTTTAAAAAATAAAATAAATCGTAGGCTACTAAATAGTAAAAAAATGAAATTAATAGTAATGCAAATTTAAAAAAGAACTCTGTTTTAAAGATAATTGTTTTAAAAAATCAATTTATGCATGAAGTCAAGCATGAATAGTTTTTAAAAGTAATTTTCTCAAAAGCAGAATTAGTTTCTTTTATTCTTTAGTACAATAAGTTTTAGTTCTTAAAGTGAAATGTGTTTTTGAGAAATAGGTTTTATTTTATATTATACGTTTTAGTATGATTTTTTATTTTTTTTAAAAAACGCGTGATTTCAATAAAAGTTGTTTTATTTTATTTTTTTTATGTTCTCACATTCAATCAATTCGTGAAGTCTGTCGTATTTGCACAATCGAAAACGTAATTTACGAAGTTTTTCTACATATTATTATGCATCTTAACACAAGAGAATTTTCGATTGGGCACTGTAATAGGCTACATTGTTAGTAAAGAGCAAAATAGTCGAACCTGGATAAGTGGGATCTGGCTATCTAAGAAACCTCTGTTTCTTGTAATTTTGTCCTTAGACATTATCTTTATGAGATATCGGCTATTTCAACCTGCTAAGTACGAAACTGGATAACTGAGATACCTATGTAAGTAGTATATATAGGGCGTTTCGAAACAACACCGACAATGTTTGGGAGGTGATTCCTGAGACCAAGATAAGACAGAAAGTATAGACCAACCTGGGTGCACAAATGCTTCCGTTCGGTGTTATAGGCTGCCGAAAACTTGAAAAATGAACTTTAAAGGTCCCTAGCTCCAAAATCGGGTCAAGACTTTACTTAAGAACTACTATGTGTGCTATCCAAAATATATGTTTCAGAATCCTAAGGTATCCACGCAACGATTTTTATAGAGGGAATTTTTCTACGAATATGTAATTTAAAGTACTCACAACTACCTAATTGTGAAGGATTCTGAAACTTGGATATTTGGATAGGGCACATACTAGTTCCTAAGTAAAGTCTTGACCCGACTGTGGTAGATCCCATAGTATTGAAACTATGGACCTTTGAAGTAATGTTTTTCATGTTTTTGGTAGCCTATAACTCCGAAAGGAAGCATTTGTGCACCCAAGTCGGTGTATACTTTTTGTTTTATCTTGGTGTCAGGAATCACCTCCCAAACGTTGTTCGTGTTGTTTTGAAACACCCTGTATATAGGGTGGGAAATTTATCTTGATACGCCCTTCTAACTTCTAAACTAATATACGAAACAAATTGACAATTTGTAACATACAAATATCAGCAGGGTGACATTTTCTGACATGCTCTGCGTACCACTAGCTTAAATGTGTTGCCAACGCAACGTAATTTTCTTTTCAAATGACACTACAAGTTATTACAAATGTCAAATATATATGTGAAACAAAGACATTTAATATCACATTTGTTATTCAATGTTGCAACCTAAGAACACTATAATATTAGGAACACCCACACTTTAGTGACCTCTACAACAGCAATGACGCAAGTGAGAGGGGCCAAATAAGTTTGTGGTGGACAACATCGTGCTCGCGGGTTTTCTCGGTGTACTCCTGTTTCCTCCTACTTTTTCATTCCACCAATTCTTCATCATCATTCACTTGATTTAATCATAGTCTCCCTTAGCCTAAAGAGCATAATCATTGGACGTTAAACTCAAAGATTTGAGAAATACAATATTTCGACGCTGAAGAGAGAGAGAGAATGGGAAGAGGATATCACGTAAAATATAATAATAATGTTAACATGGATTTATCAAAATATAGGCTACGTAGAAACTAAGTGAATTGTGTAATATAGTTCTTCCTAATGTATGTTTAGCAAGTAAAACGGGAATAAAAGGCTTAGTATATTTCGGGTATGAATCATGTTTTGCCCCAGTAAAATTAGACTAACTTCGAAAAAAATCCGTACGAGTTGCATTTTTTTTACAGAGACCTTTATTTTGGTGTACTCAGCATATCCTGGACAGTATGCTCAATCTGAGCCGTGGAATTTTTGTTCTGAAGTTAAAGGGGGGAATTATAGCTTTTGGAACTATTTTGAAAATTATCCATTTTTCGAGGAAAATTGTTACGAGAAAAATTGTAGTTTACAAAATTCTACACCAAAAAGGTCCTATGACTATTTTTCATAGAACCCATCGTTTCAAAGACAGAGTGAATTATATCTAAACAGAAATAGTGCATACTGCTATAATCTTATATATAAGAATGAACGTTTGTATGCTTGTTTGTCTGGTATACAAATCCAAGCCGTTTTGTTTGGCCTACTTCTAACAAGTAATTGTATCGAAGAAACGATGGTCTGGAAGAACTTGTAGACTATTTAAATTTCTTGATGAGTGTTCTAGGGGGAGGAGTGGACTCAAAGGGGAAGAGGCAATTATATGAAACGAATATTTATTTGTTTACGAACATAATTTCACACACAGCTGAACGCCAGTTTATACTGGAATATCTAACCAATAATAATAATATAATAATAATAATAATAATAATAATAATAATAATAATAATAATAATAATAATAATAATAATAATAATAATAATAATAATAATAATAATAATAATAAAGTAACAAGAATAATAACAAGAAAGACTGACAATAGCAGACTAAAATTTATCCACTAAAATGACGTTGTAGTGCAGTTATATGCAACTTCAGAATAAAATAAATCTACAAGTGTATGTGACATTTCGTTACGTAACTTAGGAAGCCTGTAAAACAGAGAACGTAGGACTATTAAAAGTGTACATCGTACTATAAGAAAAAGATTGTGCTACATGTTTGTCTGAATGAAATTCGGAAATACAGTTCTGATAGTAACCTTTCGGACCTGAGTTTATGAAGATATTGTTTGTCCGGTATAAAAATTCAACACTTTGCTGTTTGCTTTGACATACTTCTAAGTAAACGAAGAGAACATAGTGTAGATACATTTTATTATGCGTACTCTGATTGGGGAGGAGAAGGACTTAAGGGGAAGAGATGCTTTAAGATTTATGCCAAAAATAGTGTGTCTGTTTATGTTAGAAAGATGGAGCTCGTTTATATGTAAATTTATTTTTAAAACCTTGTGGACATAAACATATGCATGCAATCTGAAAAACAAATAAATAAACAAACAAAACTGTGCGGTAAGACCCTAACACCGAAGATGCTGGAAAGGGTGTGACGTAAAAATAATCGAGAACAACTTACATTAGCGGTGAATCCTTAGTTTCCTGATACCATTTAAATCCAAGTTCAGCCCCCATCTACATGCAAGATGAGAAGGGATTAAAAATAAAATGTCCAAAATAACCAAGATTAGTGCCGAATCCATTGTGTTCGGGGTCTTTAAGCTGATTAGTGACAGTCCAAATGATATTTAAGCTCAAGCTTAGCAAAAAAATGTGCATGTCCTGGCAATCATGTTTAAGCGTCGAGACTGAAGAAAGAAAAAAATTATGGGGTTTCGTGAAATACGAAAATTTCTGGTAGCGAGGTAATTTTTTTATATATGCTTGAAAAATTATGGTGGCTATTTCATGAACACTTTTTTTCATGACTCTTTGAACGATGTGTCAAATTACATACGTTAATAATTAAAAATTTTCGGATGGTTACTCTAGGCTCCATGACAGAAGGCTATGTGCGCCAAATAGAGAGCCCACTCGATGCATCTTACGATATTTTCCTATCTCACCTTTCCTTTCATTCTTTTACCTACAGTCGTTTGCGACATACGCACTGGACGTTTCATCTGAGTTGTAAAATTCACAATTAAACGGAAGCCATTTCTTAAATGATACCAAACATGAAAAACTTTTTCCTATATAAAAAAATGTGTTTCCATCGTCTTTTCACAAACTATCTATCTCATATTATTTAAAATTTTCGGGTGTCAAAGACAGAGGGTCTTATGTGGGAAGTAGTATCTATTTGATGCACCCTTTGGCATTTTTCTATCTCACATATTTGTTTCATCCTTTTATTCCTGGTCGTTTGTGATTTATAAAAATGACCTTTTATCTGAAACATCCGGTATACATATTAGGCAGAATGAGTTTCAATACTATTTACGCATTTAATTGAAGTTGATAATAAACAACAGTTGAGCAAGAAAGGGCCCTTTCAAACTTGATCCAATGTTGTGAATGCGGATAATTTTAAGAGCACCTGCGGCGTGTTCTATCAATCCGTCATATTGATTTTAGTGTTCCATCCACGTCTTTCAAAAGTTCGGAAGATAATAGAATATCCCCCAGTTTCTTTGTGGAAGATCCTTATTTAGTGAATCAAGAAAGAAAAGAATAGCTAGATTTTTTTTCATCCTGTCAATAGGATTCTTATGGTTTAGCTGCTCCACTCTTTACTAAGCTCATCAAGCAGAAAATTGAGGTTCAGTATAGGGTTCACCCATCAAGTAAATAAACCACCAACAAAAAGATGTAGTTTTCTGAAATGAATTACCTCCGGCAAACTAAGCTTTTCGTAGTGGAAAATCGTTAAGAGGTCAAGGGGTAGGTTCAACCAGTTAGTGAATTAGAAATCTTCATCAACTTATGTGAGCTTTCAAGCATAAGATGTAGATCATGAGCATCAATTATTTCGAAGAGGCATAATAGCAGAACGAGTGCCACAATTGCTGCGAACAGTACTCTTAAAAGACTATTATGATTATGTATTTTATACTTTCTCACTTACTTGCATATGATATTACTATTGTGCAATATATAATGTACACTTTCCTTATTTTTAAAAGGGAAAGCATCTGTATATCTTTCTTTCAATTTTCAAATAAACTGCATAATGGGTTATATAAATATTTCATTTTCGTATAAAGTACAACGAAACGAAGAAGCTAGTGACGTAGTTCGTGTGTACCGAATTCAAACGCCCAGTTCATGACGTCCTAGTTGGCAGACAGTCCAATTATATGTCAAATTTTACAAAATGCCGTAGAGATACTGGTCAACTTCGAAGTGTTATGTTTACACCGGCCAATTAGGCCACTACAAAATCCAAATCTTGATACTGTTAACATATTTTTCCGTATTTTGAAAATCGATGAAAATGCGAATAATTCAGGGAGATCTCATCTTAATCTATTAGAAATGTTGACAAGTTTTGACAATCATGTGGCCACGAAGTTCAATGTTTTAACAGGTTAGGCCCGTATAATTAAGTCTTAAGCTATAATGGGTATAATTAAGTTTTAAGCTGGCCGAGCGAACTTCTCACACGTTCACATCTTGCTTCCCGTTTATCACATGAAACAAGAAAACGCAGATAATGTCCAACCTGTTCATGGTGATATTGAATAAACACATACAGTACGTAGGCTATATCTGTGATCATCCCGTCTCTTCTTGCTGTGAAATAACTTAAGATATTTCTTTTATTTCCGAAATTTTGTGTAAACATACAGAATGCTTCACACGCCATATTTTTTCTCCTGAAAGATACAACGTTCAAGTACTATTATAGGTAATGAGTCGAGTGAGACTTGTCAATAATGCGCACGCAAATTGCAACGCCATGATGTTAAACTCATCAGACGGATAATTCACCGCTAATTCTCAAAGGGAACGGTGGATTCCGTTTGGATTTGTTTTTAATATTTTCAACCTCTAAGGTAAAACACTCTTTATGGAGAAATTAGCAGGAACAACGCAGCAGCTTGTTGCCATAGGCAAAAGAAACGTGTAATAATAATAGAATTTATTTCAACAAATTGAACGTTTTTCAGGGAAAAAGAAAATGATAAAAATTTTTGTTTGCTTTGCAACGAGTCGGAGCGAAATTCCCACAAGCTAAGTTCACTACCAGTGAAGATGTGAATAAATAGTGCATCTCCCCACTGAAAACCATTTGTATCATATTTTTACGTGTAACATTCAATATAATCACGAATGTTTCACCATTAAAGGATGGTCTTTAGTGTTCATATTTGATTGAAGGACCTTGAAACAGTTATTACGTTACAAAATGTAAATTGAAAATTTATTTCTCACAACAATTTTAAAAAGTAACCATTTTGAATTTTACCTCCGTAATGGTCTTAATTTCGGATTTGTATGAATCATTTCGGAAAGTAAAGGATGAATATACAATTTGACTTTTGTTTTATTTCATTCTTATTAATACAATGCAAATTAAAATGTTACAAAATTGTCGTATATTATATATAAACTCCTGTCGCAACAACTCTTAGGAACCAGAGCTTACCAGCCGAGTTGTAGTACTCATGCCTTCGGAATGATGTGTGATCAGCACATCAGGTCCTCTTACCACATCTTAATGCTGGCTTAGAGATCTAGTTCGTCACTCCTTTCTTCAAATGAAAATGAAATGAAATGTTTGAGTTTTACGTCCGACGATTATGTCGGCTAGGCTAAAGGAAACGTTGATGAGAAGACATGAATGAAATGGTGGAATGAAGAAAATGGGAGAAAACGGGAGAACCCCGAAGAAACCCAGGCGCACGGTGTTTGTCCACCACAAAGTTCACTTAGCGCGAGCTGGGACCAAACCAGGATCATCACACACTAGAGGTGAATGCTCCACCACTGAGCCACGGCGGTTCCCCTCCTTTCTTCAAATAGCTCCCAAATTGTCCTCATGACACTGGGCGATTAACGCAATGCCAACAATATCTGGTGAGTACCAAGAGTTGCCCAACTTCCTCGGACCTAATTTTCATTAAAATATTGGTATTGCGAGAACTTGTAATCACAACTATCAAAAACTATTGCTGCAATTTTATACCAGCAGATGAATTTTTCACAACTAAGTCATTTGACGCAGTATAACAATCTCAAGCTATGTTTTTCATATCTCCGGAACGGTTTGAAATATCAAATTGCTGTAAGCAGCAATATTATTTTAACGTTTATTGGAAAACATTAATGTAATTGGATCTGATACCTATCTCAGCACTTTTCCGAAATAAAACCTTCTGAAGACAGTAAAATTTTCAATCTCTTGTAACCTGATTTCCTACTTCTTAGAAATAGCCATATCATAGTTATCATATTCGACACTAAAGTCTGTTTCAGGCAACCTGATAGGAAACTCCCCTACCTCCCGCTACTTTCTACTACAGAAGGGAAAAGCAAGTAGTTGACCTTCACAAGGAGGGAAGCTTTTCTAATAAACAGAATCGTGTAAACTCTGAATTCGTACATCAATTCGCTCACGCCTGATGTTGAGAAAGCACTGCTGTTCCTTTTAGCTATCAACTCCGAGTAACAAACAATTACAGTTTTTAATTTTTGTCTTGAAGAAAAGTATTGCATATTATTTATGTAATAAAGTTTATCCTACTATAAAACATTTTATTTTCTTAACAAATATCGAAAACATTAAAATCAATAAAAACTCAATCCCCCAATTTTGTATGAATATGGAAGTTGAAATGAAATGAAATATTTGTTTTACGTCTCGCGGTTATGCCGACTAGGCTAAAGGAGAGGACGATGATGAGAAATGAATGAAATGGTGGAATAAAGAAAATGGAAAGAAACAGGAGAACCCCGAGGAAACCGACGCACACGAAGTTTTTCCACCAACAAGTTCACATGGCGCGAGCTGGGATCGAACCAGGGACCCCATGCACCAGAGATGAACGCTCTAACACTGAGCCACCGTGGCCCCAATGTGAAAATTGTTCCCTAACACGAATACAAGAACAGAACTGCGGAGTTTCGAAAACAAAATGTTGATAAAAAATATTTGGACCGAAAGAGGCAAAGATTCAGGTGAATTAGAATTCTATACAAGCTTTTATTTCACAACGACTACACGTCACCGAGCATTATAGAAATAGTAAAATTAATACGTATAAGATAAGCATGATACGTTGCTTGTATGGGAAATACGCAGTAAGTCACCAAGTCCAATCAAAAAGCTTAGGAGAAAGAGACTATTAGGTGGGCGAAAGAGAAGGCTTCCGTACAATGCAGGCCTCCGCAGGATCTTTGAAGGATGGTTGATAACAAACATGGTACATTGACTTTGACAGGATTAAAATCTAATGGAAAAATTTGTTTCTGCTACGATGAGTCTTTAAGCTCTCTAAGTCAAAGCTCGTTATTTTTGTATAACTGAACGAACTAATGTTTATCATTACTCTTTCTTTCTTATACAATAAAGAACTTTTGTTACAACAGCAGGCCACGGTGACTCAGTGATAGAGCGTTCACCTTTGGTGCATGGGGTCCTTGGTTAAATTCCAGCTCGCGTTCAGTGAGCTTTGGTGTGTCAACACCGCGTGTATGGGTTTTCTCGGGGTTCTGCCGTTTCATTCTACTTTCTTCATTCCAACATTTCATTCATGCCCCATCATCACCGTCTCCTTTAGCCTACTCGGCATAACTGTGGAACGTAAACTTAAAGATTTCATTTCATTTTTCTTGTTTCAACATAAGATAATCCTGCACGCCATAACCGTCTCTCTCTCTTGCAAGTTAATTATTGCAAATGATTATTCCGGAATATGAGGCTGATAATCTTTCTAAGACAATGAAAATATATTGATGACAATGATAATATATATATATATATATATATATATATATATATATATATATATATATATATATATATATATATATATATATGTGTGTGTGTGTGTGTGTGTGTGTGTGTGTATGTGTGTGTGTGTGTGTGTATGTGTGTGTGTGTGTGTGTATATATATATGTGTGTGTGTGTGTGTGTGTGTGTGTGTGTGTCTCTTTTTTCCTTCTCGTTCTTTTTAATGTAAGGACATCTGTTTATAAGTGAGGAAACTAGAAGTGTTTTTTTTTCTATTATGTTTCATTTGTTACCATTTTAATGCTTTGATAATTTACCCATATATATTGTACTTGGTTTTCGATTTTATATTATTATGAAATTATTGTATCAATAACTAAATACCCATTCAATTACCAATCCTGCCATCCCTTGCCATTCCAACATTATGTCACAATCCCGACATGCAAAAAGAAGGAAAATAAACAACACAACTATTTAATAAAATTTCCATTATAATAACACATGTGTTACTTACATAACTAATACAGCTAAATGTAATTGTTTTAAAATACGTAGTGTTATTATGAAAGATGTAATTTATTATTTAGACGTATCTAGATACATTCTACACCTCCGTGTGCGAGAACTGATCGTGGAAGACGTAACGCCAACATTCACCTGTACTGGAGCGTGGTGGGGGTAAAAACTTCTTTTTCCTATCAGTTTATATGAAACAGATTATAATGTACTTCCAATGTGCAATGACACACACATCTTACTTGCGTTATTACTGTAAAAGCTCCAAACCGTAGATGGTTACGTATGTTTGATACTGTAGCTTCCTCAGTGTGTAACACTAAATAATGAATGCGATATTGTAAGCTTTTGTTTAATATTGAGATTTGAAATATGCAATACCCTGATATAATATTATTTCTTGAAAAAAGAAAAAAAAAGAGTTGTACGTTGAAGTGGCAGCATTCTTAATCGGTTGGTATTATGGAGTACGTCAGACAATACTCCCTTGTCGATATTTGCATAGTACAAAGGTTTGTGAATTTTATCCATTAGTTGAAAATCTCTTTCAATATAAATGCTCCACCCAATATATACAGTGGGTTACTCCGTTTTCGTTTTTACTTAGCCTGTAGAAATTCATTTTCTTAACCAAAGAATATTAATACTATGTATAGATAGGAAATACGAAGATACCAATACGTTTGCTTTTAGGTTTTGCCAAACTCATAAATTAATAATAAAATCTTAAATCTAATACCACTCAATTACTCTATTGGCTGGGTTAAAAAAAGAAAAAAATAGTAATATGTTCCGTTAGTCAGTCACTTTTTACTATTACTAAAGCACTCTCTGATAGAGGATGTTTTATGTCTTGCATTCTTCAACCAGAACATATTTTCGGGATTTCCAACTCGAGAAATTGCCACATAAAGTTGGAAGTGCGAATAGCAAGGAGTCACCCTCCCTCTCTCAAAAGTTGCGGCGCTGAATTTGGATTTAAGCGGCATCGGAAGAGTCACTGTTCATCTCAGCGACCCCGAAACCTATGGATTCGACACTAATATCGGTCATTTTCGATCCTTTATTTATATATGCACTGTCAAAGTGAAATCATAAGAACCATTCCAGGTGCAAACTTCCTCTATGTTGAAAATTTGATCAAGATCGGTCAGGTGGTTCAAGATTTATTACCGTCGCAAACATAGTCGCTTTCATTTTTATATAGGTCTATATAGAAACGTGAAATGAAGAAATAAGCAAAAAAGGAACTTTAAAAAAGGAAAAGGAAGAAAAGCAATGAAAAATGGACTTTTTAGTTTTACACTTCACGATTATGATATTCAGGCTAGAGAAGATGGATGATTCACAAATTTCAACGATTAAGGAATAAACGGCGGAATGATGATGTGGAAGGAAAAGGGGTTACTCTGGAAAACCCACGGACTCGATATTGTCCACCACAAACTCACTTGGCATCGGATCGAACTAGGGACTCTCGCAGTAGAGCTGAGACACTGTTGTCTCCGTACTCTCAGGAGGAAAAAAAAAAGCTTTGCTGATCCCGTCTTTAAGGTTGTCAGTAAGTTTCGGAAAAGGAAATAAATTACTTGGCTACTCTTTGTAACACTACGGCAACCTTACCATGGCTTTATAGTGTAGTATTTGTATCAAAGGGAGAGAAGCATTGCTTTTCTTCTGCCAACAATCTGTAGTCACTGCTCACGAGAAGTGGCATACGAGATGTTAAGGTGTATTACTGTTTCAAAATTGTAACTCTCTTTAAAATAAAACTAGGTCATGATAATGGGGAGTCAGGGATCAACTCAAACGTAAAACTCAAAAATGCTTATGTTGCTATCTCAAAACCAAAGGAAATTAATACATGATCCAACTTCCTTAACACTATTTCATTTTCCCTTTTTATCGTTGCAAAATAGTTTCCCATTTAATTATATACATCGGTATCTTATCATGTTAGCATATAGCATACAGTCACGGGTTGCTCTATTGGAGATTTTATTTCATCTTATGAATCACCATCAATATGGAAAAACCCAAGGAATCGAACGGTCTGGAGTAAGCAGAGAAGTAGCATCCACTTTCGTAAGAAGCAAATCTTAATGTCAAATCCAGTTTAGCCAACTTTCCCCTGCTCACACGAATCATATTTAATAGTAGGGCTGAATTTCCAATTTCCCTGTTGGGGAAAAATCAGATTTATTAGAGATTAATGTGCAAACCATTAATGAAATTAAACTAAAACAACAAGAAAACAGACCTCTACGTCTTTTGTAGAAATTAAAAAAAAAACTAATTAAGTGTCCATATCAGAAGCAATTTGGTTTGAAGTTTATAGCAAAATGTGTGGAATATGACACGAAAAACCAGAACCGAGTACACCAAAAGAGTATACTACTCATTTTGAACGCAAGAATGAATTAGTAAAATGGAAATGACATATAAGATAATGACTAGTTGATCCTGCGCTGTCTACTCAGCGCATCGTTCTATTATGACCATGAATCTCCTTCCACTGTGCATATCTCCTTACTCACACAAGTAAAAGATAGGAGACTCACAAAGGAAGTGAATTGCTATGTATAGATGTTCCAGTGAGTTTGTAGCAAATTTGTAGTAGTAACACGATATCAAGTGGAAATATATTTTTTTGTAATATACCCATATCCGTCCGAGTACGCCTCATTGCGTCTCTTAAAGCCTTTGAAGTTTCCAGCATGCAATAGGTTTTGCCATTCCGATTCAAGCAATGCACCTGGAATGTCCGTCAACACGCCATACGTTGCTTCTCAACTGGTTGCCTAACACCGTAGTTCCGACCTGCAATAATGTTAATCTTATGGGCACGAAACGGACGCTAAAATGTTGAATAGAAAAAAAAAATGAAATGAAATCTTTGAGTTTTACGTCCCACGGTTATGCCGGTGAGGCTAAAGAAGACGGTGATGATGAGTAATAAATGAAATGGTGGAATGAAGAAAGTGGGAGGAAACGGGAGAACCCCGAGGAAACCCACGCACATGGTGTTTGTCCACCACAAAGTTCACTTGGCGGATGCATGTTGAATAGAATAATAACGATAAGGTTTTTACAAATTTGAATGACAACTGGACATTTGTAACAATTATTAACTTCTTATATTTTACACGTTACATTCAGCCCACAGTCCGAATTGCAATATAAGTCAACATGGCTAAACATAAAAACTACTGATTGCATGCATTGAGAATTAGACACATCAAATGCAGAACACCATTTACCTTTTATTCTCAAAACCTTCATGAAATTTATTATTCTGTTGTCATAGCAAATAAGCAAAATAACTATCTTCTTTTTAAGAACTCACACTATCCGATTATCAATATAAAATCAACAACATATTATATTATTATTTCTTCTTCTTCTTATCAGCAAATTGTGCACTTTTAAGCACCGTTGTCCAAAATAACTACAAGAAAATGGAAGTAATTTATCGCATAGATATACAATATCGTTATACACTCTGCACAAAATTTGAAATCGACCAGCGAAAACGGCACATTTGTAGCACTTTTGAGTTTTGAGATCTCATTGTCGAAAGGATTGGGGACAAACGTATAAACCTTGCATTTTAATATACTAGCTGAACCTGCGCTCTCTACCCAGCGCATCATTCACATATGAGCATGAATATCCTTGCCATTCCTCAAAACATCTGTACATGTTCCTTTACAGGCAAAAGTTAAAGACGTCGTGATAAAAAAAAAAAAAAAATCGGCAAAGTATACTATAAAGAGGAGATTTTTTTAGATTATTTTTTCAATATCTCGCACCGTTGCAAGATTTGAGCCTACTTCCGGTTGAAGTTTCTAATTCATGTATGATCAGTGTTTTCTTTCTTCTTGCATGCAGTATGTAATAAGCAAATACAATACATACACAATTAATTATACTGTCAGTTATATATGGTGTTCGTTGGGTAAAACAGTCCAAAAATAAAGATTTATCTTAGACTGGAAAAATGGTTTTCCTTCCTTTTTCATTATAGTTTGTCCATGAAACAAACGCCATGAAACAAACGCTACATAGTTGTATACAACCCTATACACAACTATGTAGCGTTGGAATGTATAATGCGTAGGATATGGTGCTTTAGTTTTCTAAATAATTTCAACACGTCCAGTGCGTTGTAAAAAAATGTAATAAAGAAATAATGGCCATAACCGGACAATCTATGCAAAATTTGCAATCAATCAGTGAAAACGTCATCTTTCTAGAGCCTGTAGTTTCCGAGGTCTCATTGTCGAAAGGATTGACCACACACATATAAACGTCTACAAACATATAGTTTAAAACAAATCCAAAGATGGCAGCACAATTCATTTGCATTGATTTTGGAGAAGGCTTATTAAAATACAAAGGCTTTGAAAAATAATTTTAAAATATAAAGTTTATAAAAACTATGTACTTTAAATAATTTATTTAAAGTACACACGCTTTAAAATATTTGTCTTTTTTGAACGTGAAATCACAAATAAACGTAAATCAAAGGTTTGAAATTTAAAGTTAGAGGTTGGAGTTCTGGTGCTTTAATTTCCATAAGAGAGGGCGTAACCCTCTAAAAGGGTGCTAGTCATTATGACTAGCTCGAACGAACGAACACGTGTTTTCATTGCTGTTGTAGCATTTTAATAGATAGACTAGCTGAACCTGTGCTCTCTACATAGCGCATCATTCACATATGAGCATAAATCTCCTCTCATTCCTCACAACATATGTACATGTCCCTTTACAGACACAAGTGAAAGGCGTCTTGTTTTAAAAAAAAATCGGCAAGGGGTATCATAAAGGGGAGATTTTTTCGATTATTCTTTCTCAATATCTCTCACCGTTTGCAAGATTTGACCCTACTTCCGGTTAGAGTTTCTAATTCATGTATGACTAGTGTTTTCTTTCTTCTTGCATGCAGCATGAAATAAGCAAATACATTACATATACAATTAATTATAATGGCAGTTATATATGGTGTTCATTGGGCAAAACACTCAAAAAATAAAAATTTATCTTAGACTCGAGAAATGGTTATCCTTACTTTTTCACTATTATTTGGCCATGGAACAAACGCCTGAGACATATACAACCCCAATATACAACAGTGTGGTGTTGGAATGTATAATTCATAGGATATGATGTTTTTTTTTATTTCAACGCTTCCAGTATACCCTAAAAATGTAATAAAGAAATAATGGCCATGTTTTTTTTTTAAATATTCAATTAGAACTGGACAATCTACGCAAAATTTCCAATCGATCAGTGAAAACGTCATCTTTCTAGAGCCTGTAGTTTCCGAGATCTCATTGTCGAAAGGATTGACCACAAACATATAAACATAGTTTAAAACAACTTGGAAGATGGAAGCACAATTCACATGCATTGATTTTAGAGAAGGCTTATTAAAATATAAAGGCTTTGAACAATAATTTTATATCATAAACTTTATGAAAAAGATATATTTAACTAATTTAGACTATTTAAAGTACAAATACTCAAAATGTTTGTCTCTGTTAAACGTGAAATCACACATAACCGTAAATGAAAGATTTGAAAGCCAAAGTTATAGGTTGGAGCTCAGGCGCTTTTAATTGATATTGTAGCATTTTAATAGATAGATAGACTAGCAGCTGGCAAATAAATTTAAATCTGGCCAGAGTTGATAACCTCCGAGAAAAAAATATCAATTTTAGTTTGTAAAATTATCGTATATTACAAAAAAAAAACGTATATTTGTTGTGCACGTGATAATTGTATAAACAAGTATAATACTACTAGTGATATATATAATAAACTTATTTAGCAATCTTCAGTTTCCAACTCCAAATCGGCGTCACTGTCTTCATTTTTTCTTATTTAGATCCTTATTAACACTAATGTACTTTGAACAACAACAATATTTCCATCCCCTCCTAAACATTGTTGAATTTAAAGAATGGATGCAGGGTTGCCATTTGCCAATTCGCAAATCGTCATCAATTTATTTGATCGGAAATCACTGTTGAAACACCTTAGTGTGGGTGTTTTATTATTAGTTGGTGCACATCTGCAATTTACGTGGCCATTTTCTGTTCCCCTTTTTTCTGATAATAATAAATTCTTTGGTAAGGTATCGCAGCAAAATCTTTGGGATTGAAAGAATACCAAAGAGTTTGCGTCGTTTAGGAATTTGCGTTATCTAGGAATTTGTTAGAATCTGGTTCTCCGGCGTAAGATCGTATGCTGCATATGAGCTTACGTCCCTCTCCAGTCAAAAGTAGGTCCTCACAGAGGTAGAGACCTTGAGGTTGTATGGCTTTCAACTAACGTTCCTACTTTGCTTTGGATGAAAAATAATATCTTGTTCTTTTCTTTGCAGGAGAACAGAAGTCCAGAGATATTTTAAGGATAATTACTCGTGGAAGACACAAGCAAAATATAGAACAGACCTGTGCTAAATAGAAGGAATATTACCTCTTTGAAAGTTATGGAATAAGATTATGGTATCTCTGAAGACACCGTGTCAATAAAAATACCAAAACATCTAAAACTCCAGAAAATTGAAGAATGAATACATGGAACAATTTGTGACGTCAGTAAAATAGAGGTGCTTGAAAAGCGTTTAGAATTGTCCAGCTCATTAGTTTGGAATTATGATGTAGTTCAGCCCTAATTTATGAAATGGTACAACTTAGCCAGTTAGTGGATAGAAACTTAAGTACCTGAAGTGCTTGAAGAACACCGACTTATTCACTCAGTCTAATAGTAGGTGGTTTATTTTAAGATGTAAAGGAAAAATGTGCTTAAGAATCGATAGTTATCGAGAGACTGGAGCTTAATCCTGTAATGATACTGTCGACTAGCGTGACATTGCAAGTAAAATCAGAGTGGTCTTCAGGTTGCCCCAGAAAGTATTTTGTTCCTTCCTTTCAAAATTAAGAATAGTTTATATAGAAGGGCAATTTAAGTCAGCAGTACGAAGGATAAGGAAAAACATACAAGTTCTCACTCAAGCAGAAGTGTTGACTATAAGGAAAAACAAAGAACTTTCATGGAAATCAAAATTCTTACATTTAGCGAATTTATCGTATTAAAGAGTTACTTAAGCAATTATTTTCAAAATTTACCAACATCCCACCCCGAGACACAATATATTACAAAGGTAACCAAGAAAGTTCTTCGCTTTTTCACCCACCACCTTCGAACATCGATATGCCACCTAAGACGCACCTGGAAGTTCAAAAATGGTACCTAGCAGCATCGACGACCTTCTGCCAACGTTCTGGAAGGCCACGGATTCCATCGCAGAAGAACTTGGTGGGCCGTGAAGCGAAAGAAGGTATCAAGTGCATTTTGCACATCTACTAGGGATTTGAACTGGCGTCCACTAAGGTGATTTTCCAAGGAATGGAACGGGGAGTATTTTGAGGAGTATGACGGATGCAATTGTGTTTCCCATTCAAAGAATAGAATGGTGTATCGGGTCATCCTAGCCACGTGTTGGCCCCTTTGCGATTCAGAAGTGCTGGCTCCAGAATTTGAGTTTTTCTTGAACACGGCTCAACTGCTAACAGTAGACAGTTGCATTGATGCTCTGACCAGCTGGTAGCAGTTCCCGATGCACGATGCCGCGAGCAGTCCACCAAACACACACGAGGACCTTCTTCTGGTGCAGTGCTGTTTCGGAACCGGTTCATGGGATACTAACCAATGACGACGGCGCCGTGGAGCTTCGTACAGGATCCACTTCTCATCACATGTCAACACCCTGTCCAGAAATGGCTTTTTTTTTAGACCAAGTTATGTATTGATAGACAGACAGTGTAAATCTTGTATAACAATACACGCTTCCCCCTCATACTTATTTTGACTATCAATACAAAACTTGGTACAAACATTTCTTACCCCCAAAGAGTATTTCTCGAGATACATTTGGATTATATGTTTTTACCAGGGGCCACTCCAAAGTGGTCCAAAGTTGATGGGAGGGATTTCTGGAGGAAACTTTCCCGACATTCTCCCAATTTTTCCTGTTCAAGTACATTATGGGCCCCAATACATAGAACCTCTGGAAAGCTTGTTGAGGTTTTCTCGTCTTGTCTCGTCTCGATTCTCGAATAATCTTTCTCGTATCGAATAGTATCGTAAATTTATGCCCTATTTTTGTTTTAATTTAATCTCGAAGCTATGAGATCATTCCACGTCACGAGAAGACCATGAAGAGTAGGATATAACATTTACACTAAATGAACTGTTGGAGTATATTGCGTAATGACTTGCATATTTTTCAACGTTGATAAATGCTCTTAATTATGTTCATAGAATCACTTTATCAAAGTATAGTGTTTATACTATGAAACATATAGCACTAAAACAGTGTTTCATGTCTAATACTTCAGTGAACTAGTGTTGCCCACGCGTATCGACAAATTTCTTATATCGCCTCAATTCTTGTCTCGAAAACGAGACGAGATTTGTCGTGTGTTTTGTCTCGTCTTGTTTTCAAGGTGAAAAATGAGGCGAGAAAATTCTTGGCTAGTGGACAACACTATTAAAATGCAGGTGTAAGCACTAGGAGCGGACACAAGTAGGTGTTCGCGGATGGAACTGGTCATATAGCTGTGGCTGGGGGATGATCATTATTAGACATAGGTGGGTAATCAGGCTGTGTCCACATGTTCTTGACAGAATTCAGGTTCAAACACCTGGAAATCTAGAGAAGTGTATACGGAGTAGAGCTAGAATATGCTGGGTTAGCCTAGTATATGGACGAGCTTTAACCTGCTGAATGAAGGAGTACCGCAAAGTGTTCAGATAAGGTAGGAAAACTGAATTGATAATGTCTCGAATATATGAAACACTAACCGTACTCTCCTGAATAATAAAAAAAAAAAACACATTTTACGTGCCAATTTCGTTCGACTCGGACGAGGTATACGGTTTATCTTAAATTAGTTAACATCAGTGTATTTATTTTTGATTGAAGATATTGTTTATTGAGGATATTATTTCAGAAATTAAATGACCAAAGCTATACTCAATTGACTTTCATCATTAAATAATATGCTCAGGAAACTAATCGTTCCACTGAAAGCAATCACTCAACCGGAGAAAGCTAAATATAGAGTTTTTACACTCTATTCAATTTCTTTCTTGAATATGGATTTTGTCCGTTATGGTTAAAACTAAATAAATTATAAATAGCTAGTAATTCATGAGTCATTGTCCTTTTCTAAACTCATACCTACTTCACAGGTAATTCTCCCCTGATGCTTTATGCCCTACCACTATCTTACGTTAAAAGAAAAGTGAACTATACGTGAGATTCACCGCTATCTCACCTTAGAAAGATCTTCTGTTTTGATCCATTTTCAGTTTTATGTCTTACGCGATGAATGGAAGTCTGTTTTATCGATCGCAAAAGAAAAAAAAAGTTTTGGAAGGTGGGAAATAACGTTTCGAGTTGCCCACTCTTTACGCCACATATGACATAAATCTGAAAAAGTACGAAGATGAACTAAGGCTACTTTCTTTTTAATTTCTTCTTTTCAGCACATAAAATACAGTATAAAATCGAGAAGCACAATTTTCTTTGCAGTAAGAGATTTCAAAATAACGGAGAAACAAAAACTTGCATCACTTGGGCTTCAATGTTGTCAAGGACCCTAAAAAATTAAATGAAATGTTTAATTTCAAGTCCCACAAAGTCGAGGATATCTGATACAATCAAGCGGGAACATGACATCTTACCTTTACTCGTACAAGTCTATTTTTTTTTCTTAGTGTGTTTTCGTGAGTTATAAATAGAAAACGAGTTTAAAACTAAGAGGCTTTAGACTTCATTTCGTTTGTGTCATCCATCTAACCTGAAAGAAGGAAGTCTTTACGGAGGAAGATCTCTCTCAAGCAATGAGAAGGGAACACCGTAAATGGAATACTGTGGATGATCATTTGAATTCATGTAGAAAACTTCATTTGCAATGACAGTAGATGGAGAAACAGTGAGAAGGGACACACGAGTTTACCATCCGCCAACGTTGTGATAAATTTCGCGTATCATAGGCTGTTCATGTGGTTTCTCATCTGAAAAGAGCTGTAGAGTGCCTGTTGCTTTCATAGTCTTAGTTCCATTTCTTCATTTTGCACCACTAGGGAAAAAAACGTTTGTATAATTTTACAGTAGCCAAGCATGTAGAAAAAAATATACACAATTCTTTAATGGTAGAAAATGCATTTAATTATGGCTAAAAATAGAAAGTAGAACAAAATAAATATTTTTAAAGAATGCTTTCTTTTTTTAAAAAAATAAGAAGCAAAATAAAACACTTCCTAGTAAAAACTACTCTGTATTCAAGAAAATTAATTTTATAAATATATATATATTACGCAGAACTAAAAAGAAAAGTATCGGGAGCACTAACATTATGATATATTACGTCAGATTTTAAGAATTTATCAATAAGAATCAAGTTGTACAGGGTCCGGCAAAAATTCCTGACGGTTCTCAAATTGAAATTGTGACCAGACAAATTATTTCCCATATGATGATTCTTTATTTTTCAGTTTTCAAAAATGTAAGTGCGCCATGTTTTATCACTTACTGTTGTAAGCAAAGGTGAAAGTGGATCTGATAAGATAGGGGGATGTTTGACGTCACGTCGTCCCACTGCGTATCTTAGCCTATTGTAATTTTTAGGAAGTGAAGGAGAGGGACACGATAGATATTTTTGGAAGCGGGAGAACGGTGGCCCCCGCGTTGCCCCGCACTTTTACCTCTGGTTGTAAGCAAACGACTTTAAGTTATAGTTCAATTGAGAAATAAACGATATGTAGAATAATCAGTCTAATACAAATTTTAATTTGAAAATCGTCGGGTTTTTCTGGTGTACCCTGTATATGAAAGCGTTCCTCATGTTTTTCTTTTCTTGATCATCCATACATAGATTTTTTTAAAAGAAAGTAATTTTGTTGAAAATAGATTTTTTTTTAACTTTTTAGTAGGAATTGCTTTATTTTGTTTGATATTTTAAACGAAAGAGGTTTTATTTTTAAAAACTATTTATTTTATTTTGCAATTTTTTCCCGATCTTCTTGAATGACTTGAACCAATCATACATTCTAGAGCAGTCATTCCTTACTGCCACTATAATTACGAGTACGGTTTTAGCATCGGGGAAGAGAGAGAGATAACAGGTGGAGCAAATGAGGAGGAAATGACAAAGATAGGAGATGAGAATTAAGTGTTGACAGTGTACGAATAGCCATGGATTCAAGAGTAGCGTATTTCCAAAACCAACGACTACGTCATCGATGTTCTTAGTTGCCTGCCAACATTCGTTTTTATAAATGCCAGAGTTTCTGTCTGCTCCTTCTGCTCTGTGTGTGGTTTTCTAAGAATGGGAGTACCAAACGGTGACATCATTGAGCATTCAGTTGGAACTGACTGCCCTGAGATCAAACTGCTTTCAAATTCTCGCGTACTAGTGTGATAGACTAACACTTATTTTAGTGAAATCTAAATTTGAGACTTAAGAACCCGTTGCAATTACCAGTACAAGAGCTAGTGGATTTTAATTCTTCAGAACCATACGAGGAGAGTAGAGATTAGAGAGCCACTCCTCCAGTTATCCGATTTATTTTTGGTATATCAGGAATGGAATAATTTTGGTTCTGTAGGCCTACACTTTTTAAATCTGAATCCACATATATATCTACCAGTCACCAGAACAAATAATGCCTCTGACTCAAACATCTTGTTTATAACTTCATGTCGCTTTACAGCACTATGTTTATATAAGAAAGGGATACGCTAAGACTGTATTGATGTTAGATCTCCAGTACAAAATGCGAAAACGTTACCTAATTATTTAGCCATGAGTAGAGCTGCTAACTCTGGAAAATATTATTAATAATAATAATAATAATAATAGTAATAATAATAAAAAGGCACCTCCTCAAAATCCCCTATGATACGAGAGGTCTGTTCGGACCCATTCATGGGAAGAAAATATACTATCGTGAACAAAAGTGCATTAGCGCTTGTATTCTTCATATCCTTTAATAAGCTTAATAGATATATTGTGCTATAAATGAAAAACTGAAATCGGCATTGATCATTTTGTTGTATTTACCAGTAGCTGTTATTTCTTTAAAATTATCAAAACATGAACAAAAGTATATTAATCTTTATGTGAGAATTGTGGATTTGGGAAATAATATTCATTATTTAAACTTATACTTTAACTAGAAGAAATTGCTTTAAAAAGTCCTTTTTTCACTCTTAATAAATGTATAAAATTTCTTACAAGTAAATTCCAAATTTTCTCTGATACACTTTCTGCCATCTCTTTAAACTTATCTAAACAGATATCGTTGATAGATAGTGAAAGGTGATAGTTTTGGATTTACAGAATGAAAGTTATTTTTTAAATCTATACTTCTCACTAGATTAAATTGCTTCGAACTAAATACAAATTTGAAAAAACCGGTCATAAAGGGGTTGGTAAGAAGTTTGTACCGGTCACCAGCTTTAATCAAAATAACAGCAATATTTCCGGCCAGGCCGGTGAAGAACCGGTCAGTTGGCAACCCTAGCCATAAGAAAAGCTGGCTTCTGACTCCTATTTCCACAGCTATGAATATGTAAAATTACGATTCATTTTTAAGGAGTATATTTACCCAGTCTGTCCGTCCGTCCGTCTAGGAAACAAAATATTTCAAATACTACTAGACAGTGGTGCTCACCTCCCTCATGTCCATGACGCACCCCCCCCCCCTCAATTGTCTATCCGTAGGTGTTCTTCCATGAAAAAAACTTTTCGATTAATTTTTACACCCCCTCAAACATATTTATATAGATTTTAACCCCCCCCCAAATATTTCAATGACGCAGTTTGCGTCATAGCCCCCCCTTGTGGGCACCCCTGCTACTAGATAAATTTGCGTCAATTTTTGTCAGGTGTAGAGGGTCAAAAGCTAGGAATCGAATTCGTTGATGGAAGTGATCCATCCACCGGAAGTGGTAGAAATCAAGCATTTCCGGTTTCAATATTGAACATTATGGAGCAAAACGATAATAGATAGCGAGAAGCAGTCTCCTGCAATCGATTCAGCAGCGTTCAGAAAATAAATTTACATTTCATCTCCATCTTTAACACTCTACTAAAACCGAAAATATAGAAATCTAATACAACTTCCGGTTACAATATTGATCTAAATAAAGCTTAAAATATAAGAAATAGGGGGAAGTGTTTCTTTTTTAAATCAATTTAGCGTTCTAACCACTGGCGCAAATCCCGGGGGAACGAGGGAGATATGCCCCTCCAATCTTGGAACTGGGGGACTGTCCTCCGCAATAATCCGATTTGAAATGTGTTTTTTGGGGAGAAATGTGATGATTTGTGTCCGATTGCCACTAAAGAAAGTGAGATGAAGTTGATGTCTCCCCAGAATAAGCCTCAAATCTGCCCACCTGCCAATGTTGAAGACAACTCTGCTCCCTTGATCCTCCACAGCACTGTTTTTCAAGATCATAAATATTTTGAACATCACTTAAAAAAAAATATGGGAACAGTCTTATCTGTCCCCCCCCCCCCCTCCAAGACAGATTTGTGCCACTGGCTCTAAGAATAGGTACTATCATCTCTCTTAACGCTCTATTAAAACCGGAAATAGTAGAAACCAACCACCTGGTTTTAACGTTGATCTTTATAGAGTAAAAACGGTATTGGACGGCGAAGAGCGGTTTTCTGCTATCAACTAAACGTCCCAAGAATATACAGAATGGCTCAAAAGTAGGTATACAGTCCCATACTGATCAATTCATTGCTTTTTATGAATATATCATTTGTTATTGTTATCCATCAGGTAGACTTAGTACCGGTATCTTTATTATTTGCACTTAATCTCTTTTTACTTATATCTTAAGCTCGGAACAGCCGAAGCAAATAAACTCATAAGCTAGAATGTTATACTTGATCAGTGCAGGAGGTATACCTACTTTTGGGCCACCCTGTATTTCATCTCTATCCTAGTTTCTCTCCTAAAACCAGAAGAGGTAGAAATCTACTACTACTTAGGTTTTATTATTAATTGAGAAAATATCAATTGGAAAATTCAAATTCCATCACGTTGTGTGCACTCACACTGTTATTTGTTTAAACTATATAGACTTATTACTGTACATGCTTATGATAGGGAATATTAGGAGTCAGGCCCCTCCTCACGGATGTTTAAATAGTGGGTTGGATTGGGATTTAGCGTTCCTTTCAGCAGTGGGGCTATATGAGACGTGAACTTACAGCTTAACGTCGTATCCAATCTACACGAGCTCTCGCCAGGAATAGAATCAGAGTCTCCCGTACATACGTAACTTATATAACCAGCGGGGAGTTCCAGAAACGTTTAAGTTTATGCAAGATAAAATTATATTATGAGTCTGTTTGATAAGTTTTTGTTTAAGCTAATAACCTCTTCTGTGCAGTGTTTCTTCCGGGGGGCTTTGCTCCCTTCATATGGAGGTGAAATAAAATAAATTGAGATTACACGTCACTCTTGTGTAGGATACGTCTTTAAGCAATTAATGTCCCTAAGAAAGTAGTATAGCTCCTTCACATTGATTTGACCCCTTTCCCCCCGGATAAGCTTTTTTTTGGGAGAGAAGGACTGCTCCCGTGTGTGGTTTTGTTACGTGACACTGAAGAAAAGATGTCGCATGATTATTCATATCCGTTATTCTTAGGATTATGAACAGGGGAAAACCATTATACCTGAGCTACTTTCTTTTGAAAAAGGTTGCATTTTTCAAATCGTTGAATATAATCTGAATAGACTATCAAAGGGTTAGAAAAGTCATGTTCCCCCCAATATGCATGCCTGTGATTTCATCCAGATCGATCATAATCATGCCACAAAATCTCACCTAGTCTTGACTGAGGTTAGAAATGTATATACGTTTGCAATGTTGTATATATATATATATACAGAGACGTACACAGGAATTTATCTCGGGGAATCCAAATTTAATTGAATAAATTTTATTAAAAGTTGTAAAAATCAGCATAACATTAGACTAAATTTACAGAAAAATTGGGATTTCGGGGAGAGAATCTGGATCCCCATTATATACACCAGGGTCTATCCAGGGGATCTAGGGGGCCGAGCCCCCCTAATTTTTTGCTGCCCCCTAAAATTTTCACCGTAGGCTTGCAAATGAACTATAACATGATGAAGAACTATAATAAGGTTCGATCGGGCCCCCCTACATTTTTGGGCTAGCTACCGGCCTGATATACATCCCCGTACGTCCCTGAATATATACAGTACCAGTATATTGAAATTAACATATTAGCGAATAGGCACGGTGGCTCAGTGGTAGAGTGCCTACCTTTGGTGCCTAGGTTCCCTGTTTCGATCCCCAGCCAAGTAAAATTGTGATGAAGAGCATTGTGTCCGTATGTTTTCTTTGGGTACTCCCGTTTCCTCCCACAATATCATTCCACCAATTCTTCCATTATTCACTTGCCTTAATCATCCGTCTCCCATAGCTTAAAGGTTTCATGTCATATTAAACATTTTAGCGACTAGATACAAAACAGATTCGCATTGCAATTAATACAAAATAGATTCCCCATTACTATTTTATGTATATCAAAACTAGTCTAATAGAACACTTCTCTTTTATATCTGTATAAATCGATCTACTTACTGTATTTTTTCATTCGTTTTTAAGTTATAAGAATTCATAGAAGGGGCTTGAGCCCCGAAATCTCCTCCTTTATGTTGGCGATAAATAATGTTGATTTGTAACATTTTAATACTTAGAGATCTTAGTTCAAAGATAATCACATAGGAAATCCTTGAATATATTCAAGAGTAAACAACTGTTCTAAAATTGTAATAGTAAAACAGTATATGATTCCCAAGAGGTAGAACATGCTACTCTACTCCCACCACACCAATGTTGTTGTAAACAAACAAAATCATTTTGTCTCCCTTTGCTAGTCGTTCCTTATTTATTTTTCATTTCGTCAATAATGACACTACGCAATTCATACTGCACCTAAATATTTCAAGAAAAGCAAGAGAAAGGAAATTCTAAAAATATAAAACTCCAGCAGAACCTCGTTTTCTGAGAACACTTCGATCCATTTACTAACTGGGGAACCCCACTGTGCGAAGACCAACCCGACAAGTCAACCGGCAGGGGGTTGACAAAATATTCCGACATTGTGGAAATTTATTTTACGGAAATGTTAGCAATATATACTCAATATACTTACGTGTATTGATAGCCAAACCGTCACCTACGATACACCACCTTCAGCTCTCCAAATAACGTCAAAATAACACACCAACACTTTTTTTTACTCCCGAACGCAAATAATACAACACAACAACCACTCTCGTATGAACTGCTACTGCACACCCTTACTGTTTTCCATGCTTGAACTAACTTCGGCTGCTACGAGCAGATGGCGCTCACGACTTGCAAAACAGGATGCGATATTTGCGCCACTGACGTCCATATGTTGTACTATCAGGTTTGCGCAGAACTGACAGCTGTTATTTTTTGGCACGCTAGGATAAAACGGGAGTGGAGAAGAGAGTCATGCTACTAATTTTTATGCGAACTTTTCAAATCAAATCAACCTTGAAAGAAAGAAAGAAAAAAGTAAAATATATTCTACTTAGTAGCATAAAAAAGGAAATTAAATCCTGAATATGTATAGACCTTATGCACAGTGATGTATTCTAATCATTTTTGTTCATAGCTTTTATACATATAAAATGAATGTATTAATTTACGTACAAAATAATACCTTGCTGCTGAGAAAGAACATAAATGCAAATCAACGAATCATTTTAAAAGTCTCAGTTTTTGGGTGTGGTTTACTATAAGAAACACTAAAAATACCATAGCGCTTTTTTCTTTTCTTTTCTTTTTTTTCTTTTCTTTCTTTTAATGAAAGTCAGAGAAATCCGTATCTCATGTTTCGGTACCGCATCCCTTTCCTGTATCCTTTCCTGTAACACAAGGATAAAATATAACATTTTAGTTCAAAGTATTTCAATCGTTTTAGACTCCCCCCTATACCTGTCCGTGTAAAAGATAGTCTTATCGTGGCTGGCCAAAAAAAAATTAGAAACAGAAATGTTTACATTTTGGATGATATGCCTGCATAAGTACCACATATTCTGGTTAGGCTCTCCCAGATTTGTGTCACACAGACTGAATCGATTGAGAAAATCTCGTATTTGAATTCCCTAACAAACTGATCTGCTATTGTGTGAGAGAACATTTCATGCACAAGGTCCCGTATTCGATTTCCGGTGTCAATTCAACAAACCACAAGTAAATTATGCAATAGAAGTAAGTGGTACAGATTTCACTTTAAACTAAAGAACGTATATGGCGTGCCACTAACTAGTTCACAATGTTTGAACTATAATAAGTCGCACCAAAATAAACAAAATATATATATTATGAAGATTAACATTTTCTAGGAAGATGTTAACCTAGGAAGATTAACATTTCGTTCTTGCATAACATGGGGATTATCTCTTGTCCAGTAGGGGGCCGCAATGGATCACTGGTAGAGCGTTCACCTCTGGTGCATGGAGTCCCGGGGTCAAACCCTGCTCCAGCCAAGTGAACTTTGTGGTGGAGAAACACCGTGTGCGTGGGTTTCCTCGGAGTTCTTCCGTTTCCTCCCCTTTCTTATTTCGCCCTTTCATTCATTTTTCATCTTTACCGTCTCCTTTAGCCTAGCCGGCATAACGTGGGACGTAAAACTAAAAAATTTCATTTGATTTTTTCTCTTGTCCAGTATACACAGTTGTGGCGATTGATGCTTTCCTTCAATTTAAGAGTCACCTTATCAGGCCAAACAATAAATCAGTCAGCTATTCATTATCGTGAATCCATTCACAAAATTGGAAGTGCCTATACGGATCGTCCTCACTAATTGCGTGAAGCAACCTGGGAATATAGTGTTTCCACTTTGCTTGCTTTAAAATGAGGGAACATATGATTTGCTTACACATGATTCACGCGAAGCTCGCCGTATGAACTTCTGCAGGGATCTTGCCTCACTGTCTTTTCTTCAGATCACTCATAGTTCTTTCCCTCTCAAACTTGCCGCGCAATTTCGTAATTGTTCCATGTAACGGTGACGCAGTACCAATTCTGCCCGCCATCGTCTCTGCACTTCTTTTATGTCCTCACATTTCCAGAAAGATTTTAAAATCTACTTTTGTTCCTCAAAAGGAAAGGTTCCCACCCATTTTGTCAATCATTTGTCACTACTGGCAATTGAACTGAAAATAAAAGAAAAACACAACAAATGAATGGGAAAGAAAACAGAAATAAATTAATGAATGACTATACACAATAGTCACGAGATTGTTAATTTGTAATAACAATTTGCTTAGAAATGTTTTCTTTGTTATTAATATTCAAACAGTGTAAACATCTTTGTGAGATACTCTTATAACCCAGCTATTGACAAAGACGTAAATACAATTCAGTTAATCAATTATTGTCGAAAGTAGAGCTCTCAGATTTTCTGGTTAAAAAAGCAGGACACCCTATGAAAATTTATGGTAAATTCATATTTGCAGTTGCTTTTTACTCAAATATCAGAATTAATGAGATGTGTGAAATTTAAACTGGTGTAAGTCACTTTGTCGAAAAAAAAAAAAACTTAGAAAGGAAATCTGGATAAGCCAATCTGTTAACAGAAAATGTGAAGTAAATCAGAACTTATTCTGAATGATGGCACTTTTCAACAGATGGTTGAAAGTTTTGGTAACGAAGAAAACAACTGCTTTTGTTTATCGGAAAAGTGGTGATAGTTAGACAAGAAAATATGATTCATACCACTTTAACTTTCATCCGTCCAATTAAATGCGTAACCAGAGTGTCATAAGAAACATTCTTCCTGCTGAATGACCACATGTAGGGGACAGGATTGAGCAAATATATCAATAATAATTGTAAGACAATAATAAAAAGATAAATTTGACTTTAATAAAACTAAAATTGCTTTGAATTAAACTTTCATAATTCCTGATCTCCGATTCTTATTTAAAAAAAAAAAAAAAAAAAAGGAAAGAAAGTTCAGCTGTCTCTTAAGCTGAAACATAGTTTATTATAGTGTTTGTGAGTAAATGTAATAGTATCAGTGACAAGATATTCTATGCTTAGGAGTGGCATATAAAAGGTGGAAATAATTTCAGTAAAACTGTTTTTGGTTCTTGTTTTAAATGTATCATTAATATCTACTGGCTATTAATGAAATGCTAATTTGTTTTCCGAGAAACTAAGAATTCGCGTTTCTTCTGTTATCTTTTAACTTTCCACAGCGCACTTGTATTCCTCTTACGTGATTATTCTCTCTGGAATAAATTATATTATATCTGCTTTATCATTTACCATCGTTCTCAAGTAATGAATGATTTATGAAATACGACAAGAAGGGAAGAAGGCTAATTGATTGATTGACATTTTCGTCCTTTGTGAGCACTGAAGCTTTATGAAGTTAGACTTACAATGCGATGCCGTGTCGCAGCGTTTCACCTAAGCAATTGTCTCACACAGTCTGACGGACAAATAACAAGATTTTTGTTCATCATTTTAGAGGAAATACGGAGCCTTGTTTGGTCTAATCTTCGTTAGCCTGAAATGGCGAACAATAAAAAAATAATAATAATAAAAATTGGGGGAATGGAAGGAAATTAATGAAGAAAATTCTCTACTATGTGAAGAGTTAAGGTATCGGTTCCCGTCTTATATCTTTTTAATTTCATTATTTTTTAATTTGTGGAAAGAGTATTATTTTTCAGCTAAAGGAAAATGATAAAACTATAATGTTTTTTAAAATAATTTAACCCAATTTCATATTCCATGATCTCATATAAAACTAGCCTTCGGTTAGCTGGAGACTTTGCCCCCAGACCCCGCTTTTGAAGGTCTACGGCCTCGCACTTCATATTTCAAAATTTTGCTTCTGTTCTTCTCACGACAAGAATATGATTATGGCATCATTCTTTGCGAAAAAAAATTAAACCCCTTCTCCTTTAGAATACCGGTACTTTTTACAATCACAATAAAATGATTTTAAAAAATCTCGGTCTGTGATGTCTTCAAAAATTTATTTCAAATGGTTCAGCCGTTTTTTCGTGATGATGAGACTGGCAACATTGAAGTCATTTTTTAAATTGTGGGGGGAAAAGTAGAAATTATCCTCTTTCTGTCGTTAAAAGCGGAATTTCCGGAAACGCTATAGCAAATACCCACTTGTTTTGAATAAGGAGTTTATGGTTAAGATATGGTTATTTTATTATAACAATTGTAGCTCCCATGATTTCTTCCGTCATTTCTAGGGAAAATATTAGAAAACGCTAAAACACTTCTTTAATTATTTTAAATGAAAAGTCTAAATACCAAATTCCACGTCTCTAACGTTAAGAGATTCTGAGATATAGCAATCTTGTTTTAAAAATGCAACTCCTACCCTTTTTCTTCCCATGTAGGAAAAATATTTTTAAAAACACTTAAACACATCATTAATTATTTTAAATAAAAGGTCTAAACACCAAATTTAATGTATCTAACCTTAAAAGGTTCCGAGATATGGCCGTCCTACTGCAATAATTATAATCCTACTCATTTTTATTTCTGTCTTTTTTCTTTCCTTCTAGGGTAAATACAGAAAACAGTGAAACACATGACTATTATACATGGGAAATCCATATATATCGAATTTCATGATTCTACCCTTCAGAAATTTGGTTATGGGCATCTTATTATAATAACTGTCATTCGTATTACCCTCTTCCTCGTCGAATTTCCAAAATATCATTCCTATGGTACTTTACGTCGTGAATCTTGTACTCTGTTAAAATTTCAAGTTTCTAGCTTAAGCAGTTTTGCCCGGACGTTGATCAGTCAGTCACTCAGAACTTCTTTTATATAGAGAGATAAATTAACGCACATCAGTATCATTAAGCATTAAAATTCAAGAATTCAATTCGAGAAATACGAGTAAATAAGTAAATTATACACATCACTAATCTACGAGTAACCTTCTACACGAATGCAATATGATACAACACGCAAACGTGAAACTAAACTTATCTTCTTCTTCTTCTTCTTTTTGTCTTTAACTCTGCATTTTAAAACACCAAATCCATTATTCACTTGTTTTTACTTCTCTTTTTGAGCTGTATACTGGTGACCTAATTGGAATATTCTTAGGAGTCACATTCTCTGTTTATTGATGTTTCATTTGATCAATAAGTGTGTTTGGATAATTTGGAAAATCGCCTAGCCACTTAAAAAGCCATGCTCCACTTTGTTAGTCACCATGGGCGCCCTTAGCAGGAACAGGAGTGGGCAATTGCCTCTCTGGATTTTTGAAAAGGATTCAGTTTTCTCAGTTTTTCGAAACACATTTCAAAACTAATTTGCTTACTCATCCACTATAGTATTTAATATATTTACTATAGTTAATAAAGTTATGCAATGTGTCAATAATTATTACCGGTATTTTAGATGAAGTATCGTTTGTATTAAAGTGCGTTCATTCGCGACTTCGCTTGTGTATCGGTTTTCCTCCTCCGCCTTGGAAAAATCTTGCTGGATTGTCTGTTGGTCATCCTGTCTGTAATTCCACATCACCATATAAACAAAAACGATCAACCATTTATAAAAGCATTAATAAGTACTGAGACATTTAAATAAAACTTTCAAAGAATGTGTTGAAATAATTAAAAACGTTTCTTGAATTGTATAATTAAATTCCATGAAAAGTACCTATAACAAATTTAATGTAAATTCCCATAATGTTAACGAACTCCAAATGGAAATTGAAAATAGCTGTAACGCAAATGTCAAAACTTTTTCCAACAAAAGTATAACAAATTGTTTACGGAGAAAAAAGCTTCATATTCGTCCATCCAGATTTACACTACATATTCATCTGCTATACATGTAGTACGCCTTTTTTTTTTTTTTTTTTTTTTCAAAGGTATGGATGATTCGCTTACACTATCCGGGGGAACAAGTTGCAGAACTGTTAAACAACAACGAATACACTTCCGAAAATTTCCCTTGATTTCTGTAACTTGTTATTGTTCACCATTTTAGATGAAAAGAGGATTAGACAAAAACAAACACACCTATCTCGCCTAAAATGGTGGATACAAATCTTATCATTTATCTTTCACAACTGTGTGATACAATTTGTTAGGTGAAATGAGAATTAGGCCAAACGATGCAAGTCGTCCGAACTACTGTAGTGCGTTCGATGCTTTACCATCCAACCAAAGATACTTCATGCACCAAAGACACGCGTTGTAGACACTAGACTAGGAAGGAGAGCTTGAGTTTTCAGTAAACATTTCTAGGCTAAGATACTACTACAGAAATAAAACTAGAGGGAAAAAAAAATAAAAGATGGGAAATCTTAACATATTGCATTATACTGTATTCTTATTACATGAATATCTTGTATTTACACTTGTTGCACATCCTTGTCAAAATGCCCCTCTTCTCTACTATCCACGCTTCCTCTTCCATTTATAACCGACTTAGAAAAAAAGATTCTGTTTGATTGTATGTGTGTATGTTTGGGATTATATTAAAAATCATTGCTCATATTCGATTTTGACTAATCGAATAAACTGTCCCCACGGAAGATTTTTATGTATAAAATATTTGAAAAATATTAATTATTAATTAATTATACAAAATTCAAATAATACTTGCAAAGCTCGATGAAAAAAATTATCCTATAATTTGTGAGAACCAGATAATTAGAGCAACCCACATTATGCTTTATTTTTTGTTTAATTATGCTTTATTTTTCCCAAGTTATGCTTTATTATGTTTTACTGTTAATTTCAATCATTGTTTTACATTAATCTTGTATAATGTATAATATTTACTGTATATTAAATATTCTAAATATCTTGATCTATTTATTAATATTTTATGCAATCAGTTTCTTTCATATTTAATGAACTTTCTACTTAATGCACTGTAAGGAGATATGCTTTACTCAGTGGGGTATTTAAGATTTTGTTTCGGTAGGGCTATGCACAATACGTGAATAAGTACTTATATGTTTCCTTTTGGGTGCCGACAAATTTTAATGAAGTTTTGCATATAACAAATTTATTTCGGGAGCCTTGAGCCCGATAGCCACCCCCTAAATACGCCACTGGCTTTATTCGAGTCAGTTTTTTTTATCACTTGTGTACGCTTTAGAGGTGCATATATACAGAAGGGAAAAGTAAAAGATGCCACCAAAAAATACAGAAAGTGCTCAAGTTCAACAGGTACACATGACCATATAGTGTGAAGTTCTTGTGCACTTTTTGTACATTTCGAATCATTCATAACTGCGTAGTTACACTTAGAAGAAAACTATTGTTTATTCATTATTGGCGGGAAGTTTTCTTCTTCTTTTCTCCATTCCAAAGGATTACCGCGAAAAGTTTACAGAAATAAAAATAAACTCTTCATTGTGCATTGTTATGTTCTCAAAGATTTTGCATTGTAAATACGTTTTAGAAAAATATTAATACAGTATGTGAAACTTGCATTTAAACAGAAGTTTCCAAGAATTGTGCTATATGTTTTAAATTATGCTTTATGCTTTATTTTCTAAAATTATGCTTTATTATACTTTTAAAATTATCCTGGACCCTTAGACAACCACAACCATGTTCAAGGTACCAACCATGTGTAAAATGCCATTATGTTTTTTATGCTTTTTTATGCTTTTGGGTTGCCCTACAGATAATTAACAAAAATAAAGTTGATTGCGTATTAACAAGGAGTTAAGACCCCCTCCCCTTAGCAAGCTTTGTCCCAGTAGTTTAACAGTGCTTGGTGATGAATGCTTAGATCATCGTCTATGTTATGACGTCATGACAGCTTACATGCCGATCTTGCTCTTAAGTTATATATAACTGAGTTCTAGAAAGGCACTGAGCTACTCAGTGACTAAGCGGTTAGCGTACACGCATTTGGCGTGGGAGACCCGGGTTTGATTCCCTACGGGAGCTCATGTGTTAATCAGTAGGTCCACGTCTCATATAGCCTCGCTGCTGAACGGGACGTTAAAATCAACTCAACTCTAAAAAGGCACTGAAAGGCCAAAAATAATGAAAACAGAAGTAGAAAAGAATTTATTACTATTATCTATATATATTTTTTTAAGTCGTGCTAAGCCAAATATGGTAATACATCATAAAATTACCATTAAAATAATTTTATATTAGGTAATAATTTGTTCGCCTTGGTGCGACTTCAAAACTTTTTTATATATAGATAACAGCAATAAATTGTTTTACAGTTTTAGGTTCTTTCATTATTTCCTGTTTTGCAGGGCTTTTAAACGAAATTAAAAAGTTCATTACTGAATTTTCTATGTCTGTGTGTGTCGGGGGGGGGGGGTACTCACGATTTTTTTTTTTTTTTTTAATTTGAGCCCTCCATTCGATAGAGCATCGAATATATATCTGAAAGAAGTGATAGAATTTTTTGCGTCACTCTTACTGTTCCCGAGATATTCGACAAAAAGTTCCGATTTCGGGAGATTTAAGGAGCTATACGAGTATCTCGGGAATCGTAAGTCATAGAGAGATCATATTGGCGTTAATCAATACCTAAGAAAATGATGATCGTTTTCGTACCAAATAGTAACTGGTGGCCACTGGCCAACTGATTGAAAATAAGTTTATACATTTTTTTAAGGTTTTTTATTATAGATGATTTTATTTATTTCCTATATTTGAGATCTACTATATGAAAGTAACTTACTTACTTTTTCTTCTGTCTTACAATTTAAACTTGTACAGTTGACACTAGGGTCCATTAAAAGGAAAACGCGGGTTTAGAATACTGTAGCTCCGTGCTTCGGATCTGTAGGGATTCGAGCCGAATTAAAAATACAGCCGAAGTTAATTCCATCACCAAACACTCTAAAGCGAAATACTTTTATTTACAAGTAGTATATGCGCCATTGTTGGGAGAAGTTAAGCAACAATGGATAACATCTTTTAGCAGAATATTAATAACAAAGAAACTATTCTAGCACCATAGAAACTATTAATTATTAATATTATTAGCAATGAATGACCTACCTTATAGTATAGGGCCATAAACGTTTGCTGTTTTCTAGAAAACTACGCATGAGAATTATGTAATTCTGTTCTGCTCGATGTCATCTATCAATTGATATATATATATATATATATATATATATATATATATATATATATATATATATATATATATATATATATATATATATATATATATATATATATATGACAATATAGTTAAACGAAGATTAAAGTCTAGGAATAAATCATAGTTTTGGGCTATATCTCGTTAGCCGTACTGTTTTCTGTCATCTTGCAGATATCATTATTAAAAACTTGATGAGAATACCTTTGGAAAGCAGCTTCGTCTTCGTACAGTTGACTCCATGTTAACTGACCACCATGGTGCCGGATTCTGGTCGGATAGAAAAGACTCGCTTAAAACGAAAAATCACTATTTTATAGACCTTAAATTGTATAGCATCTCAATAAAGGTTAAAAAGGATTACAGTACGCGTATTATAGTTCAATAAATTAGAGTTACCAAAATTATAAGCTTCGACCAAAGTTACTCCAGTGATACTCAACTAAACGAAATACTGTATATTGAATAAAGCACTGTAGATTATCACAGAAACCACGTACTTATTTAGGGTGTATGTTTATTGCTGCAAGAAAAATACAAAACTGAAAAAAAATATTGAGCCTACAATAATATATAAAGTACAGTACTGTATTTTGTAAGATAGAATCCACTGTAGGTGGTGCAGTTATTGTAAGCATCACTTTTTTGGGTTTACAAAATAATTAGTTTTTCTCGATTTTATCAAAAACTACACATGAAGATCTAGATTCATCCATGTAATGTTGTTGATCTTAATTGTATCTACCGATTGATCAATGTCTCTTCGAATATTTTCTTTGAACATTAAGAATATTTAAGAATGTATTTATTAGTGCTCTCAAACGGGCCGGGTTACGGGTCGGGTCGGGTCAGGTCAACTCGGGTCGGGTTGTCGGGTCAGTCGGGTCAGCTCGGGTCGGGTTGTCGGGTCGGGTCAGTCGGGTCAGCTCGGGTCGGGTTATTCGGTCGGGTTGTTGGGTCAGCTCGGGTCGGGTTGTCGGGTCGGGTTATTCGTGTCGGATTATCGGGTCGGGTTATCGGGTCGGGTTGTCAGGTCGGGTTATCGGGTCGGGTCAATCGGGTCAGCTCACTTTGGTCAACTGAGTTTAGGTTGAGCTTAAACTTGGCTGGAGTCGAAAGCTGCTGTTTTTCACTAGCTGCCTAATTAAAAATAGCAATTTTCAATTGATTTTATAGAAGCCATAAATCTATTTTGAACACTTGCAGCTAGTGTTTTTATGGTAAATGCTTACTTTTGTACTTGTGTGTACTTTAATTTGTAAATGCGGAAGATTGATTTTACCAATCGACTGTAATATTAATATCTACATTTACGCTAATATGGAGTCTGGATTTAGAACAAAACTAGAAGTTGTTTAACACGTTGCTGCCAAGGGTGAATTTTGTTGTTCACCGGTAGAGTGCCAAGCGTACTTACTTACATTATTCTTGTTTTGTTCATATTTTTTAAACATAATATCAATATTGAAACATAATCTAAGGCATGGTAGTGAATCTGCGTGCATAAAAGTTGGGGGTCCGATCGGACCTACGTGTGTATATTTTGTTTATGGGCAAGGGGATAAATTACAGTTGAACTGGCAAACTCTGTTAGAAAGTTATTTGTTTATTACTACATGAGCAGAAGTGAGAAGTGTGGATATATTCATCTTGCTTTTAGTGCTAATAAGTAATATCTTTGTACAATGAAAAACGAAGAAATATGCGCAGAACTCGATCTTATTAGTAATAGCAGTGTAGTGATCTAGACTTTTCTGAAAATTCAGCAAATGACAGGGACACTGACATCTTGTGAAAATAAATTAGAATAAATAATGAGTCCATTCTTAAACGTTTTAACATGTCACTGAAAAAGCAAAACATAGGTCCGATCGGGTCTACAAAAGCAACAAATGCTTGTTACTTAGTATTTAGCGCCCCTAGCGGCGTTAATAATCAATATCAAAGACCAAAACCTACATGTGTAATAAAAACACTACAGTTCAATAACAGTAGAGACAGGATTTAACAGTACAAGTACTCTAACGTAAATTCGACGAATTAGATAGAAATTGTGGGTCCGATCGGACCTACAAGAACATTTTCTTAGATCACTCCAGTAGGTCCGATCGGACCCACATGGCAGCTAACGTGTTAAGCAAGGCTAAAAGAAAGATTGGATATGGACGACCAAGCCCAAGCAGGGCTGCGGTGGCTCAGTGGTAAAGAGTTCATCTCTGGTGCATGGTGTCCATGGTTCGATCCCAGCTTGTGCTAAGTAGGCTTTGTGGTGGAGAAACGCCGTGTAGTGGGTTTTCTCGGGGTTCTGTTTTCTCCCACTTCTGCTTTCTCCCACTGTTTTCAGCCGTGAATTCCACCATTTCATTCATTTCTCATGGTCCCTTAGCCTCGGTGCAGAATCGAGGGACCTTAAACTGAATATTTCATTTTATTTCACCAAGCCCAAGGACATCGATACAAGAACAAGATAAAGATTGGATATGCAAGACGAATTGCATAGTAATCTTGCTCTTGACCTTGTTTTGGTGATCACCAAGTAGCGATGAGCATATTTTCTTGCTATCCGTATAGTATGAAAGACCATAATCAAAATCACACTTGGTCTTCATTTGTACCGATGAGGCGAGCATTCTTGGCTCTTGTATAGCATGAAAGACCACCAAAACTACGAAATGCAGGACTAAGACTTGACTGCAAGACAAAGAATAAAGACGCAGTATTGATGACCAAGACCCAGGGAGCGAATTGTTTGAATTTCATTTGTTGGGCTGAAAGTGATGAAATAAAATTAGTACTTTGTAATCAAATATCATACTGTATTTTTAAATTTTAAATTACAAAATTCATATTATGTATCTTCTTACGTGCAACTATATATACTGTAAAATACGTTTTAATCACCAAGAAAGAAAAATCAAAGTGACACGGGTCCCGGAATCATAAGAACCTATTTTGGAATGAAAGTTGAAGGCTTGGAAAAAATCACAGGTGTTCTCCTGTTTCCTCAACCCTTATCGTTGTAGTTAAACGATTTCCTTTTATCTCCTCCAAGAGACTCTTGCTATTGCCTTCCGAGAAGACCCCCTGCCGTCCAAGCAGGTGAGAACACTGACCTTGAATAAAAATTTCGTCACATAGAACTAAAGCAAGAAAAAAATAAACTTCTCCCACGTCGGACATTGGTATCAGTTTTAAAAAGAAATAACCAAACCTCAAAAGTGCCAAATATTCATTAAGATGCATATACATATCCACCGCTTGATCTAACTAGTGGTTAACGTGTAAGACTTCGGTACACGTGGTCCGGTTGTCGGGTCAGGTCAATGAGGTCGGATCACGGTTCAGGTCAGTCGGGTCGGGTCGGGTCAGTCAATTCGGGTCACGGGTCGGGTCGGGTCGGTCGACAGAAAATGAAAAACTCGTACTCGTTTATCTTTTGCTTATTGTCCCTACACAAAGTTTTGTCCCAATTTCTCATGTCCTTTAGGCATTTCTGATATACTGCTATTACCACTTTTGATATATCATGATCAAAGGTTTGGAGGGGTCAGTGAACCACTCAATCGTTTTATCCATGAAATTACGAAACACGTATTCCTCATTTTATGTCTACAACATCTGTGCGCAATTCGTTAACTTCGGTCCACTTCTTTTTAACTTTCCGGCGTCAAATTTCAAAATTTTGGGTGTGGTTTTGTCCCTAAAACCGTTTTTCTGCTGAAAATGAAAAATCGTATTCGTTTATCTTTTGCTTATTGTCCCTACACAAAGTTTTGTTCCAATTCTCCATGTCCTTTAGGCATTTCTGACACACTGTTATTAGCATTTTTGATATTTCGTTATCAACGGTTTGGAGAGGTCCATGTACAACGATATTTTTACACTGGTTCTTCCTTTTTATAATAATAAAATTTGAGCCATTAAAACAACGCACACTCTGTTCCTTATTTCATTCCATTTATTTATATATTATTATTTGGTTGCCCTGCCAACCACGTATTCACAATCTCATTATTTTTTGACATCTGAATATATATTAACATTATATTTATTTTCTTTTTCTTCTTCTGATATTAAAAATCAGCCAGCCTAGTACAAAATATACAACGTACCGTTGTATATTATGGCGTCCGACGGACTTTTCCTTTTATTCATTAACTTTATAAAAAGGAAAAGAATTCTGGACCGTTAACATATACATGGGAATCATTTGAGTTTTCAAATGCACCTCGTATATTTAAAAAATTACAATTCATATAATTATACATACATATATATCATATTTAAATCTATAACAATATTATTATCATATTTAGCATCATATTTATTTATTATAATTTTATCATCATCTTCATATATTTATACATTTCAACGACGATGAGGTACATTCGAAATTAGATTAACAAGTTATTTAAGTCCTTTTTCGTGTCCATTTGCAAGTTATATTAATTTTTTTTCGGGCCCATAAAATGCTTGTTACAATTCAATAATTATCTATTTAGGCATCATGAAGAAGGTTTTGAGAAAGATGTATGTGATATTCATATAGTTATTCGGATATAACATATAGTTAAACAAAATATAGATTAAGATTGAAATATCGATACGTCTTAATTACATCATAACATGAATAATGAGATTGATGTTATATGTTAGCAATCATAAGAAAACACATAAATAGTATGGAACACAAATATTAAGTAATACACATAACATTAAGGCATATGCTGACATAAATTGAGTAACTGCGATCATAGACATGAACTCAAGATTAAATAACATAAAGTAAAATACAATAAACCGAGAAATCATAATGATAGTTAAAGCAAAATCAATTGAGTACGGCCTCTTCAGACGCCGCAACTCCAATCTAAGTTGCATGTCCAGCGAACTTGTTTGGATTGCATCGAATATCACAAACCGGGATACAGACTTGCGCGTTATTTACATCTACAGTTCTTTGTTTCTTACGTTGAGAATTTTCGTCATCTACGGGATTTCTACGTAATCTACATCGGACGTGATTAGATCTAATGCTTGCATGCTTCTTAGGCGAACATAATCGTACTAGGCTAGGATTAGGTCGAGTCACACAATCACATTTACCGTCACTATTAAAGTTAGGTTCGGTTATCTTACCGGTAACACTAGGTTCAGTTCTTCTTCGTTTCACTGGAGGTGAAATATTGTGTCTCCTGATGGATCCGTATTTCTCCTTTACATGACATCCAGGGTAGTCTGTCCTGCCATGGTTTCTGTTTCTTCTGTAATTAGGCTGCGTTATGTCACCGGTCCAATTAGGTTCCATTCTTCTTCGTTTCACTGATATCGAGATATCGTGTCTCTTAACCTGTCAGTACCTATTCTTTTCACAATGCTCACGGTACTTTGTCCTACCATAGGAGTTTTGTTTCTCCTATGGTTAGATTTAGTTGCAACACCGATACACATGAATTTAACATCTTCCTGCACATTGGGATCACACTTCAATCGCACATGAATACATCGAAGTTGGTCTTGATTAATGTTAGCCTGCTTCAAGTTATCACTACTTTGTACCATTGAAAGGTTTTCGAAACTTTGCAACATCACACTTGGATGATGGAAACCAACGCACTGCATCACGTTCCGTGAAAGCCACATCACTCTGGTCTTTTCGTTGAATGAACAATTCAACAAATTCGCCTGTGCGAAGTTGCGCCCCCCAAAAGTTTGGGCTACACGAGATCTTTATTGGGACAGAAAGTATTTCATTTCGGCTGTTTGGGCTGGCAACTTTTAGCGTTTGGGCTACTCTGCAAACAAAGCTACAGCCTCACAAAGTTTGAGGGGCCAACTTCACGTTAGCCCCACAAGTGTTTCGGCCAGACGAGATTTTTATTGGGCTGGGTAGTACTTCGTTTGGGATGATTGGGTCAGCAACTTTTAGCATTGGGATATTATAGTTTCCGAAATATGGGCTAATAAACTTTTTGAAAAGTGTTTTTCCTGCTTTCTTTGTCGGGGCCAACTTCACTAATATGACATTTCTGACAAAAACGTTTACTAGAATTGGCAGCACTTTGTGTCGACTAGCTGTTTAGGAAGTTTCAAGATTTGGACAGTATTTGAAACAGAATTAGAGCTTCACAAAGTTTGGGAGGCCAACTTCACATTAGCCCCCAAGTGATTGGGCCAGACGAGATTTTTATTGGGCTGGATAGTACTTCGTTTGGGCTGATTGGGTCAGCAACTTTTAGCGTTTGGGCTATTATAGTTTCCGAAATATGGGCTATTAAACTTTTTGAAAAGTGATTTTCCTGTTTCTTTTGTCGGGGTCAACTTTACTAATATGACATTTCTGACAAATACGTTTAATAGAATTGGCAGTACTTTGTGTCGACTAGCAGTTTAGGAAGTTTCAAGATTTGGGCTGTATTTGAAACAGAATTAGAGCTTCACAATGTTTGGGGGGCCAATTTCACATTAGCCCCCAAGTGATTGGGCCAGACGAGATTTTTATTGGGCTGGATAGTACTTCGTTTGGGCTGATTGGGTCAGCAACTTTTAGCGTTTGGGTTATTATAGTTTACGAAATATGGGCTATTAAACTTTTTGAAAAGTGATTTTCCTACTTCTTTTGTCGGGGCCAAGTTCACTAATATGTCATTTTTGACAAATACGTTTACTAGAATTCGCAATACTTTTTGTCGACCAGCAGTATAGCAAAGTTCAAGATTTGGTCAGTATTTGAAACAGAATTAGAGTTTCAGAAAGTTTGAGGGGCCAACTTCACATTAGCCCCAAGTGATTGGGCCAGACAATATTTTTATTGGGCTGGATAGTACTTCGTTCGGGCTGATTGGGTCAGCAACTTTTAGCGTTTGGGTTATTATAGTTTACGAAATATGGGCTATTAAACTCTTTGAAAAGTGATTTTCCTGATTCTTTTGTCGGCGTCATATTCACTAATGTGATATTTCTGACAAATACTTTTACTAATTAGTACAATTTGTTCTCTCTCTCTCTTTTTTTTTTTTTTTTTAGATCTTTGAATGTTATTTATAATGGAGATGATACTTGTGCCAATTAATTTGAGATAGATTAAGATACCAGTTATTATAAACTCAAATAGACTATGTTTTCTTCGTCTTCATGTAATTCAATTTGGAATTCTTTTTTTCATAAGATTTTGTCTAATGCCGTCCAATATGCAGATATCCAGATTTTAGTATTTCATGGTACGAAATTCGGATTTCGGCTTTCGTTATTTCATTATCCGAAGTCCGTTTTCGGTTCTTGACATTTTATTATCCGAAATTCTAATTTCGGTCTCTGACATTTCATTATCGGAATCCGGATTTCGGTTTCAGTTGAAATTCTAAATCCGGACTTTGTGAATCTCAATTTTTGACAGCGCTAATTTTGTGTAAGTAGTTATCGGCTTTAATCCCCTAAATTTATTTTACTGGAAAACAATTACTCTCTTAATAAACTGTAAAAGCAATAACTTTACAATTGCAATGGTTATATATAGTAGACTAACCTATGAATAAGACACTGGTGAAAGTTATATATACTACATACATAATTGAATTGCGTCAAACCTTGAAGAATTATGTCCAAATAATTTTTATATCCATTCATTCTTTCCTTTTTTTACGTAAGCCTTTTGTGAATACGTGGATAATATATACGTACCTGTGTTTGATGCAGAAAGCTTCAGATTTGATTCCCAATGGAGTCTCAAGGAGCATACGGTACTCTAACTAGTCTCCTTTATATTATTATTATTATTATTATTATTATTATTATTATTATTATTATTAACAATCCTTTGTAATTTTTAAGCCGAATATTCATCTACATTATATTGTATATAGGGAAAGCAATAAGAAAGCAATATTTTTTTCTCAGTTTGTTTATTTCAAAAGATTATGATGAGCACTTCATGTTTCTAGGGAAGTACTTGAATCCTTCTGCTCCACCTTGCTGAAAACGAAATGCAAAATTATGAATTTGAAGTATAAAGCTTTTCTATATTTTTCGCCTATTTATAAAAGTATCAACGCAGGTGGGTCAAGTTTTTGCTGGAGTCTTGGCAGTCTTGGTATTTTTACTCATTTAGTCTTGGTTTTGGTCTTGCATATGCATCCTCGGTCCAGGAGCGTAACAAGGCTGGGGCAACCGGGGCGATGCCCCCGTCCAAAGGCAATCACGGTGCCCGCACGTACAGTTCTAAATAAATGGGAGTCGTAATTACATGACCTACATTTTAATGGTGACGTGTAATTTCTCACGGTGCAATTTCACACGGTCCTATTTATCGGATTAATCATTCTGCAGGTATCGTGCACTTTCACACGGTCCACCTGTCATCATTTGATTCATCTTGAAAACGCTTTCACTATAGGAGGAGTGAGGATACAGAACAACTGTCAACTAAGAACAGAAAAAGAGCAAACACAAGTTAAATATGAACAATTGCAATTAACACTACAGGAGCAGAGCTTAGGAAATGTTTCACTTTCACAAAAAGAATAATCAAAATAACCGGAAAAGAAAATAACTTAAGAACAAGACAGAAGAAAAGATAAGCAAACCAAAGTTATAGTAAGGAAGGAGAGAAAATAATGACATAAACAATATGAAATTGAAATAAATAGGAAAAATAATAATAAAAATTATCGCAAAAATTGAAAATAGATGAAAACAAAGAAGAATAGCAAATGAAAATAAATAATAACAGAAAAGGAACATAAAAATTATAATAATTTGAAATAGGATATATAACAATCACAAATTAAAATAAATAAATAATAAAATAAGCAGCACATCAGAGAATTCAGTCAGGAAGTTCAAAAATCGAAAAAAAAAAGTGCCCGCCCAAAAGCATAGAAAAACTTTATTTGTGAAACATAAAACATTAGCTCTATACCCCAAGGCGGTTTGAAGACGAACCTTGTCTTGATATTTTCCGAGCGAACAGCACATCGCTGAGGTGGAACATTCATATTTCTGTACATCGTCATCCATTTTGTACAATTCATAGTTCATTATTCCAGCTTTTGAAGATGGGTAGGAGCAAGTTCGAGCGAGTTCTTTTGAAACTCGACTCGACTCGAAACCGACATCTTTAAGCTTGAGTCGAGAACTCGGCTCGGATAATTTCCTCCAACTCGACCCGAATTCAAGTTAAGTTTCGAGTCGAGTTGACCCAAATCGAGCCAAATCTTGTGAGTAATTTCAAGTACTTTCTTCAAGTATCCTACATAGACAATTTAATTATTATCAATGATATTACTATTGCTAGAACTACTTCTTCTTCTTCTTCTTCTTCTTCTTCTTATTATTATTATTATTATTATTATTATTATTATTATTATTATTATTATTATTATTATTATTATTATTATTATTATTATTAACAACACAGCATATAAAGAGGAAAGGCGGTTTATATCTGAATACCAAAAACCGAGGCGAGTCTAAGAGGCAATGACACCGTTTACGAGGTTCTCGGTTTGAGTTCCGGGGAAGCAAATATTCGGGCTCGAGCCAAAAATCGTTAAAAGTTATCGTTAAATCGCTAAATCGTTAAATCGCATCGGGAAAACATGTTCAAAACTGCTTGGCCCGGACTCAGGGCTGTCAACGGCTCGAGCTGCTGCCCAAACATTGTGAAGCTCTAATTCTGTTTCAAATACAGCCCAAATCTTGAAACTTCCTAAACAGCTAGTTGACACAAAGTGCTGCCAATTCTAGTAAACGTTTTTGTCAAAAATGTCATATTAGTGAACTTGGCCCCGACAAAAGAAGTAGGAAAATCACTTTTCAAAGAGTTTAATAGCCCATATTTCGGAAACTATCATAGCCCAAACGCTAAAAGTTGCTGACCCAATCAGCCCAAACGAAGTACTACCCAGCCCAATAAAAATCTCGTCTGGCCGAAACACTTGTGGGGCTAACGTGAAGTTGGCCCCTCAAACTTTGTGAGGCTGTAGCTTTGTTTGCAGAGTAGCCCAAACGCTAAAATTTGCTAGCCCAAACAGCCGAAATGAAGTACTTTCTGGCCCAATAAAGATCTCGTGTAGCCGAAACTTTTAGGGGGTCAACTTCACATAGGCAACAAATTCAACTCATTCGACCAATCAATACATGCACTAATAGGAACACACGTCTTCTTCCTGAATTTCACAACTATTGGAAGCAACTTATCTTCTGCTACATGGACCATAGGATTAATATCATGTTGGACATACGGGTAATGTAGACAGTTAATAGCATTCTCAAGATGAGGATGGTCATAACTTCTAGCACACTGATATCTACCAGAATCTTCGTTACACACAACATCGGCAAGACAATCAAAAACATTTGAATGAAAAGAAAAATTAGGACAATCTGATCCAACCAATACCGCAGTATGCTTCTGCGAACATTCATCTAATTTTATCCAAACATTAAAATCAATAATATCACATTTCTTCATCGACGTAAATTTAGGAATTGTAGAACGTTCAGGTTCCTTTGACACGTCCCTGCTGACTGTTGATCAAGTTTCTTCAGCAATTGTTTTTTTGTTAATTCTTGCCTCAGTACTGTTCGTTGATCCATCGTTTGTTCTAGTTTTTTACAGTTGTTGGTTCATTTTTGCAAATTGTTCATCAGTATGTTGTGCTTAGTCCTGAGCCTGTTCCTTGATTTGCTGGGACAGCTCTTCGTTACGTCGTGCTTGATCCTGTGCCTGTTCCTTGATATGCTGGGACAGTTCTTTTAGGAATTCCAACATGTTATCTGAATAATTCATGGCCCAATGTTGTTCGCTTCTACTCTTCTTCGAGCCGATACACTTCAGTCAGTCCCGGGTTTCGGGTACCATTATACAACGATATTTTTACACTGGTTCTTCCTTTTTATAATAATAAAATTTGAGCCATTAAAACAACGCACACTCTGTTCCTTATTTCATTCCATTTATTTATATATTATTATTTGGTTGCCCTGCCAACCACGTATTCACAATCTCATTATTTTTTGACATCTGAATATCTTTATATATTAACATTATATTTATTTTCTTTTTCTTCTTCTGATTTTAAAAATCAGCCAGCCTAGTACAAAATATACAACGTACCGTTGTACATGCCCCAAATATTCGTCACAGCGGTTATACCAGTCGCTCAATTTGGAAATAACCCTATTATTTTGTCTTCTGACGCAAATGAATCGACTGAATTTTTATTGCGTATAAATACTTCGCAGTATTAAAGCCAGACGAAAAGGTACTTTTTATCTGAAACTTCAACAATACGAAGTGAATACAAAACATTCATTTTGTAGCAAATTCCGGTACGGCGATAAACAATTATTTACGTGTAACTTTAAGCATAAATGAAACTAAATAAGGACAATTCTGTATTTACCGCCAGGTGAGGAATTGCAACTAGTGTGATGGGATATGCAAATCGGTTCGGTTGAAGCGGGTAATAATAATTCTCATCTTAACGATGTCTGGCTTTAGAGAATTTTCTTTCATTTTCATAAAGTTTAATCTTCTAGTTATATTTTAACTATCTGAACAAAGAGACACCCGATAAACGGCGAATGTTTATCAGTGGCACTTAAATACTTAAAATGCATAAGTCTTGAAACATGTTTCAGGTAGTGCAATTTTAAAACCAGTCAATATTTAACAATGAAAAAACTTTAACCTTAATATAGTTACACAACAAAAATTCTGTTATTTAGCAAGTAAAGGACGTCTTTAGGTGCGGATATAAAGTGATGTTATTTGAAATGAAATATTCTTTCAGAATAGAAATAATGTTATTGAAACAAAACTAAAGTTACAGTATGCATAAAGGCGGTTATCCGATTTGTTTACTTTGGTATTATCCAATTATTTTGTCTCGAAAATGCATCGGCTTCATTTTAAATTTGTTCAAATTTGTAAACATCGCAAAATAAAACTAGATAGAAATATAACGTTAATAATTAATATAGATTGTCTTGCATATTGTGAATGTATATAAAATATTATATATCGTTAAATATCGGCAGTTCGAGAAACTCTGATACTATCGGGAACATATTTCAAGTATTATGGACTGTGGATATTAGCGGACAATAATACAAGCTCCATAATACAATATGATGATAAAAATTCAATTAAAAATAAATTTCAGCACAATCGTAAAACATATGAATTTAAACATAAATGAAACTACGTACAGATTTCTTGATTTACCAGCAGGTGAGGCATTGGAGCGTTGTGAAAATCACCGTCATTCTATAAACAAATTGATTAACGATGATTTTTTCGTTTAGGAATTCTCTTTGACTTTTGCAAAATTTAAATATAAAAAGTACATACGCGTATTAAGGAAATGGAGAAACTAAAGACAAGGGAAATATCCAATGTTTATCAGCAGTCCGCTAATACTCACAGTCCATAAGACTTCAAATCTGTTTCCGATAGTAGCAGAATTTCTCAAACTGCCGAAATTTAACAATATATATATATTCGCAATATGCAAGACAATCTATGCTAATTAGGAAAAGCAAGTTTTTTTGTTCGGATATAAATTGATATGTTAGATGAAGTTAAAATAGTTAATAAGTTAATATAGTTCCGTACAAATATACTGAATGAAAATGTATCTAAATGAAACTTAAAATATTCGTCACAGCGGCTATACCAGTCGCTCAATTAGGAAATAACCCTATTATTTTGTCTTCTGACGCAAATGAATCGACTGAATTTTTATTGCGTATAAATACTTTAACTTCGCAGTATTAAAGCCAGACGAAAAGGTACTTTTTATATGAAACTTCAACAATACGTAGTGAATACAAAACATTCATTTTCTAGCAAATTCCAGTACGGCGATAAACAATTATTTACGTGTGACTTTAAGCATAAATGAAACTAAATAAGGAAAATTCTGTATTTACCGCCAGGTGAGGCATTGGAGCGAGTGTGAGGGGATATGGAAGTCGACTCGCTTGAAGCGAATAATATTTTTTATGTTAATCATTAAGTTTAATTCCGGTAAAAATTTAGAGTACCGAATTAGGAAAATTGTCATTCCCGTAAAATCAAGTTGGTAAGCGACGATGTTTGCCTTTCATAAAATTTAATTTTGAAATTCTATACTAACATATCTAAAGAAAGAGACAGTTGAGAAATATGGAATGTCTATCAGAGGTACTTAGATATTCAAAGTGCATATGTAGTGAAAAATTATTCAGTTACTGCAATTTTATAACCTTTCAATATTGACAATGCAAATATTTTAAAAATAATAGCGTTGCATAACAAACATTCTTATATTTGTCAAGAACAGTTTGTCTTTAGGTGAGGATCTAAAGTGATGTGTTAGTTGAAATGGAGCATGCTTTAATAATAGGAATAACGTAAAGTGGATCTAAAATAAAATTTCAACATGCATAATAGTGGTCCAACGATTTGCTTACCAGAGTTGGCGTGGGTCAATGAAAACTTGACCCACGACCCACCATCCAGCATGACCCACTGTGACCCACGGCCCACCGTGACCCACTCTGACCCACCACCCACCATGAACCACTCTCATCCACTGTGACCTACTCTGACTTACCAAAATCCATCGTCATCAACTCTGAACACGATCCACGACCTCTTCTGTACTGACTAAAGAGTTTACACTTGTAATAAAACAAGACTGTAAAATTGTCACTAATCGGAGTTTGAATTTCTAGTCAATCGCTCCAGCACCACTATGTTACAATAACGGTGGACCTGACCTTTAATAACGAGGTGGGGGGAAATTAGTGTGTGCCTAAAATATACTTGTACTAAAAGAGTATTCTTGCAAGTGTTAATTTCTGAACGCATTCCAAAAGAAACCTTTATTCGCAGGAAAATACCCCTGTACAATATGGAAAAGGTTATGGTTTCTCAGTTCACAGTATTTTTCTCACAAAAGACTTGAAAAATCAGTTTTTCATAGTGTATAAAGGTGATCGAGTACCCTATGTGAGAGCATCACCATAAAGTATGGTCATAATTGTAATTTGTGTAATCACTAAAACACCACATTAAATTTAAGTTACAAATATGCATAATTGCAATTATTATGAATATTTATTCAAAGTAGTTTACCTAAAGCAAAGAAGAGACTTACTAAAAATTAGGTACAAAGTGAATAACACAAATAAGTCATTAGTAATACAAGTATACATTTTACATAAATCGTAATTTTCCACCTTAAAACAAATCTGAAATCGGGTTTGTATCCTGTTGGTACCTTTTTCGTGGTAAATCATCCGCAGCGGAATGATGTCCATCCTTCAGCCAAGAAATAACTAGCTCGTCTACTTTGAGCTTGTCTAGCGGTGGGCCATTGACATTGATGAACAACAAGTTAGACAATGTTTGAGCACTTAGTCTATTTCTAATATCAGTCATCTGTAAATTTGTAAGGGTAAATCCCTGTTCGCACTCTGTCGTGGAAATTGATAATATTTCTACCCGATTTCTGCAACTCCTCATCGACAACCTGCTTGTTAGACTTAAGTCTGATAACGATTTTTCTTGGTCAGTTTTGAAATACTCAGCAAGAAGTATCATCTCTCTATCACCACAAAACATCTTTTCCACTTCGACCATGTCAGTTGGCAATGTCGACTCATGGAGAATAGAAACTTCAACTACCACGCCTTCGATAGGGAATCTTGTGAATAAATTATCAGTAAAACTGACGATTTCTTATTTGTTTATAAATTTAATTTTTGTAATTACACATGAAGGTTTGATGCCATCACCAAGTTCTCTCCTCCGTCTAGAAAGCAAAAGAGAACGAAGTTCCTGGAAAGTGTTCAGAGGTGAATGGGAATTTCCCTCCTTCTTCCCCTTCAATTACCACACTGATGTTTGCCATTTGCCAAATTACGAGGAATTTCAATTAAATTATTATAGTATAATTATTTCCTTGTTCAATTATCGATACTTTTCAGTGGAAAAAGGATGAAATTTGAAAGTTCCAAATCAAGTTAAGTAGACCAATGTAAAGGGAATTTTCCATATAATTATCCGTACAATCCAAACTTAAAATTTCTGTGTAATTAAGTTTACAGTACAAATTTTATGCCTATTTTTCTCACAATTTTATGGGTTGATTGTCCTGTGCTGAAAGCGCTCCATATAATAAACATGAGCTTCAGCAATTATTATACAAATGGATATATGTATTTTTCGTTTCTGATTTTTTTCTTAAATAACATCGATCGTTTTCGATCATTTTTACAAACCAACTCACTACCAGTTTTCCATATATAGAAAGTGCTTCCCCCCCATAAAGGAGAATTTTAAAAAATGTTAGGACATATTCTCTTTATTTTCAATAAAGAGTTAATACACTGAATTTCAGCTCCGTAAATTTAACGGCGTGCGAGATACTATTTTTTTTTTTTCGTAAAAATTCGGATCCTCACTACCTCCTTAGGATATTATGCATAAAGCAATATAACATCCCAGTTTGGATTAAGGTCTAACTATATACCAAAAGTAATTTGATTTGACTTTGCAATTTTACTGTGATGATCAGGCACACATAGTTACATTCAATTTTTGTATAATAATTTATATATTACAGTGAATCAAAAATGTATTTTTTCCAGTAGTTAGCTCCTCTAAAAACTCACATGTCTCGAAAGCCAAGTAGTAGTATAAGTCTTATTGCTATTATTACAATTAAAAATATCAATATCCAAAAGTGCCTGAAGTTCTTTTTTCACTTGGTTAGATATACTTGCCTCAGGTAAGTAGACAGAAACAAATGTAAAAGGAAGGGAAATGAAGGTCTTGAAAGTAAAACGAAGACAAATTTACCAGTCTTCAGAAGATACAGTCTACAATGAAGTGAGCAGAGTGGGTCGGTAGATCATACTGTGTCGGTGGTTCGCAGTGGGTCATGGTGGGTGGTGGGTCGCAGTAGGTCACGGTGGGTGGTGGGTCATAGTGGGTCATGGTGGGTGGGGGGTCGCACTGAGTCATGGTGAGTGATGGGTCAGTGGGTCGCATGCTGTTGACCCACGACCCACTGACCCACTTAGAAAACTTGACCCACTTAACCCCCTGACCCACCCATCTCTGTTGCTTATTTGCTATATCAAATTATTTTATTGTGCCTCGAAAATGCTTCGCTGCATTTTAAATTCGTAAAAACTTTGTAAATTTTGCAAAATGAAAACTAGATAGAAATATAACGTTATTCTTAAAACTCCAATAATAGAATATGATGAAAATACATCGAGTTTAGAATATTAACATGTGATTTTAAACATAAATGAAACTAAATAGTTATACATTTTTTACATTTACCTCCAAGTGATTCATTGGAGCGAGTGTGAGAGAATATAAAGGTCAATTCGCTTGAAGCGTTCAATATTTCTTAACTATATATAAAATTACATGAGCTGATATAAATTATTGAGCATTTCCTATAGGGCTACAATGATTAAATTCGGCATGATTGTCAGTTTCTGGAACTAACCCACATGAAAATTGCCAAAAGTGAATATTTTTAATTTTTAGGGGGTCTAAAGAAGGAATGAAAAATTTCCCCATGTTATTTAAATGGGCATTTTTTTTTACCTATAATCTCATGTTTTAGGTACTTAGAATTGGAATAAAAACTTGAAATTCGGTATGCTTGTACGTTTTCGTTAGCGTTACCTAACTGAGTCATCAGCAATGAAAATTTCCAACCATAGAGTGGTTTTATGGGGAACTGAAAAATCTTTCCCATGTTATTTATATGGGACGTCTTCTACAGCCCAAAATATTTAGGCACTTCCGGCAGGATTAGAATGATGAAATTTGGCATGATTGTAGCCTTCCAGGACTAACCGAAAGGGAAATTGCCAAAAGTGAATAATTTTAATTTTTAGGGATCTAAAGGGGGATGAAGAAATTCCAATGCTATTTAAATTTGCGTTTTCTTGGGGTTCAAAATCTTATCTTTTAGATAGTTGAAATAGAAAAGAAACGATAGAATTGTGGGTTCAAGAGGTGCGAGGTCGTAGGCCGAGCAAAGATTGTGTCTGGGGGCGAGGCAACCGGATGGGCAGATTCAGGAAATATGAAGAGCAAGTTCACGAAATTCACTGTTGATGCAAAGGGTGATAGATAAAAAATGTGAGGCCGTAGCCGAGCAGACTCGGGGGTTTGGGGGCGGAGCACCCAAATAGCCAAAGACTAGTTTCTGATATAAAATCCTACGTTTAAAATGATAAACGTTAAAGAACCTAATTGTGAAAATCACCGTTATTGAGTTGAGTTGATTTTGAGTTCAACGTCTCTTTCAGCAGCGAGGCTATATGAGATGAAACCTACTGATTAAAGTGGAATCCGAACCATATGAGTTCCAGCCGAGAGTCGAACCCGGGTCTTTCACACCAAAGGCGCATACGCTAACCGCTTAGCCACGAAAGAGCTCTAAAATTACCGTTATTCTACAATCGAATTGATAAACGATGATTTTAAGGTTTAGAGAATTCTCTTTGACTTTCGCAAAATTTAAATATAAAAATTACATACCCCTAGTAAAAAAATGGAAAAGCGAAAAAGACACGAAATGTATCGATTTTGAAGTAAATTTCGGTATAATCATAAAGTTATCTACGTGTTATTTTAAATTAAACGAAAGTAAATGCGGAGAATTCTATATTTACGGTCAGGTGAGGCACTGGCGCGAGTGTGAGGTGATATGGAGGTCAACTCGCTTGAAGCGGTCAATAAGAACCTAATTGTGAAAATTAAAGAACCTAATTGTGAAAATCATAATTATTGTATAATCAAATTCATAAACAACGATTTTTAGATTTATAGAATCCTCTCTGAATTTTGTAAAATTTAAATTTAAAAATTATATTTAACAAAATTTGAAAAAGGAAAGAGACGGGAAATTTTGAATGTTCACCAGAAGTCCGTTTATATTAGAATCAGTGAGATTTGAAATAAATTTCAGATAGTAGCAGGGTTATTTGAACAGTCGACATTTAACAATAAGTAATATTTTAAATATCTTCACAATATGCAAAACAATCTGTATAAATTAGAAAAACCAGGGTGTCTAATATAAATATAAATTGATATGTTGGGATATAAGTTGATGTGTTACACGAAAATTAATATAATTTCGTATAAAAATAATTTTAAAAAATGGTTCCAAATGAAACTTCGAATATTCGTCACAGCGGTTATACCAGTCGCTCAATTAGAAAATTATGAAATTATTTTATATTGTGACGCAAATGAAACGATTGAAGATTTATGGCCTATAGATACTTTAATTTTGCAATATTAAAGACGAACAGAACTGTACCTTTAATCTGATACTTCAACAATAATATGTACCTAAAATATTTTCATTTTCGAAAAAATTTCAGTACAATCATAGAAAATTATTTACGTGTGATTTTAAGCATAAATGAAACTAAATAAGGATAATTCTGTATTTAAAGCCAGGTGAGGCATTGGAGCGACTGTGAGGGATTATGGAGGTCGACTCGCTTGAAGCGGGTATCTCATCTTAATCACTACGTTTAATTCCGGTAAAAATTTAATGAACTGAAATAAGAAATTAATCATCATTACTGTAAAATCAAGTTGGTAAACGATGATGTTTAGCTCTTTGGTTTTCATAAAATTTAATCTTGAAGTTATATACTAACATATCTAAAGAAAGAGACAGCTGAGAAATATCGAATGTCTATCAGTGGTACTTATGTACTAAAAATGCATACGTCTTGAAGTATGTTCCAGATAATGCAATTTTAAAAACAATCAATATTTAACAATGTAAATATTTTAACATGATATGGTTACAAAACAAACATTGTTATTTTTGAAGTGCATAATTTCTTTAGGTAGGATATGAAGTGATGTGTTGGTTGAAGTGGAACATGCTTTAATAATAGAGATAATGTAAAATGGATCTAAACTAAAATTTCAACATGCATAATAGTGGTTAAACCATTTGCTTACTTGACAATATCCAATCATTTTATTTTGTCTCGAAAATGTATCGGCTAAATTTGAAATTCGTGAAAACCTTGTAAAGTTTCCAAAGTGAAAACTAGATAGAAATGTAAGGTTGTTCTTGAAACTCCAATAATACAAGATGATAAAGATACATCGATTTAGAATAAATTTCAGCAGAATCGTAATAAAAATGTTTCATATGATTCTAAACATAAATCAAACTAAATACGTACACATTTCTACATTTACCGTCAGGTAACAGTTGCGCACAAATTCAAAGATGGATCATAGTTTCTTCACCACCATAACGCTCCAGGGCACCTTTCAAAAGTTTGCTAAGAATATTTGGCCTGCACTGGACTAAAACTGTTAGAGCACGCTCTGTAGAGTGCAGATCTTGCTCCCTGAGACTTCGAACAACTCCCCAATGTGAAGATCAGACTGAAAAGAAGATGTTTCACAAGCGACGACTATCTATTACGGCTTGGGACGATGAGTGTGCCTAGACCTCTGCAAAAAGATGGCAGAGTTTCTTCAATGACTAGTTTCGAAGAATGCAAAAATGTATAATGTGTAGTGGAAAGTGCTTTGAAAAAGTGTAAGAAATAAGGTTGTATTGCATAACTTGCCTAGTGCTCTTTATAGATTCGTATAACAAGTATTGTAAAATAGATCTAAATCAAATCTAGAATATGAATTACAACAGCTATACAAAACTTAGACTTAGGAAATTATCCAATTAATCTTGTGACACAAGTGAATCGACTGAATTTTAATTGCGCGTAAATATTTTTAACTTTGCAATACTGAAGCCCGAATGAAAGGTAACCTTAATCTGAAAACCTCACAATACGATGTGCTCAAATGTATCCATTTTGAAGTAAATATCAGTAAAAGCATAAACAAATATTTTTGTGGAACTTTAAGCATACTCGTAAGTGAAACTAAATACAGACAACTCTGTATTCACCGCCGGGCAACGCATTGGAGCGAGTGTGAAAGAATATGGAGGTAGACTCGTTTGAAGCGGGTAGTATCTTTCATCTTAGGAAAATCATCATTACCGCAAAATCAAGTTGGTAAACGATGACGTTTAGCTCTTTGGCTTTCATAAAATTTAATCTTGAAATTCTATACTAACATTATCTAAAGAAAGAGACAGCTGAGAAATATCGAATGTCCATCAGTAATTCTTAGATATTCAAAATGCATAAGTCTTGAAACATATTTCAGTTACTGCAACTCTATAACCTGTCAATATTTAACAACGCAAGTGCTTCAAACATAAAAGCGTTGCATAACAAATATTCGTTCATTTAGGAAGTGCAGCTTGTTATTAGGTGCGGATATGAAGTGTTGTGTTCGTTGAAATGGAACATACATTAATAATAGAAACAATGTAAAATGGATCAAAACTAAAGTTACAATATGCATAACAGCGGTTACCCCATTTACTTACATGTCAATATCCAATTATTTTGTCTCGAAAATGCATCGGGTGCATTTCAAATTCGCAAAATGAAAAGTAAATAGAAATATAATATTATACTTAAAAGTTCAATAATACAGTATGATATCAAATACATCCAGTTGAATATAAAAAGTACGTACGCGTATTAAGAAAATGGAGAAACGAAAGAGACAGGAAATGTGTCAGTAGTCCTTTAATACTGACAATAAATAAGATTTGAAATGTCAGTTAGAGGCAGAGTTTTTCGAACCGTCGACATCAAACAATACAAAATGTTTTAAATATTTTCGCGATTTGCAGGACACTCAATGTTAATTAGTAGAGCAGCTTGTCTTTCTGTGTGGATATAAATAAATGTGTTAGACGGAAGATGATATAGTTTCGTATAACAGGTATCGTAAAATGGATCAACACGAAATCCACAATATGCGTCACAGTGGATATAAAAATCACTGATTTAGGAGATTATCCAATTATGTTATCTAGTGACGCAAATTTATCGACTGAATTTGCGTGTAAATATTTTAACTTTGTAATATTGAAGCCCGACTGAAAGGTAAACTTAATCTGAAAGTTTCAACAATTCCATCTCCTTAAAATGTACCCATTTCGGAGTAAATTTGAGTAAAAGCATAAAAAAATTATTTACGTGGATCTTTAAACATAAACGAAACTAAATAAGGACAATTCTGTATTTACCACCAGGTGAGGCATTGGAGCGAGTGTGAGGGGACATGGAAGTAGATTCGCTTGAAGTGGGTAATATTACTCATCTTAATACTTCTCACTTTACGTTTAATTCCGGTAATAATGTAAAGGACCGAATTACGAAAATCATCATTACCGTAAAATCAAGTTTGTGAGCGATGATGTTTAGCTCTTTGGCTTTCATAAAATTTAATTTCGAAATTATATCCCGACACATCTAAAGAAAGAGAAGGCTGAGAAACATGGAATGTTTATCAGTGGTACTTAGATATTCAAAATGCATAAGTCTTGAAAAACATTTGTTACTGCAACTCTATAGCCTGTCAATATTTAACAGCACAAGTGCTTTAGACAGTATAACGTTGCATAACAAACATTTTTCTATTTAGGTGCGGATATGAAGTGATGTGTTAGTTGAAATGGAACATGCTTTAATAATAGGAATAATGTAAAATGGATCAAAACTAAAGTTACAATTATGATAGGAGTTGGGTTCGACTACCATTTGTTCCTGCAATATAAGAGGATTTGGTTCCCGTGACGAAAGCCAGATATAATAATATTGGGATTCGAACCTTGGATCTCTTTTGGAGTCTTCCTTAACATCATTCATTTATAAAAGACTAATAGATCCAATAAGGAACTGGCAAGTAAACAAATAGTCTCACTCCCACGGTCCTAGGATTCGGGCGTTAAACGTATCAGAGGCATAAACCGTATACCCACCGTCGCTGTTACGTCAGCTCCAAGATACGCTTGGCAGTACCTGTAAAAGAGTGCAAGGTAGGACAGTCATGCGTAATTCACGCCAGATGAGTGGTGAGAGACGAAAGTAATGTTTGCCCTCCACTGCTTAGGAGTACCTTACCTGTTTGGTTCTACTCTAAGCCATGTATACTATTAAAAGGTAATATTCTCCATTTGCCGAGAATGAGACAATATAGGTCACACACTTTGAAATCATTAAATATTATTTTCACTGCATATTAAAAAGAAAAAATTAGCGAAACACTTATATTTAACTTTTCAGTTCAATGAATATAAAACATTTACAAATATATGAGAACACAAACACAAGATTTCACTTAAACGAAAAATGATGGCCCAATCACTGCAATACGCGAACCGACACGTAAGCGAACTAATACGTGAAATTTTCGATCGAACGAAGATGATGAATCGGTTAGTGGTTACGCAGTTTAATACCGGCACTTCACTTCATCACTGTATGAAGATAAGTTTATTTGATGTCTTCATGATACGGCTCATAATGACATTCTTCTCTGCGTTTGTTCATTCAAAAAGTCGACTATAAATGAGGTGAATATGTATCCCTTATACAACAAAGTTATAAATCACTAATTTTGGCAGTTGTACCATTGTAAATGTTCCGTGAAACTTATAAGGGAACTTAAAATCACAAAATTTATAAAATATACTGAATGTTTCACTTCATATGTTTGCTAATATAATTTCCTTACTAGAGAGCTGGTATTTTTGCGTTTATGTTGATTAGTAGGTGTTGACGCTCTTCTCTTCGCATCACATCGTTGCCAGTTCACAGCGCAAGAATACGCTAACTAAACTAAAATATAGTTCGTAGAAAACATTAAGTTTTTGCTTCATAATATTGCTAATAACATAATAAATGGTTCATAGGTTAATAGAAAGCACATTAAAATACTGATAGTTCCAATAAGTCGTACGATTGACGATTATTAATAGTTTTTCCACATTGTCACGTAAAAGTCTGTCATCGTCATGAGGACTTGTGCGTGGGCGTTTAGGACGAGAGTAGCAAAATTTTTCTTCCAAATATGGGCTGACGGGAGGAAGCAAAACTGTCTGGAAAAATGAGGCACCTTTTGGGTGACAAATTCTTAAGCATTGTTCTCCTCCAACTGTTAGCTGGTTGCATATCATTTCTAAGAACTGACGTTGGAGAAATACGAGGGTTGATTTAAAATTTCAAGCCACTCCATCTTGTTATAGATGGCGCCGAACGGAATGTCCACTGAAGGTATCACAGAAGTGGGCAAGAACCCTGGAATCCAAGTCTTCATAATCACACTGCAACATAACAGCAATCACAGCACTCCATTAGTCCATAGAGGGTTAATGTCATTTTAAGTTCGTTCACACTGAAGAATAACAGTTTATAGCTTCACTCGGACGCACATAATCGCGAAAGTCGAAGAATAACGAACGCGAGGGCCATTTACGATAACGCGAGGGCCATTTCGTAAATATCTTTCAAGTCCTTTTGTTTTTATTATTTATTTATATTTTCCATTTATTTCAATTATTCCTTGAAATGTAAACATAAAGATAATTTCACTATTTGAATATAAATCAATAGTTATTTGTAATTCAAACTACTATTCAACATTGTACTTCATAATGTTTTTCAAAATTCAAACCAAGTTATACAAACATATTAATATATTCAATGCAATAATGTTTTCAATGAATAAACATCATATTCAATAAAAGATTACATTTGGTAAGGTATCGTATTCAATAAGATATTGTATTCAATACGATATTTGAAAATACACAACAATACAAACTAAATGTATACTACTAAATTTGAAATGGTAAAATTGTTTTAATATTTTGCAATAATGCTTCTTAATTCTAAGATAAAACACAATATCACTCAAGAATAGCATATATCACTAAGTAATTCAACACATCATGATTTTATTTTTCATGAAAATAAAATATTCCTTACGGCTAAACGCATAAAATTTATTATATTTGAAGGATCAATATTACTCATAAAATTCAAAAATGTACTTTCATTGACATGTTAACACAAAATATTTATCAAGAATATTCAAAGTAATTCAACACAACTAAAACATATGATATAATGCACACGATTGATGCATTTTATTAAGATTACACATTAAAAGACACATAAGTAAATATGACACTAAAAATATTTCATTTACTATGAAATGAAAGACTGGGCACATGTGAGCTCGTCACGCTCAAAGTATATAAAAATATACTGCCTGCATTAAATTTGCAAGACCCTACCCCAATTATTTATTAATATCTTTCCATCCCAAAGCAAAGTGAAAAAATAGAATGGTTAAAATTCAAAAATAATATAGAGGGGACTAATAAGAAAATTGCCTACTCCGGTCATTACATAATATGAATAACCCATAATATTGGAGGGACCTTTGCTTCAATGTCTTCAAGGACTACTTGAAATGTTTTCGTATTCAACGAAAAGATTAATACATAGCAAGTGTAATAGCAATTGCTAATAATTATTACAAACTCAACTTATTTGGTACTCATTTATAGTAAGATGTCTCATTGTATATTCTTTTCAACTGAACAACGCGCCAAGAAGGTGGGTACAGGTAACTACCGTAATTTACCACACCAAACTACAAGTATCCTCAGCTGATTAGTAATCCCAGAGGCATACTGATTGGTTAAAACAAATAATTTGACATAACACATCGTAAGTATACGTTACTATTAATTGACGCATGGTTGTTATTTAGAAATTGAAATATTTAATTAATTAATTTAAAATGTGTTTATTCAGGTTTAACACCAAATGGTTTCTCACCAAAATATTTGAATTTGTGATTCAAAACATTTTTAATTTTGTAAAATTGCAACACTGTGGTGGAATATTTTGTATAGATTTTCCAAATCTTCACAATTTAAATTTTATTTCCTTTCACTATATTTGGAAGTTTTCACTGCACAAATTCACTCTTGCACTTCGAAAAGAAACACTATATTTTCCATAATTCGAAAAATTAAATTTCGTTGTAAATGCATTAACGAAAAAATACACTATTACAAGTACTTTCGTATCACATATATTTAAAATATCAAGATTTTTTTTGTATCTCTCATCCAACATTTTCAGTATTTAATGAGGTGCAACAATATATGAAACAAAAAATTAATATTCAAAATTTTCCTGAATGTATTGGCTATAGCCATTAACGTGATACACACAATAAAATCTTATTCATTTTATTTGAGCATTCAGAATTTTGTAAAACACTAACAGTGTTGAAAAATATTTATAGCATGAAAAATAATTACTAACACCTGAGAATTTTGTATAAAATAATTTTGCAATGGATATATGTATTCATTTTTCATTGCAAGGTCAAAATATGGAAAATGGGCAATCCGGCTATGTGTTAATGTCGTTTACCCAATTCCTTTTCGTATTGGATTTATTACAACATCGTAGAGTAAAATTCTCATGCATTCAAAGACTTTAGTTTTAACTTCCATACTCGGCAACCATTGGATTTTGTTAGTACAAAAACACAACATTCTATAAGCAGTAGATTTTTGTACTACCTTAACATGAGAACTAGCAGTTACCTTACGAATTGTTTGTACACTCGGGACATTTACTATTTGTGTGTCATTGCAAATGTTGGCAGCGAAGAATTTACGCTTTCTACGTAGGCATAATACCTTACTTACTTTACGCACCTTTTTGCAAAATTTCAGATTATTTTTCATTTTCGCAAGGTGGAAAAACCTTTGCTTACGCTTTTTGCTTTCCAAGCAAAAATTTCTGTTTCTAAATTTCTTAGTAACATTTCGAATTGAGTACAAAGTGTTGGTTGGTGGATAATCAATCTGAACGTTCTGACTTAGTTCAATATACTTTTCCTTACCCTTTCTGAACCTAAATTTCATGGATTTACTAGTTGCTCGATGTATGCCAGTCGAACATGGGATGGTTTGATTTTTACTACAACATACAATTACGAGTGTACATACTGTACCTTTTAGCAACACTAAAGATATATTACCACTGGAAAAATAATGCAACTCATTATTTTGAATTGGTTGCCTAATGCAGCTTACTCTAGGATAATTCATAACATGCCGTGTATACACCACAAAAATCACAGGACTTATAGACAAACATTTTTTACGAACAAGTAGCATTGAGCCGGAGGGGGGAAACAGCTGATCCACCCACTTCCTTTCACATAAGGGACAAGTGCAGACTTTATTTTCGTCTAAAAATACTACAACAGTATTACTTTTTATTTCCCTAGTGGTGGTTACGTTAACCACACTCGTACTACTATTGGAGGTAGCCTCCATGAAGTCAACCTGCACGGTGTTTACATTTATACTGACATTTTCATTACTTACATCATTTCCCTGAGCAAAGACATCATTACTCTGTAGAACAGGTACATTTTCCAGCTGGGTTGTAATGCTTTGTAATTGTACAGTGTTATTATCCAACAACTGAAACAATTCATTCCACTTCACATTTTCACTTTCATTAATTTGAACAAAATTCGACTCTTCGACTTCAGATAACCTACCTTTTTTGACAGGATTTGGATATAAATCAGTAACATCGGCAACATTTTCCAATTTCCTCTTACAACTTTTAGTTCTAACCTCAGAAGGACAACTATGGCGAACATGTGCTAACGAGTACACGTTAAATTCATCAGCAAATTTAACTCTTTTAGGAATTTTATTTTCCTTTGCGGTTTGACCCACATTACCTGACATAGTATTTAAACTAACATCCTTACTACGTTTTTTGAGGATAGATTTAATACCATTGGAACTAGTTTGAGGAGAATTTTCAACATTACTTGAAAATAATTCTTTCTCCTGTCCATTAAAGATACTATCGTGATCGCTAAAAGAACTAACATCAGAATACTTTTTCTGTAGCCGTTGAACTATTTCAATAACTTTATTCTTGACATTAATGTCATCACATTGAAGTTTCAACTTTTTCGCTACATAATTAAAATCTATATACTTGCCGCGAGCACACTTCTCTTTCAATTTTTCGTACTGAATTGATTTCCTAATACCACGTACGCGGAGATTGATATCCTTTTCTGCATTTTTCCTATATTCACAATTAAAATTAAATACAGATTCACAAATTGCTAGTTTCGCTACTCTATTGAGACTGTGAGTTTCTACATTGAGACCTAGAACATTTTGAAACTCTTCTAAGCAAAATGGAACAGTACTATATTTATATTCATTTATTGCATTAGCGTACTCTAACTCTATCTGTGCTCTTACATTCATTAAATTCAGCGCTAGCATTTTGTACGTGGATTTATGAATTATATATTCTAAAACGAACACAAAATATAAAAATGTAAATAACATTACATATGAAAGAATGCAAGGAACTGTTTCTTTCGCAAAACATTAATTGCTAAATTTATAATTTGCCTTTTCAGTAATTGTTTCGCATTCTTGTATGCATAAACTAGGACCTACCTGCTTTTATGCAGCAATGTTTGGCTGATTTAACAGCTCTTGAGAATTACTTTCAACCTTTTCACGTAATTCAACCAGTTGTATTTTCAGATTCTCAAATTGTTTGGTCAACTCTTTTTGATTTGCTTTTAATATTTGGTTAGTTGCAGCCATATCTGCGGACACCTTTTTCACTGCTTCAAGCAGTGTTTCCATTTCATTAACTGCTGACATTGTAAAATATTATACTACAAGGCACAACACACAAATCATTACAATGGCATTGAATACGAAACAGTGGAGTTCAAAAATTCGCTTTCTTCCCACTAAAACATCTGTCCCTGTTCGGGCGCCATTTTATGATAGGAGTTGGGTTCGACTACCGTTTGTTCCTGCAATATAAGAGGATTTGGTTCCCGTGACGAAAGCCAGATATAATAATATTGGGATTCGAACCTTGGATCTCTTTTGGAGTCTTCCTTAACATCATTCATTTATAAAAGACTAATAGATCCAATAAGGAACTGGCAAGTAAACAAATAGTCTCACTCCCACGGTCCTAGGATTCGGGCGTTAAACGTATCAGAGGCATAAACCGTATACCCACCGTCGCTGTTACGTCAGCTCCAAGATACGCTTGGCAGTACCTGTAAAAGAGTGCAAGGTAGGACAGTCATGCGTAATTCACGCCAGATGAGTAGTGAGAGACGAAGGTAATGTTTGCCCTCCACTGCTTAGGAGTACCTTACCTGTTTGGTTCTACTCTAAGCCATGTATACTATTAAAAGGTAATATTCTCCATTTGCCGAGAATGAGACAATATAGGTCACACACTTTGAAATCATTAAATATTATTTTCACTGCATATTAAAAAGAAAAAATTAGCGAAACACTTATATTTAACTTTTCAGTTCAATGAATATAAAACATTTACAAATATATGAGAACACAAACACAAGATTTCACTTAAACGAAAAATGATGGCCCAATCGCTGCAATACGCGAACCGACACGTAAGCAAACTAATACGTGAAATTTTCGATCGAACGAAGATGATGAATCGGTTAGTGGTTACGCAGTTTAATACCGGCATTTCACTTCATCACTGTATGAAGATAAGTTTATTTGATGTCTTCATGATACGGCTCATAATGACATTCTTCTCTGCGTTTGTTCATTCAAAAAGTCGACTATAAATATGAGATGAATATGTATCCCTTATACAACAAAGTTATAAATCACTAATTTTGGCAGTTGTACCATTGTAAATGTTCCGTGAAACTTATAAGGGAACTTAAAATCACAAAATTTATAAAATATACTGAATGTTTCACTTCATATGTTTGCTAATATAATTTCCTTACTAGAGAGCTGGTATTTTTGCGTTTATGTTGATTAGTAGGTGTTGACGCTCTTCTCTTCGCATCACATCGTTGCCAGTTCACAGCGCAAGAATACGCTAACTAAACTAAAATATAGTTCGTAGAAAACATTAAGTTTTTGCTTCATAATATTGCTAATAACATAATAAATGGTTCATAGGTTAATAGAAAGCACATTAAAATACTGATAGTTCCAATAAGTCGTACGATTGACGATTATTAATAGTTTTTCCACATTGTCACGTAAAAGTCTGTCATCGTCATGAGGACTTGTGTGTGGGCGTTTAGGACGAGAGTAGCAAAATTTTTCTTCCAAATATGGGCTGACGGGAGGAAGCAAAACTGTCTGGAAAAATGAGGCACCTTTTGGGTGACAAATTCTTAAGCATTGTTCTCCTCCAACTGTTAGCTGGTTGCATATCATTTCTAAGAACTGACGTTGGAGAAATACGAGGGTTGATTTAAAATTTCAAGCCACTCCATCTTGTTATACAATATGTATAACAGTGGTTCAACCATTTGCTTACTTGGCAATATCTACTTATTTGATTTTGTCTCGAAAATGCATCGGTTGAATTTTAAATTCGTAAAAGGATTGTGAAATTTGCAAAATGTAAACTAGATAGAAATATAACGTTATTTTTAAAACTCCAATAATACAATATGATGAAAAAATAAATCCAATTTACAATAAATTTCAGCACAATCATAAAAATATTTACATGATATTAAACATAAATGAAACTAAATATTTACATAGTTTTATATTTACCGCAAGGTGACGCATTCTAGCGAGTGTGAGGGCATATGGAGGTTGACTCGCTTGAAGTAGGTAATATTTTTGATCTAAAAGGCTACGTTTATGACGATAAAAATTAAAGAACTTAATTGTGAAAATCACTGCTATTCTATAATTGAGTAGATAAACGATGATTTTTAGTTTTAGAGAATTCACTTTGACTTTCGCAAAATTAAGTATAATAATTACATGCTGGTATGGAAAAGTGAATGGGTCGGGAAATGTCCCATGTTTATCAAGTCTGTTAGTATTCAAAATCCATAACACTTAAAACATGTTTCAGGTAGTGGCAGAGCTTTCCGAACTGTTGACATTTAACAATACAAAATATTTTAAATATTTTCGCGATATGCAGGACACTCAGTGTTAATTAGCAAATCAGGCTGTCTTTATGTGCGGATAAAAATAGATGTGTTAGACGGAAGGGAATGTAGTTTCGTATAACAGGTATCATAAAATGGATCTACACGAAATCCAGAATATGCGTTACAATGGACATAATAATCTCTGATTTAGGAGATTATCCAGTTATTTTCTTATGACGCAAATGAATGGACTAAATTTTTATTGTGTGTAAATATTTTTAACTTCGCAATATTAAAGCCAGTGGAAAGATAAATTTAAATTTGCATAACAATAAGATGTGCAAATATTATATCGATTTTGGAGTAAATTTCAGTACAATCATAAGAAGTTATTTACGTTTGATTTTAAAGATATACGAAACTTAATACGGACAGTTCTGTATTTCCCGCCAGGTGAGGCATTGGAGCAAGTGTGATGGGACATGGAGGTCGACTCGGTGGAAGTAATATTTTTGATCTAAAAGGATATGTTTATAATGATAAAAATTAAAGAACCTATTGTGAAAATCACCGTTATTTTATAATCGAATATTGATAAACGACGATTTTTAGGTTGAGAGAATTTTTGGATTTACAGAAGCCTCTCTGACTTTCGTAATATTTAAATTAAAAATTATATATTAAGAAAATTGAAAAAGGAAAGAGACGGGAAATGTCGAATGTCTATTAGTATTCGCTAATCCTCAAAATTTATGACTTGAAATGTTTCAGATAATGGCAGAGTTTTTAGAACTGTCGACATTTAACAATATAAAATGTTTTAATTATTTCGCAATCTGGAAAAACATATTTTTTGCGGATATAGATTGATATATTTGACGGAAGTTAATATAGATTCGTATAATGTATTGTAGAAGTATCTAAATGAAAGAATATGCTTTACAGCTGTTATACCAATCTCCTAATTAGGAAATTATCCAATTATTTTATCTTGTGACTCAAATGAATCCACTGAATTTTTATTTCGTATAAATATTTTTACCTTTCCAATATTAAAACCAGATAGAAACATAACCTTAATCTAAAAACTTCACCAATGCCATGTGCGAAAAATGTATCCAGTTTGGAGGAAATTTCAGTACAATCATAAAGAATATTTACTTTTGATTTTGAAGATAAACGAAACTAAATACGGACAATTCTATATTTACCACCAGGTGAGGCATTGGAGCGAGTGTGAGGGGATACGAAGGTCGACTCGCTTGAAGGGGACACTAATTCTGATCTTAATCATTACATTTAATTCCGATAAAAGTTATCCGGTAAAAATAAGAACCGGAATACGAAAATTATCATTACCGTAAAATCAATTTGATAACCGATGATGTTTAGCTTTTGAGAATTCTCTTTGGCTTTCATAATATTTAAACTTGAAAATTATATATTAAGAAAACTAATGAAACTTAGTGACAAGAAATGTCGAATGTGTGTGTGAAGTGCATAAGTATTTTAAATGCAGATGATGAAGACTGAAAGATATTTCAGATAGTGGCAGTTTTGAAATTTGTCAATATTTAACCATATAAAATTTTCCAATATTTCTTTCCCTGATTACAAACATTTATAAGGGATAAAATATGACAGACAAATACTTTGTACCGTGAATTGAACGTAACATATTCAAGTGTTTCTTGAACACAATTATTAAATTTTTATGTGTGGTCCTTTCGATGCCTGAAGGATATCCACGCGATATTCCAGTTCTACCCATGTGTAGTAAAGGAACGAATATTATGACCTCAGTAATTTTGCAGCATAATTCTGAGATGTCGTTCACTGGTTTTTGGTAAATCTAATTCTTGGCATAACCCCAAAGGAAAAAAAAACAGTGGTGTTATGTCCAGTGATCGCGAGTCCGCTTTATGCGGCCGTCAAGCCCGATCAATCTTTCCGGAAATATATCAAAATAGGCACGGACATCTAATTCCCAATGAGGTGACGCACCATCTTCTTGGAAAATTAAGTCTGGAATATCCTGAATCTGTGGCACAACAAATAACTGCAACATATCAAGATAAGTATTAGTGTGATCATTGTTTTACTGAAGTAAGAGATCCTATGATTTTTATTGTGCAGAAGACTGCACCACACTTTCAGCTTCAGTCTATCTGTGACGGTCTCAAACAGGTGTGAAGGTTCTCGGATCCTCAGATCCTAGCATTATGTCGATTGACAACACTGTTCAAATGAAATGTGACCTCATGTGAGAAAAAGACATGTTTCAGATAGTCAACATCTTCATCAATCTCAGACATCGCGGCAACAGAAAAGTCATAACGAGCACTGCAATCCTTTGGTTGTTAGGACTGCTAGATCTAGACTTTGTACGCATGGAAAATATGTTTGTGTAGAGTGCAGTGCACTGATGTCTTAGGAATTTGCAACTCACGTGAGGCTCTACGGACTGATTTTTTTTGGGGAACTCTCACGAAGGCATCTTTCAATGACCGAATTGTCTACGCAGTATGTACAGGCCAGCCTGTTCTAGGAAGATCACTCACTGGTGATGCCTGTTTCCATCAAGTTAGTATACCACATCCTGATGCTTTTAACATCTAGTGACTGTCTATAGTATGCCATCCCTGGAATTGTCTCTGGACTGTTTTTAATGACTGTGTCTCGTGATACCAGAGGACACATATTCTGGAAAAATTGTAATCAAGGAAAATATTCTGGGACAACTAGTACACGATAAACAAGACATACTATGTTATGTTGAAAGATCAGCTTGTCTCTAGATGCGGATATGAATTGATGTCATAGTTGAAATGGAATACGATTTGACAATAGAAATAATGTAAAATGAATACAAAATAAAGTTACAACATGCATAACAGCGGTTATCCCATTTTTTTTTTTTTTTTTACTTCTGTAATTATCCAATTATTTTATATTGTGTCGAAAATGCTTCGGCTGTATTTTTATTTCGTATAAACTTTGTAAAGTTCGCAAAATGAAAACAAGATGGAAAACTAACGTCATTCTTAAAACTTGAATAAAAGGTGTTAAACATACATCTATTTTGGAATAAATTTCAGACAAACTTAAAAAAATATTTATATATTATCTTGAGCGTAAATAAAACTAAATAGTACATTTATGTATTTATCGCCAAGTGAGGCATTGGAGCAAGTGTGAGGGGATATGGAGGTCAACTCGCTTAAATCGGGTAATAATTCTGATCTAATAACCTACGTATAAATTCGATAAATATTTAAATAACCTAAGTATGAAAGTCATTGCCATATAATCAAGTTGATAAACGATGGATGTTTAGCTGTAGATAATTCTCTTTGTCTTTCATAAAATTTAAACTTAAAATTGATATATTTAAAAAAAAAACTAAAAGAGAGACGAAAAATGTTGAATGTTTATCAGTAGAGTGCGTAAATGCTCAAAATTCATGACTTGATGTACCAGACAGTGGTAAAGTTTGTCGAACAGTTATTATTTAACAATATACAATGCTTTAAATATGTTCCCTATATGCAGCACACCCCATGTCGTTTAGGATTTTTTTTTTGGGGGGGGGGTAAAGATATAAATTGATGTGTTAGTTGAAATGGCATATGGTTTGATATTAGAAATAATATATAATGTATCTAAAGTGTTACGATTATTATAATTGTCACGATAGGATATTGGAAATGAAACCAACCACCTTTCAATGGCTTCTAAGATAAGACAGGTTACAATCCTGTCAGTGAGTCTGTTGTAATATGTCAGCAACTGAAACTCAAAATAGATAGCGCTGGTAGGACAACCTAACTCCATCGTTTTCTTCCAGCTACCCAAGTGCTGCTCCGGGTAATTCGCCTCGGGTATGTACTGGGAGTGGTCAAGAAAGAGAATTGTGAATAGTAGTAGTAAAATGGAAGCAAGTGATTGTAAGAATATGGGACCTAAGAAAAGGTTCTGCTTTATATGGAATCCAATTATGAATGGGAAAATTCCTTGTTGAATCTGGCTTTTTGGCTACTGGAGAGAGATATTGCAAATGAATGACAAATTTCTTTTGTGAAAATTATTTTTAAAAAGTTGGAGAAATTCGTAATTATTAATGGGAATTTTGGAAGGGTCATCTAACTCTGTTATTACATTGTGTACTTTATTACCTTGTGTACATTGTGTACTTTTCTCTTATGTTTTGAACTATGTATTACGACTATAACATGTACCTAAATGTGACCTTCTAGTGGCTGTATCTCCTAAACACTTTGAGCTTTGCATCTAAAACTTTCCTGACATATTGAGCACACTTAGTACTACTCTGTCACATATGTCTCGGACAGCAACTTAATTCACCCAAACGTAGCCTTTACTTGTAATTAAATATTTGAATGTAGAAAAGTACTAAGCAACACCAATTAATGATAGAAGGGACTGATTAGCCTGATGTATCCATCTCCCTTTAGTTTCTATTAAACAGTTTTTGTCCGATTAAGTTGCATGCTACATATGTTTGGTGTTCTTTATTTAATTATTTGTAAGAATGAAATGCGAATAGAGGCTTTTTTTTAACAAAAAGGTGCAAAAAGATGATGGTATTGAGGAAAGGTGCAATAAAGTACTTACATTGAAAAAAATTGCAAAAATGTGCAACAAAAACATAGTTAGAAATGCTTATTTAATGTTTTATTTACAAAACTAGGTAATTTGGGCTTTTAGTTTTTTAAAAAAGCCTAACATTCATAGCTAATATAATTATAATTAAGTTTGACAATACATAAATCTCTGTTCTTAAATTTTGGAGAAACGCACAGATCTCAGAAGCTATTTGTTCTTGTGTTTCCCACTTGAAATGAATATTCAAGAAATTAATTATACATAATCATGCAGTACAAATATTAAACTTAGCCAAAGACCATTGTACTCAGTACCAGTAAAATTGAAAACCTTCTTATCTTGCAACGTACTTTTTGTTCCAAAGTCTATTTTAAATTACAAAACCATTTCTCCGATATAAAAAGACAGATAATTTATGTAACATAACTATAAACATTACAGGAATATGCAGGTTTAAATAAGCTCTGGTTGGATTGTTTGCTTATCTTATACGTGATGTATTTCAACGCACACGAGGATTCTATAATCGAAAAATGGGTATTATTCTTTCGTTATGTTTTTAGCAACCGATGATGTACAAACAAGTCTATAAATGGGTTTCTTCGATGGTTAACCAAAACAGGCATGAAGATTCTTAATTTCACACAAATATGGCCCAACTATTTTCAAAGATGATCCAAGACTACTATACGTTCAGATGTTTTTGACAGAAATTAATATTAGAAGTCCGAAAAATAGTATATAATTAAGCATGGAGATTATACACACGCAAATATATTCAAATATTCTACATATTCACAACCACATTTTGTACATTCAGTTTGTTCTTAATCTGTACGACAAATTATCAATATACTTGTTTATTACATTTATCAACATACCTTCCTTATTAACATTATAAGCAGTAGATTGAATCTAGGAGTCTAGGAATCTAGGAGTTACTAAAGACCAAGTTGAAAATATTCCCTTAATAATTGACATAAGTGGAAATTCTGATATCTAAGAACGATTTATTATTTAAGTGATTGCAATATATTCCACAAAAGTGGTTTCCTCTTTCAGTAAGAACCTTGGTGTGTACCATTGTTCCAATATTCTTATTTCATACAATGTTAGTTACCATTGGTATCAATAAAGTATGAGAGTTCTATAATTACATTCTAACTAGTAGTATACCTACTATTTCGAGAGTATATCTCTGTTGCAGTTTCGGCTATGTAACATAGCCTTCCTCAGACACATTATGAGAGAAATATCCAATTTTAACAGCTTATATACAAACTGAATGCAAGACACGCCCACTTTCTCTTTACAAAACGTAAACTTGTAATTGGTTCTAAAAAGTAAATTTTTAATTAGATGTTCTCACTTTTCTTCTTGCGCACCTGTTTATAACCATTTACACTTGTTATGAAACTTTTAAGAACTAAACTCTTAATTAGGTGTTTGTCACACTTTCTGTTCGCTGTTGTTCACCTGCTACAGTATTCTCCATTATCACACCTGTTCTAATAGCTCGTGTTAATCCTTTAATTCTTTTTTCTATTTTATCTACGATCTTTTCCCATAATTCATATATCATAAGTCCACTACACCAGTTCATCAACTTCTCCTTCCCACATTTCTTAATCCACTGGGCTTCTTTCCACTTTATCACACTCCATTTTTCCTTTTCTAATTCTTTTATTCCTTCCCAATCTATCTATGTCCCGTTTCTTCAATATGTTTATATATTACATTGTTCTCTCTTTTTGGTCTGGCATCGTTCTTATGTTGTTTTATCCTTTGTTCTAATTTTTTTCCTGTTTCCCCTACGTCACACTCTTGGATGCGATATTTCTCTCATAATGTGTCAGAGGAAGGCTATGTTACATAGCCGAAACTGTAACACAGATAAACTCTTATATATATAAACTGCTTTGGTCAGTTGGAGTTTTATTAGCAATCTTGAATTTTCCAAAGCTACAATGAATAATTTACTATTATTTCGCTATATGAACCCCGTTAGTTTTATTAAGTTATTATAAAATTATTATAAAACATATTCTGAGTTATTGAGAGCAAATAAGTTAAGAGCTTGTTTCATAACAAAACTCCAAGTTACATATAAGATATTCAAAAATTTATTGTTTTATAGAGCTGAACAAATAAAACACTCAATACGATCTGAAACACAAGTAAACCATGCTAAATCTTATTTTGGTTATGTTTTCCACTATGAGAGATACGGATTTCCAAGGATAAACGTGCAGTAGAATTAAATGGAGAGTAGTCATAAAGTGATAAATGGAATATTCATTGTATGAGACAAATAATTATATGTCTAGGTAATATCTGGGCATGATAGTCGAAATGAACTTTTTTGAGGAAGCTTATAATTCTTACGAAATTGGGAAAGCAGTTGAACACTACGGCAGCAGCTAAAGAAATCAACGCAGTATAGGGTTAATAGATGGTCCACTTAGCAGGAGAAAAAAAGAAGACATCCAAGGGATCCGATTTAAGACGACATTGTTCACAAGGCGAGACATAGGGCAAGTACCACAAATACTATCACCAAACTTCAAGCTTTAGAAGAGAAATCAAACACTAACAATCAGGAAAGAAGGTACATATCTAAAATCAGTGTTATGCACTACGTCCGTCAGCTTCGTCTTTACCAAGAAAGACTACGAACTTCTGGCTCATCCTGTTGATTTAAAAATTGTCTGTTACTCATGTTGTGTTCATTATCTTTTTTTTATACACAAATTTATATAGGTGAAAGATACAACATAAAATATACTTGTAATAATTATTATGTACATTCTGTGCAGATTGAATTATTTGTCACAAGAAACATTATTTAAATTTCACCGCTGAATAAGTAACAAAACAACTTGATACAACTTATATCTTACCTTATCTGTGTTTGTCGCACAGCTTTATTTGGTTGCAATAGTATTAAGCAAAGTTTATTTTGAAAAGCCCACAATATTATTTTTGTTTTACTTTGTCACTAATTTAGATATAAAATGATAAGCTACGTAAGTCAGAACTAGTACTTCAGATCATTATAGACTCAAATGCCAGTAAATTAAATATTTTTAGCTTGCATTCAGTTCAGATGGATGACATGTATACGTGTTATGGTCATAAGAGATATCTGGTAACCTGGTAGTGTTATCAACAGAACTTATCGCTTTAATTATGAACAGGGAACACAGTGGGATAGTTAGAACACTGTTATCTCCGAGGTGAACAATGTTTTTGGGTTTTTTCGTTTTAATGTTCGATGAGTTTACAAGAAATACTTAATAAAATGAATCTTCAGCTTATGATAGTATTTTGAGATACAAGGGCTCGGAAAAACAGGCTTTCTTTTTAAAAAGAAAATTTTTGCCATTGCTTTTCTGACTCGGAAATTTCTGGCCTTTTTTGAGTGTTTCAACTTTAACGAAAGAATAACAGTACCTTTATGTTTCTGTTCACATTATAACACCAAAAATACATTTTATAACTGCATTCTAAAAAAATATATGAGAAGTTGTTACTAGGAATAATCAGTCACTTGATGGAACGAAAAAGAGCAAATCAGTGGACGCAATAGGTTTCTAGTGCGAATTATTTTTAGACAATGTTCTACGACAAAAATATTTCAGTGAAATTTTAATATTAGCAATAACTGTTCTGAAAATGTAGCTAATTATACTTAGTGGAACGAAATTGTCATTTATTTATTCATAAGTTAAACTTCAGTTGGTAGGTTTTAGGAGCTAAAGACATGTTATGTTGGGGGTTACGCGAAACAAATTCATATGTAGGTTCTATTAAAGTCGTTCCCGCCCATTAAAATTTGAGCGGGAGAAGGTTATCCAAGATTTCCATTTCAAATATCTTGATATGATGCAACACTACAGAAATAAAAAATTCTGCAAATAATATAATGTACTTTTACTACTGTTAACCAACACAGGTTTTAATAGAATATCTGAAGCTAACAATAACGTGCTTCCCGAACGGAGAACGAGATGTGAGCCGAGTTCTATATCACAACATAAATAGGTTTGTCGTGGTTTCTTGGTTTATAATACACTTTTCTTGCCAGTTTGAGTTTAGGCAACAGCCAGTAAAATATGAAGATGTGTTTAGAATTTTGAGGCACCTTGTAAGGTGGTTAGGCAACCAACATGACCGTTCTGGTTTGTTAGGTTGCATAACTTAATGCAGTTGAGCCTCAATTCAAAGTTATTTTATTTATGGTGCCTTCCATTTCAACTCAGGCAAAAAATAAAAATAAAAATAAAATAAAATAAAATAAATAAATAAATAAATAAAATTGTACCATCACCATCTCAGATATTGTTGAAACTTTTTTATAGCAACTAGACATGTTTTTAGGAGACCCATATTTTTTGTTTTGTCGAAAAAAAATTTTCCCGCCAAGTAATGGGCCATCAAAGACGGGGAGTACAATTTATGAATTGTAAAAGACATGGAAAATAGTCAACTTCGGAGCCCCACCATTCAGCTATGGAGACAGGTAGAGTTATAATTCTTGTTGTGGTATATACATAGGGATATAAATAAACTATATTTTATTGTAGTTCGGTTTGCGCATGCGTATCTTTTTGTACATAAATTAAAAAATGAACGTTAATTTATCTGAAAAGTCGAAGTTTGCGAATTTTTTTCGAGCACTTCCGGTTCGAATTTTAAAGTTCTGTTTTCACTGTTGGTAAGACCTAGTTACCCGCTTTCCGAAAAAAATTTTGTGTCGCTTTTGTGTGCAACCGTTTTGTCGCAAAAAATTCGAGAAATTGTAAAATTTTCAAAAATTGCCATTGTTGGGCGCCATTTTCTCGAAAACACCATTATTTAAAATTTTGAAATTTTGTCAGATGGTTTAACTTTACATGAATAATAAACACACCAAATACCATTCTTGACCAACGCTTCATGAATTAACTACAGCCTTTTGAATTTAGCGAAGTTTCGTTAACTTTGATGTCACAGTTAGCAACACTGGAAACAATGAAAATTCAATGATTTGATGATGTTTGTGCTTCACATTAATTAAATGAAGAATAAAAGGTTTTCCTGGCTGTTTTTTTTATTATTTTGATCAAAAAAGCTCTCTGAAATAGTAAAATGAGCCTCCCTCCTTCTTCGTTTTTTTAAAAAAGAAGTAATCTGAGATGGGAATTACAATTACGAAACACACAAATTTTAAGTTCACTTACTTAAAATGGTTTTCGGAAGCAAAATTTCACTGATTTTGTTTTTCACATGGACCAATCATTTGCTTGCTTGGTGTCTTCTTCGCTAATAGCAGTAGTACACTCACAACTCGTCCAGAGGTGGTTCCAAGGAGTCGATCGCCCTCCCAGAAGAAACTTTATTTTATATATAAATAAAACCCATTCCAGAGTTTGGAGCTCTTAAAAGTAGCTCTAATTAGCAGTATTACACCCCCCAAGAAGTTCATCCTGGATCCGCCCCTGTGTAGCACATTGTAGATAATCACAAAACACTTATTTTCACTTCTCTTACGATCTTCTGGAAACCTGTACCCTGCTGAAAGTCCATGTGGAAGCATAAACAGCACTTTAACTGCACGTAATTCATTATTCATAATTCTGCTACGCACCACTGGTTATCATAAGTATATGCAAGGGCGCCGATCCTGGGGGGACCGGGCCCCCTATTGTATTTACATATATACAATATTTGGCATAATTTGAATGCAATTTGTCTTAAAATCCTCATATATATATATATATATACCTTCTGCATCTGAATCTCCCCCATCCCAATCTACAGACAAATCGGCGCCTTTGCGCATATGTATGTAACAAGAGTTCCTTTTTGCAGACTTCCTAAATCTACACTTTGAATTGCAGAAGCTCGATTTTGGGGAAAGCATGAAGTTAGTTTATGCTGACCCGTTACTGCCATAAAAACTTCGCCATTTTCCGAAAGCCAAAGGTGACTTCGTTGAATACCAGTTACCGGTCGCATACTTTTCCATTCTTGCTTTTTTTTTCTCTCTCTCTCTTCCGGAAGTTGTCGAATTCAGTTCCAGGCAACAAAACGAGAGTAATACCCGGAGTTTGTACTTGCACTATACTCACGAATTGTGCGATTTTAATACTGTGTATCTGTTTTTGCCTAAGGTTATGCCGCGTTGCCACATTCTTTACAACCCCCCCCCCCCCAATACTGCTGCAGAGACCATAGCATTGCCAGTTTCACTGCAAAACCACTGCTTTATCGGACCTGTCTGCATCTCGAACATCTGAAAGCGATTTTTACAGTGGGATGCAGCACCATCATAAATCACTGACACGGTTTGCGAAATTGTAGACACTTATTTCCACGTGTTCGAACCTTTTTCTATAACCTATATTTTCGCTCTTCTTCGAGTATTTTTAGAATCTTGTCAATGGCTATGAGTACATGAGCCGAATCGTGTGTTTTGTCGTCGCTTATTACAACAAAACTGTCAGTTGTTCCATATTCCGGTGATATAACTGAAAACCTTTGAGTTTTACGTCCCACGGTTATGCCGGTTAGGCTAAAGGAGACGGTGATGATGAGCAATGAATGAAATGGTGGAATGAAGAAAGTGGGAGGAAACGGGAGAACCCCGAGGAAACCCACGCACACGGTGTTTGTCGGTGATATAACTGAATTTCACTTTGCAGAATAACAGCCCAGTTTTCAACGAAGTATCTTGAAATTTTATACGATGCTTTTCGGTAGCAATTAATTCTCTTTAGATTTTCTTGATGTAGTCATGAATTACAATTCTTACAGTTAAACCAGCAATGTACGATACGAAAACGGAAAGTGGCACAGTTTTTTTTTTTTTTTTTTTTTTAACGAGATCATTGTTTTGCCATATGGCATACACTCTACACTTTTCCTTTCATTCCAGGACATTCACTACATTCTTGAAGAAGACAGCTGTCATTTTCAGCGGATCATACTACTAAAGGAAATAGGTCACTTATGAAAGCTTCAATACAGGTTGCACCTTTGATTTGTTGCAACGCAGTAGCAGATAACTTAAAATTTGCACAATACACACACACACACACTTCTCTAGCAGATTGCGGACTGACCCACTTTAGTCGAATACTATAAAATTCCAAGTGACCCATTCTTATGCTGAGATTGTTCTGTTTAAAAGAAAGTCCGTAAATTTCTTTGATGGAACGCGTAAGAAATTGTTTCGATTTTTTAAAAAACTTTTTGTCCTTTTTCGATCACTGTAATGTCATCGCACTTAATTGAAACTTTGTCTGGATCATTCCAAGTCATCACTGAGGTAATAGTTCAGGCTTTTAATAGATCATCAGAATTTATTGGATGGCCATTTTAAGTAAACTTAAAATTTGTGTGTTTCGTAATCGTAATTTCCATTTGAGATTACATCGGTTTAAGAAAACGGACGAGTAAGGGGGAGGCTCATTTTACTATTTCAGAGAGCTTTTTGATCAAAATAATAATAAAAAAACAGTCAGGAAAACATTTTACTCTTCATTTAATTCATGTGAACCACAAACATCATCAAATCATTGCATTTTTATTGTTTCCAGTGTTGCTAACTGTGACATCAAAGTTAACGAAACTTCGCTAAATTCAAAAGGCTGTAGTTAATTCATGAAGCATTGGTCAAGAATGGTATTTGGTGTGTTTATTATTTATGTAAAGTTAAACCATCTGACAAAATTTCAGAATTTTAAAAGATGGTGTTTTCGAGAAAATGGCGCCCAACAATGGCAATTTTTGAAAATTTTACAATTTCTCGAATTTTTTGCGACAAAACGGTTGCACACAAAAGCGATACAAATTTTTTTTTCGGAAAGCGGGTAACTAGGTCTTACCAACCGTGGAAACAGAATTTTAAAATTCGAACCGGAAGTGCTTGAAAAAAAATTCGCAAACTTCGACTTTTCAGATAAATTAACGTTCATTTTTTAATTTATGTACAAAAAGATACGCATGCGAAAACCAAACTATAATAAAAATATAGTTTATTTATATCCCTATGTACATACCACAACAAGAATTATAACTCTACCTGTCTCCATAGCTGAATGGTGGGGCTCCGAAGTTGACCATTTTCCATGTCTTTTACAATTCATAAATTGTACTCCCCGTCTTTGATGGCCCATTACTTGGTGGGAAAATTTTTTTCGACAAAACAAAAGAATATGGGTCTCCTAAAAACATGTCTAGTTGCTATAAAAAAAGTTTCAACAATATCTGAGATGGTGATGGTACATGCTCTGCCTGAATTGAGATGGAAGGCACCTTATATGATGTAAAAAGAGAATGCACAATATATTCTGTTTCTGGATTTATGGGTCTCACTTTGTTTTGTAGGTCATTATATATTTTCCATTCATTATTTGGACGTAGACAACAAGCAGTGTAGTGACTTATGCTATTTCGAGCTTTTCCACCAGTATAGTGAACCCTCTCAAATAGTGTACTACTGGGTCTCTTCTACTGTTAAGTATTTTTGGAAACTGCGAGTTTTGTGGTGGGCCTAATATTGTCTTCAATTACCTCGACAAATATGTGATATAATGAAGACACTCTCTTGATTTTGTCCCTCTGCAAAGTGGTTACCTTAATTCCCCAAGATGAAGATAAGCATCTTTCTCTCGAAATTCTTCAACGCCTTTCAGTTCAGTGCGGCACATGGAATAGCTTGTTTGGGTAAGATCATTTATAACATTTTGCTCTATGGCTGGAAGTCCTTCCCCTGGTTTTCCTACCCTCGAAAAGGCGATTGGCAATGCAATATTTTTTCTGGTGCATATGGCTGAACTACACAAATGTACCTCTTCTCCTCAATGCATTCCATAATAAGAATGTAAAATGACTTGTGTTATTGGTAGTTGTGCATCAATAGATATAATTCCAGCAAGCAAAATATTGACATTGGTAACGAATTTGCATTATGCTTTAGCATACACGCGACAGACATTTCTGGAGCTACCGTTTTTCAACATCTACTCACAAGTTGAGCGAGGTCATTAGTTCTCACGTTACGTTCAATAAATTCTTGGTATCGTGGACTGTTGCAACATGCAGCACAAGAAAGTTGTATCAGGAAGTCATTATCATATGTGTTAGCTACTAGCATGTGTTAACCGCTGATTTTATAATTGGTCGCAAGTGCGTTTGGTTTACATTTTTAATAATACCAATTGGAACTGACTTATTAGATGTTCTTATGTTTTTTGCTCTTTTATTTTATTTTATTTTATTTTTTTTTTATTTTATTGCTTTCACTTCTCCAGTGTTCCTGTGTATTGCCTTCCTCAAACCTATCGACACTTTCTGTGATAGCTTCTCTTATAGAAACATCTTCTCTCCACTCTTTCACTTCTGATGTTAGATTTATTACATCTATAGATGTCTTTAGTTTCAGAATGTTCCTCTTCTGAAACTGATTGGAGGAGTCATTGACCCCTTTATGATTGAAAAGGAATACATTAAGTCTTGTTCTGGAATACTCTATGCTTTATGTTACTCATGTTGCTTTCAACATGTGCACTAGAAGCTATATGAGACCCATAGTCGAAGTGTGCCACCATGACTGCTGTCCACAAAAATTTTAAGTGGCAGAATTTTAGGATATCTGGTACAATATTTGGAACATATTGTTGATTTCCCCTATCTCTATTTGAACTAATACCTGTTCTAACGTTCTCATTATTTTCTGCCCACACAAGGAACGCACTTTTTATTGTATTCTTGGGTTATGTCTAAAGGGATTGTTTCTTCTTCCAAACGTTTTCATCTTGGAGTTGCGTACTAAGTGCTGCAATACGGTGCTGAAGGTATGCTTTAATATATTCATAAAATGTTTCCTTTCCTGTAGCTTTATGTACACTCTCTGTTTCACTTAATGCAACCGTAAACTTGTGAGCGAGTAGCATCTCAATATCACTCAAACTTGAAGACTGTATAACCTGATCCAAAGACCTCAAACAGAAATGACATTCTTCTCAGTTTTCCACTTTCAAATCTAGTTATCAATATTACTACATGTGCCACATCAGATCTTAAAAAGCACTTGGGAAGATCAATTATCCTCTCTTCACTTCTATATGTAATTATCTAGGTATTTCTGAACATATACTAAAATAGGCCGAGAGAGTTGAAAACTTTGTAAAGGCTTGTACATATGCAGACATAAGCGCTTTCGACATATCTATCACAATTTCTTTTGGTATGATTTTAATATCAAGAGCTCATTGGTTTAATCAGTGTCTTATTGTTTCTGTATCATGACGTTCACTAAGCATATTGAATGCAGAATACTGTACATGTTCTTGTGGATATGAAACAGTTGCTTCATTCAAAATATATCCGAAGATTTAGCATGTTCTGCTCTTACGATTTCTTCAAAACGTTTCTAGTAGCATCAATAGATAATCGAGATACCTGAACTTGTTTGGAAGTTTCCTGTGTCATATATACTTGCTGAAATGACCAATAATGAACTATTATTGTATGTCACATCCTTCAAGAATGCGTTGCAAGATTCTAAATATTTTGCTTTACATACAGCTAAACTAGGATCATCGTCTAATCTCTCTTTCTTTTATAGAGGCATTTTGCAATGCGAAGTGCATTTAATGTTGGAACATGACTGGGTTTTGTTTCGTCGTCATCCATGATTTCATCCACTTCCACCTATTTTAGTGTAATTACTGATACATTTTCTTTTCATAGTTTTTGTGTAAGTTGTTTTCTTCTAAAGCCAGAAATATGCCGGTTTTCATGTTTGAGATGGTTTTTGCCTGAAACACCCTTTTAAACTACATATCATGTGTACAAGAATTCCTTCCTTTGATTCCTTTTTTTCTCTCTCTCTCCTCTGAAGTAAGAGCCACAATTCTGCATTTATCGCTAACTCTAACATAGGATTTACCATCAATCTTGGAAATCTTTCCTCCGAATATGCCATTTTGCAGGGACATCTTGTCTGTTTGCAAAAATGTGTTTGAATAACATGTGTCCAAACATTCTTCTTCATTACTATATAAATTCTCGATTATCTGTCCATAGTATTTTGGAATTATAAGTAGTATTTTTAGGTTTCATTTTCGACCATTCATCCGGTAAGAAAGAAATAACGAAGTCTAAAGAATAAAATCTCGACTTCTTTCAATATTTGTCGTTTCTTCTTTAAGGTGTAATGGTTCATTTTAGCTTGTTCTGGAATCACCTGACAAGTTTGAAGTTCTACCTGATGAATCGCATGAAGACTTTTCTGATGAATTACAATCATTTTCAATATTTGTTGTACAAAGAGCCTACTGGGAACTCAAACGGACGTCTTCGCTTCCTTGGTGCTCCATTCTTTGAAATATTTAGTGTAATTAAAAATTTACAATGATTGGCATACTAGTATTTATATTAATTATACATATATTGAAATTATCGAATATAGATGATTTCGTTTCCAGTATCTAAATGAGCTTCGCTCCAGATTGTGAAATAAGATTTCCAAACTATGGAAATTTAGTATCCAAACTTGAAATAGTGCATCTATAAGTATTAGTTGCGATTGATTAATAAGATCAAAGATAGAACCTGTTCTTCGGACGCTAAATCCATAACAAGAAGGCATTACTCGCTGTGTCTTAGTTTTGTTCAATGGCGACAAAGGTTGAAACAGAAATTGTTGATTTGAATTAATTCCGAATCGAATAGATGGTTAAGGAAGGAAATAGAGAACTTACTTTTCGGAAGCCGAATTGATTGCAAAAAAACAGCATCTCGGTGTCCTTTATAGTTTTTGCTTTATGGAATTAATATTGAAACCGGAAGTAGTAAATTTGAATCAATTTTGGTTTTGGTAGAGTGTTGTGGATTATGATGATATGCTCTCTTGAGACACTGAATTGATTGCAGAAAACCGCTTGCCACTATCTATTATCATTTTTGTTATGTAGCCGGTTTCTGACGACTTATAATAAAGAAATTGTGCCGTTACACAAACGTAAGAAGAAAAAAGTTCCGGTTGAAGTTACGTTCACGCTTACCTCACCCACTCCACTGATTCCACAAAACAGCGCTAATTTTCTTTTTATACAGTATCATCAGCACTAACGATGACCATAGTCTACAAAATTAGTGCTGCGTTATTAAAAGTGTGTGCGGTTGTCTTCGCTTGAAGATATCCTAACCTACTTTTGTTAACGTAGCACTAATTTTGGAAAGTACTCCAAAACTTAGTACTAAAGTAGTGCTGACAATACCGCATAGAAATAAAATTAATACTTTTAGCAGAAAGCAAAAAGATGCGAAAAATCTAATGGTGGCATTATTAAAACAAGAAAATATTGGACGATCATTTTTACGATGACATGAAGCAGGAATTTTTCTTTAAAATAGGCTGAAATTCTCTCAAGTTATCTTTAAAATAGATAATAATAAAAGTGGATTCTGAATACATGCCGTTGTGTGGTCTCGTATGATACGACGTTCTTTCATGAATTTATGGCAATGAAGTATTATCAGTCATGTTTTAAAAGTCTTAATACTAAATTTTGTCTCGCTTTTTATTCCGATCACTTGGTTTCCATCCTGATCCCCCGCGAGATTGCTTGTAGCTGTGTGGATAGCATATGCGCCTTTGGCACTGGAGACCCGAGTTCGATTCTCGACGGGAGCTATGTCGTTTGGATTCCCCTTCAAGTTGTAGATCAACGTCCTATATAGCCTCGTTTATAAAGAGGAAGCTAAATTCAAATCAAAACAAATTCATTCAAATCGGTTAACTGAGTGATGTCAGGTTCACGCTCCCCCTCCGTTCTTCCAAATTTTGACACCAATTTTTCTGTTGTAATATTATCACTTTTTTTGTATGCTCATTGATCAGCATAATTTCAACACCAATTTTTGCCCTTGTTTCTCCTCAGTTGAATTAGTGGGGTCAGGATCACGCTTCCCCCTCCCCTCCTTCCAAATTCTGGTCGAATTTCTCCGTTGTATAGCGGCACAAATCTTCCTTCTATGTTTATTGATCAGCACAATTTCAACACTTTTGTTAAACATTCTTTCCATTTTGATCGGTTAAAACGGTGGGTAGGTTGGTGCTCTCTCTCCGCTCCTTCTAAATTTTGGTGTATATTTCTTCGTTATAAGTCCAACACAAATTTTAACTTTTTAAATCCTTCATTAGCACAATTGCAACACTATATTATATATATATATATACAGGCGGTGGACAAAAAAATCTAAAAACATTTCATACAGGACACGTAAGTTTGGCCTTCCACTGTACAACACGTGTTGCGGTTGCCGATCATTTTTAATTTTCAATGTGTCATGTGGACCTTCCTCTTCCGTCAGCAGTAAGCAGTTCACCTGTGAGTGTCATGGTGTGAAAGTGATGTGGTAAAATGGACGACCTGACAGATTTCCAAAGAGGCATGATCGTTGGTGCCCGTCTGGTTGGAGCTTCAGTGGCAACAGTGACAAACATTGTGAGGGTATCGAAAGGCACTGTATCCAATGTCACGAAAGCATACACAATTCATGAGAAATATGACGTCTACAAAGCACAACAGTGGTCGAAAGACAATCTTGTCAGATAGGGACCTGAGGGCATTAAAACGGATTGTAGCAGCTAAAAAGATCACTGCAATGAAAATTACGTCTGAACTCAATTCCAGCCTACAGAACCCGGTTACATCGAAAACAGTGCGACGGAAACTGCATAAAATGAAAATTTATGCCAGGGCACTATCGCCAAACCCCTGGTCACAGCAGTAAATGCGAAGAGGCGTATCCAGTGGTGCAAGGACTACAAGGCGTGGATTCATGAGCAGTAGAAACAGGTAATGTGGTCCGATGAATCAACCTTCACCTGGTTTCCAACAACCGGTCGTGTTTACGTATGAAGGCCCATGATACAGACTGTCTGCTACCAACTGTAAAGCATGGGGGTGGTTCTGTTACAGTATGGGCATTGATATCGTAATTTTCTGCAGGTCCCATCATAGCCCTGCATGGAATGATGAATGCTAAGGGGTATGAGGCCATTTTGGGGGACCAGGTTCTACCCATGGCCCAAATATTGTTCCTTGATGGTGATGGCATCTACCAAGATGATTTAGCACCCTGTCACACTGCAAAAACGGTGAAATCATGGTTTGAGGAGCATGACCAGGAGCTGCCACGCCTTCCCTGGGTCCCACAATCAAAAGATCTGAACATCATTGAGCCATTGTGGTCTGAGTTAGAAAGGCGTGTTCGGTCTCCTTACCCTCCAGCAGTACACACACCACGATTCAGGAGCTGTATACGTCCATTTCACGTCGGATTCAAGCTGTTTTGTATGTAAAAGGACGCCCCACACCATACTAAGTATGATTTTCACACTTTTGCAAACGTTTTTTTTATTTTTTTTTATTTTTGTTTGTCCAATCCCTATATATATATATTTACAGGGTGGAAGGTAACAACACCGAAACCTTTGAGAGGTGATTCCTTATATGAAATGAAAGAAAAAAGTTCTAATAAACATGGGTCGAAAAACGTCTCCTTTCAGAGTTATGAACCACTGAACATTCGACAAATCACGTTTCAAAACGCCCTGGCTTAGAAACTATAGGGGCTATCTCAAGCGGTTAAGGAATTACACAAGAACTAGTATGCGTTCTGTCTAACTATCCATGTTTCAGAATGCACCAATACCAGCGAAACGAACACACCATTAGTGCTTCAGGAGTATCCCTATATCTCAACTTCCTTTTTACAGTTCGTTTCGCCGATAACGGAAGATGCTAAAACATGGATATTTAGATAGAGTGCATATTAGTTCCTGTGTAACTCCTTAAACCGCTTGGGATAGGTCCTACAGTTTCTAAGTCAGAGCATTTTGAAACGTGATTTTTCGAATTTTCGGCGGTTCATAACTCTGTACGGGGACGTTTTTCAACCCATATTTATTAGAACTTTTTTTCTTTCATTTCATATACGGAATCATTTCCGAAAGTTTCTCGGTGTTGTTACCTTCCACCCTGTATATATATCACATGATTTGCATTTTAACTAGGTAGCGATAGTTCACGCTCTCCCTCCTTTCTTTCAAAATTCTGGTCGAATTTCTCTGTTGTGAGAACTGTATAGATTGTATTTTTATGCTTATTGATCAGCATTATTTTAGCACTAATTTTTGGTAAATGTTTTTTCACTAGTGCCACTCTGTAGGACTAGACTCACGCTCCTTCTCCCTTCCTTTTAAACTTTGGCCCCAATTTCTCTGTTGTACGAACGGCACAAATTTATTTTTCTACTCCTTAATTAGCATAATTGAAGACTCGCTGTAGAAAACAATGTAAGTGCCGAAAGCAATAGTTACTGTAACAGTAGAGACAAAAGATAATAAATTGTGCCCAAGCGTCACAAAATACAAAATACTATTGCTTAGAAATACAACCTAGCATATAACGAAGTATGAAAGTCTAAGACAAACGTATTAAAAAAAATAAAATAAGTGAGTCAATTTCAAAGTAGCACTTACATTGTTTCCTACAGCGATTCTTCAATTATAGAGGAAACGCTACCTCAAGAAGTAAACACAACAATAATAATATAAAAATAATAAAAGACAGGGAAAAAACTCAGAAGAAACTTGTACAAAACCAATATTTCTTTCGCATTGTGTCTCTTGTGCCTATTTTAATATATTCCTTTTAGTTTACTTTCATGTGGTGGTAAAGGAAGCTGTCCAAAAGAGTGCAACTGATGAAAGTTTTAATAAATGACAAATGAAAAAGAGAATTTTTATCTTACGTACTAATTGTATTATTCTTTTTACAGTGTTATACATATATATAAAATAAAGAATAAAAGAAGGTATATAAAAGGGCATGGTTTAAAGTATTAGATGCCATGCTACAAAAATATGCCTCACCTCAACCTGCTGAGGAGTAAAAGCCGAACGAGAGAGAGAGAGAAACAAAAGTAGAAGAGAGAAAATAAAGGCAACGTTGCGACAAAGTAATTGGCAATGACAGGGAAATGTGGAGGCCTTAAAACAAAAACCTACTGAATTGGAAATGTTGCTTTTTCATTTAACATAGGGCACACTACCAGTATGGGGCCCAAACGACTGATGCGATTGGAAAAAATTCTACCATTTTAGGTTGAAAACCATCCATTGCCAACAACGACCCTCTTTTTCAGTTTTCTCGCATTTTTGCTCAGAATGCAGTTGGCCTATGGCCCTGGACTTTTGATACCATGAAATACCATAACGGTACTTCTGACAGTTGAATAAAAAAAAAAACTATTCACAATTCATGCTGCAGCATCCATTGTGGTAAGCATAGTGCTGGTGATTGTTACTGAGAAACACAGAAAACCTATAACAGCAACATTCCGGAAAGGATTGCAAATACCACCATAAATTAGAATTAGTGCTAAACTCAGCGTAAAACTCAGAATTAGTGCTCTATTAACAATATTCCAATATTATCCTCTCCCCACAAAAATGTCCCGAATTCATGCTCTAAAAGTATTGTTGCCTGAACTATAATAGATGCTCGCTATTAAAAAAGTAACAAGAAGGGGACAAGATAACAGCACCAAAGTTGTCAGACAGAGACGTGATGATTAGCATGAGTTGCAAATGATTTAATTTACTACTCTGTACGACACATGACAACGTGGCGACGGTCAGTCGCCTGTGGGCCTACAATGGGCACTCAGAACGACTGCAATACGGTGAGGTATCAAGAGGATTCTCCTGAGGCATGACAAATCATTCATTCTTGACACGACGACTGAATTCATCAACTGTAGCTGACGAAGTTTATAGGTGAGATGCACTGCGCACCCATTGATCACGTGTTTTTAAATCGGCGAGAGATCAGGAGAACACACCAGCCAAAGAAGGAGACGAACCTTGTCTCCAGCCAGAAAGTTTAGGATAGTACGAGCAACACGATGGGTCGCATTATCCTGCTAAAATCTTGTTCCGGCACGATCTGCAATAAAGGAACCACAATCGGGTCCAACACCTCGTCAATGTATTGTTGCCTTGTCAGGTATCCGTCAATACGTAGGAAACACGAACGGGTACAGAATCCAATGGCATTTCACTGCCATGATAGCGACAGATATTGATGTGGTCATTATGATACTGTACACAGAAAATGGGACTCGTCTGAAGAAAGAATGTCCCGCCATTGGTTTCCATTGGAAATACATACATTCGCCAAACCATTCTAGTCTCCCACACTCATACTATGAAGTCAGCGAAAGCGCAGCAACGGGTGCTGTGCAAATATGACCGGTTCTGTCACACGACGTAGAACTATTAGTGATGGCGCTGGACGAAGTGCAACAGACTCCAGAGTCCCTACTAGTGTGCGAGATATAGCTGTCCAGTGCCACATCGTTACGAGGAGGGACACACCTTCGATCTTTCCTAAATTTTGGAAAATAAAAATGTCATACCCATTGTATCATTTACACATATTACCGTGATGCGCTGCTTTGGTCTCAATAGCAGGCAACGAGAAGCATAGAAATTATTCCATTTTCCTGTAACTATACTATTTACTGTGTCGTTGTGATGTGAGACACGCCTTTGATCTTTCTTTAATTTTGGAAAATAAGAGTGTGATGTCCATTGTATTGTTTACACTTCTTTACGTGATAACGCTGCTTAATAGTCTCAATAACAGGTAACGAGAAGTCTATGAATTATTTCATTTTTCCTATAGATATAATATTTAACGTGCCGTTACAACCTGAGTACGTATTGAAGTAGAAAGATGTTCCGAAAAACAGTTGCATTCACTACTGGAAACAATAATGATAATATTCATCGGCTTCTTATTGACAATAAGGGAATGCATAGAAATTAGATACCTTCGTAAGATCAGATGGTAATAACAATTATATCCAATTCTCTTTGAGGCGATATAGTACGGTTGGAAACGGCTTATATTGTGAGAAGGTGATTACATAGTGTTCTACATACCTACCACCTGCACTGGGTCGAGTTTGGAGCCTGTGCTAATAGTGGGTTCTGTAATTATAACTTCGGTCGTATGTTGGATTCTATTCCGGTTGGGACACTACTTCGACACGGTGTAAAAGGTTTTCTTGGGCCACTCATTCTTACTTTGAAATTTTATCTTTGTTTTCCTTCAATCATCATACAAATCATACTTACGTCCAAATTGCAAATGATTAATCTACCACTTCCAGTTTGAAGAGAGGGTTACGAATGAGATGGAGCCTATTCTCTTGTGATGCTGAATCGATTGCAAAAAATCACTTCTTACCATTTTTGCTTTATGGAGATCAACATTGAATCTGTAAGTAGTAATAGGTTTCTATCACTTCCGGTTTTGGTAGAGAGGTGCGGGTAATTATGTACTATCTTCAGATGCTATCTTCAGCGATTCCAAACAACCGCTTATCACTACATATTATCAGTTTTGCTCTAGGGTGGTCAACGTTGAAACTGGAAATTTTAAATTTCTAACCACTTCCGTTTTGACCACAGGGTTAACAGAATAGATGGAATCTATTGTTAGGACGCTGAATCGGATCCAAGAAACCACTTTAAGATGTCTCTTACCTATGGAGTTCAATACTGAAAGCAAAAGCAGTCGTAAATTTTTACCACTTCGGTTTTAGTAGAGACACGAGCGTCTTGAGACGCCGAATCAATTCCAAAAAGTGGTTTCTGGATATTTCGTACCGTTTCTACTCTGATGTTCGTTGACAGATAGACACACGGACATAGCTGTTCTATAAGAACGGCATAGTTTAAAACTCTAAAAAGTGTTGATGAACAGGAGAAACATGTATTTCACTAATCTGCGAAACTGTCTTTCATAGAATGATTTTACGTTTTATTTCTTATGAGCTGGTATCTTGCTGACCCGCAAAGAACAAGAAAGCTATGTCTGGTACGTGCCCTGAGGTGTAGGTAAATTTACCCCTTCTTCTCCTTCCTTCCTCTGTTTTGATCTTCATCAAGGTAGATATTTCTACAAAAAAGAATGAGTGCATTTTCATGACACCATTGACGTTGGTCAATGGGCCTAGTGGGAAAAACAGATTCTCAATTTAGTATCTGATTTCGTTGCCTTTTCACACGACATTAAATATTATACGGAAATTAAAATACATATTGCAACGCTGTAAAATTACTTATTATATTTCTTATTTATCGTAGAATGTGAAAAATACCGGAACTATTTTTTCCACTAGTAGATAGGTTGTGAGTAAATAATTTTATAACCTATATTTTCTGTAGTTTATATAAGTCTTCGAGCTCAGTCTACGTGAGTATTTCTCTTGATTTATATCGAAGTGATAGGAAATCTTAATGATTTTTATAAATGGTATACTGGACTATAAGAAAAGATGTTGAAAACGAAAGGAAATAACCGCAAGTTTATTTGCGAACGGAAACGTAAAATACTGTACACTTTCTCCAGAAGAGTTAAGCCCCGGGATTTCTCTGCCATATTCAGTTTTTTACGACCCAGTGTGTAATAAGAACAAACAATAAAACCACTAACTATTAAGAACTTTAACAAAAATCTCGCTGCACAGAGCAAAAAAGAACTATCTCGCCGTACAACGCCACGAGACACACTGAGCTTCTGCTGGGGAAGGGAAAATTGCAAGTGGCGCGCTAATGACTGACGTCATCATCAGGCTTCTCACATTTTTATGGTGGGAACGGCGCTTGACCCCGTTACATGGATTTTGCATGTAGTTTTTTTTTTTTTTTTTTTCTTTAAACCACACAATGTAAAGATTTCTTTGCCGCCCCTGTATAGTCATTGCTATGCCGTTATTCATGCCAGTGAGGAAGATGTCTCTTGCTTTTCAAAGTAACCAGTTTGTATTTATTTAAACTTATTCCGAGTTTAATTTTTGTATTTAACAGGAACCAGAAACGACTTCTCTTGAATTCATATTTTTTTGACGATTTTTCTTGTAAAAGGATTGGTCCTTTCTTTCAGACACTAAGTCACAAAAGTTACTAATATACTAGTATTAGTTCGAATCAGAAACAAAACGATATTTTAAGGAACAGGACATTTTAAGTCCCGTTTGCGATTTTCTCGGAACACTGAACGATTTTCTGAAGAAAGGGACAATTTCGTTATAAATCTGGTCATCCTACTTGCTAACAAAAATGTCTATTAAAACAACATACCAATCCACATTTTGAAGAATTGACACAAACTGAATCTCCTTTGGATCATGCTTTAATAACTGTTTCGTCTAACAGTAAAAGTTGAACAATACAGACGGAAATAATTTACTATAGTCAGAGCGTGATTTTCTCAATTTGAAAATCAAAATTCTAAACTGATCGTTAGCTTATAAAAGAGAAAATTACATATTAAATCAAATTTATTAACTTTTATTCACAATAAATCTGCATGGACACTTTAACACCTGTTTCCATTTCCTCCTCTGGCCTTTTCATAATAAGACTTAATGCATCCGAATGTTGAAACGCACTTCAATCTGTCCATTTTCATTAGTTATTACAGAATCTTCTCATCTAACTCGCTGTTTCTTTTTCTTTCGAAAATTACCTGATTTACTTCTCTTTAGTCCTTTCGAGTTTCCAGAAGAAGTAACGAACAAATCTAAAAAAAAAAAAAAAAAAAAAAAAAAAATACAATTTATTAGCTGAAGAGTTAAAAAAAAAGCATAAACACAGCGTTTATCGTGGAAATACAAAAATAAAATGTTAACAATGTGCAAAAAAACATTCATCAGGATACACAATTAACGAGCGTTACCTGCCTTCATATGTTTTGAGGACAGGTGTTTGATACTACTGCAACACTTTATTTAATTTTATTTGCATCATACACAATTTCAAGAAAGCAAATGACTAATCTTCCAGGTTCTAGATTCTGTACTATAATATATAGATTTACGATAGTTATTCCTCTTATAATTTTATATTTCAAAAGGTATCTTTCCATTAGTTTTTGAATTCTTATTCGACAGACCCTCAGAAAACAAATTACTTCCGCCTCAGATGCTGCAGCCAATTGATTTGTAATTCGGAAATATAATTTTATATTCTGCAAAATAATACACCACAATTATAGTTCTTGAATCTATGAACTGGAACCAATGACTGAAGTGTTACTAAAACAGAGTCAAGTGTTGGAAAATAAGTTTTCACAAAATTCAGACTTTCCCAAGCAGATGTATCAAAGAAGCTTTTCAGAAGAGCTTGTAATTGGTCAGTAATTTATAGCATGTGTGTCTTTTCCATTGAGCTTCTTAACTGTAATATCAGCAAAATGGAAGTTTTTTTTAATTATTATTGCTAAATGATGCCACATGTACGTGTATTCATACTCCTTGTAGCTTCCTTTTGATTAACAACAATTTGAATTTCTTATCAAGACAACATTATGTTGTTAGTGATTCGAACATATATTTCTATATTTGCTATACATGTATATACTTATCTCCTCAGGCATTCCTTGATATTCATGAGCGTTTTCATTTTTTCCGATATTTACACTTCTAAACGTTTCTCTTATTTTCCCAAACAAAACTAGGATTAGCTGACTTTTCTCAATTTTCCGAGTCTTTAAAAACCTAACAACTTACATAATTCCCCCTTCCTTTTTACTCTTCTGGAAGGGTTATATCCATTACTATAATCGTTTAGTGAGTCGCCCCTCTTTGTATCACCTTCGTTACGAAATTTTAATTTATACTAGTTGAAATGCTCCTTCTTCGAACGACAGGAACATATTTATGCAAAATATTTGAACTCTCCCCTACTTAGGATACGAATTACAATGAAAATGTAATGATGAAAATTAGTAACATTATTTCTCTCCATCCCCTCCCTCAAACCCTCCATGCTCGTAGGAGATGAATTCAAACTTTATCAGGAGTGTTACTATTTATCTTATTCCGAAAACTATGGGTTGGACACTAATATTGGTAATAATGTAAATAAAAGGCTAATAGTCACCGCAAGAAACAAACCTTATCTCTAGGAAGTACTTTCAAAGAACATCGTCTTCATCGTCAGCCTATTCTGACCTATAGCCTGACGATGTTCTTCGAAAGTACTTCCTAAAGGTAAGGTTTGTATCTTGCGGTGACTATTAGACTTTTACTTACATTATTTCTAATCATTATCACCGCTCGCAATATAATGATAACTAATATTGGTAGTTTTTGATTATTTTACATAATCAAAACTCCCTTCCGACAATACTACCGAATTTGGACTACTTTCGGTTTTGGCAGAGTGTTGTGGATAGTCATGATATGTTGTCTTAAGAAACTGAATCGTCCGCAAAAAGAAAGAGCTTTTCGCAATTGTTACCGTTTTTGTTCTATAGTGAAAAATTTGAAACCGAAAATGGGTAATCTGACCCACTTCCGAATTGAATGCAGGGTTAACGGAGGGGATGGAACTAATTCCTGGGACGCTGAATCAATTGAAAAAGCTTTTCGATATCTTTTATCGTTTTCACTTTAACCTGTCGACATACGAACGGACAAAGCCGTTCTACAAGACTTCCGACACTTATGAATAGCATAGTTTGGACGTCTAAAAAGAATGATCTAATGATGATACAGATACACGCACCGACCACCTCGTATATAACTAAAATAGCGGAAAATTATGAAAAAAACAGAATAAATTAGACAGGGAGAAAAGAGGTGAATGCGTAATTGTAATGGAAAATTTTAATACAGTTGTGGGAGAAGGACAAGAGAGTAGTGTCGTAGGCAAATATGATTTAGACGAAAGAAATGAAAGAGGAAAGGGACTGGTCAATTTCTGTAGACAGAATTCACTATTAATTGAGAACACTTGCTTCATCAGTACAAGAGAAGAAATTATACATGAAAATCCTTGACAAATGGCCGAAGATATCACATATACACTTGTTCAATCACCACAAGAGAAGAAGTTACTTATGGAATCCTCGACAGACGGACGAAGATATCAAATATACTATATTATGAGTCAGAATAGGTGTCAGAGGAGCCTGAAGAATGCGAAGCCCTTCCCAGGGCTGACATTTTCTTTGATCATAACCTTGTACTCGCCGAAGTGGATACTTAAGTGAAAAATGTAGCCAGAAGAAAAGTAGAAACAAGAAATCAAATACTGAAAGGCTGAAAAACGAGGAAGTAAGAAATCTTTACATTGAAAATTTCTAAGATAAGTACACAGAAGAGGAAGGATAGGTGCAAGTAGTAACAGACGGTGAGAGTGTAATAACTTTGCACACAGTAGGCTGTAGAAGAAGTAGTAGCTTACCAACAACGACTTTGAAAGGGGAATAGAGCAAGGAACGAGTTTTACAAAAGAAAATGCGAGGTCATAGAAGAATTAGAAAAAAGTTAGGAAATATGAGCAAATATACAAGAAGGTGAAATGTATGGAACTGCAGAAGAAACAAGGGATACTAAGATGGCAGAAGAAAATAAGAATGGGAAGATAGTCAGCGAAAGCAATGATGTCTTGGAAGGTGACAGAGTATGTTGAGGCGAGAGTAGGGATAGTTTATGTGACCTAGATGATAAAGTAGGCGAATATGATAAAGGGTTTAGTATTCTACGGGATGAGTTTGAAAAAAAAAAACTATATCAGAGATTAAGAGTGGCAAGGCAACCGGGATAGATAATACACCAATCGAATTCATTACGAATGTGGGAGATAAGCGCAAAAAAGAATTGTTCCGACTTGTCAATGAAACACATGAAACAGAAGAGTGGCCAAAAGACTTCCCGAAGACGATCATGGGGGCGCGGTGGTTCAGTGGTAGAACGTTCACCTCCAATGCTTGGGGTCCCTGGTTCGATACCAGCTCGCGCCGAGTGAACTTTGCGGTGGACAAACCCGTGCTCATGGGTTTTCTCGAGGTTCTCACATTTCCTCGCACTTCATTCATTTCTCATCATCACCGTCTCATACCGTCTTTTTTTAAAGACGATCATGATATCGATGGTTAAGAAATCAGACCATGAGAGATGTGATGACTATAAAACTAGTATTAGTCTCATACCGCGCAGCAAAAATTGTACTCGAATATTGAACAGAAGGTTGTGTGGAAGAACAAATGAAAAAGTTGATAAGGAAGAGTTCGGGTTTAGGAGAAATAAGGGCACAGGAGATGCAATTGTATTATTATGGGTAATCAATGAAAGGTTTTTAGAAAAAGAGAATGAGGTGTGTGTTATATTTATTGATCTAGAAAACGCTTTTGACCACGTGAACTGGGAATTGCAGCTGGGAGTTCTGAAGAAGGTCGGATGGGAATGGAAAGATCGCAGACTCATAAGAAACTTATATATCAACTAACAAGTAAGTGTTCAAAAAGGAAAAGGGGGAATGACAGAAAAGTACGATTGAGAGGGTAATTCGACAGCATATTCTCTCTCGCCAACATTATTTAACATCTATCTAGAAGAAATAGTGAAAAAAGAGTTTGCATAATGAAGATGGCATTTTGATAGAAGGTAGAATGATTAGGTGTATATGGTTTGCAGATGATAGTGCTTGTTTCGCAGTGCGTAAAGAAAATCAATAAGGTGTTAGAAAAAGCTTGAAGGAGGATGGTGAAGAATGTGGGATGAAAATAAATGTTAAAAAACCAAAGCCGGTGATTGGAACGAAGTGGTCGGTGTCAAACACAGAAGTACGAGGGAAGAAAATAGAACAGGTTTCTAATTTTCGATACCTGGATAATATTTATTAGTGATGATATGAAGTTCGAAAGTGAAACAAAAGCAAGAATAGGAATGGCGAAAGAAGCATTTAGAAAGAAGTCAATTTTGTGAGTTTGAACAACAAGCTGAGAAAAATACTCAAAAAATACTTCCTGTAAAGTATTGTACTGTATGGAGCAGAAACGGGCATTACGCCAAAATGATGAATAACGACTGGAAGTTTTCGAAATATGTGTGTGTGAAGAATCAGCTGGGTCGAGAAGAAAACGAATGAGAGGGTGTTAGAAACGGTGGGAAGAAAAGAATAAATTTTAGATGTAATTGTGAGGAGGAAGAGAAACTGGTTGGGACATTGGCTAACAAGAAATTACATAATTAGGGACATAATACAGCATATGGTGGCAAGAAAGATAGGGAGGTGGCAAGAGAGGTTGCAGTTGATGGACGGTATTAAGAAAGAAAAATCATACGTGAAGATGAAGAGGTTAGCTGAAGACCATGAAGCATGGAAGCTTCTCAGTTACGGCAAGTGGCCTGCCAATGATGGTAGAATATCGATGATGATGAAAACAGAAAGACGCATGGAGCAAGGTCTGGTGAATATGGCAGATGATCTAACACGGTGATACCATGGTTGGCCAAAAATATCTTCACTGACAGTGTCTTGTGAGCACGAGCATTGTCTTGGTGCAGAATCCATGACTTATTTGTCCACAAATCAGGTTGTCAAGTACGGTTGCCAGAATATTACGGTCATAATGTTGGTTCAAAATTTCACCCTCGAGTACCCAATTAACATACATAATCCCATGGATGTTAAAAAAGTAATCATTGTTGCTTTGAATTTCGATTTGTTCATTCGAGTTTCTTGTGGCGTGACGAACTCGGACTGTTCCAATGCATTTATTATTGTTTGATTTCAGGATCATTGTAAGAGGATTGTACGTGTAAAACCACGATTCATCACAGGTTATCACCCTCTCTAAGAATGTATGGTCTATTTCAAATTTTGCCAAAATATCAGCACAAATGTTCATCCGAGTTTCCTTTTGTTTCAATGTCAGGATCCGTGACACCAATCTTGAACACATTTTCTCCATATGAATGCCGTTCATTCTAGCTTTGGAACTTCTCTGCCTTTATATGAATGTGTCGATGAAGGCAATGATACATTGCCAAAACTGTAATACTATTATTTATTAAAAATGGTTTGCTTAAGTCAGATTTTAGTTTTATTTCTTCATGTTCATGTAAAATTTGACGAACAATTTCTCTGTTAAGTCTTGATTTCAGCAACAGGTCAAAGACTCAAGCAATGATCTTTTCAAATCACATCGCTAACTTAGTTTTATTCCGTTTTCGACATGCAAGGTAGTCCAGGACGCGAGGTGTCTGTAATCACTTCTCGTTCCTGTTTAAACAGTTTGAACCACTCAAAACTTGTGTGGGTGTTAGTCATGTCCGTACATTTATTTTCTGTCGCGGAAAAGAAACCTCACATTAATATGCTGTTCCATTTTAATACTAAGCATTTTTATGATGGAGTACAAATGATGCTTCACTTCGTCCAATGGCCATAGCGGGACTGAACCGCTTCCAACCTTGCAACCATCCATTCGATAGGCAGGGTATGATGGTATACACTCATGTATCGATTAACATTCACGCGCTCGTTGTTCACGAATGGCAAAATCAATTCATTTTTTCCTAATCACACCTCGTATGTTAGGTTGGCAATACTGTTAACCTTGGTAGTATTGCTGGGTATGTGAAGCAATGTTCCTCTATCGATATTTGCATCATGCATTTAGCCTTTTTTTATCTATTAGTTTAAAAGTTACAAGAAGGAAATCAAGATAAATGATCCACACCTTATATATATATATATATATATATACACCCGAGGCGCATTTCAAAAGAAAGGGCCGATATTTTAGTGATCGGATCACGCTTGCGCAGTCACATCACTTGATCCATTGGCTATCAAACAACCATAGTTTCGCCAGTAATCTGTTTGTTTTCGTGTGTGCTGGAGCGTGTTAAAATGGCTGCGCGCATACACAATCCCGCCAGGTGTGAGGTCCGCTCTGTGATTAGATTTTTTCATGCCAAAGGACAAAGTGCTGCTGAAATTCATAGAGAATTATATGCAGTGTACGGCGACAGTGTAATGAGTGAAAAAAAGGTACGGCAATGGTGTTGTGCGTTCAAAGAAGGCCGTACAAATATCCACGACCAAGAGAACAGTGGAAGACCAAGCATTCAGAGTGACGACTTGGTGCAGCGAGTGAATGAAAAAGTTGAAGAAAATCGTCGCTTCACCATTACCGCTCTACACATCGAATTTCCAGAGGTTTCTGCACCTAAAAAAGTGGTTTTCATCTCAACGATTTGAAGAACTTGATGAACTGAAAACGGCAGTGTTGAAGTGGCGGCGAACTTCTATGCACAGGGTATAAAAAAAACTTGTGCCACGGTACAGAAAGTGCTTGGAAAGTAATGGTGACTACGTTGAAAAATAAAGTGGATATGTACTTGTTTTTACCCAATAAATCAAAGTTGCTAAACTTACTTACCTGTTTTCAATTGAATATCGTCCCTTTCTTTTGAAATGCGCCTCGTATATAGAAAGGTAAATCAATAAGTAACTGCAGTACTTTTTATTTCTTTTCAGGCTGGCTCTACGGCATTATGTGCACACCAGACGCTAAGTGTCGCCATTGGCTTCGCCTGATGTGGCAACCCATATGCAGATTAGTTATGGTTCTGCATATGAGATCATGCATAACAGGTTCAATTTTCACAAAGTCTGTGCGAAATGAGTTTAAAAAAAACTTGATGCGAAACCGTGTAAGAATCTGTCAGCATCTACCCGACCGTTATGCTACCGAAGGTGAAGCGTTTCTCAGGCGAATCATCACTGGAGATGAAAAGTAGATTTATCACTTTGAACCAGAGAGCAAACGCCAGACCAAGCAATGGAAGCACCCGGATCTTCCGTCGAGAAGAAATTCAAGAGTCAACCTTCTGCAAGGAAAGTCATACTCACAGTGTTTTGAGACTCAAAAGGGCCAACTCTGGAATATTACCTGGAAAAGGGATCAACAATAAACAGTAAAAGGTACAGTGATAATGGTTACAGCAAGTTGAAGCCTGCAATTCGTAATGAACGCAGAGGTCGATTGTCAGAAGACGTTCTCGTGTTGCACGACCATCTGCATCCACATACAGCCGCCCACACCGCTCAAAATCTTTGGACGCTGCGTTTCGAGGTGTTTGAGCATCCTGCATACTATCCCGACCTCACCCCGTCGGATTACCATCTCTTTGGTTCACTTAAAGATGCACTCAGAGGTCGTCGATTCAGCTTTGATCAACAGGTGAGGAAAATGGTGCATTCGTGGTTTGCTGCGCAAGCGAAAATCTTTCTTTACATAGGGTATCGGAAAGCTTGGTAACGGTGGACCAGATGCATTGGAAAGGAGGGCAACTACGTTGAAAAATGATATGAATAAAAACATTGTACTCTTGTGGCAATAAATAATAAATTATTGCAGATACTTATTGATTTACTCTCACATTTAGCTGCTGACTGTGAATTGTCCCATAGTTCTGATTTCTAACTCCAAAGATTTCTACGATTTTAAACTGCAACGTATTCCCTTAACCCCTACTAAAAATCAGAAATACAAATACAACCTATTTTACCACGCAAAATTCCGTTGAAGTGGGTCTCCTTTCTCAGTATCTGATTATATTATCAACATATAAATTATACATGAAAATAATACCTTCATCTGGATCTTGACCAACTTCTTTCCTGTACCACTCGCGATCATCATCCTCCTCCTTATCCAGAGTTTCCTCATTGGCTTCCTTGACAGCCCTTTCCATCATCAGCTGATTCTCCGATTGCTTCTTCATGCCTACCAGGGACTTCTGTTTCAGTCGTTCTTTTTCTTCTTCTTTCTTCTTTTTATTCTCTTCTTGAATTGACTTACGCTTTTCTTTCAACTTCCTACGAAGGCAAGGAAAAGTATTATTGTAAAACGGAAATACAGACAGCAAATAATAAAATCAATGCTCATAATATTTTCGTAACTTCTGAAATGAATATATTTATTTAAAAAATCATTGCACATTGAAAATTAAAACACTAAAAACCTCGGCAGTACCGTTGACGTTCATTTGTCCAGGAGACAATCCAAATGAAATCGACCGATTTCCAGGTGAAAGGTTGCTGACAAAATTTATTTATTTTTTAATCTTTTACCAAAGATTGGTCCACATTCAGGGGATTGGAAACGGGTATTCATTTATTTTTCAACCGCGCAGGTTTGTTTGTAGCGGCCATTTTGTATGGGCGCGTGTGTGCAGAGGTTGTTCAGCCTACGTTTGGCCGGTTTCGTTCCTTCCCTCTCCGGGCACAATGGACTCACCCGACCTGGCTCGTGGCATCCTGCAGTGTTGTGCAGTGGCTTCCTGGGAACGGAGTTGTTTTTCCGCGTAGACGACAATAACGCACAAAACAGGACCATTATTGCGAGTGTTGTTTTAAATTTGTTTCCAAGTGTGTGGGTTTCCGCTCTGTGACCAAAATGCCGCTCAAACTAAGCCGGTTTGGGAAGGCTATGTTGCGGCTCTTTAGGACATCCACTTTAGTGTTTCTGTCATTAGAAAACAGCAAGAAGAATGGTTGCAACATCAGTTTAAGTGGAATAAAAAAAAAATGTTATTAAAAAGTACAATGGGCAATGCAAGAAAATCCGCCAACACAAAGGTGTATGGCTAATCGTCTTGACGTGTCTTTGGGGACAGTGAGCCGGACGTTACACCATCAACTCAAGCTGGAAAAGTCATGAAAGCTCGCGGCCATCTTCTCACGAATGCCCACCAAAAGGAACGAAAGTGTAACGTCCGGAACGGCATCTGGCAAAACAAAGGTGGATGTACGTCGTAACGCTCGATGAAGCATGAATTTACCTTTCCGACTGCGGCAAACCGAGAGCCATTATGTACCGAGAGAAAGGCGCCAAGAACTTCAGAAGGTGGGTCCGTGTCTGTCAAGAATCCTTCCCAAAAGGGTTCATGGTCGTTACTGGCTACTGTTACCGAGGTAAACTGAAGATTCGTAGGGTGGCGAAGAACTACAAAATAAATTCGCAATATTTTCAGGAGCAGATCATGCGGCCGATCTACGAGCATGAGATTCCAACAATGTACGGAAAGGACGCCAATCTGGTGCGCATCCACATGGACAAGGCCTCATCACATACCTCACGATCGTTCCTCGCATTCTACTGGGAGATGGAGGAGGCAAGTGGTATACAGGTGATATCTTTCAATGAGGTACCTGTTAAATCTCCAGATGCAAGTCCTATGGACTATTGTGGATTTGGATTGCTGAAGCGCGCTTTGGGAAAACGGCGTGTGACAACTCTAGAAGGACTTTGATAAGCTGTGCAAAGGGAATGGGACAAGATTCCCCTCCCAGTTCTTCAGAGAAGCCTATTACAGTGGAAATTACGCTGTCGGGCTATTGTTAGGAACCAAGGGAAACACATCGAGCACTTACGGACCTGGCGCCATGGATTCTTCTAAATTTTTAAATAAGTCGAAATTGGCCAAATGTAGACTGAACAACCTCTGTATTTTACACTTTTCAAAGGATTCTGTTAAACCCTGTAACGTTTTAGGTTTTAAAGATAATGAGTTCAAACCAAAACCATATGAAAGATAATGGAATGAACAACATTCTGTGCTCTGTGCACATTGAGACGTACTTGAGAATGTCGAAAAAAAAAAAAAAAAAAAAGCTTTGAACATCAAGGTTGTAAACCTAGAAATGGTCATTTTGGAATGTATATTTTAAAACGAAATAAATAAGACTCACCTTCAATTATTTGTCTACATAGTAAACAACGTTCCGATCTGAGAACCATATACTTGACTTTTTGAAAATTTTTAAACATTGAGGATTTTCGAAAATCGTGTATTTTCACCATCAAATAACTCAGGAAGGACACAAGTGAGTAAAATTGCATCACTACGACTTGAGTAGTTTCTGAGATAAGTTGTTGCAGTGATGTGAAATTCACGATTTTAAGAGCTGAACAGATGTACAGGTTTTGTGTTGATATGGTATTTCAGGCATACAATTTACCTATGTTTCATCAGAAGTGCAGTCAAACAGCAAGAGATTCGAGATTTGCTGCTTGTAAAAGAATTATCAATACCAGATCATGTCATAGATTTGTACCTCTGACGCAAACAGAAATCAGATGTTATGAACATTTACAATCAGATGAATTTACTGATTGCAGTACTTCAGTACTTCCAGAACATAGCATGTTATCATTTGCACCTAATGATACCGTAACTTGTATTTATGACGAGAAATGGTGGATTGGGGGAATTGAAGACATTAGTCAGGAAAATAACAATCTTTTTGATAACTTTTTCCATCCCCATGGCCTAAGAACCTCTTTTAAACTATCTACGAATGACAAAATGTGGGTACCAATCACTAAGGTTCGCCGGAAACTCTCACCCACAGAGTCCACAACTACAGGTCGTAATTTCAATATCAGTGCCAAATTCTGTACACAAATTAGTCAACTATTTACCTCACCGATGTCTTAACAGCAGCGCTATAGACAGAAAAGAAATAACAGACCCGTTTCGTTTCTTGTACAAGATATGATTCATAAATTCTGCACACTTTACCCATTTAACATTACTGTCGTGCTATTTTGACTTTTGCTACAAAGTTTATACCCACGTTTCATAGCGCTTCATATGTTAAGTCCCAGTGAAAAAAAAAAAAAAAAAAAAAATCTTACAACTCAGAAATAACTCGAGTCTCAGTGATGCAATTTTACTTACTTGTTACTGCATAACTATCGTGTATTTTGTGCAAATATGAGATTTTTCACTTTTGTCCTTCCTGAAATATTTGACGGTGAAAATACACGATTTTCGAAAATTTGCAATGTTTAAAAATTTTCAAAAAATCAAGTATACAGTATTCAGATCTGAAACTTCTTTGGGACGTTGTTTATTATCGAGTCTCTACGTAGACAAAAAAATAAAAGTGAATCTCATTTATTTCGTATCAAAATGTACATTCAAAACCGGTCATTTCTAGATTTAAAACTTCAATGTTCAGAGCTTCTTTTTTCGACGTTTTAAAGTGCGTCTCAACGTGCGCAGAACACAGACTATTGTCCATTCTATTATCTTTCATGTGGTTTTGGTTTCGAACTCATTAACTTTAAAACCTAAAAGTTACAGCGTTTAACGGAATGCACTAAAAAGTTCAAAATACGGTCGGGCACCTATACGAAATGGCAGCTACAACAAAACCTGCGCGACTAAAAAATAAATGAATACCCGTTTTCAACTCCCTGAACGTAGTACAAACTTAAATACAAAAATAATAAAAAACTAAATTTTGTCAGAAACCATCATTGGTCGATTTCATTTGGATTGCCCTCTAGGTTAGTATTATGCACATACTTATGCTTCTAGTGAGCAATACTGTTGATGTGTATTTAAAATTCTCTGTTACTAAACAAGTATTTCTTTATCCACACAAATTTACACACTGAGACATTACATTTGCAGGTGCTGTGTGTGGACACAAGTTCCTGAATAACCCATTAATATATATATATATATATATATATATATATATATATATATATATATATATATATATACCCTCCATTCCAAAAGAAACCGAACGTTTAAAAAAAAAAAAAAGCAATGTACATTTTGGAACAAATCATTTTTATTAATCAATGTATTCCCCTTCTGCATCGATACACATATTTGCACGCTCCAACAAGTTGTCAAACGACTTCTCCATGTCCTTTATTGGAATGGTCTTTAGGACGGCGGTCGTCGCCTTCTCAATGGCATCAATCGATGCGTGCCACTTTCCTTTCACCGCCAAATGCAGTTTCGGGAACAGATAGAAATCGCACGGAGCGAGATCTGGTGAATAGGGAGGATGATGCAACCGAATAATGTGATTTTTGACCAAAAATTCAGTTACAAGTCGCGAATGATGGGATGGTGCATTATCGTCCAAAAGAGTCCAACTGCCGATTTCGCGATATTCGGGCCGAATACGACGAATTCTTGCCAGCAAACGCTTCATGACGCCCAAGTAAAACTCTCCAGTGACTGTCTGGCCGGGCTGAACAAATTCTTTGTGGATAATTCCTTTTGAATCGTAAAAACAAATCAGCATCACCTTAACTTTTGACTTCACCAAGCGACTTCTTTTGGGTGTTCCTTCATCCGGCGCTCTCCATTCAGCACTTTGCCGCTTTGTTTCGGGCTCATATTCAAAACACCACGTCTCGTCACCAGTTACAATCGATTTCAAGAAGTTTCGATCCTACCGAGCACTTTTAACGATGTCTTTGCAATGCGAAATTCGATCAACTTTTTGGTCTTCGGTGAGTTTGTGTGGTACAAACCGCGAATTAACCTTCTTAAAGCCCAAAACTTCGGTCAAAATGCGGTATGCGGTTGTTTGAGGAATGCCTAATTCCATTTCAATAACTTTCACCGACGATTTTTTGTTATGTTTGATGAATTCAAGCACTTTTTCGATGTTTTCTTCCGATAATCCGGTTCTGGGACGGCCTGATCTTTCGTCATCATCCAGTGTCTCTCTACCCGATTTGAATCGCCTGAACCACTCGTAAACTTGCGTACGGGATAGACACTCATCACCACATGAATTTTGTAGCATTTGATGCGTTTCACTAAAAGTTTTACCTAGTTTAACACAAAACTCAATTGCAGCTCGTTGTTTGAAACTCATTTTCCGACCGATGTACACAACACACTGACAGTTGAAACGCAATAACTTTGTTGCCGTACATCCAAATGTCATGACATTTATACCAGTTGTCAATGAGGGACTACGCCATCTACCGGTAAAATATTACAACAGATGGCACTAGTGGTACTATTTGTTTTCAAAAGTTCGGTTTCTTTTGGAATGGAGGGTGTATATATATATATTTGTAGTTTCCGGCGCGGGCTGGGATCGAACCAGGGACCCCAAGCACCGGAGGTGAACGCTCTACCATTGAGCCCCCGCTTTGTGGCATTGAATATTTCTTCTTTCGTTCATTTGTAATTTCTTCCTTAAATTACGTCTGAAGTCTTACGTCAAATTACGTCAGTATGTGTCTGAAGGCATACTCATTTAGTATCGATTTATACATTTTGTTGTTCATTCTCCTAATAAATTTTGCTATTACACTATTTGCTTTTAAATACTGTACCGTAATATATTTACCCTTTACTGACAATAAGCTTCGCGTTTTAATTGTTTAATTAACACTGATCAGATATTTTGTTTAACGACATACTATGTTACAGTAAAGAAGAGAGTTCATAAAACTCAAAAATTGTAACTGTTTGATGCTTAAAAAAGTTAGAGAAGCTTAAGCTTAGAGTTCAGTCACTCGCAACATCATTTCGGCAGTAGCTGCAGAGCTACTAACTTCAGATAATTGCTTTCCTATATTTTATACATTCCACACAATGTTGTTCTCTTTTCGTTTTAAAAATCTGATGCTCTTACTTTTTTTTTTTTTTTTTTTTTTTTAATTGCACGATTAACCATTAAATATTGTTCCCCGGTTCACTACTTGTATGTCTATTTACACTGAGAACCATAAGAGGCGGGTGTATGAGCACATTCTGGCTCTTTAGTTCTGTACCTACCTTGTAAACAGAAAGAGGAACGAATGATGATATTTAGGAGTTAATCGGAAAAGCTGTAAATAATCCATCTTCCTTTAGAGAGGGTAATCACAGGTGAAGAAATTTATTGTTGTTGGTTCGTACTCAATCCAAAAGCTTTTCTTTAACATTACGTCACAGTTGATAGTACGTCATTTAAACATTCACTGCATTACATACCAGAAGCATACATACTGCACACGTTTTGTGTACCTTAATGATACACTAGTTCGTAAGGTTTTCATATTTTATACAACAGTCCTGACTCAAGTAAAACAACTGACACGATTAATTGTGGCCTGTAGCAAATAGTGTGGTATTTTACTAGTCTAATTAGTAAGTAGGTGAATTTCAACTTATTATAGCTATTAACTTAGTCTAGGATGTGAACAATATAAATTTTAATCTGGCGATGAATGGTTCGTGACAGGTTTCGATGTGAATAAATATTTGAACTGTGAGTGGGAAATTGTAGAAGAATAGGTATAGCAAAATAAGTGCAATACCTATATGGGAAGTGTGCTTTTGTGAGTCACTGAAGACTTAAATATTTAGTGGTGAGTACTGGGTGAACAGAACAAAAACGTAAATTACGAAACGCTGAGGATAAACGACTGAAAACATTTTAAATGAGCTATGGATAAAGGACATTGGGTAGATGGGAAATGTGAGGTGAGGTGATTTTAGTTTAGCGTCCCGTTCAGCAGCGAGGCTATATGAGACGTGGACCTACTGATTAACGTGGAATCCGAACCACATGAGCTCCCGCCGGGAATTGAACCCGGGTCTCCCACGCCAAAGGCAAGATGATGGGAAATTAATGCGAAAGTGGTTAAAGAGGTAATTGAAATGAGGAAAAGGAACTGGTTAAGACATTATATCTTAGAAGAAATTGTCTAATAAGGGACGTAATAAAAAGTATAGTAATAAGTAAACCAAGATTGAAATTGATATTAAAGATGATGATTCTTGCGTAAAACCAAAAATATTGGCAAGAACCAAAACATGGAAGCTTCTGATTAGCGGCAATTGACCAAGAGAATACTATGTGTCACTTGATGTACATACGTATTATTGATTACAACTTTTCCGTTGTTTCTTTGAAATGGTTTCTACTCGTTAGCTTGTATTTCTCTTCTCTTATCTATATTAATTTTCAGACCGATTCCTTCACATCGTTATAAAGATGTTAGGGTTTTTTGCACGGACTATATATATAAATCAATCTATCTACATCATTTTTTCTATGCAAGAAGAATGCTTTGTAGGGAAAGGAGAGACTATTCAATATGATTTTGATATGTTTAGTTTTTCTAGTCGCGTACTCTGTAGTAAAGTTTACACAGTGACGAGAATAAAGCATCCTCCTGCTTTACATTATTATGGATTCCCAAAAACCAAAGTATATTTTTTTTTTCCATTCGCATCTTACTACTTATTTTAATACAGAACACCTTAATCAATCATACTTGGAATTATACATTCCTTCATTAACTGAATCACAGGCCTTCTTCAAAATAATAAGTTGTGAGCCGTGTCCTAATACTCCTATTTTTCTCTAGAGCCTGAAAAGATTTGTAGCAGGCTGGCAGATGCAGATATTACTACGATAAGATTTACTTCTCTTTCTTAAATAAAGATACTATTGCCGATTCTTTTCATTCCCTACGAATTTTCTCTTTCTATTATATTAAGCAGATTGAATTGTTCGATTGGAATAGGATCAACTTTCAGAAAGTTCTGTTTCTTTAATATCTAAGAATGTCTTTAATTAGAGGTTACTTGATGAGTACTTCATTACCCTTTTCTTAGTTTTCTCCGTATGCATTTAGAAAAACATTGAAATACTGTTTTAACCTTTTTAAAATGTTTCCGTTCCCATCCTGCACTAAGTTCAATATAGCACAATGAAGGAAACCAATGTTTTCTTCTCTAGGAATAAGCAAGAAAAATGTTTACAAGACAAGCGTGTTCTTTCCTTAACTCTTACAATCTATAATGAATAATACAGCCGAAATGTTTACGAATGTTAATTGTTTTTTATATTCATGATAGACTGAAGGAAAACAATATATTCCCTTGTATGACATTTACAAGTCATAATAATTGTCTCGACGGCTTAAATTCATTAAAAACTCTATGGTGTTACCTGTTCTAAGCTTTCGATTCTCTGCCATGTATCTTTAACTCTTTAACGTTTCAAATATTACAGCCTTAATGTTATTTTATTTCATATTAACTATGATGTCAAAGCCTGAAATTCTATGTATCTTCCGTGCACTTCTCAGAGATCTTGTGATACCGAAAAAATACACGCATATATTATTTTGGGAATTGAGTCAATCCCTATCTTGGCGTTTCGTGCAACTTTGCAAATTTTAACAAATTTTTCAAATAACTGATCTTGAGTTCGAGTTCTTTTTTAGTAACAATGGTTTATATAAACGTAGCAAGTTGCTTCATTTATCTATGTAATGTCCTTAAAACTAAGGGAACACTCCCCCCCCCCCACAGTGGCGCTTCACAGTTCATAAATACTACTGCTACATGGTGTTACCAGTCAAAGAAATATCACATGTAACAAGTCAACTTAGGATGCTGTCTAGTCTAATAGTTTGTTAATTGTAGTTGTTGCTTCTATAATGGAAAGCACATAATTTGTTACGAAAAATATACAACATTAAAAAATGACCCGATTTTGGCGTTCCCTGGAGTGCAAATATTCTTGGTGTTTGAATGATTAATATTCTGTGTACAGCCGTAATATCATGACATATGTTTAATATATCCTTGCCAAGGAATAACTAGCTTTATTTTCAAAAACGCATTACTCTGATTCGTATCATTATTGCTATTACATTTTACAAGTACATTAGGAGCTCCTTAACCCGGCACTCTTTATGTTCGGCACATTCTGTGATCCAGCACCGATTGAACCTCTCGGATGAATTTAAACAACAGCTACAATTCTACAGAACTCATAAATTTGTGTATAATCTGTATCGATTTTTTAAGGAAGGGATTCAAATTACGGAAGCAACGTGATACCGAAGCCTGTTTTAAACAGTAATGTTCATTTGCATTTTTTTGCCATAGAGAAGCTCATTACAACTTTTTTTACATTTCGTTGTACTATTATTATTATTATTATTATTACATAAATTCTGAATGTGCGTAAACATATAAAATACGTGTTTTACATTTATATATATATATATATATATATATATATATATATATATATATATATATATATATATATATATATATATATATATATATCTTTGGTATTCTCGTTAAAACTATATTGACGTTTCGATAATCCGGAATGACCGTGGTCCCGAACATGCTCGATTGAAGAGTGCTTACTGTAGCAGGCTCTTGTCTTTCTAGTTTTCTCTTCCACAGCAACGCACCTCTTTAATGTACATTTATTTACCAAGCACCCTGTGTCAAAGAATGATATTATATATCATGACATTAAAAATATGTTCATGTGCAATTACAGTGCAGCCCACTTATAACGAATTAGAAATAGAATTCGAATTGTTGGATATTACGAACATAAATGAAATCCTCGTCACACCGCCTGTTTAAAACATGGAACCTGAACTAAACAACAGGTATGTGGAAGAAATAACCGTATATTACAAACAATATATTCCGTAAAGACCGCTTATAACAAAGTTTTCAGAACTGGATCATGATTTCTTTTCTTCTCTTCGTGCATAACTCAGGTATCGCAAAACTGGTATTCATAGCTGTTGTCGCTGTGCAAGCCAGGCATGACTCACTTCTCCCCCTCCCACTCGGATGACAGCAGAAATCGCCCTGGATGCAGATATTTCGGGCAACGCACGTCGACCAGAGTTCAAGGTCGAGGTTAAAAATAAAGCTCTGTTTTCACTGGAGGTCACTGTGTTAGAGAGAAAGGAGGTGTTTTTTTCGGTAGCTGTAAGGTAAGAACACGCAGCAAGTTGATTTTCTTAACTCATGTCTGTGCATCGCTAGATTCAAAGATGACATACAAAAGGAAAGTGGAAAGCGTGAGAGAGGCTACAAAAAAGGAAGATGAAGCAGATTCCAATGATGAGGGAGAAGTGGAAAGTGTGACACAACCCGTTAGTTCCAAAGAAGCCATCCAACATCCAAAATTTGGAAAACTTGCAACGCTGTCTTTTCGAACACAGCAACACGGTGCCGAACAATGAATTTCGGCCATTTGAGGAAGTGGAAGCGGCGGTGCTACGAACAGGGGCAACAGACACGGTTCAGAAGAAAATTACAAACTGCTTCAAGCGTGCTTAAACATGTAGGAAGAATTGCAATATGTACGATAAGAACAACCCAATGAATAAAATTATGTTCAGATGTAATGCTATACTGCTGTATATTCTTTTTTAAACGTATCTGCTTGTTATCTAATACTTTTTTTTCTTCATAATTCCGAAAAATATATGAGTTTGGTTATAACGAAGTTTAGATATAAAGTACTCATTGTATTGGTTCCTTGAAATTTATTATACGTGGGTTTCGCTGTATTATTACGACATGTATCAGTAAAACGGAATACATAAACTTCTTTGAGATTAAAATTGATAACACTACAAAAAGAATGAATTCTAGTTTAGTTTCCGAAGTATTAAATGACATACTACAAAACAGAAGTAGTTAAAACTTTGACTGTCACCATATCTGTTTACTGCTATCACCTATGCATCACTGGCAATAGTTTACCAGTAACGTTTTGTTTTTCCTTTTGTTTTAGACGCATAAATGTATGATTTCCTCTGTGTATGGTTTTGCATATACGCGGCGTGAACATTAAATTTTGACTTCTATGCCATATGTATATACTGGCATGCACATCTATAAAACAAACGAGACAGAAGTGCAATATATTGTATCATGGAAAACCATATACGCGGCCCCGCGGCAGAGCCGTGTGTACGAAATTCCATACACATGACATTCTACGTATTAAAACACACCTTCTCTCTTCTCTTCTTTTCCGTATTAGCTTCTTTTCTTCCTCTGTCTTTTCAATGAATTGATGGAATAAAACCTCTCCATTAAGCACTCCATTTTCCACTTTTATAAGCTGAAATAATATAAAAATTTCACATTAAAAGAGCCATTCGATGAACAGCACTGACTAAAATGTAAATGCAAGATTTTTCGTCTTTGCTTTTAAAAAATCAACATGCACTCTAAGGGGGGAATTCATAGTACTAACTCATGCATAAACGTTTGGAATATAATGCTGCTCTAGAACAAAAATAATGCGATTCCGATTACCCAAACTGAAGTTGGAAGTAAACTGAAAATGAAATATTTTACTTTTACGTACACGGTTATGCCATGTATGCTAAAGGAGACGGTGAGGATGAGAATGGATGAAATGGTGGAATGAAGAAAGTGAGGAAAACCCAGCAAAACTAACTAACACAGTGTTCGTCCATCACAAAGCGCACCTGGTGCATCGAATCTGGCACCTCACGCACCACAAGTGAATGTTCTACCACGAAACTACCGCAGCCCCACTGGAAGTAAACTGAGTAAACGAAAATTCCAAAATCAGTAAATAAAAGAAGAAAACAATATTGTACTATCGTACAATTTACATCGCGTCAGTTTTATTTGTGTTTTGGAACTGGATATACTTTTTTTATAGCATCAAGGCTATATAAGACAATCTAACATTGGATTCGAACACAGAAGTTAAACTGGGAAAAGAACCTAGGGTTCCATGGACCAGAGGCAAGAACGCTAGCTACACAGTCATGACGAAAGCCATATGATTGCAGTTGCCATTTATTTTCATAACAAAAACTCAAATTTTTTAATCTTAAAACAGTATATTTTAAATATTAAATATTACAGGAGCATGCCTTGTGTAATATTAATAAAAAAACAGTACTAACATAGTCAAAGTAGTCCTCCATGGCATCCAGACATTGCTGGTGAAGTTTGAATCTCGCGCTGAAAGTACTACTGTTAACCTCAAAATGTCATTCACTTCATCATATGCACCTTTCGGTCTGAAACAGTCTACTCCATAGAAAGTGATGATACACGGCGAAAAAGTGATGTTGCTCATGTGGGAATAATTCTGAGGAATGTAGATGGCGAAGAAAGATTTCATATCCACTCAAGTAGCGTTAGTTAGCGGGATCTTCGTGGTAAATAGAAACGAGCGTTACACAATCACCATATCTATTTGTCATGATGGTTCATTTGTAGTTCGGCTCAATAAAGGCAGAAAATCATTATTTCCCTTTGCCTAAGTAAAACGCGATATATCATTCTACCAACAGATTACTACCAATACTCATTTTCTGATGAGGAAAAAGAATGGCTGAATCTGGACATCTGAAGCCCTGAATATCCAATGACTTGAATCATCGTCTACGACTGTTGTATTAAACTAACTTTTTATTGCTATAACGATTTGATACAAAATCCCATCCTAATTATTCCCTACTATGAAAGAAACGCAATTGTTTCAAACAAAAACAAGGAATGTATAAAAGCAACAAGTCAATACGCATAACAATTATGACTGCTACCAAGCTGAAGTCATCACTTGAGATACTGCGTTCACTAACATGCAGAGGAATCCAACACCAGCTTGCAGCATTGCAATTCAAATGTCATATGAGTTATTAGCATCAATAAAAGTATTAAATAATGCAATAAACCAGTTTGAATAAAAATCGGAGTTCCGTATGAAGAGGTCTGGATAAATCACGTTTTCAATAACAAAATATATTCTAACCTCCCTCCCCCCCATCACAATTATACTTCTACGAAAAAATATACAAATAGCAATAATAATAAAACGCTTCATAACTTCTTGTGGAGTTTCTGCAGAAATACACAACAGACGAAATCCCCTTACGCCTCTACGCATTGTAGAACCCCTACACGTTTTATTTACCATCTTCTTACAGACACTAGTAACATCTTGATATTATTTACTTGCATTCAAAACAACAAATATCACTTTTAATGCGTGTTCAATACTACGAAATAGTCATGAGAGATCTATAAAAAATAATACATCTATAACAATATAAATGAGCTACCCTCTTTTTCTATAATAAAGCCTTTTTTGACAAGTTATACTTCTTCGGACACTATTTGCCTACTTTACATTCTTACATACAACATCTTTTCTCACTATTTTTCAAAGGCCCGCAATTTCTTAATATATCATAATTACTTTCAACTGTTTTCTCTGGTACATATTTAAGTACTCCAATCCTATTTTTCTACCTTTATTGTTAAACGAAATACTTCTTAGGATTCCTCTCTGGTAGGACACTCTTCTCTCCTCAACTGCCTCCGTGCTTACACTACCATCTTAAGTATGTATTTTCTCAGGAATTTTCTTGCCAATTGGAACCTCTTTCCAACATTTTTCTTGGAAATCCTCTCACTGACGAGCCTCTTCAGATTACCATCATTCCATTTTATAACTGCAATTAGTATTCTTCAGAGACTACTTCTAGCCTTTCCTTTAACCATTCCATCTCTAATCATATTCATCTACATTCATCTTTTACAGTTTTTTCTTGCACTTCTCTATTTATTTCTTCTATGGATAGGCTACCTTCTTCCGACTGGAGGTCATCCTATAGACCTGCCGAACTCCCTCGCGGATATATGGTACCGTACGTACATTTAGCTTGGGAGATCCGGGTTAATTTCCCGTTGGGAGAACATGTGATTCAAATCCCACGTGTACATTCACAAAGTTATAGCGTATAATTATTTGAGACTTTTATACTATTTTTACTGTAAGATTTATATACTGTTAACTTCGTGGGTTTTCATCGAGTAGGCTTTCACTTATAAACTGCGCCTAAATATTGAAAACAAAATAGATTCAAACTAGGATGAAATGTGACTTATGATACTAATTCTTTATGCACTCATATATTATTTTTATTTCACACCTTATTGTAAGCACTAATGATCTCTTGCTATTGCTTCCGTCAAATAAAAAATTTAACATTCTTGAAGAATTTTGTCTAACTCAGCTAGCAGTATACTAGAACTGAAAATCACACAGTATTATTTATTTATTTATTTTTGGTCGTTAAAGTTTCGCGTTTGCATCCGCGTCCCTATTCAGCACCGAAGCTATGTGAGATATGGGCCTCCAATTTAAGGTGGAATGTAAGGATCTACACTAAGGACACTAAACGTGCAGGTGCTAGCCACTAGACAGTGGAAAGTGTCTCTCAACTTATAAGCATTACAACACACAAATCGATCATATACGATCGTGCGATATTGAGATAAAATTTCTACATTCACTTATTTACTTAATTTTGTCTGAAATCAGCGAAAACCTACAATTCACGAACAAACAGCATTAATCGAGAGAGGTTTGTAAACGTAGGTATTGATAAAACTTCACCGACAGAGTGCTTGAACTTGGCCCCAGAGACTTTATCAATCCAACTATAAGCAGAAACAATTCAGGAAAACTTTCTAAATAGTAATTTTAGGTTTTCTCCTAATTACATCCTACATTATAATTTTTCCTACATCGAAGTGAATGCTCAGAGCACATTTAAGTATTAAGCAACACATATACAGTCAATTTATAACATCCATTTTATTACTTGCAGCTTTTCACCTTTCCGGAGTACATTTACAGGTTCCCGAAGAGCAACGCATACAGCCAGGTTCGAACTCCACTTTGAATCCCATAGGAAACTGAAAAATTCATGTTCCATACTGTCTCGGTATGTAAGGGTCTTCTACAAAAATATTAATACTTACAAAAGCGAAACTTTTGTATTTGCGGTTAAAAAATAAAATGGATTTCATTTAAAACATTACGGAAATATGTTGTTTTCAACTTGATTTATGAAATTAGCCCTTGGAATTTAGAAAAACCACTTAGTTTCGTTCAACGAAAATACACTATTATAAAAGAGTATTTATACATTTTTTCTCTGTTTTGCATCATCTTGACTTCTCGACAATTTCACTTACTTCTCTCTTTCTTTTTATTAGCACCTTTTCAAATATATTACTATATACCAGTTTACTACCTTCATTAAGTTAAATCTCATTAATACCCAATATTTACCTGAAGAGTCATTCTTGGTCCCAATTCAACAAGTCTCACGGCAGACCGCTTATTCTGCAAAGTTCCTCGTGATGATAGTTTCTGTGGAAGAGTGACATGACTACTAGGATCATCCTCATACTCACTGTCCGACAACATACCGCTTCTGCGAAGAAAGTTTGTCACAAGTAACATTTAATATATTAAAGTAGTATACGTATAACTGTTAGGAATATCTGTATCATTACTAGGATTACGGGTATCACCGTTAGAAGAACAATCTACGTTTTAAATATACAATAAACAAATATTTTTTTAGTAAATAAGAACTTCCAATTAATATTAGCAACGAACAACATACTTTCAGTGCTATCAAAATGAATTTCTGTCAACTTCCCCAAAAACTACGCAAGGAAATTAAAACCTCAAACATGTCACCTTGTTCCGCTTGATACCATTTATCATGTATCACCTTTGGATATCACCATTTATCACGTATCACCTTTGGATATTTATTTAGCTAAACAGAAATCAAAGTTTAATAATCAATCGTAATTTAAGACACTAGCTCATTAAACATACCATGCACTACTATCTGGCTAATGACATACTGAAGAGCTTGATGATGGTACACTTAAGTGTAAGTGTCATCTTTACATTATTGAATCATCTAGTTGCAATAATATAAAGTTGAAAACAACATATTTCCGTTATTATTGCAATGTGGTTCTCGTACAACATCCAGTTTTAAACCGAAACAAATTCGTTTTTCTCGAAAACTACGCATGAGCTTTTACACTGACATATATAATATTTTGTTCAGCTCAGTGAGATCTATCGATTGGTATATGTCTAATCTCTGGACACTTTTTTATCCGTTAAACGCTAACAATATTGTAACTTCCGGCCTCATACACTACGTCTCGACTATTTAGATGCAAAGACTGGAACATAGCAATGTCTATTATTATCAATCAGTACCATAAGCAACAGCATGGATCCTTTATACGCGAACCTATTCATGAGGCACCTGGAACAAGAAATACTCCCCTCGAACCTTTTTTCTGACTTAACTCCATACACAACATTTTCCTAATATGAACTAAAGGCCAGGAACTATTACTACAGTATCTAAACAACTGGCTAGTGAAGTCAAGCTTATTCAATTCTTCCGCTACAGTCAACTTCTCTGAAGTAGAAGTCAGACCAGAGAATGGATGTCTCGAAATTGACATACACGTCAAACTTACCAATCTTATGCAGTAACTTGGTTCACACTGAAGTTATGGTAATGACTTTACTGGGTTTCTTCTTATTTTCATGACTGGGTATGTAAAGATTTTCTCTGATCCACGACACTACATTAACAGTGAGGTTTAGAACAAAGTATTTTTTTTACAATTAGCCTCCACCGTTCCTGTAGCCATCCAACGCTCGCTTTTTTTTTATTGTTTAAAATATCGTGTAAACTTACTTTCTTACTGTCAATACAAGTCAAACTTCCTTTATTTGAAATACAAAAAACAATAGTACAATACCAAATAATAATTATACACTAATATAATATCTCGACATTCTGAATGTTCATAAACAACGAAACATATATATATCACAATTTAGCTTATCTATTTAACTATATACAACAAATCTATCTTGTTTTTTTCTTCTATAGCTTTTTTATTTATTTATTTATTTGCAAGTAATTGTTCTTCTTTCAAAGCCTTAACACTTGTCAGTGCTTCTTACGATTCTTTATTTCTAAAAATAATCATCATTTTATAGCCTTTTTTATCGCCATATTTTTGAATATGTTTTGATTTTTCGAGCTGTTCTTCATATCTTATGTGAGCAGCTGTAATGTTTGTTAACAACGCTTGAGTAACAGGGACACTCTAAATACTATCGTGAAAGCTGATTGAATATTTCTTGACTCTTTTGTAAAATATACCATTTTCCCTGCCTTTCAGCACATTTTGAAGCATTTCTCGACTTTCCATGACTCATGACCTTCCCTGTCTTTCAAAGTTAGTGTGAATCCTGAATAAGTTCACTTCACGAACAAATACCCTCACTACATCAACATTCGCTATTGCATGCATTATTCATTCGAGGAATCCGCTTCTATTCCAGCACATTGTCCTCATTAACTGTTTCAAGACCATCTCATCAGCACTCGCCAATCCAGAATGTATCTCCCAACCTTAACCACAAACAATTCAGTCGTGTATATCATCCACCTAGGACGGACTGTGCACGTGTCCAACTTCGCACAAACAGAAAGGCTCTAGTAATTACTGAAACACAGAAGAGGAAGTCTAAATTCTCATGTTCTACTGAAAATTCCAGCCTTGCTGAACTTGGAGCGTGTTTCGATGTTGTGTAAAATTTAATTTCGGTGTGATAGTAGACACACTACTGTCGTATTCTTTGTTTCAGATGCATGTATGGAAATTAATGTAGTACCTGCATGGAGTTTTCCCTATGATGTTGAAATATTTCTTTATACATGCTTTTAGGTTTTTGTTTTTTGTAAACCTACATTAATGGAAAATAATTTCAATATTTTTTATCATATGAGCAACTGTAACACGGTAGCTTTGGAAATTTAGCTATCCCGAGAATGAATATTTTATAAATCCATGGTAATCGTTCGCAATAAACTATTATTGTATTCCTTAATTCTACTTTGTACAATTTGTTATCTATAATAGAAGTGGATAAAAAAAAAAAAAAAAAAAGTCTAGAGAAATGAATTTGCATGCTCGGTTATAGACTTGTAAGATGATTAGTAAGTGTTTGTCACATGATTATGTTGTTGGGATAAAATTTTGGTTACGACAGTACAATTTTTAACAAATCATGTTGAGTTTTTGCTATTATCTCGAATTATAGAAATAAGTCACTTTGAATGAGTAAGATATACCCTCACATAGCACAGGGTGATCGGAATCCCTTTACACCTGCGAAAAGCTTTCTTCTACGTGACCAAGATATGACAACTTGATGGCTTTTTACCAAATCGTTCACGAAACATATCTATCACCTTCGGCATATTTTCGTGTTGTTCTTCCGTTCATGTACCCACACACTTGCCACTAAGCGATCCTCCACAGTGATGTCACTGGTGTCTGCCACTGATGTTAACCAAATATGGAAAGGCGAGACATTGAACTGGTCAACGCGCACACTTTATTGTCCTCCCTCCAAAGGTAGTCCTGTGGGTTTCACGGCAATCTCGTGCCAATTCGCGTGAGGATGAGCACTGTTGCCATATTAATGATCAGGATAAGAGATCGAAATCTTAACATCTTACATTTTTACACCCACTTAGTTCGAGTGTGTGTAAACGGAATTTCTGGCCAGTTTGTATTCTGGCTTTATGTGTTCTTTGAAAACGTTATATAGAATTCATGGGTTTACATTTCATTTCTTCGCGTTTAAGCTGGATATAATGTAATGTACTTTTTTTGTAAGTTTTTTTTCTTCTTTTTCACTTTACCCTCGAGATGAAGTTAACTTCTATAGTAGGAAATTGTCCTTTTTCTCCTTGTGAGTATGATACGAGTATAGTTCGGTTTCTTCTTTCAATTAATTTCTAATCCATGCTGTTCAAACCATAATATGATTACCTACAAAATATTTTAAACTATTTTTGCTGAAGGCAAATTTTATGTTATACAATATTTAGCAGGCCATCAGCAAGGATATATTACGATATTTTTCCCTCTGAACTTAAGAAATCTAGTATATACACATATTAAATAGAGTTGGGATAATTTACTGTCTTGAGTTACTCCCAGCGAATTTTGCCTTGAATAACTGTATTCTTGTATCTTAATGTAAACTTGCCTATAAATGAGCATATTAGTATAATTCGTATGACTGATGAACAAATTTTGATACTTGCCATTTTTTAACTGTTTACCTAAAATTACGAAATCATATGGTTGCTTAACATTTTCACTTATTGCTGGGTATAATAATATTTTATGAACTTGATACGATTCTGAAGTTATTAGTGCGAAAGATCAGATTAGAGTACAGTTGAAATGTACAATTAGCACTGTGTCGTACTGTGGAAAAAATCAAAATATTACATGAACAACTAGTAATAAGCTCCTTCGAGGATATGTAGATAGCGAACGCGCCTTTGGTATGGGAGACCTGGGTTTGATTCCCGGAAGGAACTCATGTGGTTCGGATCCTACGATAAGCTGTAGGTCCATGTCTTATATAGCCTCGATGCTGAGCGGGACATTAAACTCAAATAAATTCAAAATTCAAACAATTACTAATTACTTCTATTCCTTTAACGATCTGTTTGCATTTTCTATAAATCTTAATAAATAACTCCGATTTTTCTTCGTAACATTCATATCACATTTGCCTGATCGTTTCTGTTCCCTTTTCCAATCAATTCTAAGATGTAAGTAAAACATGTAATGTTTGCGAATTATTGGCTGAGGGAAGATAGGAAAATAAATTGAAACGGAAGTTTTATAAATTTAAGTGGCTATCTAATATTGGATAATAATAATAATACGAACAAAAATTATGTCAATTCGTTACCCAAGTAATGTAATTGGATGATGCATTAATTTTGCAACCTGAGAAGTTGAGTACAGTTGTTTACCTCTATTTTCTAAAGTCTTCTTACTGCTGGTAACATGCAAACCTATGATATAACTATAGTTTACAATGCTTTATAAAATTGTTTCTCACTGAAGACAAACTCCGGACTCAACCAGCAAATGCAATAGCAGCCTCACTATTTATTTCGTATAAATCAGGATACTGAGAGGAGAATACAACTATATAAATAAACCAAACGTTGACTTTGATACTGACTTCATGTAGATGTAAACACAGGAGACAGAAACGTAAAATAGCAACTTGTTATTTTTGATGCGAATGACAACGGGTATGCTTGCATGTATGCATATCTTACTGTTGTAAACTATTAATAATAACTTACTTGGCCACAAAATCTGATATGTCATCAAATTTGGACAAATCTGGCACTTTGTTCTGCACTATTTTCTTCACTCCACGAGAGACATCTATAGGCACAACTTTGATAGCGTAATGACGGAAGTCAATAAGACTCGTGGCAGGATTATAATTCAGGAGGACACACCGTCGCAAGTTGCTTAAATTCACCTGAAATAGATTTTGTTTAATAGTAAATTACACGAAGAAGGAAAAAGAACGCGAAAAGAACGTTAGCAACATTAATACTAATTAAGAATGCTGGAAAAAGCAAATAATATTATTTCAAAGAGTGCTAAAATTGTAAATTGTAACTAATAAAAGTACATTTTATTTCCGAATCCGCAAAGTTACTGTAGCAAATTTAAATAGTTCTGTAGTAAATATATAAATATGTATTTTGTCAGGATTTTTATAATCATTAAGCAACTAATTACAAAATTTAATTGTAACAGAATATACATATTACTGCTCAAAGAGCTAGGGTAACTCAAAAGTTGAATATTCACACCGTTTATTGTTTTGTGCTGCCAGACTATATATGTATGTATAGTCTTAAAATGAAGATAAACGAACTGTTTTTTACAAAATATTTTTTTCTGTAAATTCAAGGACTTTGCCAGGATTCGCTTTACTTCGCATTTTTTTTTTCTCCGTAGCTAATTAAGTGTTACTTATAGATTTTGGTAAGTCGTCGGAGCATACATAGAATATTTTGGTAATAAATTCGACATCCAAGTGACTGTGGTGTCTCTGTAAGCGAAAAGAGAAACTCAAAGGAACGGGAAAAATGTTTATTTCCGATACATTATTTCTTCTTTCTTCTCTCCTAAACCTAAACAAATATGAGGACAACAATATATGCTCTTAATTGCCTGTTATATACCAAACAAAGCAATGTATGTTCTATAATTCTACTGTTGTTAATTTTCGTTCTGTAAATGTTTGAAGAAAACAGTTATTTTATACGTAAAGGATGTTGCGGCTGGCGGCCATCTCGAATTTTCACTTTTCGGAACACTTTCATTTTGTGTTAACATCTTAAATTTGATTCACGGATGTTTGAAGCTCCCAAAAATACTAGTTTCATTTAGTCGTGGGAGGAGGGGTCCATTGGGGGCTAACCTAGCTCCCCTACTAATAATTCTTAATCCTAATTCTAATCCGAATAAGCTATTGAAGCGTACGAATTTCTGTCGACACTTTCTGCAATTTCGGCGAAAATGCAAAATGTCCAAATTTGTTATTGGTTGATACTTCTTACAGAAGTTTGTGTACAAAATCCAATATTAAAGGTTTTCACAAGTTCTACTTCTACGCAAGTGCTTTAAAAATGAAAGATTAGGAATAAGCATTTTATCTTCTTGCAACATACCTGACACGATCTGATAGCTCGAAGAGCTCGGAACTTTCTCATCTTCCTGACACATTTAATATACAAGAGAATATGCAGATAAATGTCAATAGCTGGCTGGGCAACACCACTTTTTTCAAGCGAACATACAACAAAATTTCACTGAGAAATTTTCTGAGCCTCTATAGGAGTGTACGCGGCAAAGCGTGCTGGAACATCCTTAAATAAGTTATGCAGAACTCTTATAAATTAAACCTAGTTACCTCAGTTGTACGCAGGATCATATGTAAGAATACTACTAATCCAAACCCTACTTAACTCTCTAACAGAAATAACCGCCACAAGACACAACCGGAGACACACAATGCTTTTACTCAGTAACTCACAGTCTAAGAAGCTTAATTACCGCTCACGCCTTCTCAACCTAACCTGAGATGAAGTCCTGTATTTTCAGATTAACCCTTTTGTTCAATCAACCAAGCATAATTTCATACCCACTTTCTCTTCTTTGACCACAACTTACATTTGCGATATTATTAGTCCATCCACCCTGATACATTCCTCTATACTCGTCTCACGTGTTAAGAACAAAACTATCAGCTATTGTTTTACCAACTACTAAGTAATGCCGAGTTTCTTATCTTAGTTCTTTATTAAATACTATATTTACGCGATTCTAAAACCTAATTTTTTTTGTCAATTTTTTCTTGCCTCTAAAATCAAGGTGCGTCTTAGATTTGAGTTATGCAAATTTAGGCAAGACTAGATGCAGTTTTGCCAAAAATTGCTAATCCTGTTAGAACGATTCTGTAAAGAATGTGTATTTTGTGTGTACGAACAGAATGCAGAACTAAAATCGCGCATTTTACAGAAATTATATTCAAGGATTTAAGAGATGCTGCATTTCGAACAAACTTGATGGTTCCGAAGATGATCTCGTGTGGAATGTGGACAGTGAGAAGGAAGATAGTGATGCCGATGAGGAAACAGATGATGAGCAGTAATGTGTCAGTGTTGTTTTTGCGAGTGTGAATGCAAAACAGAAGAAAAGAAACATGTTTAAATAATTGCTGTGTGTGTGTGTGTGTGTGTGGGTGTGTACATTCTGATATAATATACCAGTGTAATATACATACTGGTATGATACCATGGATTACTACAAAACTGACGCAAGCAAGTGTTGTACCGTAATTACGTTAGGGAAAAAAGTACCAGCAGATGAACATGAATATACGGTAAATTCCAGCAGTAAGTTCAATGCTTTATTTTCCCATAACATTATTTGTTTTTCCCTGTTTATTATTATTTTTTTTTTTTTTCATTCTTTAAAATCAATGCAGTGTAGGTATTTTTTCATTTTCGCCAAGGGTGCGTTTTACGTTCAAGGATTTTTTCAATTTTTCCTTCAAAAATTGGGGGGTGCGTCTTACATTTGCGTAAATACGGTGTATATCTTCCAATAGAGACTTTCACCATTATACACGTACTCTACCTGTAATTCTTAAATAACTAGTTTGCATATTTACTAAAATATACATATATTACTATCTTCCGATATTTCTATCTGTAACTCTGAACAATAAATAAACAACTTCGTTTTTCATACACTTTGTCCGATCAATCAGTTAACTTCTTGTAACCCTTTTCAACAATCCTCTACTATACGGAGATCCATTCCAGTTTCCAGAAATTCGTTTCATCTTCCTCTATGGATTTACTTCCTAGAAACTATGCCCTAGAAATATCCATTTGTTTACCCCCAAAATTCATCCACATTTCCGAAACATTCTCTAAGCACATTACAATTTCAAACTTGCAGTACAAAAGTTAATCTGTTTGGTACGTTCTGCTACAATTGTCACTATCCGCCTCGTAATTAAGGGCTTCATCACAGTGCTTGTGAATTATATAAATCCAACAGAAACTGAAACTAAAGAAAGAATCATTGTGATTTCCTAACTAAAATCTAACCATACCTCGGCAACAATGGTTGTCTCAGACGGTCATTTTACTCCTTATTCCAACATTACATAGACAACTGCTACGAGACCAGATGATCGTTTCCCTGCTTTATTTCTTTCTTCTCTTTTTCTTATACTGTTTCGAAAAGACGACCCTTCACAAGTTTTGCATACTTACTTGGTTTCTCTCAAGTGTTCTTGCTCACATATATCATGTAGTTACTTATATTATCCCACTAGGCGTTTTATCTAAATATTTTCCTAGTAGTCTAGCTCAATTTCCATTCGTCCTATCAAGAGGATGCGAGTATTAATTTTCTAAACAAATATATAAATTATTGCGAAATGTGATTTATATCTATGGTTTACAAATGATTTGAAGAACATTTGGTTGAATTTTAAGATCGTATGAATCTAACAAAATTAACATTCAAACATATATTAGTTCAAACATATATTACCAGTTCAAACATATATTAGTGTGCTTATGCTGAGATTTGAATCTTTACTCAAGCCTGATCTTTCTGGCACTCAAATTGCTGTTAAAATAAAGTTGTTGTATTGATGTATGAATGTTACATAGACAGAGTTATTTAGGACAAATTGCGGAAATTTGTACAAAAATACTCATACTTAAGAATTGGTACTTATAGTTTATACACCGTCAGTAGTCTGCAAATGATGACAATAGTAGGTAATAAACACATAATTCACTATAACTGTCTTGGCGGGATCCAACAGTTTTTACACTCACAAAGGCGGATCTCATCTTCTGGTAGGCTGAGAATCTGCTTAAAGTTCTGCATAAAAGTTTAATTTCCATTTTCAGTAGCTACCAACACCAAGCTGTTGATAATCGGAGCTCGCTGGTTGAAGTGCACTCTCCTTTACGCTACTACATGTCATCTTATTGAAATTGGGTAAGTCCTGGTATCGATCAGATGATCTTCGTTCTTGGGAAGTTCTCTATTCTCTTGGGTATTAACCACTCATATAACAGAAATCTACGTATTCTGTTTTACGTTGGTGCTGTGTCTTAAAAATATCAAAAGTTCGTAATTATTTCCCGAGGTAAATCGACGACCACTCACATCAAACTACGTGTTGATTGAGTTTTGGCGCGAAAAAGCTTCGATTTCTGGTTATCAATCATACTTCTAATTTCGGTAGCTTGGGAATGAAACTCCCTTATTCATCTCTGAAATTCTCCTTCTTCTGTGACTGCTTGCAGAAATATTGGTTTGCGGTGATTGGAATCTGTCTATTTAATTGTTTAAACATAGACGTTCAACAACTATTCAATGAGGGCGGCACTTCTTATATATTTTACACGACTATTATTTTACCAGATCCATCTCTATCCTGGATTTATTACAAAATAGGATTTTAGAAAATTATATTCATTTATAGAATACTTATACACATGCATCTGTCTTTCTTAATCCAACTATTCGTTTTTATTTTTCTACATTATTTTCTTATATTCTGCTAAATTTTGACATTAATTTTTTTATTATTACTGCTTCCCTTACTTTTCGCAAAGCTAAACAATAGAATAGAAAGACAAATTGACAGATCATTCTTTAGCAAAAGTAGCAAATCTAGGATAAATCCAGCTAAAAAAAATGTTTAAATAAAATATGGTATCCTTTAAATAATTGTTTTCTTTTTTAGCTTAATGTTCAACAATTTTGCTCTTTAGGCTAAAGGACTCTTTTTAATTAAAAAAAAAAAAAAAAAAGAATCGATAAATATGTACAAAATACGTACCGATGTAACTTTTTGAACTAAAATATTTGGCAATATTTCATTATTTTAATTTGTAACGCTGGCTCATTGTCCACGTAGTTTGGGATCAATATTATGTAGACTGAGCCAGCATCAGTTTTATCCTATACATAAAAAAACAAAGAAAAAAGATAAATTTTTATTTTGATTTTAAACTAAAAACTTAAGTTAATCAATTCGATTCATAGAAAATAATATAAAAATACGTCGATTTAATACGTACGTTTGCTGGAAAAGGTGCATGTCAAAGTATATTTTCATGCTTCACGCTTACATAAAGTTACATCTTAATACGAAGGTTTTAGTTGTGTTTATATCTTGTGATACTGAACAAATCTACGCATTCCCTTACCTGCATAATATTAATGGAAGGAAACATGTTTTGAAACAAGGAAGCCATCAGTTTCATTTGCAGCCCTTCTCCGCTAAAGGAATTCAAAACAAGAAGAGGGGAATTCTGAAATTGTTTTCCGAACACCAACTGCTTCTTCAACATTGACACAACGTCCGTAGCTAACGAATAGTTATGCACTTTAAAAGTAAGCGTGGGTCCTCTTGGGAGACGAATAATTTTAAGATAAACACCTAACTGCGTTTGTGTGAACATACACAAATGTGTCACGTGCAGAATACCAGCTACTGACACATAATCTCGAACAGTGTTTCTCCTCCGTACCTGAATAAAAGAAAGAACATATATAAACATTTACCAAAAAATTTCTTTATTATACATACACAAAATAATTTCCTTATTATTATCATTACTGTACAAATAAGCCATTCCCAACTGTGCTCCGTGGAGCCTTAGAGTTGCGCGAGTGATTCATAGCAACTGCATCACGGCACTTATGAAAACGACAAAAATTGTTAGCTACTAAACTAAACTAAAATGACAAAAATTAAACCATTGTTCCGTTTAGCGGAAAAAACGAGACGAGACTCCTTCCATTACATGAAAAACACTTTCTGTAAAAGATAGTTTGGGCTCTTTTAGCTAGCTCGCTAGGTGGAACCAGTAGTCTAGTCACTGTAGCTATCTCGATCTTTCTTGGTTGCAAAGTACAACTTTCTCGATAATTCTCAAAATCTCTCTACGCTTTATATACGGTGCACGCAGAGTTTATTATTCAGTTTCTTCAGTTCAAACGTCGTGATACGCCAAAACCTGTAAAAATTATATTTACTTTGATTTATTTGTTTGTAGCAGAAGTTGTTAGCGGCTAAATAGAATTCTGGCTTAAAACGGGTTTCGTAAAATCGGAGAGTAGTCAGCCATTAACCAGTCTTCAGTCAAAGGGGGATAACAACAGCTGTAACCTCAGCTTAGTGATATTAGCAAATTGCATGGTGGACGTGAAAAATGCAAACTTGATTTCCTGTGTGCCCTTATCAAATAATACTGTGTGTAATCGAATCCAGGATCTATCGATGACGAATTCATGGACGTTTGTCGGATTATTTGTGTTAATGACGTTTAAGCAATACGAATTTTCATGTCCTTTTCATGAACATATTGTGTTCTGCAGCCACTTCCATCCTCTATAAGCGATAGTGAATTTTTTCCCCTTTTTTATGCATTTTCTTTTCAGAGAAAACTCGATACTGTGGGACAATTGCACTGACGTGTGCATAGCCATGGTAGGTCGTATTGCTGACGTTGTTGCAAGAATCATATTATATATATATATATATATATATAACTTATACAAGTAGTCATTGTGCTACATCGCGACATACTCTCTTAATGAAAATATTTCCACTCGTTTCTTTTCTAGACAACGCCGTCAAAATTATGAACTTCGTCAAAAAAAGAAGAAGAAAAAAAAAGAAAAAAACGAGCTTTGTCATGAGGTGAAGTGCCACTTATTTCAAATTCGAACAGAAATTTCTCCACTTTTGAATGACCGAAACAGTTTCCTACAGATTATTTTTGTAATGATGAAGGATGGTTGTGCATATTATATTACTTAAGTGACATTTTTAATTTTTTTTTCAAGAACTAATTTAGCACATATATATATAGAGAAGAACGGGATGATATTATTCTATGTTAATGACAAAATTGTCGCACTGAAGAAAAAAAAAATAGCAGCCTACACAGAAAACATCGAGAACAAAGATCTGACATGTTTCACGTTGACAATAAATCTGTTACGAGAAAATAATATAACAATGGGTGAATCACTGCCAGCAATAATAAAAGAACATCTTAACAATTTGCTTCAAAATTTTCAGGAATCAATTCGAAAGAATTCTGAGTGGATTGTAAATCCAATTTCAGTGATGTCAAAAGCAGAAGCCTTCACTGCGACAGAATCTGAGGTTCTTCTAGACATGATTTTGGACAGCCACTGTCAGGCATCATTTGAAAGAAAACCACTTTCCGAATTTTGGGCTTAGGTGGAGGAGGATTTTCTGATATTAAGTTCGAAACTTAAATTGCTCTCAATACCTTTAAATACTACACACCTCTGTGAAACGGGCATCTCTTAAATATTGAGCTCATTTAGACGCAGAACACGGAACTGTCTTCAACCGTCATTAGAAATTGACAAATTCTGCCACAAGAAGCAGACACACCGTCACAATAACTAAATGTACATATAACGTTTTAACATTTTTACGTATCTTAAACTAATTCTTATTGTTGTATCATTTTGTAGATTTCAGCAACAATATTGTCTCCAGTTCTTGTTTAGTATTGCTTTTAATAAATAAATGAATAAAAATACATTTCTACTTTATTCATACTACACATAATAGACTTTTTATTAAGAAAATAGGCAGATAAAACTAAACACTCCTGGGTCTCCACAAGATTTTTTTTTATTTTGATTAAGAAAAGGTTCCATGGCTGAAAACGCTTGGAAACCACTGGCATAAACAACAGAAAACTAACAGTGCAAAGCACAAGCAATTTTATTAAAAGGATACGACAGGAATTTTCACTTTATTTTACTAAGTGTAAAATTCACAATTCTGATTTCATTATAGCATAGTACAAATGACCCATGAGCGGTGGCTCAATGGTAAAGCATTTATCTCTGGTCCATAGGGTCCCTGGTTCGATCCCAACTCGCGCCAAGTGAACTTTGTGGTGGACAAAACACAGTGTGCGTGGGTTTCCTCGGGGTTCTCCCGTTTCCTCCCACTTTCTTCATTCCACCATTTCATTCGAGTAACATTTATAAGTTCTAAACGTCACGACCTAAACGGCATAAGACCTAAATTTTAGGTCTTGTGCCGCGAAATGATTTTTAAGTCTTGTGTCTTTTTCATTCACTTGCCTTAGTTCTGAAATTTGCCACCACCACACGAAATTGCGACAATGCAGTAACTAGTTGGCAATAATGTTACGAACGTAGCTAATTCCAACGGTAACAGCTTTATTTGTACTACTAAAATTATTATTATCATTATCTGTTCTGCAATTATACATGATTTACATTATATAATCTATTTCATTCTAAGAATTAAGTATATAATTGGGTAAGAAATTAGTTTCTTTCAAATGGAGAGATTAGAATCCCATTTTCTGTAAATGGACAAGAGCGTTCTTGGAACTGGACGATTCATGTTTCAGTGTCTTGAAAATTACATTTCTAAGAGGGAAGGAGGATCAATTTCTATAATATTAAAATTTTCCACTGCTTATGAGATTGGGGCAGAAAACTCTTTTTCCTTTAGGTCTCGGTTCATCCAATTAAACAAATGAGAATACAAAGTGGATTATTAATTAGTTTCTTTTAAATATTTTAACATGTTGAAGTAGTTTAATTTTTTTAAAAAGTGTTTTCTTTCACATTCTATTATAAACACTCTTAATTTGCTGTAATTATTAAGCACGTTTAATAAACATAAAACAGACTAACCCCCATTTGGGGGCCCAGGAGTTTGTTTTGGGTCTTAAGTCATTATTTGTCGCCCGTGACATAACCTTTGATTTTAACTTCATGGCTCAGGTCTCAAAAATGTAGCATATCTGAATTATTATTATTATTATTATTATTATTATTATTATTATTATTATTATTATTATTACTAATAATAGCTAATTCCAACGGTAACAACTATGCTAGTAATACTAAAACTATTATTAATAATGGTAACGAGTAAGGGTAGTTAATTACGAGTATGACAACTGTTAGCTACATAAAGAGTTGAATAAGAAATATATGTGAGAAAATAATTTACTTCAAATAAACACAAAGAAAGTAAAATTTATGACGTATATAACTAAAATACAATATTACGTTACTAACACGAGGTCAATGGTGTGAAAACAGAAAAAAACAGACGTTATGAAAAATCTGGGAATCACATTTTATAGGCAGTTAATATTTTGTAACGATACAAATGCTATCATGCAAAGAGCAAGGAAAGACAATAGGCTTTATTTATTTATTTTTTATTTCAGAAAAATAGGATATGTACTTATACAAATTATTTGTAAGAAATAAGCTAGAATCTGAAAACTTTGACTAACAGATTAACAGAATTCTTGGCACGGATGAAATGGTAGCGCCAGAAGAAATTTTTAGGTCTAGTGACGTTTAGGTCTTGTGCTGTTTAGATCTAGTGTCTTTTAGGACTTGTGCTGCGAAATGATTTTTAGGGCTTGTGCCGTTTAGGTCTTATGCCGTTTAAGACTCCTGCCGCGTCCCCTTTCATTCATTTCTCATCACCGTCTCCTTTAGTCTAATTGGATAAGGGTAGAACGTAGAACTCAAAACATTTCATTTTACAAAGATCCATGAAATACACTGACAAAAGTCATTGTGGCATTGCACTGACAAAGGATTTAGTGTGATATAAAATCGGTTATTTCCTAACTTATCGCACACAAAAAAAAAAAAAAAAAAAAAAAGTGTGCTGTTAAAAGTATGAATATAGTATACCTTGATTAATGAAGTTTAGATTAACGGATGAGAATCTACATATGCAATGCATTACAGGATTTTTTTTTTTTCTTTTTGGTAATTTATACAAGAGATGGAAGATATGTCATAAGATCATGAGTACTTTATAAAATGGCGAAATATACTTTTAACCTGAATTGTACAAAGAGATTGGACAATAGCTGAAATTTGAATCTGATTTTTTTGTGAGAATGAGTGTAAATATTTAATTTCATTTCATCTTACATAATGTTATATTCATTAAGGTATGCAAAAAGAAACTTATAGCATGTTCTACAGAATGCCATTCAATTCTTAAGTTTTAAATACAAATAAACCATAATCATCTTTTCTGTTCAAGTTCTTAGCTGTCTAAGTAGCACTGTTCTACATCGATGTGTTTATAACTGATGAAATTTTAATCCTGATTTTCGGACATTCGAATTTCGAATTCAAGCCTTGAGGGAACTACATTCATCGCTGATTGACGCTAAAATTTTTAAGGATATAAATACGAGATCTGTCTAGAAAAAAGTCGAACATCTAAAGAATACGACCAACGAAACTGTCTTTCACTTTCTGCTTATCATTGTTGCGTACCGAAAGTTACTAGAGTATTTTAAAAATTAAAATAAACCATAGTACTTAAATGAGTGATTTGGGTGAATGGCGTTAGTCATAATCAGCTCAACTGTCTCCAAAAAACACTAATATTATTGAGATAAAAAATAAAATAAATAAATAAATAAATAAATAAATAGAGGATTACTGAGTTAGCAAAGGTAAAGAAGTTGTTTTGCATAAATGACAACAGTTAGGAATTTGATAACGGAAATAAACTTTTAATGACTAAAGAGAAACTCGAATGTGAATATTAAATGGGTTAACAATAATTTTGATTTCCTTTTTCTTGAAAGAACAACAAAACACAGAAATTTAGAGCTAAAAATAAATATGGTTACATGACAGGAATTTTGTTTTAGAAATAACTATCGTGACTTTGAAAATGGTAGTAACAATTATATTCTTGCAATCTTTCTAATTTGTCAAGAAAAATGAATTTGTTATCTTGTTTCAGTACAAGAATATTATTCAAACAACATTCACAATATCAGGCATTAAAAATCCTCTTTTACACCTTATTGAATTGAACTTACTTTGATCGACCTTTTACGAGATAGCACATTGATACCCAGGTAATCGAGTTACACGTAAAATGATTTATTTCAAACCAAGGTGTTTTAAACCAGCTGTTTTTTTTTTTTTTTAAAAAAAAAAACAACTGGTTTATACCAAAAAACGAAAAATGTTCGTAAAAGTGTAAGTGTTCGTAAAATCGTGATGCATACGAATACATATTTGTGAGTTATCACGTTTCACTCCCGTAAGTTATTCGTATTATATTCAGATCTACATTCCTCATTCATTATTCAAAGAGATTATACTACAAAAGCAACTTTCGTTTTTTTTTTTTAAGTTTATGAATGTTTCTTTTGTGATTTGTTATAGTTTGTTATTATTGTTATTCAGTTGCAATCAAAGAAAAATTCTAAATATTGTTTCGTTTTATTAATGTTTACTATTGATTAAAAAAAAAAAAAAAACCATCGAAATGCAGTACTTTTTTTAGGGGGGGGGGGTAATACAAACTCCACGAGAGACATTTATTGAAATTAGAAGTATCTTTGGTATCTATTTATGTATAAATGGGTCAGAGCCAAAGTGGACTAAAATAATTCGTATCTTTATTCACTTTTCTTAGTGATATGTAAATTAAGTCGTTGCATTTCTTTAACTTGGACTAATAAAAGTCGTAGTGAACTTACTTGGACTAAATTAGTTCTTCTGTGCTCTGCAGTATTTTGAAATTGTCCATATGTAATTCAGTATAATGGTTTCACTTGTGCAGCTGTTTTATCTTTTTGTCCTTCTCAAATGACTCTTGACAATTATATTAACAAGTATGTAAAGATGAGTACAACGTATTTTTATCAGGAGTCCTTCGTGAGTGAGTCGGCAGACGTATCGCACTTGTGGCCAATTAGTCCCGATTTCGAGTTCAAATGGAGAACAGTTTCTCTCGGATGTAAGCCGAGAAGCGGTTTGGATTCCGCTTTAAGCGTATGTAGCCTTTTCCAGCATAACCCGGTTGTTGCATAATAACACCAAGACGAAAACAAGCTTATTTCTATCGATATGTGATATAAATACAAAGAAAAAATTATTTAACCCCCCCCCCCAAAAAAAAAAAACTGGTTTAAACAAAAAAAAAAGTTTTTTTTTTTTTTCAATAAAAGCCATGGTTTTTGCCAACCCTGATATATATTAAAAAGAGGAAAATGATGAAAGGAGAAAAATACTTGAGTAATTTAGAGGTTGTGGATACTTCTGAATTTCTATGCAGCAGGCACATAGCCGGGGGAGGGGGGGCGGACCCCCTCGAGACCAGAAATGAAAAAATTACGGAAGGATGAAACAAAATGAAATGAGAAAAACAAGGATCAGCGTTAAAATAAACTACAGAAAGCTTTTGGTTACTCTTTCTTATGAGGAAATTTGTATTACTTGCAATACGGAAGAGTCAGGGAAATTGAAATTTGTAAAAAAGCAGCGGAATTCTCAGAATTTCTGTTACTAGTCAGGGAGATTTCAAGCTTCCGAAAGCATAGTGCCGTTGTGTAACAGTGTGGACATTTTTTATCATAATTTTTCGTCATCACATCCTTGCAATATCAAACATGTTATTTCAAAAACAATTCTCTACTGCTCCTTTAATCTGTCATTTGGAACCGACAGTAGTTGACGGAATAATAAAAACAAAAATATATGTGGAAAGAAAGTTCTGTTAACATTTGATTCAACAGAAAAAGGAACGCAGATATTGCAAAATATTTTACAAGACATTATTCAGTATGTACTTTTTATAATAGTGAATATGTACTTCTTACAATAGTTGAGGTCATAATGAAAGGAAAATTGTTATATTTGAATAAACAGAAGAAGGATGTAAATATTGTATAATCTTTTTCAATACTTTTTTTTTTATTATTTTACTCGTTTTTTTTTTTTTTTTTTATAGTTTATTAAAATACTTACCAACATATCCTCGCAAACCAACATATGTTAATAGTAAAGAAGTTTAGATTGATCGAGCTCCTGGGCCTCCCCCCTCCTCCTCCGTTACGAAATCCTGGCTAAACGAATCAATATATGTTCCAGTAAAATTATTTAGAATGATCGAGTCCCTGGTGTGATGACCACAGTATTTCATGTCACGGACCCCCTGCCCCCCTTCACGCAATCCTGGCTACGTGCCTGTACGTAGTCATGACTTGCTAAATGAGCGAAGCTCGAAGATATATGAAGGATGGATAGAATAGAAGTGCACTTACGAAGTTTAACATAGGTAACGTTGTGTTTGTATATGATCATATGAGTAAATACATCTACACAAATTAAACATACGAAATAATCATTAATATATATATATATATATATATATATATATATATATATATATATATATATATATATATATATATACAGATGGTGATCAGAAAAATGGAAACGCCTGTAGTTGGCAACACGTTAGATGTATGGGTTGGCAGTGGTGTCCTGGTGCCCGCAGCACCGGACCGCTGGTGGTGGTGTGTTAGGTCGGTCTCCATACTTCGTCAGGCGCAGTGGAACAGCAGTGTCCAGTGGCTGCAGCAGACGGAGGTAGTGTAAAATGGGAGACCTCTCAGAGTTTCAAAGAGGGCAAATTGTTAGTGCGCGGTTATGTGGAGTGAGTGTGACGGCAGTGGCTATTGTGTTAGGTGTGTCGCGTGGGACAGTGTCGAAGGTGATGACGGCCTACACAACACACGGGAAAACCACATCGGGGAAGCGGAACAGTGGGCGGAAGAAAATCATGAGTGACAAGTCACGCCGGGTATTAAAGCACATTGTCACGCAGAACAGTCGTGGCACTGTGGAGCAAGTGACGGAGGAACTCAATCAGCACCTCCCCACCCTGTTTCGACAATCACAGTCCGCCGTGTATTACATGACATGAACTTACGGGGTCGTGTTACACGGGCCAAACCGCTCATCAGGGACCATAACGCTTTCGCACGCCGCAAATGGTGCCGCGACCATGCAACTTGGACCGTTGAGGACTGGAAACGTGTGATATGGTCGGATTAGTCATCCTTCACCCTATTCCCAACCATGGGCCGTGTTTATGTGTGGAGAACGCCCAAAGAAGCTTATGATCTGCAGTGTCTCCGCCCAACTGTGAAACATGGCGGCGGCTCGGTGATGCTGTGGGCCGCCATATCATGGTTTACATTCACGCTTAGCGGACGAATCACTGCCAACGATTATGTCGCAATTTTAGGAGACCGTTTGCATCCTATGGTCCGGATATTGTTCCCGGACAATGACGCCATCTTCCAGGATGATAATGCACCCATTCACACAGTTGGCGTTGTTGCAGCGTGGTTTGAGAACATCGGGATGAAGTTCAACACCTTCCCTGGCCCGCCTAATCCCCAAATCTCAACATAAATGAACATCTGTGGTCCGTCTTGGAAACACGACTCCGGCGACGATTTCCACCTCCATCCTCTCTCACAGAACTGGCCGATGCCCTGCACGAGGAATGGTGTAAAATTCCACTTGCTACCATTCACGACCTCTATGCCTCCATCCCACGTCGCATCAAGGCTGTTTTGAAGGCGAAAGGTGACCCGACACCATATTAATTTGGTAAGTTGCAATTTCGTTCAGGTGTTTCCATTTTTCTGATCATCTGTATATTCTTAATACCAAATAATTTTCATCTTCACAATAATATATAGGCTATATGCACAGCACATAATACACAAAACTGCGTCTAATAATACACATAGAAATATTCATACTTGTAAATAAAAAATATTGAAGTTTATTTATTACTTGGTGATATTTACAGGGATTAGACAAAAAAAAATAATCTAAAAACACTTCATACAGGACACGTAAGTTTGGCCCTCCACTGTACAACACGTGTTGCGGTTGCCGATCGTTTTTTGTTTTCAATGTGTCATTGGTCCTTCCTTTTGCGTCAGCAGTAACCAGTTCACCTGTGAGTGTCGTGGTGTGAAAGTGGTGCGGTAAAATGGGCGACCTGACAGACTTCCAAACAGGCATGATCGTTGGTGCCCGTCTGGTTGGAGCTTCAGTGGCAACAGTGACAAACATTGTGGGGGTATCGAAAGGCACTGTGTCCAATGTCACGAGAGCATACACAATTCATGGGCAAACGACGTCTGCAAATCACAACAGTGGTCGAAAGACAATCCTGTCAGATAGGGACCGGAGGGCATAAAAACGGACTGTAGCAGCTAAAAAGACCACTGCAATGAAAATTACGTCTGAACTCATTTCCGGCCTACAGAACCCGGGTTTCATCGAAAACAGTGCGACGGGAACTTCATAAAATGAAAATTCATGGCAGGGCCTCCTGGCCACAGCAGTAAATGCGAAGAGGCTTATCCAGTGATGCAAGGACTACAAGGCGTGGACTCATGAGCAGCATCGGACGTAATGTGGTCCGATGAATCGACCTTCACCTGGTTTCCAACAATCGGTCGTGTTTACGTATGGAGAACACTGACGCAGGCCTATGATACAGACTGTCTGCTTCCAACTGTAAAGCATGGGGGTGGTTCTGTTACAGTATGGGCAGCGATATCGTGGTTTTCTGCAGATCCCATCATAGCCCTTTATGGAATGATAAATGCTAAGACGTATGAGGCCATTTTGGGGGACCAGGTTCTACCCATGGCCGAAATATTGTTCCCTGATGGTGATGGCATCTACCAAGATGATTTGGCACCCTGTCACGCTGCAAAAACGGTGAAATCATGGTTTAAAGAACATGACCAGGAGCTATCACACCTCCCCTGGGTCCCACAATCACCAGATCTTAACATCATTGAGCCATTGTGGTTTGAGTTAGAAAGGCGTGTTCGGTCTCATTACCCTTCACCAGCTTCCCTTAAGGAACTGGAGCATATTTTGGAGGATCAATGGTACAGAATTCCACACACCACGATTCAGGAGCTGTATACGTCCATTCCACGTCGGATCCAAGCTGTTTTGGACGCAAAAGGAGGCCCCACACCATACTAGGTATGATTTTCACACTTTTGCAAACGTATTAGATTTTTTCATCCAACCCTTGTATAATATCGACATTTATTGAATGAAAATTGACTTGTGCACAACCTTTCGTGAACTTAGTCCTGGTAATAGGCTCAACGTTGTATTTCCTTAACAGTAAAAATTTAATTGTTTAAAATACATCTGACTTGATGTCTGATAATGATATAAATCATACGATATTAATTGCTACTCTGATTATAACAATCTCAGATGAACTGACGATTGTATTAATTTTATAAATATCCTGCGATGTTATCAATGACATGGGTGATAAATAAGGAAGTGATTTTACAATATTTTGTGAATATTAATCTACAAATGGTCTCAATTTTACGAAATACATATATGGTATTTAACTTATAGCCACTAGCAACCCTAGATCATTAGAAGACCGATGTAAGTAACACCTTAATTCAATCCAACAAAAAATAGTTATTGTTGTTATTATTCAAATTTGATCATAAGGTTAGTTTTTATTGCTGTAGAAAATAGTTTTAATTTCGCACACAACAAAAATATTAGTCACATCTCCTTTCGTGAACTAAACATACATTGTCGGTAAGCTTTCAAAACGACGAACGTTGAAATTAAAGTTCGTTGGGATTTCCCCCAACACAGAAGCCATGAATAGGTGCGGCAAAAGGTAATAAAATGGATGATAACCACAGTGGCCATGGAACCGTGATGCATCGTACATCCAACAGTCTGATTATCAAAAGATTTAAACAGCCTACCTCAGTTTTCGTGTGTGAAAATCCTCGATCTCTTACTTCACTGATACACACTCGAGAAGAGGCTGGGGGTTGAGTCCTTTCCTTCCCTCTGCGACAAGCAAGCCGTAACTTCTGGTACAGACGTCTTGTTGAAGCTTATTCGCCAAGTCATGTTACTACACAAAAATACACTGTTCCACACATACATCTTTGAAATGAGAGAGAATCTAGATAATAAAGGACGTTCGGCACACGACGACGACACTATCGTCGGTAAATTTATCTATACATGATGATATTTAGAATGATACAGAAACTCAGTTTTCGTGTGTGAAAATCCTCGATCTCTTACTTCACTGATACACACTCGAGAAGAGGCTGGGGGTTGAGTCCTTTCCTTTCCTCTGCGACAAGCAAGCCGTAACTTCTGGTACTGACGTCTTGTTGAAGCTTATTCGCCAAGTCATGTTACTACACAAAAATACACTGTTCCACACATACATCTTTGAAATGAGAGAGAATCTAGATAATAAAGGACGTTCGGCACACGACGACGACACTATCGTCGGTAAATTTATCTATACATGATGATATTTAGAATGATACAGAAACAAACAAACAAACCAAAAAAAAAAAAGTGCACTACGAACGAATAGAAGGCGCTATCCACAGTGGTGTCTGTTCCAGTTCTTCCGTACAACTGACTTAGTTTTTCAAATTTTGTCTTTCTCTCTGTTCTGTTAATTTTGAAATTTGTGTGTGCGCGCGTGTGTAGTTCGTTAAGATGGCTAGGATTTCTTCGCCACCCGAAAACAATAAATTACCCTAGTGGCAGCAAGGGAGTCCTGCTGGATGCTGAGCGCGATGACCACTGCCTAGTCTCGCGAAAGAAAACGTGGACAAAAAATAATACATCCAAAATGAAACAAAAATTAAAGAAAACAAAAATACAAATTTTTATTTAATAATAATAATATATATATATATACTGTATATATAATTGTGGGAGGTGACGACTGTCATAATTACCCCCCTCCTAAGATGAAGTGTAACGGAAGATCTGCTTCATCTCAACGGAGTCTTTGTAAATGACAATGAGTCACCGACAGCAATTATGCAGAGATGTTTTACATGAAAATCCTGGCCCTAGTATTGTTCCCACTATTCTTCATTTAAGGGTTAGCTGATAAATTCTTGTTGTCATACCATAACACATTGTAGGGTTTCGAGTCCGATCACAGTTGGACGAGCCGCCAGAGTGCTATTTATGTTCGCTTCATTTTGCATATTTTTGGCGCCATTTACGATACATATAGGTGTATCGCAACAAATTATTATTACTTTTTCAGCACAATTTTAACATATTTTGAATGCAACGTACTTGGCTCTTTAGTATTTACCCATTGATGTGGTGCTGATATATCATAATTGTATTGTTTTGGTTCTTCGCAGATGCGTCCTGGCATGTCCGGAGGGTGCTATTGAAGCCTTTGCTTTCTTTGCGATGTTAATATCTTTAATTGTACTTAGCTTGGAACTCCTGTTATGCTCTTCTAATCTTACATGATCCACTTGGACTTCATCTATACAAACAATTAATAAAATAAGAGGACTTCTTCTATCTTCTACCATACTGGGTAGGAATAAACTTAAAATATTGGTGGACCCTGAGGAAGTTCGCTGTAGCTTTACCGGGGTTTGAGTCCGACCGGAGTCAAAGCTCGATTCAGCTAACCGTAAAACTGTCACTAGGTCAATATTGTACAGTTGTTGATTGTTTTCGGATACAAAAGAAGACCCAATTAACAGTGATTTGTTTATTCATAAAATAATATTATCTGAGTTTCGTTTCGCTCACATATAAATATCGAATAAAGATTTAAAAATCGAAATAAAACTCATTCTTGAGACGATGGATCCACGACAAAAAAGCAGTTTTTTGCTATTTCTTATGTTTTTGATGTATGAAGCTCAATTTTTCTTTTAAACCAGAAATTGTTAATTTCTACCATTTCTGAGGGTAGAGAGTTGTCTGGACCGAGAGTTAACTTACGAGAAGAACTCTTGGCATGCTGTTGATTCTAGAAACTGCTCATCACCATCTATTACCTTTTCCGGCCTATGAAGATCAATAATAAAATAGAAAATGGTTGAATTACTCCCATTTCCGGTTTCAGTAGATAGATGAGGTAGAAAACCATATTTTTTCTTGAGCCGCTTACTCGATACCTAAAAACTGCTTGTCGGTATATATTACTGTTTCTGTTCTATAGAGATCAACTTTGAAACTGAAAATTGTTAATTTCTACCACTTCCGGTTGGAATAGGGAATTAACGAACAAAATGGATCCTATTCTTGGGACATTAAACCTCAGACAAGACTGTTTCACGCTATCCCTTACCGTTTTTTTCTAATCAATGTGTTTCCCTTTCGTGTTTGGCGATCAATGCTAAAACCGGAAATGATTAATTTCTATTACTTTTGGTTTCAAAAAAGAACTCAGGGACGAAATGGAAGACTCCATTGTTTTGACGTAAAACCGATTCCAGAAAGTAACTTGTCGCTATATTTTAATTTTTGCTACATGGAGATCAATAAAAAGCAAAACTTCTGCTCTTTTATATAGCAGTAAATTTCAACCACTTGTGCTTTCAGTAGAGAGAAAAGATGCGAGTAAAAGTGGAGTTCTTTCTTGAGATGCTCAATCGATTTCAAGAAACCGCTTCTCGCTATCTGTTGCCGTTTTTGTTCTATAATGATAAACGTTAAAACAGGAGATGGTTAATTTCTACAAATTTAGGTTAGAACACAGGGTTAACGTATGAGATGGAACCTATTCCTGTGACGATGAATCGATTCCAGTAAAACCACTTCTCGATATCTTTTGCCATTTTCACTCTGATACCTGTCGACAGACGAATGGATACAGCCATTCTATAAGACTTCCGATACTTACGCATAGAATAGTTTCGAAGCCTAATAAAGGATGAGAAGTGATATGGTAAATGCAGGAAATAACGGATATTCTCTCATACGAATTCCTCTATGAATGCGAGCCCATATTGTTTCGTGTTTAGTGTATGATCGTCTAGGAAGCTTACTGAGTAGCGTAGTGGTTGACGCATCGGCACGGTAAATTAAAAATCTGGATATGATTCCCGATCCAGTAACGCATGTTTTTCACTCTTTGTACAACATCAACGAAATATTTTCAGATGTATTATTAATGTAAGCAACCTGAAGAGCTGTATCATGTAACAATACCACCAAGAAACTTGTTATAATCTGTGCACTAAGAAAGACGATTGAAAAAAAAAAAAAAAAAAAAAAAAGAGCAGAATTTTCGCTGAAGCTACTTTCAACAATATTAAGACTAAAGGTGTTTGCGCACTCAACACCACGGCTGGTCGGGTTGCATTGGCCTGATACGACAGCACGGATTGGCCAGGTAGCACTGAAACCAGTTTCCGTTTTGATCTTTGACTATCGCTTCGGATCAAAATCCAATTGGAAAACAAGCTAATGCGGAAACATAACTGGGATAGTTCGTCCGAACTTGTGCGAATAGACGTTGCCTGAAAAAATGAACCACGATTATGTCCATTAGGCTAAGGGAGACGACGATTAAAGCAAGTCAATGATGATGGAAGAGGTGGTGAGATGAGAAAGTGGGAGTATTCCAAGTAAACAAACGGGAACGATGTTGTCCAACACAAACATACTTGGCCGAGGATCGAATCAGAGACCCCCGCGCACCAGAGGTAAGCTCTCTACCATTGAGCCACCGTGCTCCCCTCTTGTCTGTAATCGAAGTGATGCAGTTTGCAATGCGAGAAATGCCTATAGAAACAGTGTTTACGACAAAAAAAAAAAAACGAGTAAATAAAATGCAAATATACATTTTAGAAAATGCAGGAATAATGAAAGCAATTTTCTATTTTACTATGTCTGTATAACCAAAATACTTGAGTCTTATTTCACTACTGTTCACATTCATGAAAGAAGATTCCTGCTCATTCAACATTAAACCCACGACTACGCATTTGTAATAAACTAACCGACTTGTTAAAATTCTAAAATTTTATAACATTTTCACTCTATATTATATTATATTAATTATCTAGACATATTGTAACGTAAGATAATATGACTGAAGTGAACAGTGACGTCTTCTTGGCTCCCTAGAGGAAATTTACTTACCCCAAAACTGATAATGAGTATAAAGTTATTATACTGATCAGATATGTGTGAATATATATGGATTGTAACGCATCTTACATAGGTATGACTGAAATATATTTTCCTCGCTGTCCAGTAACATTCGCCTAATTATTCTGCACAGTGACTAAGTTTACATTTTAGTATATATAAGAATATATAGGAATAAAGGACCATGTAAGAAATGCTAAAAGTAATACTTCCATCATCACAACTCCTTATTTGCTTCTGAATAATGACTCATATAATGAACTGAAACATATTAGATTTTTGTATCGTAATGGAAGGTACTAAGCCAGTTTCAATGGTCACTGATTTTTCATTTTGATGTTATATTATGAGAATACATATATCTACTTGGTTAGTTGTTTTGATTATTTACGTACATTTTACATCATAACAACACTATACTTAAGAATTTTTCTGCACAATTTCTAAAGAACACAAAATAAATCCGAAATTTTTAAATCCACATGAACAATATCTTAGATAATGTTATACTTATTAGGATACCACAAACCTGTAGCGAAGAGGCTGTAAAAGGTTCCATAACCCTCCTGAAATCCTTCGTTAACTGCATAGCATGCTTTCCTGCACCACCATGATAGACAACAAATGAGTGAGGAGCTCTCTTCAGTTCTTCGCTTTCATTGAACGCCATCATTTGTTTCAAAGAGCGATTCTGGAAAATAACGTACGTTCAGTATTCAGCTGTATTTATTGCAATGAACATATAGACTTATCAAGTTAAAAAATAAATACAAACAGAAACATTAATTTGTTATAATTATTACTGCATATTTTTCTCTGTTCAAATAGTGGTTAGTATATTGTCCGAAACAGCATAGGTAGAAGTTTTAAATCACTTAAACTTTTACAGAGGTTGTTTACAACCTAAAGTGACGACTGTGGCAACACCATTAAGCGGAAAGAAAACGAAGTTGTCAGTCGTGGGTTTGATTGAGCATGATACCAGTGATAATTTGTATAGTCAAGAATGTCAATAAAACTCAGTAAGGAGACACAACAGCACTTTCTGACGTAAACTATAGTTATACAGGGTGTCTGCTGGAGTTGATTTGGGGATACGGACAAAATCTCGCGGCCGAAACATCGCCGCCCAAAATCTCGCCGGCCAAAACCTCGCGGGACAAAATCTCGCCGGGCCAAAACCTCGCGTGGCCGAAACCTCGCCGCCCAAAACCTCGCGGGACAAAATCTCGCGTGGCCAAAACCTCGCGGGACAAAATCTCGCCGGGCCAAAACCTCGCGACGCCAAAACCTCGCCGCGAATGAAACTTTTCTTTAAAATTTACCCAATGAGTTTCTTAATATGCAATTCCACATTACAAGTAATAATAATAATAATAATAATAATAATAATAATAATAATAATAATAATAATAATAATAATAATAATAATAATAAGAAGAAGAAGAAGAAGAAGAAGAAGAAGAAGAAATAAAACATCGTGTGCGTGGGCTTTCTCGGGTTATTCCCGTTTCCTCCCACTTTCTTTATTCGATCATTTCCTTCATCCTAGTCATCTACGTCTCCTTTAACCTACAGGACATAATCAAGGGACGTCGTAAAAACTCATATATTATTTCATACTTTCATAAATATTATTAGATTTTTGCTAAAATTTTAAGTTTTTGGATGTTCTAAAGTTCACGAAACTAACACCGCTAGTTGTTATTACTTTCCTTATGCAGACTTTCTTTCCCTATAACCAGTTTAAAAACATCCTGTCGCCCTACCTTCACATTGAAATCCTCTAATACAGAAATAGAATTTTCATATGTTATCGCGGGACTTGGTCAAATACCCGTGATACTTCTTCTGAAACAGCGTGTTTTATACCGTCATCCTTATCATCTGTTGGAACATTTACATTTTGGTCAGGCGAGATTTTGGGGCGCAAGGTTTTGGAAGACGTGATTTTGGCAAGGCGAGGTTTTGGGTGGCGAGGTTTTGGCCCGCGACGTTTTGGGCGGCGAGATTTTGTCCCGCGAGGTTTTGGCCAGGCGAAGTTTCGGTCCGGCGAGATTTTGGGAGGCGAGGTTTTGGTCCGCGAGGTTTTGTACCCAAACCGTTGATTTGGATATTTCCAGTGTCCTGCTGGAAAAATTTCCAGTGTACTACGGTGAACTTAAAAAAAGGCTACATACAAATGTATGTTGTGATATTTAACAACCTTTAAAAGATTATGAGAAAACAAAGCAGTCTTTAATACTCTAATGGAAAGAGTACACAGAAATTAGTGGTTTCAATCCAAGGGAAAAAGAAAAGGAAAAGAGAGTAGTTTTCTTGACGTTATTTCTTCCAGAATGCCTGTCATAATCTATACTCACCTTCTTGTGTGCAGGTTTCCACTCACCCCTCACAGCCAATCCTTTCCTCACTAGATTCACAGTATTACATATTTTTAGGTTTCTTTTTTAGAGTGGTATTACATTTGGTACAGAAAACAATGTTGAGTAGGAGACCAATTAATTACAAATATCAAAGAGTAACATGTTTAATGTTCATGCATATACTTTTAGATGTAGTACTGGTCTTGACACTTCACAAATATTAAATGAACATAAACTGCGTACAAAATAAGTTAAAAGATACCACTTTCAGGTTATAATTTGACTATTTCTCTTAACCTGTTTATTTCTGAAGTAATGCTGATCCAGACAGAAAAGTTTCAGAACACAAACTAAAGTATCTCTGAGGGAATCTTCTAACGTCATGCTCAGAACTGATTGATGTCAAAATTAATTATGGTCTTGTACTATAAACACTATCCATTTTCTTTCTTGAACTAGCTGCTTGTTTAGTGGTTAGCCACTTAGCTGTATTATCACCTACACCCAGATAATGACGCTGCCATCCTCAAGGGTCTCACAAAGGAATTTTTTACATTTTTTTCGGTCTTACACAATAATTTCCAATAATTTTCAGTGTATCCAGTATTGATATAAATTTCTAGTAGATTTTCAAATTTTATCTACTGTCTCGAATCCTAAATTATAACAAAGCAACTCTCGATAACCCGCTATAACAGACTATTTCATACCAATTATAGTGTATTGTTTCAGTGCGCTTGATGTTTTAGTGCCCTTATTGTCTATACGCGCCGTGTTTCTGATTTTAATATTTAATAATTGTATGCAAGTAATAACAACATTAATTTAAGGATCAATGCTGTTATTTTCTTCATCTGTGCCCACTATTATTTACCGACGTTAAACTTCTGCCTGTTTCGTTGCTGTCCTTCAGATAATGCTGAAAAACGATATATACAATATGTACTACTAACGAACGTTAGTTTTACAAGTAAGTCAAACTTCGTAATTTACTTGTTTAGTGACAAATAAGTGATCGAAGGCATCGAAATCAGTAAATTACTGTTTTAATTCAGTTGAATAGTATAAATCCACTTACTCTTCGAGAATTATTCTTGTAGGTATATGACGTTTTAAGTACTAATCGTCCGGGATCCGAGAGAATTCTATGAATTGGGTTTCATAATTGTTTATATTACTTCTTCGACCAAATAAACATCATAGTCGTCACGAATAATCTTACCTCAATGTTATACATAAACAGAAACTGTTCATGTTAGTTCTTAATATTGTATACATAAGGAATGGGGAGACGAACTCATGAAAATGTCGCAAGATGCTGTCTGACTCAAATGTCTTGTCTATGAAAGGATATATCTTTCTAATCCTCTAAAACGAATTAATATATTGATAAATAAATAAACGGAAGAATTATTTCAATATCGTAGCCTATATGATGAAAACGACGAATTGTGCTAATGTATATTTGATTATATGTATTACGGGATTGATGTTCACTGAAGCAGGTCTGGATTGTAGGTTATATAAGCTTTCGATGGGATGAACGGCACGAATGTTTGTACGAATTTCTGTTACTGTCGATGTAATGTACCGTGCATCTCGAGGATTTCTGTACTTGTTTTTCTATTCTGAGTTTGGCAGTGGACTGAATCTAAAGCATAACTATCGTAATAAAGTGAGCGCTCTGAAATATTGCATTTGATTTCATTATTAGCACATCGCCTGACGTTTAACATTTGTCTCCGGCTATCATGCGTTGTACTGCTATCATACGCCGGGCTTCGGATCAGTAATCATGAATCCGATGTTTACATCGAAGAGAAGAATCAACCGTTAATCTAGTGCTTGGTGTTATCCGAGTGACACTCAAAAGTGCAAAGCACACCACTGCTTTAGGGTTTTATAACAAGTTTTAGAAATTCGACCTTCAGGTAAACTGTTTTTACACCGCGTTCAAATTATTACAACTCAGCAGACAAATTAGTCGAAAGTTACAGCAAAGAAATGAAGTGTACGAAATGATAGATTGGTCAGCTTTGGCTATGGTCTTGTTTCTGGCGCTTCATACTTAAGTTAATGAAACTTATAGTTTCATAAGTAATTGCTCTAAATGTGTACCGTCCTTCTGTTGTCACTCCTGAAGAGTCTTTCAGCAAAATTTTAAGTTTTGTTTCTTTCTTTCTCTTTTTCCCTTTTTTTAAAAATACGTTAACTGAGAAACAAAGAACACAAATAACAAGATATCAAAACTAAAATCTGGATCACAGTTTACTACTTAAGAACTATCATGAAAGTAGTCAGTGTCTCCAAGATACTACCACAGTAATTTGTCAACGTTTGTACCATAGAATGGGGACAATCCATCATGTATTTTTATCTGTTCCTGCTTTTGCGTGTTTTGGAGAAGGAAAGAAATTCCTGACCTCATATTAACGAAATGAGCATGTCACTTCTAGTTATTTATCTGATATATTAACAGTATCTCAGTAACATACATTTATGCTGAAAAAGTAAGACAGAATAAAGGTATTGTATCATAATTTTTAAACCTCTTTCAAATGATAACAGCTCATTTAAATTGCACCTTTAATGCAACATAAATCTGAAAAGTGCAACATACATATAAAACACTTCACTCACCTTCTTCGACTTTTTCCTGACCATCTTGAAGCTGCTTGTAGTTGATTATATTAAACCAATCTTCAAAAACTGCAACTACAAATTTTAAAGAACTTTAATTTCCTACAATAATGTTTACAAGTAACAACAAAAAAACATCAGCTATGTATTTCATATTACGTGACTCAAAGAAACAACATTTTTCATACATCGGCAAAACGCATCGAAGTTACATAATCAGTGTACTATGGCCACAATAACAAGTATTATACAGATTCGATACCTTCTTCCCACATATCCTAGACAAGTCACAACATTTATGGTGGAGAGCATCTTGTTCATTCATTCACCTGCAACAAAGGAATAATCGATACCAGTCTCTCAAATGAGGACTTTGCGTGAAAGTATCTTCAATTTTCAGCAAAGATTTTTCTTCTTCTTCTGTTAATTAGAACCCATATACAGCTTGAGACAAGTATTCGTGCTATGTATATATGATGCACAAACGCATTTTTTATCAGGTATTTAATTTTCTGAAGGGTTTTATCCATTGCACATATACAGAACCTCCTCGACATGAACACCAACTTAAATGTTACATTTAATCATTTAATTATAAAACATGACAAATTAGGATTTGCTCTACCGGCTAATCCGTCTGAAATCATTCGATTGCAAACTAAAAGATTGCTGACAAAATTCATTATTTTTTAAATTCTTGTACACGACGCTGTACTATATTTAGAGGGTTGAAAACAAACTTAAAAAAAAAAAAATGTTCAGACCTTTTTCGAGAAACCATTTTGTATTGGCGCGTAAACCTATTTTGCACTTTACAAAGTTCTGCACAACATTTGATTAGAATTAGAGGTACGATTCTATGAAATGATATCACCTGTGGAATTTGCTTTTAAAAATCAAATCTCCTCTGGAATGCCATGTTGTTTGATTCACTTCTTCTGATGGTACTACCATGAGCAAAATAAATGACGCGTCTCTTTATTTTGAAGTTTTTTTGAAAATATCTCCGTTTTCTTTATATGTTCGAAATTTCGGAAAGTTTCCCCAGCAGGAAACGTTAATAACAAGCCCGTTTTAAATATTTGTGTTAGATATTAGTTTAAAATAAATAAATTAGAAGCGAAAAACATTAAATCGACTGAAATTACGGGAATTACCAACTCTGCTAAAGTGGGAAATTTTCAAGAACTCGAGGGAATTCTGCAGTTCAACACGAAGCAGCGACATCTATGTCATTGAGAGAAATGTGAATTAATTCTAGAAACGAAACTTTTAACGAAACATTTCTAATATGTCTTATTACGTGCATTATCTGCAAACTCCAAATATATGAATCTATACTAAATATTAACGTATAGATAGAGCATATAGTGGAAATTGCCTATGGAAAAGGACGAATTGGTAGCACGATCGTAATGAAAAATTATCTTTACCGTATAACATGTTCAATTTGCGTAAGAAAACAAATAGCTCAGTTAGTTAAAGCAACGAGTCTGTATGCCGAAGGTAGCTGGTTCGAATCCCCACAGAGGTGCAACTGTCACTTTTATTACTGTGGTTATTTTATTTATTTTTTATGTGGGAAAGAATCAAATTGTAACATATGTGTAAAACTCATGACGATACCAAAAAAAAAAAAAAAAGAAAAAAATTTTGTCGCACTTGCATTAGTGTCCCTAAGTTTTGTTTGTAAACAGTTACGTAATTATTTTCCCTGTGCTCACTGCTCACAATATGCTCGCTGGTGCATAATGAATGTTTCCCAGTAAAAGCTAATTCTAATTTGGAGATTTTTATAAAGTTTCACAATGTTTATCATTAAATAGTCTTCTATCTACTTGTTTGGACACTTTGATACCAGATTTCCCTATTAAATGTTTAATTTTCAGTAGATGTTTCATTACGGAAAAGTTTTACAGTGTATTTGTCTTGAATTGAAATTGTTTTGAATTTACCCCACGAGGTAAGTAGCCCGGAGGAGGAGAACTGAAGTAGCTGATATTCTACGTAAAAGCAACCAATTTTAGATTGATGACGCTTCTTACCTTCAGCACATAATCTTTACGTTAGAGAGTCAGAGAGAAAAATCCTTTTTTTTCCCTCCCCTTTGACCACTCATCTTAAAGCTCTACATGTAATGATTCGTGTCACATAATTTCGTCTCTCCAAAGATATTCATATAATAATAATAATAATAATAATAATAATTATTGGCGTAAATGGCGCCCCCACAACCCTGTGGCGTGGGGACCGCACAAGCTGCAAAGTCAAAAAATATATAGAAAGTACGCAGGGACGGACCAGGCCAAATTTTCACCTGGGCAAAGTGACTTTATGGCGCCCTCCCCCCTAGTATTAGCCTATATTTTACATTTATCCTAGCGTTTTTTTTAGTTTAAACCCATTTTTTCAGAAAAACATTCATTACCTAGGAAAACTTCACAAAAAATATGGCCTGCTATAAACAATACGAACAACGCCCCCCCCCTCCAGCTTGGTCTAGTGGCTAGCATGCCTGCCTTCTGTGGTCCCGGGTCCAATTCCCGGTGGGTTACTGTTGAACGATAAACGTGGTTCGGATTTCACTATAATCAGTATCCACATCTCCTTTTGCCATTAAGGCATAACTGTGGAACGCTAAACTCAAGCAAAGAAACAAACAATACTTACTCCCCCTCCACTCTTTATTCTACATGCCATCTCTCAATTTGTCGATACAGTCCCCTTAGTGCTATTAAACTCTTCTTCCATGGTGAAATGGAAAAAGATTATGTAATTGCCGCTACTTTACAAGAATATAAACCAAAAAAGTCAGTAGGAAACACATTATAAAATTAACTTTTTGAGGCTCGTTTTGGCGTCCCTCTGACTCTTGCCCCGCCCAAGGTCCGGCCATGAAAGTATGGACGCATAACTAAGGGCTGCGGACGTGAGGTTAACCTTCATGTTATGCGACTGGTGTTTGAAATGTTCAGTAACTGATGGGTTAGTAAAATAATTTCGACAGTTAAAGTTTAGCTAAGACAAAGTTACCTAACCAAATACATTTGATATCGCGATGTTACAATTTGATTTTTCCTCACATAAAAAAAGAGAAAAACAATAGTAAAAAAAACTCTTACTCGTATTAGGCTCCAACTAACAACCTAATTCGTACAGACTAGTTGCTCTGACCAACTGAGTTTCGATTTCTTACGCGAAAGAAGTCTGTTATATTACGAGGCATGCTTTTCATTATGATCGTGCTGTTAATTTATTCTTTCGATAGGTAATTTCCACTCTTTGCTTTACCTATATAAATAAATGTATGGATTCATATATTAAGTGTCTTTGGATAATGTGTGAAATAATTTCGCGACATATATACTTGCTTAAATGTATTGTATGCTATGATTTGCCCTGATTGTCTGTTGATATGGTGGTTGGAAAACACACGTCAAAACTATTCGAAGTAATACCAACACAGCTTAAGAACAGGGACTGAACTGAATCATCACTCGATTGACCTTGAGGGCAAAAAACACCAAAGGGTAGCTATAACGAAAGTTCAGCATGCATTTCTGTGGAGCTCTGTTCAGTATCACGGTTCTCTGGCAAACACGTTTGTTCTTAGGAGTATATATTACAAACCTAACCTTTCGATACAGCGCAATTGCAGAGAACCAAAGTAAAGGAATTCTTGCCCTTGTTAAGTTGGGGTACCACCATGTGCAATAAAAAATATCGCGTCTCCTTGAAGTGATACTTTATCGAAAATAACTCGTTTTCCTTTATATATTCGAAGTTTCTGAGGGTTTCAAAATGAGGAAACATTACTGAAAAACAAGGACGCATTTAGGGGTGGGTTCAGGGGTCCAGACCCCCTCTGAAATCCCAACTTTTCTGTAAATTTAACCTAATTTTGGGGGTTATTTTTTAAAAAAAATATTATAATTTATCCTAATATTGAAGTCGGACCCCCAGATAACTTTGGACCCCTCCCGAAATAAATTCCTGCATACGTGCTTGCTGACAAAGATATTTTCAATATATTCGTTAAATAATAAAGTAAAATAACTAAATTAGGAGCAAAAAGCTTCAACACGGTCCAACTTTTGTCCACTGCCAATATTGTTAGAAGGTATATTAATAGCAAAAACTTATAGTCAATGCTTAACCTTGGAACTTCATCCCGAACACAAGCATATTTTCGAAACACACTAAGGCCTAGCCAGAAAGCATTGTAAGCGAGTTACGTTTGGCAACATCGCACGGAAACAAATGAATGCTGAATTGCATTGTAACCCGTTTCTACTACTACTATTTTTATTACTAACTTCGCTATGGATCTGTGGAACTGTATAGTACAACTTATTTTAACGAAAATAAAAAAAAAATAATTGTTAAATCACTTTTTGAATATTATTTTAAATCTTTTTTTTAAACGAAAGAAGTGTTATAAACTTTTTTTAAAAATAATAAAAATAATCGTCCCTAGTCAGGATTTGAACCCACGCCAAAACCAATCTTCCTTACTAGCATGCTGCGCTAGCTCACTCAGCTACGAGAGCCGACAGCGTTTATCGTTTATTTTGTGCTATATTCACGTCATGACTCGTGATGTCACCAACAGGATCACGATATAGACGTCATTATTTTTCCTACATTGCAGAGTCCCCCGAGAATTGATCATTGTCTACTCGGACTGGAATTGTCATTTGGAACAAACACTTGAATATGAAGCCAAAAGTTCCTTTAAAATAGACGAAAACTTCGAAAGTTTTAAGAATTTTAATATTTTTGCCTTTTCCCATAAGGGGGTCATAGCCTCTACACCGAAAAACCCCCAAGATTTGATCATTGACCACTCGGACTGAAATTCTCATTTGAAACCAAAACTTTAATATGAAGTAAAAAATTAAACTTTTACATCAATTTGAACTGACTGGATTCCGGTTAACCACACCATTATGTTTAGTTTAGTTAAGTGGTAATTTGTGACAGCTTCATATCAACAAAAGAATCCTTCACTTCACCGCTTCCCCCCACTCAGGAATCCGTGCTGGATCAGCCACTAGAATCAATAGACACTTTTACTATTCTTTTTGTCACCCTTGGTTGTGTAGGAGCTCCCTCGAACAAATAAAGAAGCGGTAATATTACAATCAAGGGGAGCTATGTATTAGGTATCTCTTTAGTTACTTACCCCTAACCGCACAGGGTTATCTTCAGTAGAATTAAAAATGCTACGTGATATTCCAATCATGAACGGGGAGAGGGTGATATAAATATATTTTCTTATTCATTTTGTCTGCCCTGCTTATCAGAAATTACGTAACGTTGTCCCTGTTTGTCAGTAACGTTGTCCTTGTCTGTTGGGAGGAAATGAGAGGGGCAAAAAACCGTCGTGCCGCCTCCCACATGGTTGCTCAAATTATTACAAAAGAAAGCATTTTAAACTAAGATGTCTAAGGTTACTACATTAGGTAAGTATGGTATCATGGGCGGCATTAGGGGGGGGCAAAGGGGGCATTTGTCCCCCCACTTTTTTGAAGTAACCCATTAATGTATATAGTTTCATTTGGAAATGTAATGTTTTTGTATGTATTACGGTCTCATAGAAAAAATGGTGCCATATAATATTTGTCATTGCGTGAGTATATATTGGTTGTTTTCCCGTGAAGTTAAGAAAGCAACAGGAATTGCGTTTTAATTGCCACGGAAAACATCCCCAAAATTAACCTATTGAAGCACAATAATTCCAGCATACTTTCAATTCAGTGGTATAGAAGCAAAACCTGATAAATCCATTATTCAATTTTGTCAGGAAACGAAGAAGTGACGCCCTTATGCTTCAGAATTGTTGAACATTTTTTTGTTTAGTGATCAATAATACAAATGAGTGAAATCAACAACTAAACAAAAAAGTTGTTAAGAAATTCTGAAAACATGAGGGCGTAACTTTTTCTTCGTTCCCAGCCAAAATTCAAAAACGAATTTAGAAGGTTTTGCTTCTATACAACCTTCTTACAACGGCTCGATATGTTAGTCAGCCGCTTTGAAACTAATTGAGAGAACATTTGCAAAAAAAAAAAAAAAAAAAAGTATTTCACAAGGAATTCTTTAATTGCACAAAAATTGACAGTTCCTAAAATGTCTTTTCTTCTTTCTAAAGTAAGGAATATTGATTAAAAAGAGCGTAATAAGAAACAACTTCTACCTTTTCCATTGTTTTGTAGTGTAATATACGAGTGAAGTGGTGTGTTTAGGGGTGTACGAGTTTATACACAATTAGATTTAGTAAATTCAACATAATTCTAGGTTTTAGAATTATTTTGTATAACTGGAGTGTGAAATGATTCTAAGTGTGGTTGTGTTTTGATGTATTCCAAGTGAGTTAAAACTGCACCTAATGGCAACGAACATGTTTCGAGAAGCTGCACAAGCAAATACATGTATTGCTTTAAATGTCGTAGCAAATGTTTGTTGTATTTACTGGCTTTCATTTTCCAAGAGTAATAACATTCATTTAAAAGCATATGTGGAATTAAAAATTAAGTTGTTCATTAATCCCCAGTTTCAATATTACTTCTACATAGCATACCTCATTATTCATTACTATGATTAATATTATCCTTTCTATTCATTTGTTTTGTAAATTTGTTATTAAATAATCTGATTACACAATTTTCTAGACAGAATGTTAAGAGAAAGAAATGAAATGAAAGTTTTGAGTTTTATGTCCCACGCTTATGCCGGCTAGGCTAAAGGAGACGGTGAAGATGATAAATACTGTAAATGAAATGGTGGAATGAAGAAAGTGGGAGGAAACGGGAGAACCCGAGAAAACCTACGCACAAGGTGTTTGTCCGCCACAAGATCCACTTGGCGGGAGCAGGGTTTGGACCAGGAACCCCATGCACCAGAGGTGAACGATCTACCACTGAGCCACCGCGACCCCCAGAATTTTAAGATGTTCATGAGCAAGTAATCAAATCTCTTCTTACACCTTTGTTGTTTAAGAATACAAAGGGCTAGTGCCTACTTCTGTTGCTCTTGTCAATTTATTTAATAAAATATAAAAATACGATATACGGTATTTTAACTGAAAAAGATAGTATCCTATTAGTTATACAACCTTTCGTCAAACAAAGTGTTGGAAACAACCAGGGAAACTAACAGTGATATACAAATATTCAGATCATGTCTTGCCCCCCCACTTTTAACGTCCAATCGCCGCCACTGTATGGCATATTCAGGATTATTATTATTATTATTATTATTATTATTATTATTATTATTATTATATGAATGTCTTTGGAGCACCGAAATTGTGTAAGACGAACCATGGTATGTAGAGGTGGTTTAAGATGGGTGGTCATAGAAGAGGAAAAAACAGGATTTTTCTCTCTGACTCTCTAATGTAAAGATTATGTGCTGAAGGTAAGAAACGTCATCATTCTATAATAGGTTGCTTTTACGTAGAATATCAGCTACTTCAGTTCTCCTCCTTCGGGCTACTTACCTCATGGGGTAAATTCAAAACAATTTCAATTTAAAACAAATACATTGTAAAACTTTTCCGTAATGAAACATCTAGGGAAAATTAAACATTTAATAGGGAAATCTGTTATCAAAATGTCCAAACAAGTAGATAGAAGATTATTTAATGATAAACATTGTGAAACTTTATAAAAATCTCCAAATTAGAATTAACGTTTACTGGAAAGCATTCGTTATACACCAGCGAGCATATTGTGAGCAGTGAGCACAGGGAAAATAATTACGAAACTGTTTGCAAACAAAAATTAGAGACACTAATGCAAGTGCGACAACATTTTTTCTTTTTTGGTATTGTCATGAGTTTTACACATATGTTACAATTTGATTCTTTCCCACATAAAAAATAAATAAAATAACCACAGTAATAAAAATGACAGTTGCACCTATGTGGGGGTTCGAACCAGC